>NC_134579.1:170391632-171055382 GCF_037038515.1 Microtus pennsylvanicus
TTGTCTTTAACCCCCTGCCATATGGAGCGAAAGCTGACAGGCAGGTTTGCTATACAGGAATCTAGACTCAAAAAGCTACAGCTTCATTAGGGCAGTAAATATGCTTCTTTTTCATTTAAAAATCTTGCTTCTTGGTCAAAAATCTTTAGTTTGTAGGTATAGAAGTTTATATCTAAGGTAGATTAATTTCAGTACTGTGTTTCTGTAGGAAAGTTTTTAAAATCAAAGATTGTGATATATTCAGAGGATTTTTAGAATTGTTTAGGCTATCCTGAGTTTTTATTTCTTTTGTATAAGGTTGGAGATTGTTTTTTTGAGTTCTATATTGTTCTTTTGAGTTCTGTGAAAAGTTTTGCTATAATTTTAATGAACATTTACATTAAATCTGTGAGTTCTGTGAGAAATGTTGCTATAATTTTTAATGGACATTTACACTGAATCTGTAAACTGCTTTCAGTGAAATTGTCATTTTTGCTGTGTTTCTTCTGCTTTCGCAAGAAAGTAGGGGATCTTTCAAGATTTAAAGTTCTTATCCTACAAGTTTTTCGTTTGTACGGCCCGCTCTTGGGTGGGAGTCGTATTGTTTCAGCTTGAGGTCCTTTCTGCTGCCAGGTATGGCTTCAAGGTGGAATGCTGAGACTCAGGCCTCTTAATTAAATTTATCAAGGCCAGAGCTATACTCTTAACAAGCTATAGAGATGACAGGACCCAAACTTCTGTCCTGCTTGCTTGGAATTACTCCAAGATATTTTGTGGTATTCATGAATATTAAAAAGGATGATGTCTCGTTTATCCTAGGTGTAAAAGAGGTACATCTGGGTTATTTTCAGATTCTAGGCTATGATAAATGGTTCTGCTATGGGCATGGCTAAACACGCTGTCCTTGTGGTATGGTTAAACATCTTTGTATTTAGGCCCAAAAGAAATATTGCTAAATTTGAGGTAGATATTTGCCTAATTTTAAAAAATAGACCGAATGAGGGTCCTCAGTGCTGGGAGACTCTCGCTCGGGGTCTAGGGATGGCAGGGCCCGGAGACCATCCTTGCTGAGGTCACACACGTGGCCTTGGTTGGTGGGCGGAGGAGTTCGACCCCAGTGACCAGAGAAAGAATTTTTTTGAGGAAAGGGGCCACACCCCAGTGGTTCAGGAGGGTCGTAAATTCCAAAAATTCTGTGGTGGTTGCAGTAGGACAGCTCTCCTGCCTCGGGACCACTCCCAAGGTCCTAATCCCCTAGTTCCTAAAACAGTGCTGTGATAATCGCAGCTGGAAAACCTGTTTTTCCGAGGTCAAGGCTTTGTCTTCAGCTGATTCCTGGTGCAGGGTCGCTGAAGCGGCTGGCCCTGGATTTTTGGTTCTTCTCTTCCTGCTGGGAGAGTCTGGTTTATCCAGGATTTTCAATACTAGGTATGATCCAAAACGTGGCTGTGCCAGTATGCACTTCCAGCACCAGTTTACACTTCCAGCAATAAAAGTTTTTTCTTTACCCACATTTTCTTAAGCATAAATTGTTAACAATAATTTTTAATCTTGGTCATTTCTACAAGGATAAGATAAAATCTCAAAGTTTTGGTTTGCATTTCTCTGATGGCTAAAGGTTGTTATGTTTGAGCATTTTTTAAGTGTCTCTCAGTCATTTTTAAGTCTCGTCTGTTGAGAGTTTTCAGTTTAGGTCTATAACAAATATTTTTTGGGATTAAAATTTTTAATAACTAATTTCCTGAGTTCTTCATATATTTTCTGGAATGGATTTATGATAAGTAAAGATCTTTTCCCACTTATATAGTCTTGTTATACAAAAGTTTCTCAGTTCAGGAGATTTATGGTTTCTCCAAATGTTTATGCCACTGAGGCTATGTTTGAGATGTGGCAAAATGTGCTTCAAAAATTTTTCTCTATGAGGTTCAACATAATTTTTATATGCTGAGGCCTTTGGCTCATTTAAACTTAAGTTTTGTACATGGAGATGGATGTAGATTTATTTTCATTTTTCTACATGTTGGTGTCTAATAAGGCCAGCATTATTAATTAAAAAATGCTTCATTTTTCCATTTTCCTATCTGCAAGGCAGACTTAAACTTAAGAGGAGGATATCTTAAAAACTTTTAATTAGATATACAATGGTTAAAGCCCTAGTTATAATATTCTTATGGAAGACCTTGAGCTGCTAGGTAAAATTCATACAAAAAACAGTTTCCAATCGAGAGGCTTAAAGCTGCCTAACAGGTACTCAAGCAGGTAAAAAATATAATCAACAGGTTAAAGTATACAATAATCAACACAAATGCAGTATATTAATTATAATTCGCTATGACAAGTGTATATATTAAATGTAAAATTTATTCTACAAGAGTTTTTATAAAAAAATGCTGTTTATGGCTAAACCTTCTCAGTTTTGCCAGTTAAGATATTAAACTCTTAATTTAAAACAGTGGCCTGTCTCATACACAAGGGCAGGATAAAAGCTGGAAAATGGCTTATACAAAATATTGACTATGATCAATGTTTCTTATACTAAACAATAGATTCATTGATAATTTTAAGATTGATTCCTAGACAATTGTCTTTGCTCAATTCAAAGGCAAAAACAATAATATTTCTCCAAGATCATTGCTACAATTCACACAACTGTATTTGCTAATGTAATAGCAAAAAATCCCTTAAGGATTTTATGCCTAAATTTTACAAATGGCTCTTCTTCCAATGGAAGAACTGCGTATATGGTTAAAAATAAAAAAAAAATATGGAGCATAACAAGGCTCTTGAAAGCAACTCATAAAAGGTTGCAAGCAGATCCTGATGCAAACGGAATCTGGCGTGATAACACCAAGCTAACCTTTGCTAAGGCAAGGTGGAAAAGCCTTTGCAATGCATTATGAAAAAACCCGACCTATATATATTTGGGGTCGAGGATCTGTTTATGCTTTTTTCCACAGAAAGAAAATAAAAGCTGGATCTGATGCTGTTGAGGCAGCGGACATCCCACAGAGGAGTTCCAGAGGCGACTAGGGAGAGGTCCTTGGTCCGGCCTTTCCTGCCCCCAAGGAGAGAGGAGTGACTGATAACAGAACCTGCTTACACCACTCTGCAGGGTGTCAACTTCTGCCCCTAGAGAGTCCAGAGAGACTGGCCTGAGATAAGTGCCAGGATGTGCTGCTTCAGATAGCTGACTCAGCTCACCTCACTCAGGAATCCTCTGATGCGACTAAACATCAGACAGTTTTAATCTTTGGGACACAAAACTCATTTTAATTAAAATATTAATGCTTCTTCACTTAAGAAGGGGAAAGATTAGGGTTCCTGTCACTGTTGCTCAGAGACTGGAACTGGTGGTATTTGGTAACAACTATGTATGTCATTGTGCTCTTACTGCAATTGACCTAATGATACTTATAACTGCTTATAGATGTTGGGAAAAGTCTGACACACGCTGTAAAGTGTTTGGGTTTAATGCATATGTTAAAAAATTTTAGATTTAGATCCCTTTTACACTGCCCTAAATTTTGGCAGGCAGCACTCATAATCTTATTGTGGAGTAGGCATTTAGGAAGGAGGATACCTAAGGCCAGATTAAAAGGTGAATACTGGGTTTGGAAAATGCCCTTTCTTCTTGTCTGGAGATGGAGTTATTGGTGCCCAAAATTATATCATTATATTTTGTTTGAGGAGCTACTCACAGTCTTTTCATTAATGATAGACGCAGGGGCCCAATGACGGGAGTTAGTGTGGATCCTCGCCTGAACAGCACACCATACAGAGGCTGTACTGGCCGGCTCAACATGGCATGGTGCCAGGCACGAGGAATGCCCTCCACATAGCCTAAGACAGGACTCCCTGTGATCTGTTTACTTTAAATCTCGCTAGATACCTTTCATTTGAGGAGCTCCAAGGATGGGTGACTTGTGGCAGGAAATCCCCCAACCTAAGACAGGATACTGGGAATCCTAAGACGGGTAAGGGGGATAAAGACCTGGTCCCCACTAAACCTAAGAATCATAAGGCACCCCTCTGTTCCCAGGAGAGGTAAATTGCTTCACCATTCGAGAGGAGGGTCTCTCCTTGGTCCCAGTCCCTTCTCCTTTAGATCTGACACCTTGGTTGGACTCTGACCTGATGCCCTTCACTTAATAGCTGCCTGTCTTTATAAAAGAAAGGGGGATCTGTCAGGAACCAGTTTCCTCCTAAAATCATTACAGGAACCATCACCCTGGGGAGTCTGCAGAGAACCCCACACCCCTAATTGTGTTAAGAATGGATCTATTGACAGAGCCTACCCCACACCCAAATTGGCTGTTAATGAGAGCTATCTGTTAGCGGAACCCACCCCGCATTCTAAACTATCTGGAGAACTAGGTGTGTCATCTCCTAGTTGCGACTTCTTGGCCTACTGTGACCTGACCAAAGGTAACCTGGCTACGTGATCAACGAGAACCACGTGACCAACGTGAACCACGCGGCAAGAGCCCAGAACCCTGTGCCCATCCCCCCAACTCCTTACCCTATAAAAGGTTGTATCTCGTCCCTAATAAACGGAGGCTCTGACAAACTTTGCATGGCCTTCTTCCTGTCTCCTAGCCCATATCTTCCAGGTAGTGCCTCTCCGTGACCCTGGAATAACTGACCTGCCAGGCGGGCTACTAACCCTAGACTAAGTGGCCCGCCCAAGGCAATCCACAGTGGCGCCCGAACCAGCGACGCGGAGCACGGTCAACTATCGGACGACAACGCGCAGTCCCGGGACAACAAGAAGAAAAGAGAAGGTTCTGCGGCTGTAGGACTCGGACAGATCTGCAGGACAAGGTAGGCGCAAGCTCACCGTCGTCCAAAAAGATATGGGACTTTCAAGGGAAGAGAAATTCATACAGGAATTTAATCAATCACTCAGGGAGAGAGGAGTAAGAGTCAAAAACAGAGATTCATATGTTTGCTTTATGTGTTTGCTTGTGGACTCAAAAGGGAGTCCCTCGAGATGCGAGAAGTTAGGGTACAATCCACACAGCTACACCTGCCAAGCAGGCTGGCTGCTAGGGCTAGAGAGCCTATGTCTTTAACCCCCTGCCATATGGAGCGAAAGCTGACAGGCAGGTTTGCTATACAGGAATCTAGACTCAAAAAGCTACAGCTTCATTTAGGGCAGTAAATATGCTTCTTTTTCATTTTAAAAATCTTGCTTCTTGGTCAAAAATCTTTAGTTTGTAGGTATAGAAGTTTATATCTAAGGTAGATTAATTTCAGTACTGTGTTTCTGTAGGAAAGTTTTAAAATCAAAGATTGTGATATATTCAGAGGATTTTTAGAATTGTTTAGGCTATCCTGAGTTTTTATTTCTTTTGTATAAGGTTGGAGATTGTTTTTTTGAGTTCTATATTGTTCTTTTGAGTTCTGTGAAAAGTTTTGCTATAATTTTAATGAACATTTACATTAAATCTGTGAGTTCTGTGAGAAATGTTGCTATAATTTTTAATGGACATTTACACTGAATCTGTAAACTGCTTTCAGTGAAATTGTCATTTTTGCTGTGTTTCTTCTGCTTTCGCAAGAAAGTAGGGGATCTTTCAAGATTTAAAGTTCTTATCCTACAAGTTTTTCCGTTTGTACGGCCCGCTCTTGGGTGGGAGTCGTATTGTTTCAGCTTGAGGTCCTTTCCTGCTGCCAGGTATGGCTTCAAGGTGGAATGCTGAGACTCAGGCCTCTTAATTAAATTTATCAAGGGCCAGAGCTATACTCTTAACAAGCTATAGAGATGACAGGACCCAAAACTTCTGTCCTGCTTGCTTGGAATTACTCCAAGATATTTTGTGGTATTCATGAATATTAAAAAGGATGATGTCTCGTTTATCCTAGGTGTAAAAGAGGTACATCTGGGTTATTTTCAGATTCTAGGCTATGATAAAATGGTTCTGCTATGGGCATGGCTAAACACGTGTCCTTGTGGTATGGTTAAACATCTTTGTATTTAGGCCCAAAAGAAATATTGCTAAATTTTGAGGTAGATATTTGCCTAATTTTAAAAAATAGACCGAATGAGGGTCCCTCAGTGCTGGGGAGACTCTCACTCGGGTCTAGGGATGGCAGGGCCCGGAGACCATCCTTGCTGAGGTCACACACGTGGCCTTGGTTGGTGGGGGAAGAGTTCGACCCCCAGTGACCAGGAGAAAGAATTTTTTGAGGAAAGGGGCCACACCCCAGTGGTTCAGGAGGGTCGTAAATTCCAAAAATTCTGTGGTGGTTGCAGTAGGACAGCTCTCCTGCCTCGGGACCACTCCCAAGGTCCTAATCCCCTAGTTCCTAAAACAGTGCTGTGATAATCGCAGCTGGAAAACCTGTTTTTCCGAGGTCAAGGCTTTGTCTTCAGCTGATTCCTGGTGCAGGGTCGCTGAAGCGGCTGGCCCTGGATTTTTGGTTCTTCTCTTCCTGCTGGGAGAGTCTGGTTTATCCAGGATTTTCAATACTAGGTATGATCCAAAAGTGGCTGTGCCAGTATGCACTTCCAGCACCAGTTTACACTTCCAGCAATAAAAGTTTTTTCTTTACCCACATTTTCTTAAGCATAAATTGTTAACAATAATTTTTAATCTTGGTCATTTCTACAAGGATAAGATAAAATCTCAAAGTTTTGGTTTGCATTTCTCTGATGGCTAAAGGTTGTTATGTTTGAGCATTTTTTAAGTGTCTCTCAGTCATTTTTAAGTTCGTCTGTTGAGAGTTTTCAGTTTAGGTCTATAACAAATATTTTTTGGGATTAAAATTTTTAATAACTAATTTCCTGAGTTCTTCATATATTTTTGGAATGGATTTATGATAAGTAAAGATCTTTTCCCACTATATAGTCTTGTTATACAAAAGTTTCTCAGTTCAGGAGATTTATGGTTTCTCCAAATGTTTATGCCACTGAGGCTATGTTTGAGATGTGGCAAAATGTGCTTCAAAAATTTTTCTCTATGAGGTTCAACATAATTTTTATATGCTGAGGCCTTTGGCTCATTTAAACTTAAGTTTTGTACATGGAGATGGATGTAGATTTATTTTCATTTTTCTACATGTTGGTGTCTAATAAGGCCAGCATTATTAATTAAAAAATGCTTCATTTTTCCATTTTCCTATCTGCAAGGCAGACTTAAAACTTAAGAGGAGGATATCTTAAAAACTTTTAATTAGATATACAATGGTTAAAGCCCTAGTTATAATATTCTTATGGAAGACCTTGAGCTGCTAGGTAAAATTCATACAAAAAACAGTTTCCAATAGAGAGCTTAAAGCTGCCTAACAGGTACTCAAGCAGGTAAAAAATATAAATCAACAGGTAAAGTATACAATAATCAACAAATGCAGTATATTAATTATAATTCAGCTATGACAAGTGTATATATTAAATGTAAAATTTATTCTACAAGAGTTTTATAAAAAATGCTGTTTATGGCTAAACCTTCTCAGTTTTGCCAGTTAAGATATTAAACTCTTAATTTAAAACAGTGGCCTGTCTCATACAAAAGGGCAGGATAAAAGCTGGAAAATGGCTTTACAAAATATTGACTATGATCAATGTTTCTTATACTAAACAATAGATTCATTGATAATTTTAAGATTGATTCCTAGACAATTGTCTTTGCTCAATTCAAAGGCAAAAACAATAATATTTTCCAAGATCATTGCTACAATTCACACAACTGTATTTTGCTAATGTTATAGCAAAAAATCCCTTAAAGGATTTTATGCTAAATTTTACAAATGGCTCTTCTTCCAATGGAAGAACTGCGTATATGGTTAAAAATAAAAAAAAAAATATGGAGCATAACAAGGCTCCTTGAAAGCAACTCATAAAAGGTTGCAAGCAGATCCTGATGCAAACGGATCTGGCGTGATAACACCAAGCTAACCTTTGCTAAGGCAAGGTGGAAAAGCCTTTGCAATGCATTATGAAAAAACCCGACCTATATATATTTGGGGTCGAGGATATGTTTATGCTTTTTTCACAGAAAGAAAATAAAAGCTGGATCTGATGCTGTTGAGGCAGCGGACATCCCACAGAGGAGTTCCAGAGGCGACTAGGGAGAGGTCCTTGGTCCGGCCTTTCCTGCCCCCAAGGAGAGAGGAGTGACTGATAACAGAACCTGCTACACCACTCTGCAGGGTGTCAATTCTGCCCCTAGAGAGTCCAGAGAGACTGGCCTGAGATAAGTGCCAGGATGTGCTGCTTCAGATAGCTGACTCCAGCTCACCTCACTCAGGAATCCTCTGATGCGGACTAAACATCAGACAGTTTTAATCTTTGGGACACAAAACTCATTTTAATTAAAATATTAATGCTTCTTCACTTAAGAAGGGGAAAGATTAGGGTTCCTGTCACTGTTGCTCAGAGACTGGAACTGGTGGTATTTGGTAACAACTATGTATGTCATTGTGCTCTTACTGCAATTGACCTAATGATACTTATAACTGCTTATAGATGTTGGGAAAAGTCTGACACACGCTGTAAAGTGTTTGGGTTTAATGCATATGTTAAAAAATTTTAGATTTAGATCCCTTTTACACTGCCCTAAATTTTGGCAGGCAGCACTCATAATCTTATTGTGGAGTAGGCATTTAGGAAGGAGGATACCTAAGGCCAGATTAAAAGGTGAATACTGGGTTTGGAAAATGCCCTTTCTTCTTGTCTGGAGATGGAGTTATTGGTGCCCAAAATTATATCATTATATTTTGTTTGAGGAGCTACTCACAGTCTTTTCATTAATGATAGACGCAGGGGCCCAATGACGGGAGTTAGTGTGGATCCTCGCCTGAACAGCACACCATACAGAGGCTGTACTGGCCGGCTCAACATGGCATGGTGCCAGGCACGAGGAATGCCCTCCACATAGCCTAAGACAGGACTCCCTGTGATCTGTTTACTTTAAATCTCGCTAGATACCTTTCATTTGAGGAGCTCCAAGGATGGGTGACTTGTGGCAGGAAATCCCCCAACCTAAGACAGGATACTGGGAATCCTAAGACGGGTAAGGGGGATAAAGACCTGGTCCCCACTAAACCTAAGAATCATAAGGCACCCCTCTGTTCCCAGGAGAGGTAAATTGCTTCACCATTCGAGAGGAGGGTCTCTCCTTGGTCCCAGTCCCTTCTCCTTTAGATCTGACACCTTGGTTGGACTCTGACCTGATGCCCTTCACTTAATAGCTGCCTGTCTTTATAAAAGAAAGGGGGATCTGTCAGGAACCAGTTTCCTCCTAAAATCATTACAGGAACCATCACCCTGGGGAGTCTGCAGAGAACCCCACACCCCTAATTGTGTTAAGAATGGATCTATTGACAGAGCCTACCCCACACCCAAATTGGCTGTTAATGAGAGCTATCTGTTAGCGGAACCCACCCCGCATTCTAAACTATCTGGAGAACTAGGTGTGTCATCTCCTAGTTGCGACTTCTTGGCCTACTGTGACCTGACCAAAGGTAACCTGGCTACGTGATCAACGAGAACCACGTGACCAACGTGAACCACGCGGCAAGAGCCCAGAACCCTGTGCCCATCCCCCCAACTCCTTACCCTATAAAAGGTTGTATCTCGTCCCTAATAAACGGAGGCTCTGACAAACTTTGCATGGCCTTCTTCCTGTCTCCTAGCCCATATCTTCCAGGTAGTGCCTCTCCGTGACCCTGGAATAACTGACCTGCCAGGCGGGCTACTAACCCTAGACTAAGTGGCCCGCCCAAGGCAATCCACAGTGGCGCCCGAACCAGCGACGCGGAGCACGGTCAACTATCGGACGACAACGCGCAGTCCTGGGACAACAAGAAGAAAAGAGAAGGTTCTGCGGCTGTAGGACTCGGACAGATCTGCAGGACAAGGTAGGCGCAAGCTCACCGTCGTCCAAAAAGATATGGGACTTTCAAGGGAAGAGAAATTCATACAGGAATTTAATCAATCACTCAGGGAGAGAGGAGTAAGAGTCAAAAACAGAGATTCATATGTTTGCTTTATGTGTTTGCTTGTGGACTCAAAAGGGAGTCCCTCGAGATGCGAGAAGTTAGGGTACAATCCACACAGCTACACCTGCCAAGCAGGCTGGCTGCTAGGGCTAGAGAGCCTATGTCTTTAACCCCCTGCCATATGGAGCGAAAGCTGACAGGCAGGTTTGCTATACAGGAATCTAGACTCAAAAAGCTACAGCTTCATTTAGGGCAGTAAATATGCTTCTTTTTCATTTTAAAAATCTTGCTTCTTGGTCAAAAATCTTTAGTTTGTAGGTATAGAAGTTTATATCTAAGGTAGATTAATTTCAGTACTGTGTTTCTGTAGGAAAGTTTTAAAATCAAAGATTGTGATATATTCAGAGGATTTTTAGAATTGTTTAGGCTATCCTGAGTTTTTATTTCTTTTGTATAAGGTTGGAGATTGTTTTTTTGAGTTCTATATTGTTCTTTTGAGTTCTGTGAAAAGTTTTGCTATAATTTTAATGAACATTTACATTAAATCTGTGAGTTCTGTGAGAAATGTTGCTATAATTTTTAATGGACATTTACACTGAATCTGTAAACTGCTTTCAGTGAAATTGTCATTTTTGCTGTGTTTCTTCTGCTTTCGCAAGAAAGTAGGGGATCTTTCAAGATTTAAAGTTCTTATCCTACAAGTTTTTCCGTTTGTACGGCCCGCTCTTGGGTGGGAGTCGTATTGTTTCAGCTTGAGGTCCTTTCCTGCTGCCAGGTATGGCTTCAAGGTGGAATGCTGAGACTCAGGCCTCTTAATTAAATTTATCAAGGGCCAGAGCTATACTCTTAACAAGCTATAGAGATGACAGGACCCAAAACTTCTGTCCTGCTTGCTTGGAATTACTCCAAGATATTTTGTGGTATTCATGAATATTAAAAAGGATGATGTCTCGTTTATCCTAGGTGTAAAAGAGGTACATCTGGGTTATTTTCAGATTCTAGGCTATGATAAAATGGTTCTGCTATGGGCATGGCTAAACACGTGTCCTTGTGGTATGGTTAAACATCTTTGTATTTAGGCCCAAAAGAAATATTGCTAAATTTTGAGGTAGATATTTGCCTAATTTTAAAAAATAGACCGAATGAGGGTCCCTCAGTGCTGGGGAGACTCTCGCTCGGGTCTAGGGATGGCAGGGCCCGGAGACCATCCTTGCTGAGGTCACACACGTGGCCTTGGTTGGTGGGGGAGGAGTTCGACCCCCAGTGACCAGGAGAAAGAATTTTTTGAGGAAAGGGGCCACACCCCAGTGGTTCAGGAGGGTCGTAAATTCCAAAAATTCTGTGGTGGTTGCAGTAGGACAGCTCTCCTGCCTCGGGACCACTCCCAAGGTCCTAATCCCCTAGTTCCTAAAACAGTGCTGTGATAATCGCAGCTGGAAAACCTGTTTTTCCGAGGTCAAGGCTTTGTCTTCAGCTGATTCCTGGTGCAGGGTCGCTGAAGCGGCTGGCCCTGGATTTTTGGTTCTTCTCTTCCTGCTGGGAGAGTCTGGTTTATCCAGGATTTTCAATACTAGGTATGATCCAAAAGTGGCTGTGCCAGTATGCACTTCCAGCACCAGTTTACACTTCCAGCAATAAAAGTTTTTTCTTTACCCACATTTTCTTAAGCATAAATTGTTAACAATAATTTTTAATCTTGGTCATTTCTACAAGGATAAGATAAAATCTCAAAGTTTTGGTTTGCATTTCTCTGATGGCTAAAGGTTGTTATGTTTGAGCATTTTTTAAGTGTCTCTCAGTCATTTTTAAGTTCGTCTGTTGAGAGTTTTCAGTTTAGGTCTATAACAAATATTTTTTGGGATTAAAATTTTTAATAACTAATTTCCTGAGTTCTTCATATATTTTTGGAATGGATTTATGATAAGTAAAGATCTTTTCCCACTATATAGTCTTGTTATACAAAAGTTTCTCAGTTCAGGAGATTTATGGTTTCTCCAAATGTTTATGCCACTGAGGCTATGTTTGAGATGTGGCAAAATGTGCTTCAAAAATTTTTCTCTATGAGGTTCAACATAATTTTTATATGCTGAGGCCTTTGGCTCATTTAAACTTAAGTTTTGTACATGGAGATGGATGTAGATTTATTTTCATTTTTCTACATGTTGGTGTCTAATAAGGCCAGCATTATTAATTAAAAAATGCTTCATTTTTCCATTTTCCTATCTGCAAGGCAGACTTAAAACTTAAGAGGAGGATATCTTAAAAACTTTTAATTAGATATACAATGGTTAAAGCCCTAGTTATAATATTCTTATGGAAGACCTTGAGCTGCTAGGTAAAATTCATACAAAAAACAGTTTCCAATAGAGAGCTTAAAGCTGCCTAACAGGTACTCAAGCAGGTAAAAAATATAAATCAACAGGTAAAGTATACAATAATCAACAAATGCAGTATATTAATTATAATTCAGCTATGACAAGTGTATATATTAAATGTAAAATTTATTCTACAAGAGTTTTATAAAAAATGCTGTTTATGGCTAAACCTTCTCAGTTTTGCCAGTTAAGATATTAAACTCTTAATTTAAAACAGTGGCCTGTCTCATACAAAAGGGCAGGATAAAAGCTGGAAAATGGCTTTACAAAATATTGACTATGATCAATGTTTCTTATACTAAACAATAGATTCATTGATAATTTTAAGATTGATTCCTAGACAATTGTCTTTGCTCAATTCAAAGGCAAAAACAATAATATTTTCCAAGATCATTGCTACAATTCACACAACTGTATTTTGCTAATGTTATAGCAAAAAATCCCTTAAAGGATTTTATGCTAAATTTTACAAATGGCTCTTCTTCCAATGGAAGAACTGCGTATATGGTTAAAAATAAAAAAAAAAATATGGAGCATAACAAGGCTCCTTGAAAGCAACTCATAAAAGGTTGCAAGCAGATCCTGATGCAAACGGATCTGGCGTGATAACACCAAGCTAACCTTTGCTAAGGCAAGGTGGAAAAGCCTTTGCAATGCATTATGAAAAAACCCGACCTATATATATTTGGGGTCGAGGATATGTTTATGCTTTTTTCACAGAAAGAAAATAAAAGCTGGATCTGATGCTGTTGAGGCAGCGGACATCCCACAGAGGAGTTCCAGAGGCGACTAGGGAGAGGTCCTTGGTCCGGCCTTTCCTGCCCCCAAGGAGAGAGGAGTGACTGATAACAGAACCTGCTACACCACTCTGCAGGGTGTCAATTCTGCCCCTAGAGAGTCCAGAGAGACTGGCCTGAGATAAGTGCCAGGATGTGCTGCTTCAGATAGCTGACTCCAGCTCACCTCACTCAGGAATCCTCTGATGCGGACTAAACATCAGACAGTTTTAATCTTTGGGACACAAAACTCATTTTAATTAAAATATTAATGCTTCTTCACTTAAGAAGGGGAAAGATTAGGGTTCCTGTCACTGTTGCTCAGAGACTGGAACTGGTGGTATTTGGTAACAACTATGTATGTCATTGTGCTCTTACTGCAATTGACCTAATGATACTTATAACTGCTTATAGATGTTGGGAAAAGTCTGACACACGCTGTAAAGTGTTTGGGTTTAATGCATATGTTAAAAAATTTTAGATTTAGATCCCTTTTACACTGCCCTAAATTTTGGCAGGCAGCACTCATAATCTTATTGTGGAGTAGGCATTTAGGAAGGAGGATACCTAAGGCCAGATTAAAAGGTGAATACTGGGTTTGGAAAATGCCCTTTCTTCTTGTCTGGAGATGGAGTTATTGGTGCCCAAAATTATATCATTATATTTTGTTTGAGGAGCTACTCACAGTCTTTTCATTAATGATAGACGCAGGGGCCCAATGACGGGAGTTAGTGTGGATCCTCGCCTGAACAGCACACCATACAGAGGCTGTACTGGCCGGCTCAACATGGCATGGTGCCAGGCACGAGGAATGCCCTCCACATAGCCTAAGACAGGACTCCCTGTGATCTGTTTACTTTAAATCTCGCTAGATACCTTTCATTTGAGGAGCTCCAAGGATGGGTGACTTGTGGCAGGAAATCCCCCAACCTAAGACAGGATACTGGGAATCCTAAGACGGGTAAGGGGGATAAAGACCTGGTCCCCACTAAACCTAAGAATCATAAGGCACCCCTCTGTTCCCAGGAGAGGTAAATTGCTTCACCATTCGAGAGGAGGGTCTCTCCTTGGTCCCAGTCCCTTCTCCTTTAGATCTGACACCTTGGTTGGACTCTGACCTGATGCCCTTCACTTAATAGCTGCCTGTCTTTATAAAAGAAAGGGGGATCTGTCAGGAACCAGTTTCCTCCTAAAATCATTACAGGAACCATCACCCTGGGGAGTCTGCAGAGAACCCCACACCCCTAATTGTGTTAAGAATGGATCTATTGACAGAGCCTACCCCACACCCAAATTGGCTGTTAATGAGAGCTATCTGTTAGCGGAACCCACCCCGCATTCTAAACTATCTGGAGAACTAGGTGTGTCATCTCCTAGTTGCGACTTCTTGGCCTACTGTGACCTGACCAAAGGTAACCTGGCTACGTGATCAACGAGAACCACGTGACCAACGTGAACCACGCGGCAAGAGCCCAGAACCCTGTGCCCATCCCCCCAACTCCTTACCCTATAAAAGGTTGTATCTCGTCCCTAATAAACGGAGGCTCTGACAAACTTTGCATGGCCTTCTTCCTGTCTCCTAGCCCATATCTTCCAGGTAGTGCCTCTCCGTGACCCTGGAATAACTGACCTGCCAGGCGGGCTACTAACCCTAGACTAAGTGGCCCGCCCAAGGCAATCCACAGTGGCGCCCGAACCAGCGACGCGGAGCACGGTCAACTATCGGACGACAACGCGCAGTCCTGGGACAACAAGAAGAAAAGAGAAGGTTCTGCGGCTGTAGGACTCGGACAGATCTGCAGGACAAGGTAGGCGCAAGCTCACCGTCGTCCAAAAAGATATGGGACTTTCAAGGGAAGAGAAATTCATACAGGAATTTAATCAATCACTCAGGGAGAGAGGAGTAAGAGTCAAAAACAGAGATTCATATGTTTGCTTTATGTGTTTGCTTGTGGACTCAAAAGGGAGTCCCTCGAGATGCGAGAAGTTAGGGTACAATCCACACAGCTACACCTGCCAAGCAGGCTGGCTGCTAGGGCTAGAGAGCCTATGTCTTTAACCCCCTGCCATATGGAGCGAAAGCTGACAGGCAGGTTTGCTATACAGGAATCTAGACTCAAAAAGCTACAGCTTCATTTAGGGCAGTAAATATGCTTCTTTTTCATTTTAAAAATCTTGCTTCTTGGTCAAAAATCTTTAGTTTGTAGGTATAGAAGTTTATATCTAAGGTAGATTAATTTCAGTACTGTGTTTCTGTAGGAAAGTTTTAAAATCAAAGATTGTGATATATTCAGAGGATTTTTAGAATTGTTTAGGCTATCCTGAGTTTTTATTTCTTTTGTATAAGGTTGGAGATTGTTTTTTTGAGTTCTATATTGTTCTTTTGAGTTCTGTGAAAAGTTTTGCTATAATTTTAATGAACATTTACATTAAATCTGTGAGTTCTGTGAGAAATGTTGCTATAATTTTTAATGGACATTTACACTGAATCTGTAAACTGCTTTCAGTGAAATTGTCATTTTTGCTGTGTTTCTTCTGCTTTCGCAAGAAAGTAGGGGATCTTTCAAGATTTAAAGTTCTTATCCTACAAGTTTTTCCGTTTGTACGGCCCGCTCTTGGGTGGGAGTCGTATTGTTTCAGCTTGAGGTCCTTTCCTGCTGCCAGGTATGGCTTCAAGGTGGAATGCTGAGACTCAGGCCTCTTAATTAAATTTATCAAGGGCCAGAGCTATACTCTTAACAAGCTATAGAGATGACAGGACCCAAAACTTCTGTCCTGCTTGCTTGGAATTACTCCAAGATATTTTGTGGTATTCATGAATATTAAAAAGGATGATGTCTCGTTTATCCTAGGTGTAAAAGAGGTACATCTGGGTTATTTTCAGATTCTAGGCTATGATAAAATGGTTCTGCTATGGGCATGGCTAAACACGTGTCCTTGTGGTATGGTTAAACATCTTTGTATTTAGGCCCAAAAGAAATATTGCTAAATTTTGAGGTAGATATTTGCCTAATTTTAAAAAATAGACCGAATGAGGGTCCCTCAGTGCTGGGGAGACTCTCGCTCGGGTCTAGGGATGGCAGGGCCCGGAGACCATCCTTGCTGAGGTCACACACGTGGCCTTGGTTGGTGGGGGAGGAGTTCGACCCCCAGTGACCAGGAGAAAGAATTTTTTGAGGAAAGGGGCCACACCCCAGTGGTTCAGGAGGGTCGTAAATTCCAAAAATTCTGTGGTGGTTGCAGTAGGACAGCTCTCCTGCCTCGGGACCACTCCCAAGGTCCTAATCCCCTAGTTCCTAAAACAGTGCTGTGATAATCGCAGCTGGAAAACCTGTTTTTCCGAGGTCAAGGCTTTGTCTTCAGCTGATTCCTGGTGCAGGGTCGCTGAAGCGGCTGGCCCTGGATTTTTGGTTCTTCTCTTCCTGCTGGGAGAGTCTGGTTTATCCAGGATTTTCAATACTAGGTATGATCCAAAAGTGGCTGTGCCAGTATGCACTTCCAGCACCAGTTTACACTTCCAGCAATAAAAGTTTTTTCTTTACCCACATTTTCTTAAGCATAAATTGTTAACAATAATTTTTAATCTTGGTCATTTCTACAAGGATAAGATAAAATCTCAAAGTTTTGGTTTGCATTTCTCTGATGGCTAAAGGTTGTTATGTTTGAGCATTTTTTAAGTGTCTCTCAGTCATTTTTAAGTTCGTCTGTTGAGAGTTTTCAGTTTAGGTCTATAACAAATATTTTTTGGGATTAAAATTTTTAATAACTAATTTCCTGAGTTCTTCATATATTTTTGGAATGGATTTATGATAAGTAAAGATCTTTTCCCACTATATAGTCTTGTTATACAAAAGTTTCTCAGTTCAGGAGATTTATGGTTTCTCCAAATGTTTATGCCACTGAGGCTATGTTTGAGATGTGGCAAAATGTGCTTCAAAAATTTTTCTCTATGAGGTTCAACATAATTTTTATATGCTGAGGCCTTTGGCTCATTTAAACTTAAGTTTTGTACATGGAGATGGATGTAGATTTATTTTCATTTTTCTACATGTTGGTGTCTAATAAGGCCAGCATTATTAATTAAAAAATGCTTCATTTTTCCATTTTCCTATCTGCAAGGCAGACTTAAAACTTAAGAGGAGGATATCTTAAAAACTTTTAATTAGATATACAATGGTTAAAGCCCTAGTTATAATATTCTTATGGAAGACCTTGAGCTGCTAGGTAAAATTCATACAAAAAACAGTTTCCAATAGAGAGCTTAAAGCTGCCTAACAGGTACTCAAGCAGGTAAAAAATATAAATCAACAGGTAAAGTATACAATAATCAACAAATGCAGTATATTAATTATAATTCAGCTATGACAAGTGTATATATTAAATGTAAAATTTATTCTACAAGAGTTTTATAAAAAATGCTGTTTATGGCTAAACCTTCTCAGTTTTGCCAGTTAAGATATTAAACTCTTAATTTAAAACAGTGGCCTGTCTCATACAAAAGGGCAGGATAAAAGCTGGAAAATGGCTTTACAAAATATTGACTATGATCAATGTTTCTTATACTAAACAATAGATTCATTGATAATTTTAAGATTGATTCCTAGACAATTGTCTTTGCTCAATTCAAAGGCAAAAACAATAATATTTTCCAAGATCATTGCTACAATTCACACAACTGTATTTTGCTAATGTTATAGCAAAAAATCCCTTAAAGGATTTTATGCTAAATTTTACAAATGGCTCTTCTTCCAATGGAAGAACTGCGTATATGGTTAAAAATAAAAAAAAAAATATGGAGCATAACAAGGCTCCTTGAAAGCAACTCATAAAAGGTTGCAAGCAGATCCTGATGCAAACGGATCTGGCGTGATAACACCAAGCTAACCTTTGCTAAGGCAAGGTGGAAAAGCCTTTGCAATGCATTATGAAAAAACCCGACCTATATATATTTGGGGTCGAGGATATGTTTATGCTTTTTTCACAGAAAGAAAATAAAAGCTGGATCTGATGCTGTTGAGGCAGCGGACATCCCACAGAGGAGTTCCAGAGGCGACTAGGGAGAGGTCCTTGGTCCGGCCTTTCCTGCCCCCAAGGAGAGAGGAGTGACTGATAACAGAACCTGCTACACCACTCTGCAGGGTGTCAATTCTGCCCCTAGAGAGTCCAGAGAGACTGGCCTGAGATAAGTGCCAGGATGTGCTGCTTCAGATAGCTGACTCCAGCTCACCTCACTCAGGAATCCTCTGATGCGGACTAAACATCAGACAGTTTTAATCTTTGGGACACAAAACTCATTTTAATTAAAATATTAATGCTTCTTCACTTAAGAAGGGGAAAGATTAGGGTTCCTGTCACTGTTGCTCAGAGACTGGAACTGGTGGTATTTGGTAACAACTATGTATGTCATTGTGCTCTTACTGCAATTGACCTAATGATACTTATAACTGCTTATAGATGTTGGGAAAAGTCTGACACACGCTGTAAAGTGTTTGGGTTTAATGCATATGTTAAAAAATTTTAGATTTAGATCCCTTTTACACTGCCCTAAATTTTGGCAGGCAGCACTCATAATCTTATTGTGGAGTAGGCATTTAGGAAGGAGGATACCTAAGGCCAGATTAAAAGGTGAATACTGGGTTTGGAAAATGCCCTTTCTTCTTGTCTGGAGATGGAGTTATTGGTGCCCAAAATTATATCATTATATTTTGTTTGAGGAGCTACTCACAGTCTTTTCATTAATGATAGACGCAGGGGCCCAATGACGGGAGTTAGTGTGGATCCTCGCCTGAACAGCACACCATACAGAGGCTGTACTGGCCGGCTCAACATGGCATGGTGCCAGGCACGAGGAATGCCCTCCACATAGCCTAAGACAGGACTCCCTGTGATCTGTTTACTTTAAATCTCGCTAGATACCTTTCATTTGAGGAGCTCCAAGGATGGGTGACTTGTGGCAGGAAATCCCCCAACCTAAGACAGGATACTGGGAATCCTAAGACGGGTAAGGGGGATAAAGACCTGGTCCCCACTAAACCTAAGAATCATAAGGCACCCCTCTGTTCCCAGGAGAGGTAAATTGCTTCACCATTCGAGAGGAGGGTCTCTCCTTGGTCCCAGTCCCTTCTCCTTTAGATCTGACACCTTGGTTGGACTCTGACCTGATGCCCTTCACTTAATAGCTGCCTGTCTTTATAAAAGAAAGGGGGATCTGTCAGGAACCAGTTTCCTCCTAAAATCATTACAGGAACCATCACCCTGGGGAGTCTGCAGAGAACCCCACACCCCTAATTGTGTTAAGAATGGATCTATTGACAGAGCCTACCCCACACCCAAATTGGCTGTTAATGAGAGCTATCTGTTAGCGGAACCCACCCCGCATTCTAAACTATCTGGAGAACTAGGTGTGTCATCTCCTAGTTGCGACTTCTTGGCCTACTGTGACCTGACCAAAGGTAACCTGGCTACGTGATCAACGAGAACCACGTGACCAACGTGAACCACGCGGCAAGAGCCCAGAACCCTGTGCCCATCCCCCCAACTCCTTACCCTATAAAAGGTTGTATCTCGTCCCTAATAAACGGAGGCTCTGACAAACTTTGCATGGCCTTCTTCCTGTCTCCTAGCCCATATCTTCCAGGTAGTGCCTCTCCGTGACCCTGGAATAACTGACCTGCCAGGCGGGCTACTAACCCTAGACTAAGTGGCCCGCCCAAGGCAATCCACAGTGGCGCCCGAACCAGCGACGCGGAGCACGGTCAACTATCGGACGACAACGCGCAGTCCTGGGACAACAAGAAGAAAAGAGAAGGTTCTGCGGCTGTAGGACTCGGACAGATCTGCAGGACAAGGTAGGCGCAAGCTCACCGTCGTCCAAAAAGATATGGGACTTTCAAGGGAAGAGAAATTCATACAGGAATTTAATCAATCACTCAGGGAGAGAGGAGTAAGAGTCAAAAACAGAGATTCATATGTTTGCTTTATGTGTTTGCTTGTGGACTCAAAAGGGAGTCCCTCGAGATGCGAGAAGTTAGGGTACAATCCACACAGCTACACCTGCCAAGCAGGCTGGCTGCTAGGGCTAGAGAGCCTATGTCTTTAACCCCCTGCCATATGGAGCGAAAGCTGACAGGCAGGTTTGCTATACAGGAATCTAGACTCAAAAAGCTACAGCTTCATTTAGGGCAGTAAATATGCTTCTTTTTCATTTTAAAAATCTTGCTTCTTGGTCAAAAATCTTTAGTTTGTAGGTATAGAAGTTTATATCTAAGGTAGATTAATTTCAGTACTGTGTTTCTGTAGGAAAGTTTTAAAATCAAAGATTGTGATATATTCAGAGGATTTTTAGAATTGTTTAGGCTATCCTGAGTTTTTATTTCTTTTGTATAAGGTTGGAGATTGTTTTTTTGAGTTCTATATTGTTCTTTTGAGTTCTGTGAAAAGTTTTGCTATAATTTTAATGAACATTTACATTAAATCTGTGAGTTCTGTGAGAAATGTTGCTATAATTTTTAATGGACATTTACACTGAATCTGTAAACTGCTTTCAGTGAAATTGTCATTTTTGCTGTGTTTCTTCTGCTTTCGCAAGAAAGTAGGGGATCTTTCAAGATTTAAAGTTCTTATCCTACAAGTTTTTCCGTTTGTACGGCCCGCTCTTGGGTGGGAGTCGTATTGTTTCAGCTTGAGGTCCTTTCCTGCTGCCAGGTATGGCTTCAAGGTGGAATGCTGAGACTCAGGCCTCTTAATTAAATTTATCAAGGGCCAGAGCTATACTCTTAACAAGCTATAGAGATGACAGGACCCAAAACTTCTGTCCTGCTTGCTTGGAATTACTCCAAGATATTTTGTGGTATTCATGAATATTAAAAAGGATGATGTCTCGTTTATCCTAGGTGTAAAAGAGGTACATCTGGGTTATTTTCAGATTCTAGGCTATGATAAAATGGTTCTGCTATGGGCATGGCTAAACACGTGTCCTTGTGGTATGGTTAAACATCTTTGTATTTAGGCCCAAAAGAAATATTGCTAAATTTTGAGGTAGATATTTGCCTAATTTTAAAAAATAGACCGAATGAGGGTCCCTCAGTGCTGGGGAGACTCTCACTCGGGTCTAGGGATGGCAGGGCCCGGAGACCATCCTTGCTGAGGTCACACACGTGGCCTTGGTTGGTGGGGGAGGAGTTCGACCCCCAGTGACCAGGAGAAAGAATTTTTTGAGGAAAGGGGCCACACCCCAGTGGTTCAGGAGGGTCGTAAATTCCAAAAATTCTGTGGTGGTTGCAGTAGGACAGCTCTCCTGCCTCGGGACCACTCCCAAGGTCCTAATCCCCTAGTTCCTAAAACAGTGCTGTGATAATCGCAGCTGGAAAACCTGTTTTTCCGAGGTCAAGGCTTTGTCTTCAGCTGATTCCTGGTGCAGGGTCGCTGAAGCGGCTGGCCCTGGATTTTTGGTTCTTCTCTTCCTGCTGGGAGAGTCTGGTTTATCCAGGATTTTCAATACTAGGTATGATCCAAAAGTGGCTGTGCCAGTATGCACTTCCAGCACCAGTTTACACTTCCAGCAATAAAAGTTTTTTCTTTACCCACATTTTCTTAAGCATAAATTGTTAACAATAATTTTTAATCTTGGTCATTTCTACAAGGATAAGATAAAATCTCAAAGTTTTGGTTTGCATTTCTCTGATGGCTAAAGGTTGTTATGTTTGAGCATTTTTTAAGTGTCTCTCAGTCATTTTTAAGTTCGTCTGTTGAGAGTTTTCAGTTTAGGTCTATAACAAATATTTTTTGGGATTAAAATTTTTAATAACTAATTTCCTGAGTTCTTCATATATTTTTGGAATGGATTTATGATAAGTAAAGATCTTTTCCCACTATATAGTCTTGTTATACAAAAGTTTCTCAGTTCAGGAGATTTATGGTTTCTCCAAATGTTTATGCCACTGAGGCTATGTTTGAGATGTGGCAAAATGTGCTTCAAAAATTTTTCTCTATGAGGTTCAACATAATTTTTATATGCTGAGGCCTTTGGCTCATTTAAACTTAAGTTTTGTACATGGAGATGGATGTAGATTTATTTTCATTTTTCTACATGTTGGTGTCTAATAAGGCCAGCATTATTAATTAAAAAATGCTTCATTTTTTCCATTTTCCTATCTGCAAGGCAGACTTAAAACTTAAGAGGAGGATATCTTAAAAACTTTTAATTAGATATACAATGGTTAAAGCCCTAGTTATAATATTCTTATGGAAGACCTTGAGCTGCTAGGTAAAATTCATACAAAAAACAGTTTCCAATAGAGAGCTTAAAGCTGCCTAACAGGTACTCAAGCAGGTAAAAAATATAAATCAACAGGTAAAGTATACAATAATCAACAAATGCAGTATATTAATTATAATTCAGCTATGACAAGTGTATATATTAAATGTAAAATTTATTCTACAAGAGTTTTATAAAAAATGCTGTTTATGGCTAAACCTTCTCAGTTTTGCCAGTTAAGATATTAAACTCTTAATTTAAAACAGTGGCCTGTCTCATACAAAAGGGCAGGATAAAAGCTGGAAAATGGCTTTACAAAATATTGACTATGATCAATGTTTCTTATACTAAACAATAGATTCATTGATAATTTTAAGATTGATTCCTAGACAATTGTCTTTGCTCAATTCAAAGGCAAAAACAATAATATTTTCCAAGATCATTGCTACAATTCACACAACTGTATTTTGCTAATGTTATAGCAAAAAATCCCTTAAAGGATTTTATGCTAAATTTTACAAATGGCTCTTCTTCCAATGGAAGAACTGCGTATATGGTTAAAAATAAAAAAAAAAATATGGAGCATAACAAGGCTCCTTGAAAGCAACTCATAAAAGGTTGCAAGCAGATCCTGATGCAAACGGATCTGGCGTGATAACACCAAGCTAACCTTTGCTAAGGCAAGGTGGAAAAGCCTTTGCAATGCATTATGAAAAAACCCGACCTATATATATTTGGGGTCGAGGATATGTTTATGCTTTTTTCACAGAAAGAAAATAAAAGCTGGATCTGATGCTGTTGAGGCAGCGGACATCCCACAGAGGAGTTCCAGAGGCGACTAGGGAGAGGTCCTTGGTCCGGCCTTTCCTGCCCCCAAGGAGAGAGGAGTGACTGATAACAGAACCTGCTACACCACTCTGCAGGGTGTCAATTCTGCCCCTAGAGAGTCCAGAGAGACTGGCCTGAGATAAGTGCCAGGATGTGCTGCTTCAGATAGCTGACTCCAGCTCACCTCACTCAGGAATCCTCTGATGCGGACTAAACATCAGACAGTTTTAATCTTTGGGACACAAAACTCATTTTAATTAAAATATTAATGCTTCTTCACTTAAGAAGGGGAAAGATTAGGGTTCCTGTCACTGTTGCTCAGAGACTGGAACTGGTGGTATTTGGTAACAACTATGTATGTCATTGTGCTCTTACTGCAATTGACCTAATGATACTTATAACTGCTTATAGATGTTGGGAAAAGTCTGACACACGCTGTAAAGTGTTTGGGTTTAATGCATATGTTAAAAAATTTTAGATTTAGATCCCTTTTACACTGCCCTAAATTTTGGCAGGCAGCACTCATAATCTTATTGTGGAGTAGGCATTTAGGAAGGAGGATACCTAAGGCCAGATTAAAAGGTGAATACTGGGTTTGGAAAATGCCCTTTCTTCTTGTCTGGAGATGGAGTTATTGGTGCCCAAAATTATATCATTATATTTTGTTTGAGGAGCTACTCACAGTCTTTTCATTAATGATAGACGCAGGGGCCCAATGACGGGAGTTAGTGTGGATCCTCGCCTGAACAGCACACCATACAGAGGCTGTACTGGCCGGCTCAACATGGCATGGTGCCAGGCACGAGGAATGCCCTCCACATAGCCTAAGACAGGACTCCCTGTGATCTGTTTACTTTAAATCTCGCTAGATACCTTTCATTTGAGGAGCTCCAAGGATGGGTGACTTGTGGCAGGAAATCCCCCAACCTAAGACAGGATACTGGGAATCCTAAGACGGGTAAGGGGGATAAAGACCTGGTCCCCACTAAACCTAAGAATCATAAGGCACCCCTCTGTTCCCAGGAGAGGTAAATTGCTTCACCATTCGAGAGGAGGGTCTCTCCTTGGTCCCAGTCCCTTCTCCTTTAGATCTGACACCTTGGTTGGACTCTGACCTGATGCCCTTCACTTAATAGCTGCCTGTCTTTATAAAAGAAAGGGGGATCTGTCAGGAACCAGTTTCCTCCTAAAATCATTACAGGAACCATCACCCTGGGGAGTCTGCAGAGAACCCCACACCCCTAATTGTGTTAAGAATGGATCTATTGACAGAGCCTACCCCACACCCAAATTGGCTGTTAATGAGAGCTATCTGTTAGCGGAACCCACCCCGCATTCTAAACTATCTGGAGAACTAGGTGTGTCATCTCCTAGTTGCGACTTCTTGGCCTACTGTGACCTGACCAAAGGTAACCTGGCTACGTGATCAACGAGAACCACGTGACCAACGTGAACCACGCGGCAAGAGCCCAGAACCCTGTGCCCATCCCCCCAACTCCTTACCCTATAAAAGGTTGTATCTCGTCCCTAATAAACGGAGGCTCTGACAAACTTTGCATGGCCTTCTTCCTGTCTCCTAGCCCATATCTTCCAGGTAGTGCCTCTCCGTGACCCTGGAATAACTGACCTGCCAGGCGGGCTACTAACCCTAGACTAAGTGGCCCGCCCAAGGCAATCCACACTGGTTTTTGGAGACGGTTTCTCTGTGTAACCTGGCCATGCTGAAATTTGCTCTGTAGGCTATTGTGTGATACTTTAATTGTGTTCTGACAAATAAAGTTTGCTTGGAGTCAGAGGGTGGAGCCAGACACTAGCTGACCAAAATTAACCATAGAGGTTTGGAGAGCAGACAGGAAGTAGCAATATGGAAGAGAGGGAGGATCTCAGTGATTTTGGATGGAGGAAGGGAAGAGGTAGGAGGTGACCGGTGACTACTCTCTGCTTCTCTTCCCTGATTTTCAGGTTCTTACCCCTCTATTTGACTTCTGATTTTTTATTGATAAAGATTAATTAGATTAACGTTACAGTAGACTAGGCTGCTCTTGAACTCAGTGATTAACCTGTCTCTGCCTCCTGAGTGGTAGGATTAAAGGCATTTGCCTCCACTGCCTGGTGAAATCCAGAGTTAGCCCCCTGCCAAAGCTTGCATATATAGTTGTATTGCTTGTATAGTAGGAAGAAAAACTGCACAGTGAGGCTTCTACCCTTGTCAGTCTTCTTGTTTGTCCTGAATCACAGGTCAAGCCTGCAGTGGTAAGGATGGCCATAGGAGAGCTATGTGGTCCTTTGTTTAGCTTCTGTAGTGCTCTTCCTTGAACTGAGAATGGGTCCCATGTGTAGAGGTAGTGATGCTTTCTGTCTTTGTAACTGATGTTCGTTATATTGTGGTGTTGAAAACCAGGAGACGTTCCAAGGTAAAGATTTAATAATTTAAGTTTAATTCCATTCTCCCACAGTAGAAGAATGAAAACATCCTGGATTAAAGGCAGAGTAGTCTCTTTATACCAAGCAAGCAAGTGATTAAAAATGGAATTTTGCAATTATTTTTATGATCATGAAAAAGGTATGTGTTTATGGTCAGACCTTTAACATACCACAAAACATCGTATGATCAGTCAATTCTCACAACAACAGAAACAATGTACAATATGTAATTCACAGGGTTCTTGAGGAAGAATCAGTCAAAAAGGTTTAGCTGGGGACACGATCAAAGTTTAACATTGTTTAACTGAAAAGAAAATGAAGTTAGCTGTCCCTCAACAGTTACTGCTCAGAAGCTACTTTTAGTTCCTTCTGCAGCCGCAGCCTTCCTCAGCTGCACAGGCAATTATGTCATCACCTGTCTCCAGGTGCCTTTTCACCATCTGCTGTGTGACAGACACACAGACACCTCTAAAAGTGCCCTTCAGTCACAGCTCCCTTCTCTTGCCTTTCTTCTTGCCTATTCTCTCTGTCTGTCTGCCTGTTTGCCTGTCTCTCTCATGTCCCCACTCGGAGGGCTCTTTCATTCTCTCCCTGCCCCCCCAAACCTTTTATATTAACTCTGTTGCATGCGACATGTTTGCTTAGGGACATACCTTGACACATTCTGCCAAAATGTGCCTGCTTCTCCTTTGTAAAAGATCTTTTCAGCTACTGTTTTTGGTTTTCGGGGCTATGTGTTTGTTCGTTTGTTTTTCTGGCTGTTCATCTCCCGAAAGCACGGCCGCTTACTCCCACAGTATTGTCCAGTCCCTGCTGTTTTATGTGTCATATCTCATAAACATTCCAAGAAGCCCAGATTCATTCAGACCAGCTCACCCTCCAGGTGAGATAAGGGTCATGATCAGAGATATGGTCTCTATGCCTCAGAAATGCATCTCACTCACAGCATCACAGGAAGGAAACAGAGCAAGGATGGAGGCTGGGAAACCCAAGACCCACCACAGACCCATACAGCATAAATAATGCACAGATTTGGTAACCTGTTATCAGATGCATAAAAGTTAATTCAGAATTGCCAAAAAAGAATTGGTTGAAAAATATTCAAAATGACCAAGAAGATTGCAAACCCAAGAATGGACCTTGAATAATGCTGTTTGCCAGGGGGATTATGGTTTAAGTAAAGCATGCTGAGGGATTTGTCTATTATCCTTTTGTGTACAACGTGTTGGTGTATCAATATCTGTCATGAGTTCCTGGAACTTCAGCACGTTTAGGAGAGGACAAAGACATGCTATGTTTACACATAGGTGATAACCATAGTGCACTCGCCCACATCAGGCACTGACTGTGGTGTGTGTGCTTCGTGAAAAACTCCAGCTGTGAGGCCAGTTTTATAGATAAGAAAGCTGAGAAGTGAAAGGATAAGTAATTTCTTCAGAAAACACTGCCTGTAAATTCGAATCTATGATTTAGCCCTCAGCGTGCTAACTGACTCTAGTTTACAAAATGTTCAACATTATAATTCTTAGAATGATACTGTGCTGTGAAGTACCAAGTATCACACAGGGAGTCAGGAACCACAAACCATAAATAATCACACAGGTAAACACCTGTGATTGTGACTGAACCCTGCCTTTCCTACCTTGCCTCTCTTCTTGCCTGTTCTGTCTGTTGGTCTGCCTCTCTCATGTTTCCACTCCGAGGAAAGTGAGGCTTATGCCATTGTCAGTCTTGGTTATTCTTCATCACAGGCCCAGCCTACTCTCATCATCGTTGTCACTATCAGTGAGATAGGATCTCTCTTGGCCACCTTAGCTGGCCTAGAACTTGAAGCACTCCTGCTTGTACCTCCCAAGTACTGGGATTACAGCTATGCATGGCAACTCCTGAATAAACCTAGCTCATACATTCTGAAATCCTGCTTACTTGCAGGATATTCTGGAGGTGAGTGTCAGGCTGCTATAGTAACTGTTCAGTTTTGTCTACAAGTGACATTGAGGTACAAATTTTATTATGACTGTTAAAGGCACACTAAAAAAATCTTTTAATTAATGTAATTTTTTATTGACTCCTTGGGAATTTTTCATCATGCACTCCAATCCCACTCATTTTCCAGTCTGACTGTATTTTGCCCTGCTATAGGCCAAAGAAGCTTCTTTATTAATCAATGGTACAATGATAATAAAACATATTCAAAGCATACAGAGAGGAATCCCACATCATCTTGTCTTTTCTGTTGAAATAAAAAGGAAGGTTTTAACTTTAACATAGTAAATTTACTTATACAAAACAGGTGTCAAGTAAGAATTATAGCTAAAATATTTCTTTATGAATTTAAAGTTTCATATCTAATTTATCTTTTGTTGTAACTAAGGAAATTTGTAATTATTTCTCTCCAATTCCATCAAAGACCCCAGAAGGATATATTACCTAAGTAAACAGGAAGTGCATTGTAAGCAACTTCCCAAACTCTAGAATTGACAGAGACATTTTGCTGTCTGGAAAGTCACCCTAAGTTTCTCTGTAATGTTGGAGCATACATACAGTAGGGATATTGTATACTATTATGTTTTCTTTGAATATTTTGACTGTCAATGAACTCAGTACAGAGAGACATTTTATTGTACAGGCTGCTAAGCTAAACTAACATATATATTTTAAAGGTAACTTGGTTTCAAAATTTGGGTCTAAAGATATATTGATTTAGAAAAGAGGTTCTGCTTTTGTTTCCATAGAGGATGGAAAGCTGTGGATTTTTTTTTTCCCAGCAAATATGGTTTGGTCAAACAAGACCCCTTGAAGCAATGGCCCAGATGGTCCAACATCCATGAATGCTTCAGGACTGCTGGCTGAGAAGGGCCTACCACACAGGACAAACCATGAAAAACCTGATTAACAGTACTCTCAATCAGCATGAAGTAGTCTAGAAAACAATGTCCAAATTTTCTGAATGATTGTTTATAAATATTTCTTTACATTTAAAGAGGGATATGCTATAGAGATGAATGCTTTGCATTGATATGGATCTTGGTTTATTGATACAAATTTAAGGTCAATTTTGTTGTATGTATATTTCTGCTCTTGATTAAGGTAGTATTTGTGCAGTTCATTTAAAAATGTAATGTATAATTAAGAAATACAGTCATCTATAATAGTCAAGCTTGTAGTCATGTTAGTTAGGTTTTCTAGATATACAGGTGTCTGAAAGATTAGAAGAATACCTATCTAACTAAAATATATTTCTATATATCTAGATTATCTATTAACCTGAATTTCTAAATTTTTAAATTATACATTATATTTTTAAATTGGCTACACAAACACAATAACTTAAAAAAGAACAGAAATATATAAATACTATACTATACTATTCTCTCTCTATACACACACACACACACATATATATACATATATATATATATATATACAGAATAAGAAAATTGACCTTAAATTTGTATAAATAAAACAAGTCCATACCAATGCAAATTTCTATAGCATATCCCCCTTTAACTATAAGCAAACATTTGTAAACAATATTTGGGAATTTGGGTGTAGTTCTATCCAAACTAGTTCCTGCTGTTTATTGGGTGATGTATTTTGAAGGTCATTCATGGTGACCTTTTTTGGGAGGGGTGTCTTGGTCCATCAAATCACATTAGTTTGGAAGGATTCCACAGGATCTCATCCTCTGTGGAAACAAAAGAAGAACCTCTATTCCAAAGCAAAATATCCTTAGACCCAAATTTTGAAGACAAAATACCTTTATGTTGGTTTAACTTAGCAGTCCAAGCAATGAAATATCTCTCTGTACTTAGCTCCTTCACAGTCAAAAATTCAAATAAAACACAATAATGTAATAATTCAGACTCTCTGTGTATATGCCATCTTTATGTGTTGTATTTGTTTTTATTCTATTACTTCTTAATATTTTTATTATCTTTACTACTTTAATCTATGACTGTCAGTACTCCTATATATTATATTTACTGTCTCTTTACTTTTTTCTCTCCCAAGCCTATGTACATTTTTTTAAAACATGCTGTGTCTCATTTAGAGGTCTTTTTGTATCTGAATCTGTCCTTTTGCGTATCTTTAATTCTTTTCTGTCCAAGAATGCTTTTTAAAATGCTAAGAACTTCTAAGGCTGCTTTGTCTTTTGACTTCTCCCAGTCCAACATGGCAGAGCATAGGTCTGATTATCATGAGCCAGTGAGCCATGCTCATAGCCCCATTTTCAGGTATGCAGAAGGTCTATGTTGCCATTAAGCAAGCTATAGCACTCTGTTCACAAAACCCATTTAGATGCTTGTCCTTCTGAAAGAGCCAGTTCACGCTGGGGGCATGACCCAGAAAACTGCCATTTCAAAGCTACGCGGCTTCTTTTTCGCTACTGCGGAATTAGGAAAACCTCTCTTAAAGGACCTGCTGCATGCCACCAACAAGTAGAGCCCATCTGAAAAAAAAATACAGCTAAACTTTGTTTTTTAGTGTCTATAATTTCTTTTTAAGCTTCGTCAGATTTTACATGGATATAGTTGACCACATTACTACTCCTGAGAGAGTGTTGAGCACCAAAGACACTTCACTTTTTGTTGACACAACTGGCCTTTGTGCAAGAAACTGTTCATGCCTCAACCACTGACAAAGTGCATGGTCCAAACTGGACAAGCAGGATACAAGAAAAAAGACTGTCAGACCTTGCCAAGACAGGGTAATATGATTTTGAAAAAATTCCTGTCTCTGAAAATGGTCTATATGTTACTCTAGGCCTTAGCCAAAGTTGGTTGCTTTAACATTGCAAATGAGACTTTGAGTGATTGCTCAGGCAGCCAGTTGTCTCTGACATCTACTGCACATTTTGGAAGGTGCTTGATTGCAATTCCTGCCTACCCAAGTAATATTATCTCCCTTCTTAGGCCTTCAATGGGGTTGAAGATTAGTTAGTGATAGTTATCATCCTTTTATTATCTAGCCAGCCATTTCCAATACAAGACTTAGACTCCTTGGGATAGAATGTTTATTAAAACACTTAGCATACATTTCTTACTTAATATTGTTTATGGTGGTTGTAATTCTAATCTTATACTTGAGTGCTGTTCCTAGTGTACATAGCTTTGTATTAGGTTTGAAACTCTCTTATTTAAACAAAAGGAGGAGGTGCTGTGGAAGCTCCTTCTGCTTTTTCAGCCAATAGCTTTTAAGATACTAACCCAGTTGGGTATGGTCTCTTATACTATAAAGCTTCTGGTTCTTGCTTCCAGCTCTCCCGTCCTGCTGCTAGATTCTGTTCCTGTTCCCTGTTCGTGTACAGGACTGTGATCTAGGACAGTGATCTGTAAGCCTCCCCTAAATAAATGACCCTTTATTATATGTAATTCTGAACTAGTGTGGGATTATTTTGTGACTTCCACCATCATCCATTGGACAAGAATGCCTGAAGGAAGAAAGGAAGAGCTTGAGTACATAACTGCTTTGTTTTCCTGAGCACCAGTGTTTATGAAGAGTTGAAGATGTTCCACAGGAGAGGACATCAGGAGAGCTATGGGAAAGAGGGAGCCAGGGTTTGGTGGGCAAATGGTGGGAGTTAGAAGAGTTGTATTTATGACTTAATAGCTGATAGGAATCTTTGTTGTATCACCATACATCTGCCTCCTCCATCTTCTTCCTCTTTTTCTCTTCCTTTTCCTTCTCCATCTTCTTCCCCTCATCTTAGGGTTTCTATTGTTGTGAAGCAACACCATGATCACAGCAACTCTTACAAAGAAAAAGACATTTAATTGCGGTGGCTGATTTACAGTTCAGAGGTTTAGTCCATTATCATCATGGCAGGATCAACGCAGCATGCAGGCAAACATGGTACCAGAGAAGAGACAGTTCCTACATCTTGACCCAAAAGCAACAAAAAGTGGTCTGGAACACTGAGTGTGGACTGAGCATACATGAAACCTCAAAGCCTACCTGTACCTTGTTAAGATTTTCTCCAGCAAGCCATACCTACTCTAACAAAGCCACACTTCCTAATAGTACCATTCCCTGTGAAGTTATGGGGTTCAATTACATTTAAGCAACCATACCTTTCTTCTTCTGTGTACAAGTATGTATGTATATATGTATGTATGTATGTATGTATGTATGTATGTGTATATGTGTGTGGTGTAAGTTTGTGAGAAGGTACACATGTAACTGTGTGCATGCAGAGGTCAGAGACTGATGCTGAGTATCTTTCTTGATTGCATTCCACGATATATATTGGGCGGTGTCTGTTCTTGAACTGAAGGTAATCAATTTAGTTTGTCTAACAAATAAGCTTGCTCTGGGAATCCCTTTTACCCAATGGATAGGATTAAAGGTAGGTCATCAAAGTCTCCCATGTTTTAAGCAGGTGATGGAGATCTTAATTCCAGCCTTCACATATTCCTCAAGTTCGAACAGCAAGGACTTTATCTAGTGAGTGGGCCTCCAGCTACCAACCCACAGCCCCATCTCTAGCCCCACCTAGCCTCCAGACCTATATTTCCTCTTTGGGTTGTCTGGGGGAACTTGGTAACTGCTACACTATGGAAACATATCAGTTTGGGTTTGTATTTCCTTTTGCTTTAGATGACAGACTTGACTGTCTTGGTTCTCCTACTACTGATTTGTGGGACTCCAGAAGGCACAGTTCCCCCTGAAATCTTAGGTAGGCTCAGGGACACACAGCCCAGCAAGCCCTTTCTCTGTTGGAAAGTCAAAAGTGAGTGTTTTCCACAGACTGGGTGTGTGTTTTACACTTTCGGAACTCCTTTTTAAAAGAGGAAACATTACCCTTCGTTTTGCAAATTAGAAGAAGGTTTGAAAAAATGGCCTTTGGCAAATGGCAATGCCAGGCAAGAACCCAGGCCTGTCTGGCTTTCCCGGAAATCTCCTCTGTACATCACCTGTCCACTGGGCCCCAAAGGGCAAGGGCTCATTCTCCACACCCTATTCTCCTGTCCAGTCTTGTGGTCTAGGACTAGAGTGGGAAGTCAAGGGACATGGTCATAATCTCTTGCTGTCATTTCTTTCTCATTCAAATTCATACAGTTTTTCTTTAAATAAAGTAACCCTATTCTTATGTAAATATTGTCAGAAACAAATTAAAGCAAGAAAAATTAATGACGGGATTAAGGATACCACCACATAATTTAACTCACAGACAGGAGCTGTCAATCCTGTGTCGGTGTTGCTGGATTGGTGCCAGGTTCCTATGCTTTTTCTCTGTTCACTGCCATGCATCCCCTCTCCCGCATTTCCTTACCAGCCTGACAATGAGGCCCTCAGATGCTCTGGTGTAAACCTTTAAGAATTATGGCATTAAGGATTTAAATTGACCACACAGCTCAATATGTGATAAAAATATGAAATGGCTACCAGACAAGTGAATATAATTTTGGACTGAATTAATAAATGATTGTGCTGGTAAGGGTCTTGTAGTCATTCAGGTAGAAAACTTTCATAAGAGATTATAAAACTGTGTGAGGCCATATGTTCAAGTAGAGTCACAAAATAAAACAGAAAGAAAAAGAGCCTCAAAGAAGAAATGATCTTTGAATAATGGACTACAATATTGCTGGATGTTTGACAGATGGATATGGAAGTCAGGTACCCTAAGGTAAGTTCATGCTAATAGTAGATGAAAAGGAAAAGAAGGAAGATACATGCCATATCTGTGAAGAAGTGAGACAAGATCATTGAGATGGTTCGACATCTTGTGCTTGTGACAAGCCTGATCTGATATTGGTCTCCAGGACTAACTAACAAAAGAAGAGCCAACTCCTGAAAGTTGTTCTCAGACTTCATTATGTGTGCTATAACTACTAAATAACTAACTAATATGTAATTTAAAAAACAAAGTAAGGTAAGTATGGTTGGAAATATAGCTTCCTTGATAGACTGCTTGAATAACAAGCATGAGACCCTAAGTTTGAACTCCCATGCTGAATAAACTGTATATGGTATTGTGGGAGTCCACATGTGACTCAGTTTCCATCTGGAGTGATTTCTGACTTAAAGAAGTTATTTGAGTTCAAGCTTGCCTGCTCTGCTTTTTCTTATAACTTTGAGGGCTGTGAGAAATTTCTGATTTAGCCTGTGAGGAAAGAACACTGTATCTAGTAGACAGTACACTGCTGATGACAGACCTCAGGAACATCAAGATAAAAAGTAAGGCTGCTTCCGAGCAGCAAGCACATGTTGGATAGGAGGCTCCTCATTCAAGGACAGGACTGGTCTTGTGGTTAGATAAAGACTTACTGACTATCTTGTGATTTGTTTTGTTTTTGTATATAAGCAAGTTCTGAAATAAACTCTGGGCTGTTTGGCTGCTTTGGCATGACCAGACAGACCTCCTGATTCTATCCTGTTTTCTGTTTCTTCTGACTTTTCTTTGGCCTCAAGAATCCCCCATCCAGGAACCTTAGCTGAGTTGGTAAGAATGGGATCCTACATGGTATAAAGAGGCAGAGGAGGGAGATTAGAAGTTCATGTCATTCTTGGTTACAAAATGAATCCGGAGACAAGCCTTACTATCTAAAACTCTGTGTATTAGGTCCTTTTCTATTTCTGTGATGAAGCACCATGAGCAAGGCAACTTATAGAACAAAGTGGTTTTGTAGTCTTATGGTTCCACAGGGTTGGGTTCCATGATGGCAGACTAAAGGCATGGTAACAGAAACAGGAAGCGGAAGACTCACATTCAGTACCACAAGCAGGAAGTATCCACTCCCAGTGACATATTTCCTCTGTAAGCCCACAGCTCCTAAATCTAAAACAGGGCTATCAACCAGAGACCAAGTATTCAATTATCTCACATTCAAACCTGCACACCTTGCCTGAGAAGAAACCCCAAAACCCAGAAGAGGTAAGAGTGGTTTGTTGCCTATAATTCCAAGACTCAGGAGGTAAAGGCAAGAAGGCTAGGAATTCAAGACCAGCCTAGGTGACATGGAGAATTTGAGGCCAAGTTGAACTCTTTGACACCATGGTTTTTCTTTTTATTTTAAAGGTGGGAGGGAGCCTTTTTAAAATTGGAAGGTAATTTTTAAAGTTTGTACTCAGATCATTTATGATTTTGAACACTGTCCTTTCTTAATCAGGCAAGTGGTGAATTGGCGCTCTTGCTCTCTTCAGTCACTGTTAGTTTGGAAGACTGTCAGTCTCTGCTGTCTGACTATCTCTGGACGAGCTGCAGAAAGGCGTTTTTGTCCCTGTGTGGCTGTCTCCGTATTCACTGGGGTCTCAGCTCTCCTTTGGTCTTCTGTCCCAGGACTCTCTCTAGGGCTACTCTTCTGATGTGGCACGCCCTGGCCACAGGTGTGAACGCTTTCATTTTGTTTTGCCTGGTGTGTCAGTGAATATGTTGTGCATCTGTGTGCCAGTGCACAAGTGTCTACATGCACACAGAGGCCAAAGGTCAGCCTTAATTTTTGTCTTTCAGCATCTTTCCACTTAAAAAACAAGATTTATTTTATTGGCATGTGTGTGTGTGCACACATGCTTGTTTTCAGCTGCTTGTTGACATCAAAAGAGGGTGTTAGGACCCCTGGAGATGGAGTTAGAATCATTGGGTGGTTTCCAATGTGGGTGCTAGGAACTGAGCTCCTGTCCCTGTAGACAGAGTTTTATTGTGTCTCAGCAATTGTTTCCAAATAATCACATGGAAACTTAGTATTAATTATGAATTCTTGGCTGATAGCTCAGGCTTATTACTAACTCTTACAAATTAAATTAACCCATTTCTATTAATCTACATTGTGCCACATGGCATTACCTCTCTTTCATCTTGCATCTCCTGTTTCCTCTCTCTGTCTGGCTGGTGGCTCCTCTGACTCCTTTCATTTTCTTCCCAGTGTCCTTAGTCTGGTTTTCCCACCTAACCTTATTCTGTCCAGCTGTTGGCTAGTTAGCTTTTCTTTCTTTCTTTTTTTATTAAACCAATCACAGAGACATATTCACACAGTGTAAAGGAATATTCCAAATGCTCCCTAGAAGAGCAACAAGAACTTAAGCACTCAGTTATACCCTGGCTGGCTCAGAACTCAGTCTCAATACACAGATCAGCCTGGCCTGGAACTCACTGAGATCCTCTTGCTTCTGCCTCTGCCTCTTGAGGGATGGGGTCCAAGGTGGTTGCCACAAGCTGTACTTCATCTTATCTTTATGAGCCAAGATCTTTGCCTAAAGTTTGGGGCTCATTAGGTTAGGTTGCCTGACCAGCAACCCCAGTGACCTATCTCCATAACCCTCTCTATCCCCCCACCTTTTGTGGGTGCTGGAATCAAACTGAAGTAAAAAAAATGCTATCATGGCAAACAGCATATTATCTACCGGGCCATCTCCTTAGTCTCTCCCATGAGAGGCAAATTTACATTTTAAGTTTTAACTACTATGCCTAAGAGATCCATGAATCAAAAAAAGTCTCTACTCTGAAGTCCCTTGTCCAAGACAGATAGTTCCTAAAATACTAGAGGCCATTGCTTATGGGAGATAACAAACCACATGTTTTCACTCTCCTAAATAAATTTGTTTGACACATCTGCATCTGGTGCATAGTAACATGTGGGCGGAAGGTTCGCAGGCAGGATGTATGCTTGCCCCTGATTGGACCTGGAGATACTCAAACTGCTGTAAACCCTGATTTGTGGCCGTCTTCTGGAAAACCTAGAGATGGACCTGGCCAGAGCCCATCCACCTGGCCAGTATTTAATTAAAGCTTGCTGCAAATTTGGCTTTAAACTGGGAGAGTGATCTTATTCTCCATTGGTGGGATTAACAACCCCACTGTGAGACAGTCTCATGTATCCCAGGCTGGTTTCAAATTCAGTATATAGCTAAGGCTGGTCTTGAACTTCTGATCCTCTTACCTCCTCCTCTCAAGTGCTGGGATGACAGATGTGCATGGTTTCACCTGGCGGAAGTGTAAAATAATTAACTGTAAAAGTAAATCTATATAATTGAGCACAGTAGAAAATTCAGTTCCCCAACTGCTTCAGCTCCAACTCAAGTAAGTGCCAAGCAGTCACACAGACATTGGCTGCAGGCTGGTGAAGCAGCAGGACAATGATCCCAGCTCTGCAGTCTGAATAGTCACACAGAGACATTGGCTGCAGCCTGGTGAGGAAGCAGGACGACACTTCTAGAACTGCAGTCATATTACACAACTCCCTTCTAGAGTGCAGACATTTCTGTTCAGCCAACAGAAGCCCTAAGTGTTGCAGCTTTGGACCCAGCAAGTTCCTCTGAGGGTGGGGAGTATGTAATCTAATCCCCTAGTAAGCTGGGAAGAATTTCTTTAGAGACCTCAGGTCAGGATCTGAATTCAACCCTATCTGAACACTGAGTGAGGCCTTTGAACTTCATCATGCCTCCACTCCTAGTCTTGCCTCAAAATTTCAGTACTAATTAATTTGATCATGTTTCTTCTCCTTGTCAGGCAGGGCCAGGAGGGTATTGCAGTGCTCTAGGCTGTGGGAACTGTATGGCCCACTTTCCATAGTCCCTTCTGTGACCAGTTCCTCTTCGGTCCTGTGTGCTGTGTACACATCTGTATACTCGCTGCTCTGCAAGCTTTCATCTCCCTTTCACAGGGTAGAGTAGGATGTCTCAGGCAATGGCTGCTGACCTAGAGATTGTACTGAATGCAAAGGGTGCCTGCAAGGAGGCTTAACTGTGAGTGGGAGGGAGCCGCTGAACTCTGGGTGGTACAGCCACTGTACAGCATCACCATAACTGAAAACTAACTCCCTGCCTTAAACTCCCTCTGGCTGTTTGCTAGGCTCCACCCTTCCCCAGTCTCTTGAAGAAGCTCCTTCCAGAAGCTACAGCTCAGACCCCACCGTGCTAGAACTTGGCCCTGGCATTCTGAGCTTGTTGTGTGTTTCAGGTCATTTTTCCTTACAGTTTATCCATCTAGCATTTCCTAGCATGAGGAGCTGTCCTTGGCATTATTGTTTAGTCTGTCTGTGCTTAAGGAGAGAATTTGAAGACCAACATGAAAATCAGCATTGGTATCCATGGCAACTATAAAAAATGGATGAAGTTATATTACATCCATTTCTCTAATACCAATTGGAAACTACTAATTTCTCCCACGTGACCCCTCTCGATGTCTTCATTCCTCTCCCCACCCACCAGCTACCTCATCCAGCCTGTTCCTGGGAGGATATGTGTGTGTGTGTGTGTGTGTGTGTGTGTGTGTGTGTGTTTGTATCTGAGGCACAACCAGCTGATAAACCAAAGGCCACATGAGAGCTCACCCCACAAGTTCTGCCTGCTTACATCTACCCACGCTGTGCTGTTCCAGTGTGTTTATGCTTTAACTAAGTGTCTGATACTTATTTTTTTATTTTCTTATTTACTGATATTTCACTTTAGAGCTGTAAGGAAATAAACCACCATGTTCTTTAATATGTGGAGTCTAGCCAATAAGATATGTGTATATGCAGAGCATTGTACATATGGGTACAGAATACCAGGAGGCAAAGAAAACAAGAAGCACTTAGTAAGTATGAGGGGATATGGAGAGACTGAACGTAGGTAGTGGAAGAATTAAACGAGGGGATATAATGCCAATCGTCGTCGAGTTCTAAGTCCATCATGGTTCTTTTGGTTCTAGAGGTGGATAAGTGCATAAAATATACTCAATGCTAAAAATGTAAATTGAATGTGAAGCTTCACAGCTTCCATAATGCCAATTCCTTCTCTATGTAAGTTCATTAAATTGTGTAGTCTTTGGGTCTGGTTAGTTTGGGTGTGTGATGATTTTATTTCTTTGAAATTTTTTCTATATTTTTAAAAAAGAAATTCTTATAATTTTATATTTCTGAAAAGTTCTAAAATACAAACATCTTGAATGTTTAATTAGCCCGTATGCAGCTATTTGGTGAGAGTTTACATTCATTTCCACGGAGCTTCCTAGGGAATTAGGGAATGGGGAAAAAAAAGAAATAAAAAGGAAGAAATGATTGGTCCTAGGTCTGGTGGAGGAGGACGTTTACTGAGGATTAAAGGGAGAGCAGAAGTCAAGGCAGACACATCCAGGACTGTCCAGAGTAGTCATGACACTGGGCCATGGGAGAAGAAGGGGAAGGGGAAAGGAGAGGAGAGAGAGGAGAATCAGGTGCAGCAGTCAAGAGAGCAAAGGTCCAAAAGGGCTGGGTAGCTAAAATGTCTGGATTATATAGGGAAGAGCCTCTGGGGCAAGGGCAGACCCGCCCCTGGACTGCAGAGGTCAGGGTAGAGGGCAGTGTATGGCACTCATACCTTATAACTGGTAGGGACTGAGGAATGCTGAGAGAATCTGGAGGTCAGGTCTGCTTTTATTTATTTATTTATTTATTTATTTATTTATTTATTTATTTCTGTGTAGCAGCCCTGACTGTCCTGGAACCCAAGTAGACCAGACTGGCCTCGAACTCAGAGATCCACCTGCCTTAGCTGGGATTAAAAATATGAGACACCATGCCCAGACCCCCTCCACCAAATCTTCTTAAACTTTTATTTTTTGCATATTTTATGTGCTTGAGTGGTTTTTGCCTCTATGTATGCCATTGCACCGTGTGTGTCCATGCTGCCAAAGAAGGCCAGAGAGGCTGTAAGATCCTTCAGAATTGGAGTTACAGACAGTCGTGAGCTGTCATGTGGGTGGGCATTGGGAATCAAGCTTGGGTCCTCTAGAAAAGCAGCCATTACCCTTAACCATGGAGTCATCTCTTCACCCCTTCTTTAAAAGAAAAGACTATTTTTATTGTTTTGACTTTTTAAGACCCGTTCCCATATAGCCCAGGCTGGCCTTGAGCTCCTCTTTCCACCAGATCTTCCCAAGAGAGGGATGTAAGTGGGACCTTCCATGCCCCACCCAAGATTGTGCTCTTGAGTGGTTGTCAGGTAGAAACCCCCAGTGTGTCTTAGAGTGAGCCACAGGCAAGGGTACCAGCAATAAGCAACACCAGGCGGCATTCCCTACCTGCAGACACCATTCAAAACAATGGCAGTACCTACAACTGGCCCTTAAAAAGCCCAGGACTGGTTCAGGAACTTCACACTGAAGTTTCCAGACAGGCTTAGCAAAGTTTAAGTTCAAGTATAGGATCAGTTCTATGCAAGTTTATTTGATTTCTAGGTAACTGAGAGTAACAGAAGTGGGTATTTCCCCTCTGTGTACTTTTTATTTTTGAAGAATGAAGGCAACAAATATGGGAATTGGGCTGGGGCCAGGACTGCAGCTGAGAGCTTGTTTAGCAATCCATCATTCTGGGTGTGGTGGTGCATACCTGTCTCGCAAGCACTCAGGAGGTGGCAGGTAGTGGCAGGAGGGTCAGGAGTTCAAGGTTATCCTTAGTTCCCTGTAGAGTTTGAAGCCAAGCTGGGGTTTGTGAGACCTCGTCTCAACCACATAGTTCCCAAACCAACAATAACAGGACAAGAAGGAAAGTAACTAGTATAAACAATGACTGCAACAGCAAACCTTGAAGATTCTTCTGAAGAGAGAATGCTGTTTAGAATTTTGTACACCCCAAAAGGTCCTCTTACCAGACAAGAAGTCACAATACCTAATTAAGTGTCTTAATTCAGTTGTCCTAAATAATCTGTTATCATAGGTGTTAGTAATATTTTTTAACCTAGCCTCTCTGCCTGTGCAAAGAATTCCAATCAAACCAGATTAGACCAAATCAAAAATATCTATGTTTGATTAATGCTGCGCTCTTGGGGCCTAAATACCCTGTGGGGGTGGTCCTGACCGTCCCCTGGGAGGCAGTGCTTCGTAGGCTGGGAGTTGGAATCCTAGCGCTTGGCAATTCCAAGGCCAGGGGCTGGGCCAACACTTCCAACTCAATATTACAATAGGTAAACAATTTTTACGAGTTAATCACAACAGTCGGTGAAGGTGATAACGGGAACAGTTTGAGCTGGATGCACAGGGATATGATGGCTTCAGCTGCAACATCTCTATCCAGTTCTGAGACTATCCTGGGCGGGGAAGGCTCCCCTTTCTTACACCGCATTCTGCCTGGGTCAGAATCCTGCTGTCTCTTTCACAAAGGAAGCTTAATGTATTCTTGTAAGAAAAGCCTTGTTGGAAGACCAGGGAGAACTGCTGTCTTCCCACAGGCTCTTATCTCCTGGAAGTCCCTGGGCCACCTCCTATCTTACCACCAAGAACACATTCTTGGCCCTCAGAGTTGATTAAGCAAGGCTTTTCTGTTTGTTTTAATTTTGCTTTATCTATCCTTTGGAAAATTTCATACATGTATACAATGTAATTTTATGAAATCCCTTCTCTCCTCCTTTTTACTTCTCCTAAACCTTTTCCCATAATCTTGTCTCAACATTGAATCTTTTCTTTTGCTCTACAGTCCACTGAGTTCAATTAGAGCTGCCTCTATGCTCACGGGTGTTGGGAGCTGTCTACCGGTGGAGCAAAGTTGGAGGAGGTTGGACCCGGAAGATAGCTGGCACTTCCTCTTCTAGGGGCATCAACTGCCTACAGCAATCAGATTGGGGTGGGAGCTATCTGTCTGTCTGTCTGTCTATCTATCTATCTATCTATCTATCTATCTATCTATCTATCTATCTATCATCTATCTATCATCTATCTATCTATCTATCTATCTATCTATCTATCTATCTAGTAACTTACATTTGTGTGTATGTGTGTGTGTGTGTGGTGTCACAGTGTTCATTTGAAGGCTAGAAGACAACTTTCAGGGATCTCTCTATTTTGTGGGTCTCAGGGGTTGAACTTGGTGTTCAGGCATGGTGGCAAGTGCCTTTACCAGCTGAGCCATTTTGCCAACCTGAAAGACAGTTTTTAAAGACTGGTTAAACCAAAGACAGAAACTTGTGACCCTATGGTCCACACGATTGTCATACTCATGGGTTATTGTTATTACACATGCTGCACCCCCGTCCAGGATTGTTATTTTTTCTTTGAAAGCCTGGTTTCGAATGGGGATCACTTGTGCTCATGGGTTAAAACAAATATTCCTTTCCCTCAAACTCTGCAGTGTATTTTTAGAATCTCTTCTCCTCAGCCAGGCAGGTTACATGCTCCCAGCTGCTCTTCTCCTTTCCCCCAGCCGAGGTCACCCTCAGCTTACTTCTGGCTGCCACTGGGCCTGCCTTCTGCAGAGCTCTCTCTCTCTCTCTCTCTCTCTCTCTCTCTCTCTCTCTCTCTCTCTCTCTCTCCTGCCTGTCCACTGCTGTTCCTCTCTTTTCCAAACTCAGGGTCTGGAACTTTTTGGTCTGGAGCTCACATTTTACAATCACACTCACTTTTTCTTCAGAGAAAGGCAATCATTGTAACTCTTAGCATTAAACAAACAAATCACCACCAGCAAACTATACCAAAGCAGGTTTTATGGTAAACTATGCAAAAGCAGATTTATGCAGCTCTTTTGGAGACTCCCCAGGCAGCATAAGGGCCCTCAAGCAAATGCAGGATTTTCAGACAAGTAGAGCCTGGGTATCAATTAAGGGACCAATCCCACTTTTGTTTTTCCAGTTAATATCTTTTTCTAGTTTATTAATAAATTAAACTCTTTCTGTTCCTGATTTTTTTTTACTTAATACTAAGAATGAGATAATAACATTAGTATGTCTATTTATCACTCTGTTGTCACTTTGGATGGAATAACTTCATAATAATGTATTATTGAGAAATGGATTTGATTGTAGCTAAAACAACAACAACTAATAATAATAACAATACCAAATTAAGATCCTTTGGATTTGGGGTTTTCACTCTATTTTATGTGGTCTATTGGAAGCAAACCACATTCTAAGATTTGGGGTTCGTTTTTCCAATTCCACACATCCCCCACTTCTTGTTAATTATGAAACTATTTCCAAATATTTTAGCTTCATACTGGGAATATTATTTTAATGTATGTTACTTTTGTTTATGTTGTATTTGTTTAACTCTATGAAGCTGTGATACTTTGCCTGTCTTGAACACCTGATAGTCTAATAAAGATGTGAATGGCCAATAGAGAGGCAGGAGAAAGAATAGGCGGGTCTGTCAGGCAGAGCGAATATACAGAGGAGAAAACTGGGAGAAGGGGTTTGAAGTAGTAGCCTGAGAAGGAGGAGAACATCAGGGGCCAGCCACCCAGCTACACAGCTATCACAGAGTAAAAGTAAGATTTAAATAAGAAGGAGAATGGGAAAAACACAGAGGCCAAAGGGTAGATGAGATAATATAAGTTAAGAAAAGCAGGCAAGAAACAAGCCAAGCTAAGGCCAGACATTTATAAATAAGACTGTGTAATAAGAGCTGGGTGGCAGGTTCCACAAAAGAGTTAAAAAAGCACAGCATCATATTATAACAGCTCCACTCTCTCAGTCTTCAAGAGACTGATAATAGACTCTTTTTTTTTTTTTTTTTTTGGTTTTTCGAGACAGGGTTTCTCTGTGGTTTTGGAGCCTGTCCTGGAACTAGCTCTTGTAGACCAGGCTGGTCTCGAACTCAAAGAGATCCGCCTGCCTCTGCCTCCTGAGTGCTGGGATTAAAGGCGTGTGCCACTACCGCCCGGCAATAATAGACTCTTATTACCTCCAGAAAACTATCAGAAGATAGCCAATGGAAAGCTAGAATCTGGGAAAATGTAATGGGAAGCAGGATGAGAATCAGAATAGCAGTGGGCAGAAGGAGAAAGGCAGGTGCTTCCTGCATTACAGAAGGCATGATGAGCATGAGGGGCATGAATGAGTGAGCAACCTTTCAAGACATAAACATTGCCAGGTGGTGGTGGCAGTGCACAACTTTGGTCTCAGCAGAGGGAGGTAGAGGAAGACAGGTCTCTGAGTTCAAGGCCAGCCTGGTCTACAGAGTGAGTTTCAGGACAGCTAGGGATACACAGAAACACTCAAATACACAGAAATACTCAAATACACAAAACAAACAAAAGAACAAATAAACAAACAAACAAACCAAAACCACCACCACCACAGCAACAATAAACTCATTCTTTAAAGAAGTAAATATTAAGGAGGTATGGTAGTTTAAATGAGAATGGCCCTTATTGACATGTATGTTTGAATACTTGGATTCCAGATAGTGGAACTCTTTGGGAAGGATTAGGAGGTGTGGCCTTCTTAGAGGACCTGCCACTTTTGAGGTTTCAAAAGTCCATGTCAGCCCCTGCTGCCTATGGATCAGGACGTAAAGTTCTCAGCTACTGCTCCAATGTCATGCCTATCTACTCCCTCCATGATGTTCATGAACTAACCTAAAACTGTTAGCAAGCCACCAACGAAATGTATTTTTCTTTTTTAAATAAGAGTTGCCATGGTCATAATTTCTCTTCAGAGCTATAGAATAGAAATTAAGAATGGGGCATGCCCAAACATGAATACATTGTGTGTTGGGTCACTCTGAACAGCCGTAGGAATTGACTTAACAGGTATTGAGGGAATGAAGAAATGGCAGATACACATACAGAGAAAAGTGGTGATCAGGTAATCTGGGCTCTCAATAGGGAAACCCTTCCATAATTCAGAGTGTTTATATTCAGTTGAACAGGAAGCAGAGTTTATTGTACTCAGCTGAATCAAGGAGGCAGGCTTAGTTACTCTCCATAGGAGCAGTCTCTGTAGGGGAGCAGTCTTCTTGGGGGTGGTGGTGGGATAAGAAAGCTATAGTGGACATTTTCTGGCCACACTATCAATATTTGTCCCTGGACCAGAGGAAGGATTTGCTATGCTTTTGAGCATCACTGGGGGAAGTCTGCCACTCACATGGAGCTGAGACTTTGAGGTCATTGACATGCCCATGTCAACAATACACATTCACGCAGGACTTCACATGTGTGTGTGTGTATGTGTGTGTGTGTGTAAATGTGTGTATATGTTGTACCTGTACCTGTGCTTGGCCAATGAGTTCCCAGAATTCCCATCTCTGTCGTTTAATGCCAAGCCTACGGGCATGCACTGCCATGCCTATTTTTTCACATGGCAGCTGGGAGTTGGAATTGAGGTCCTCATGCTTATACAGCAAGTACTCTTCTTCACTGACTCCTAAATTTTAACAAAGCTGAAACTGATTAGTTTTCATTATCGTACTTGATGCCACAAAACCCCAAGAAGTCGATGCTTCATTAAAAGATGGTTTTCATAGTCTGATTCAGAAAATGTAAGTACACACTTCACCCTACACTAGATTTCACACACAAAAATCAAAAGAATGAAATCTATTTCTGTACTCACACTCTCACACCAAGAGAAATCTGAATCTTGGGTCAACCTAGAACTAAAAGGAAAACTAGAAACATATAGTAAAAACAAAAACAAAACCCAAAAAAACACATGAGAGGACCACATGTCGTCATATAAAATCAAGAATTTTGATGCATCCATACAGACTCACTCAAAACTATAAAAATATATACTTATCACCACTCATTAGTGGGGAACCCAGCCTGTGTGGCTCAGTGGGCACAATTTCCTTGGTGGCAGAGAGATGACAGCAGCTTTTGTTTCCTTTTGCTAGGAATCTCATCTCTGTCCTGTTCTAAGGTAAATATTACAGCGGAACATGCATTATAAATCTTTCTTTGTCCTGCCAACCAGCTCCCAAATAATGAATGGAGACTTATTATTAATTATAAAAGCTCAGCCTTAGCTTAGACTTGTTCCATTATCTCTTATAATTTAAATCAACCCACATTTTATTAATCTATGTTCTACTACATGACTTTTACTTGTCTTTTATTTTTTACCTTCTGTTTCCTCTCTGGGCCTGGTTGGCTTTTCTGCCTCTTTTCTTCCCAGAGTCCTCTCGTTCCTGGAAATCCCACCTTTAACTCCTGCCTAGCAATTGGCCATTTACCTTTTTATTAAACCAATCAGAAGGCACCTTGACAAAGACACATCTTCACAGTGTGCATAAAAGGTTATTTCACAACAAACATGCCTTCCTATGCTACCCTGATGGAGTAGAGTTCATCCAGGCCCATGTGGCACTTATTTTTCACCTCATTCTGAAGACAAAAGACTCTTGATGACAATCAGTAATGGTTCTAATATGGTGGCAGGTAGTTTTCTACTGAATTCACAGTTCCATCTCCAATAAGCTGCGAAGTCCCTCAGACCAAATCCCGAGTCAGACTCTTATGTGTGCTTTTCTCTTTCTCTGTGCATCTTGTGACCTCTTGTCACTTATGAAATATGAGTGTAGCCGTGCCAGCACTCCATTGTCTTGTGTTCCTGCCAGCTAGGAAGATGCTGGTCTCCTAGTACATCAGCTTTCTTGCCTGGCGTAGGGTGTGGGATGTGGGTGGGAAGTGATATGAAGCAGTGTTCTGAGAACCAACCATCCGTATGTCACCTGCAGCTATTAAGAATTCATCAATCTGACATGGTCCTGGGAAGGAACCCGACTTAACGTATCAGCCCTTGTGAGAAAGTTTGTCTTACACCAGATGTTTGAACTGTCGAGTCTGCTCTCAGGTGTGACATACTGCAGGGTAGCATTGTCACCCACCTCCCCATGTGCCTTGTGGCAGACTTTTATAGGGAAGGCAGCAATCTGTGGAACAATGGCAAAGTTTTATTGTTTGGATCTTTTCTTTTTTAAGTGAAACAGCGCTAGCTTGTTAATGAGAGATATTTTGGAGACCCTCTCTGTTTAGAGATTCATGTTTGGGGTGTCTCTTGAACAGTCTCTCCCCCTCTGTAGGTTGTGAGGGAGGCTTTGCAATATGTTCCTGTGAGACTTTTCACAAGCGATACATTAGATTCTCAGTCTTCCCATTCACACAGTAGCTGCCTGAAAAGCCAAGGAGTGGAGTGAGGGGGCGGAGCTGAGGGCGGCAGATTGATGACAATGAGGAAAAATGAATCTGGAGAGGGAAGGTGGAGCAAACCCGGGAAGAGTTGTCAAAAACAGAGAAGCAATGCTTGATTGAATTTAGAATGTGCAGAATGTCACAGTGAATTTTTCTATAGGGACAGAGTTGCTAGGATGCTAGTTCTGTGAAGGCAGCCTGCAATTTCTGCAAAGTGGGAATGAAAAAAGAGAACACACGTAGTTACTGAAAAGAGACAGGGACTGCTAAAGGCCCAGGCTCCCTCCGGCAGCTTTCCTGCCTTTGTTTTCTTAGCTGAGTGCTGTGATTTTGGAGAAGCACATTAGATGAATGAGTCCAACTTCCTCATGAGGCTTTTGCAGGAATCCCAAAATTTAATATCTCACCCTTGGCCTCCCAGACACCTCACTTTGACAGCCATGGCTGGGTCTAGCTACTTGATCTCTACTGGCTCCTGAAAGTTGCATAAGAATGATCGAGATAATGCGAGCCCTTCAAATCACATCTCATAGGTACCCTTCCCTTACCCCCAGCAGTGGGGCATTAAAGGAAAAGGACTAGAATCTGTATTCAGACCTGATGGAGAACCCCAGTTCTGGAGTCACTGATTCCTGGGCTCCGTGGTTTTTTTTTTTTTTTTTGTTGTTGTTGTTTTGTTTTGTTTTCTATCTACCATGAAGCTCCTGATAAATCTGCTGGCCCTTTCCCAGCCCTCTCCTTGGACCTTAACTGTGTCCAGGACAACAGAATTAGGCAAAGTCCATCAACTCTCCTAGCTGGTGAGAACCAGATGAAATAATGCATACAAATATAAACTCATAAAACTGCTATATAAAGTAACAGAAATACCATTCATATATAGGCACAAGATTATAACATTGTTCTTATAAGATGTGCACTATGTTTTCTATCTTCTCCCCTTTGTACCTATTCATAGCACACATGTTTGGTCTTAGTCTGTATATTTGTGGTTTCATCAGAAATTTCTCTGTTATTTTAAAACTATTATGCCTTTAGATTCCAATTAGCACCACTGTGCCTTCTCAACTGTCCCATTTTTAGCATTCACAAGGCTGGAAAGATAGAATGTAACAGATAGTACTTTTATTTTATTTTTGAGAGAAGAGCTCACTATATAGCTCAGGCTGGCCTTAAACTCACCATCCTCCTCCTACCCAAGCTGCTGAAAGCTGAGATTCCAAGTATGGGTCAACACATCTGGCCAGGAACTACCTTTATAATGAGCACCTTTCCCCATCAATCCCAGAGTTATCAGACAAATTGAATTCAGTAATCCCCAGAAGACCCAAAAATAAACTGATTTTTTAAAGACAAAGATGAACTTAGTGTCAGGGTTGTGAGAGAATATTATTGCATCCCTTTCTATTACCATATATAGTATCTTCCCATTGAAAAGCCAAAGGCATTTTACAAAATCTGACAGTGATCCTCATCATGTCCCCCGGGATAAAAACTTCATTACAAACAATAAATAATAACTACACTGTTCCGTGAAATGTCTTCTACAAAGCTATTAATCATGGACTAGAATGTCATGGATTTTAAGGGGAATTTATTCACAGGAATTAGGGATGATTGTGGGTTCCTGTGGATTTCAATTGGACTTGTTTTATTGAAGAATAAAATTGTTGAAGAACACTCCTGTGTACTTGAAAGTTGTCTCTTATAATTGGTAATATCTACATTTCAGTTAAAAGAAATATAGTCAATGACCATAAAATATAAAGGAAATATAAACCATAATCCCAGTCACTGACTTACTGAAGGTCTCTAATCCAAGCAAAGTTGTCTATTGGTATTTCTTCTAGCAGAATACTCCTGACTTAGTTGTCTGATGAGTGATGTCAATCACATTGCCTGACCTTCTGAGGAAAGTGGCATCATAATTATGCCTGACTGAAAAAGCCTTGAGAAGTTACATTTGCTACTATGTCTTCTGACTTCTGTGGACAAAATGACCACCCAACACAGATATAGCCAATGCATGAGCCTGTTACTGACATGTGAATAAAAGATGATTGGGGTCAATCAGATGGTCTGTCTAGGGCACTGTAACGGGGTGTTCCCAAGAGAATAAATGACTTAGCTGTGGGAGGAGAATTTAAAAAGAAATGGGATAGATGGGTGCTGGATCAGATTGTGAATGGGGTAGAGTTCTATATGAGTTACGGTCATAAATGAGTAGATATTTGAGATAGAGGGAAGAGTCACATGTTAAAGGACAAAGAGGCCAGTTCATAGGAAATCAGGAAGGATGTTTTAGTTGGATTTCTATTCCTGTGAAGAGATACTACGCCCACAGCAATTCTTACAAAGGAGAACTGTAAGCAGAGACTGCTCATTCATTTTCTGGCTGCCCAAACTGAAATAATCACACAAAACTATATTAATTACAACACTGTATGACCAATAGCTTAGGCATATTTCTAGCTACTCTTAAATTTTAAATTAACCTATTTCTATTGAGCTATGTATCACCATGAGGCTGTGGTCTATCAATTAGTTTCAGTAAGGTTCGGCAGCTACATGGTGTCTCTCTGACTTTGCCTTCTTTCTCCCAGCATTCAGTTTTGTTTTTCCACCTTGCTCTTTTCTGCCCTGCCATAGGCCAAAGCAGCTTCTTTATTAACCAATGGTAACAAAACATATTCACAGCATATAGAGGGGAATCTCATAACATCTCCCCTTTTCTGTCTAAATTAAAAGAAAGGTTTTAACTTTAACATAGTAAAATTACATATAACATGTCCAGTTCATACAGCATACTATCAAGCAGTCAAGGCAAGATCAGTTTCTTTTCCAAATGGCTATTTTTGTCACATTGAAGCCAAATTCCATAACAAGTTTCTTCAATGCCATCAACTTCTCTGAAGTAATTGGTGCTACCAGAAGTGGACATGCCTCACTGTTGAGAAAAGTCTAAGTTCTTAATCCCTTTTAAATATCATGTTCTGTAGGTCTTTTAAAGGTTTGAAGAATACCTATCCATCTGAAATTTATCTCTGTACATTTAGAAAACCTAACTAATATGACTACAAGTTTCACTATTATAGATGACTATCTATTAATCCATAATTTTTAATTATTTCACAATTTTTAAAAAGAGCTATATAAGCATAATACCTTAAACAAGAGTAGAAATATACATATTGTGGCATGGATGCTTTAAAAGAAATCCCATGCTAGCTCAGAATTGAGAAATAGATGGTTATTTATTTAGGGGTAAACTCACAAATCAGAATTCTTTGCTTGAATGGAAAATAGAGATCAAATCCAACAATCCAGCAATCTGAAAGAGCAGCCAGCGACAAAGAGGAAGGGGTGGACATGGGCTCTGCCTCTGTGTATATGGTCTAAGAGGTCACACCCAAGTAGGCAGGTAACCACAAGCTGTAAGATTTCCCACAGCACCTCCCTCTTTCGTTTAAATGAGAGAGTTCTAAGCCTAATACAAAATTATATACAATAAGAACAAATATCCTCTCCTAACTAGTTTAAATCTTGTATAATAAATAATTTGGCCAAGTCATGAGAGGAAAGTAACTACAATTATGAAGTCTTTAACCCATCGAAGATCCAAGAAGGGAAATAATATTACTTGAGTATTCAGAAGTGCAATCAAGCAACTTCCAAAATGTGCAACAAATGACAGAGATAACTGGCTACCTGGGTAATAACCCAAAGTCTCATATGCAATATCGGAGCAACCAATTTTGGCTAAGGCCTAGAATAACTGACAGACCATTTTCAAAGGCAGGAAAATTTTCAAAACTGTCTTACCCTGTCTTGGCAAGATTTGACAGTCCTGCTTATCCATTTTCAGATACTATGTATCTTGTCAGTAGTTGAGGTATGGGCATTTCTTTGCCCAAAGGCCAGTTTTGCCAAGGAGAAAACAAGCTTCAAGTGGAGTGTCTTTGGTGCTCAATGTTCTCTTGGGATTAGATCAATGCTGTCAGGAGCAATCGTGTCTCACTTCAACAGAATCCTAAGTTATTTAAATGACATTTTTCAGCTCTTTCAAGTGGTTGAAGATTATCTGTCTATGCAGAATATAATCTCTACATATCTGAAGAACCTGATTAGTCTAACTATAAGTATGACAAATTAAATGACAATTGATCTATAATTCTTAATACCTATATAACTTAAGGCTTAAGAAAATAAACAACTGTGCAATAAATGAGGACAATGACCGCAAAATATAAACAATGTATAAGTATCTTGATCAGATACAGAAGTGTAGATTGCAATATAATAATTATATATCAAAGGATAGAAGATGTTTCTTTATAGTCATCTACCTCCCCTAGCTCTTCAACTTTCTCCATCCCCCATTCTGCCTTAGAAGTGGGTGCAGCAGATATATTTCTTTTACGGCTGAGAACTCTTCATTCTCTTATTCTTTGAGCTTTGGCCAGTTGTGGGTCTCTGTGTCAGTCACATTCTACTGCTAAGAGAAGTTTCTTAAATGAGGATTGAGAGATACATGTATCTATGGGTACAGAAGTAAGTTATTAGGAACTAGTTACGACTATGTCCATTTAGTAGTATATCAGTTGTAGGTTCTTCCCTAGGACCAATTACCTGTCTATCCATAGGTAGTCGTTTCAGTAGCAGTGCCAGATATGAGTTTCATATTGTGGAACAAGTCTTAAATCCAAGCACAAAGTAGGTAGTTATTCCCACAACTTCCCCGCCACTGTTGTACCAGTGAGTGTGTATTGCCAGGCCAGTCATTGTTGTAGCTCAGTTAGAACTGATGATTGCTTTTCTCCTCAGGTATTGTGCATAGCACCTTCCAGCACTCTGAAAGCTATCCAGTAGGGAAGAAACTTCCAGGTCATTACCATCATGAATTCATCATAGTTTATAACTTAGTCATGAGGTGTCTGCAGCAATAGTCTTACTATCAAGTTCTGGAGGGCAGCAAAGAACAATGGCGATCTTCATAATGTTTAGGGATCTATGGGACTTCATTGTCCAATAACTTCAAAAGAGGTAGCCTGTTCCTGGCACTGGGTATTTTATTTGTTATTCTCTGATGTCTAGGACAGGCATTTTTACCCCGTGTAGAGTAACTCCTTTTCCTCCCACTTCCTCTCTCTGTCTTTTTCTCTGTCTCTTTCTCTCTCTATGTGTATATGGAAGCTTTTATATTCATCTGTATTCATAGGTTTCCTTATACTCTATTCAAAGGTTTTTCAGGGTATTTATCCATCTCCCTACTCCCTCTTTAAGAAAGTATGGATAAAGGGGGTATTTGTGAAATCCAGGGGCCATTCTCTTTCTAGCCAGGTGTTCTGTATTGTCTACATATTCTGTTACTCCTTGCTATTCTCATTAGTAGCACAGCATATACTCAATACTCCTAACAGCTTATACTATACTCTCTTCTCCAGAAAATGACTGAAATATGTGTTTCCTTTGACCAGCTAATATTCAGCAACCATGAGTTGCAACTCACGATCATTTCTTGGCTTTCATTAATGATCTATGTACTAAACATATATATCACTATTGATTCATCAAACTAGGACTCATTTTAAAATATGCTCCACCTTCACTATTCTGTACTCTCCTTTATATTATTTATTAAGCAAATAATTTACCTTTAGTAGATGATAATAGCAGGGTATAAAATATGAATATGCATGATATTTTTTTTCTGATAGCACTTAATTTAAGTGCTTACTATGATTGGTCCTGGGCATCTGCTTCAGGGGAGACAGACCCTTTATCAGCCCTAAGGGATGACTTCTGGAGGGTTCCATTTTGATTGCCAGGAACCATGTCAGTTGGCTTACAATCTCCTGTACTTCCAGGTCCAGGAGCATCCAAAGGTGCATTGGCTTCTGTGGCACCTGAACTCACATGTAAATACCTCCATAAATAATTAAAAATAATAAAATAAAATAAATATTTTATTTTGTTTTCAAATTTTAAAATATTATTTCATATTATTGTATGAGTGTTTGCTTGCATGTGAGAGGGACTCAGCTAGTTTCCAGGCAGGAAAATGAACCCTGAAAGAGATGAGAAGGAAATCTCAGTTTGGATTGACCTTGTCAACCTAGATCAGACTTCGGGGAGTCTAAAGTTAGACAGTTCATTGTCAGCGTATTTAAAATACAATACAATTTGAGAAAAAGTTTCTGGGCAATAATAATTCCAATTCCAAGTGCACAATAAAGCTTAAGGTGTGACTATATAGAGACTCCTTTACTGAGTACATATAACCATGAAGGTGACCTAGAATTTAGTGTGGTCTCTGACAGATAGCATAGAGGTCAGCAGGCCAGAAAGTCCAATTGACATTTCCCTTATGGATGGATTTTACTATAAGCTAAAGATAATGACCCAGAGAGGAAGACTCTGGGATAAGCATTCTGGGGGATTTGGGTGAGGTATGCCTCTATACCAAAAGGTGAGTGAGGTCACCTCCATAGAGAGAAAAAAGGACTTCCTGCCTTCTGGGCAGGGAAACAGGTATTTTATTGCCTTCATTGAAAAGAGACCCTAGTATGTTTGACATTCTTAATTTCCCTGGTAATCTGTGGGCTCAAGGACCTTTGTGTCCCCAGCGTGCATGTATATCTCTGTATAAACTTAGAGATAAAAAAGAGTATTGAGTCTGAGCTGCCATGTGGGTGCTGGGAATAGAATTCAGATCCTCTGGAAGAACATCCAGTACAGTACTGTTAGCTACTGAGTCATCTCTCTATTCCATAAATTAAAACAAAAATAAAATTCATCTATCTATCTATCTATCTATCTATCTATCTATCTATCTATCTATCTATCTACCTATCTACCCACCTACAAACTTACATGTCTATCCATCCCCATCCATCCCCATCCATCCATTGTCCATCCACCCATCATCTATCTATCTATCTATCTATCTATCTATCTATCTATCTATCTATCTATCTATCTATCTATCTATCCATCTATCTATCTTTTGTGTACTCTTGCCAGCCAGGGTGCACATGTAGAGATCAGTAGCCAACTTGAAGGAGTTGGTTTTCTCCTTCTACAATGTGATTCCGGGAAAGAAATCTAATAACAAGTTCCTTTATCCAATCAGCCCTCTCATCAACCATCCTTTCATTTTTGATTGACTTAATGTATGTGTCACTACTTCTACCAAACAAAAATAAAAGCCTGATGATTTAACCCTGTCATACTAAGTGACAAAAGTTTCTTCAAGGAGATGATTGGGGTGGGATGGGGTGGGGATTGGCTGATGACAAATTTTCTTTATTCTTAGAGAATGGAGGGAGATACAGGCATTTCCCCTCTTCTCTCACTTTGTTTTGCCTGTGAGGATGCTCTGCAATCATGTGATACCTGGGACCATGGCAGCCATTTTATGACCATAAGAGAATTGTTGGTACACTGTCAGTCTCTAGGCTGGAAATAACTTTGACTCTGATGATTTAGATGACTTTACAACAAATCTGGGAACGTCTGTAATTCTTGACTTCCTATTCCAATGGTGTAGCTTAAATGAGGCTGAGATTCTTTTTCTGTAATCGGCGTATTAACCAGGCTAGCTTAATATGAAACAGCAAATTTTAATGAAGGGATAGCTTACAACACCAGGGATCCAGCGATGGGCAGGAAATACAAAAAAAGGACCAGCGGGGCTCACGCCCGCCAGATTTATATGTAAACATTAGCATGAGATGAACACAACCCCCCTCCCCCATTGGGCTGGGCTTCTCCTACATTTTTCTCTATATATTTCTGGCCCTCATAGCTATATGTTTTGCCAGCTAAACTGGCATCCTGTAAGTAGTTCTGATTTTGGTGATTATTAGTAATAAAGGTATATATATAGAAGGAATCTCAGGGGCCTGCTAAAGGCTATCTATGCTGTTCATTCTATGCAAATTGAGAATTTAAAGGGCAATCTAAGCCATCAAATTGTGACAGTAGACTTTCACAAACTTGCTGAAATTATGGTCAGAGACAACAATAACTTGACAAATGGTATATTATTAATAGGAAACAACCTATTGTGAACAGAATTGTAGCTGAAACATTGATCCCTTGAAACGCTCAGGCATGTCCAGCCTGCAGCAGGCAGGCTGCATACAGTCAAGGATAGGTATGAATTCAGCCCAACACAAAACCATAAACTGAACACACCAGGAGGCTTTTCTTAGATTGTTCTTGGTAACTCGATTGTGTGGCTCTGAAGAATGTGGCAAATGACAGTGTGCTCCTGTGCCCAAAGGCCAAACCTTTAAGATAATAAGTTCTTTATAAGAAGACACAGTAGGTTTTGCTATTTGGGTAAACTGGAGTGAGGGCTCTTAAAGAGGTAACTGAGACCAGATGAGGTCATGGGGTTAGGGTCTTAGTCTAACTGTAGAGTCCATGAGGACTAGGGTCCTTTTAATAAGATGAAGAAAGGCTCAGGAGTCAAGGACACAGCTCAGAAAAGCACTTGTGTAGAGTGTGCAAGTCTCTAATGTTAGATCACCAGGGATAGAGGGGTGGGGGTGGGGCTGCTGGCCCATGGAGAAAAGGGCTTTTGAGGGATATAAGCTGAAGAGAAAGGTTTGGTGAAACTAATGCTATCAACACCTTGGTCTTGAACTTCATGTCTTTTCTGGAGTATTTTGGTATAGCAGCTTTAGGAGAGAGAGAGAGAGAGAGAGAGAGAGAGAGAGAGAGAGAGAGAGAGAGAGAGAAGACACAAACACAAGGTGTTATAAATAACAAGCAATGTTATAATCTCATATATTATTGAGAAGATATTTCAGGGCTGTTTAATTAACAGCTCAATAATTTTCACAGGGATGTGGGTTTTCTAGTTTTTTGCTCTTCCATCTCAGTGGGATTGGCTTTTAGCCTTGGTTTTATCTCTGCATGGAAGGAGGCATTCAGTCAGTTCCGCAGGTGATTTTGGCACACAGTCCCATTCAGCAGAAAACTCAGTTTCTCTTGAAAACCTCTTTCAGAGTGAAGCAGGCTTTCCAGCGAGCAGTCCTCTTCTAGCCCTCATCATAATGTATTGTGTCACAGCTATTATTATTGAGACAAGGTTTCTCTGTGTATCCCAGACTGTCCTGACTTAAATTCTGTGGGTGTGGCTCCCTAGCCAGAGCTCACATTTCAAGGAAGCCCCTAAGGTCAGGCAGCAGGTAAAGAACACACCTTGCCCCCTGGTATTTTTCTTGTCCAACTTTCTCTTTCTCCTTCTGCTCCAGCCACACTGGTCCTCGAACCAGTTACAGCAAATCCACTGTTTTTCTTACTAGTCTTGGTGAAACTTGCACAGAAGCAGATAGAGTGGGGGGAGATTTTGCCGAAGATATCTCTCTCTCTCTCTGTCTCTCTCTCTGTCTCTCTCTGTCTAAATTAGTTGCATCTCAGTCTTATCACGTATTTCAAAAGCCTATTTAGTTTTTGTTCCTCTTTCTCCCATCCATACTGACCTGATCTTCTGTTTGATTTTTCTAGTCCTTCAGTTTGAGCTAACAGTTGGTCCATTGTATCCATTAGTCCTGTGGGAAGGTGGGTGCCTCTGTGTGCATTCAGAGACTGGGGCTGCCCTTTTGAATAAGGAAATGATAGCACTAATGTGCATATCTCTCGACATGATCTTAAAGTACCTGCTTATTAAAAATTCCCTTTCCCCATTTCTCCTGGTGTTTGCCTGAAAGCGTACAGCCATGCCCTTCCAACAGGAGAGCTCCTGTCCTGATAAGGGTGAAGATCCTGGGACCATGCTGATGCTTGCTCCGTTTAAGGCAAGCCATTTCAGCTTTGCTGCATAGATATAATTTTAACCTTTTCCAAAGCAGTGGGGCTTGTTTCAGAGGATAGGTGAAGTACATTGGAGACAATAGTTTCTTTCCTGGTCTGGACTGAACTCTGGTTTGGGTCAGACAGTTTTCTAATTGGTTTGGACTTTCAGTTCGTTAAACGAAAGTTCTGATTGCATTTTACAGCAGTTCACTAAGCAAAAATCTGCTTCACCTACATGAAGGCTGTGCTTCCTTCCCATATGACTGCAGCCCAAGTACTGCTCAGCCAGTAGGGTGCCACTTTCTCTCCACCATACCTGGTAGGATGTCAGAGGGAGGACACTCAGAGGAGTGGCTCCTGCTCATCTATCCAGTTCATTATCACCCGCGTCAGCCTTGGCTCCGCAAACAGGGAAGTTGCTGCATTGGGAAAGCAGCATCAGGTTTGGGGATGTAGGTCACTGGAAGCCTTCTTACACAATAAGCTCTGAGTTGGACACTTAACATTTTATAAGCACAGTGCCATGGGTCATTCCTGTAATTGCTGCAGGAAGGAGGTGCTGGAGTTCAAGGTCACCGTCAGCTTGGGAAACAGGAGACCCTGGTTCACAAAAACAAATGAAGCAGTGTGAAACTAGGCACGACAGTACACTATTATAATGTCAACATCCCTAGGTGTGACAGTGTAATCTATAACTCCAACATCCCCAGGTGTGTCAGGTGCACACCTATAATTTCAACATCCCCAGGTGTGCCAGTGCACACCTATAACTCCAACATCCCCAGGTGTGAGAGTGCACACCTATAACTACAACATCCCCAGGTGTTACAGTGCACACCTATAACTCCAACATCCCCAGGTGTGACCATGCACACCTATAACTCCAACATCCCCAGGTGTGACCGTGCACACCTATAACTCCAACATCCCCAGGTGTGACCATGCACACCTATAACTCCAACATCCCCAGGTGTGACAGTGCACACCTATAACTCCAACATTCCCAGGTGTGACAGTGCACACCTATAACTCCAACATCCCCAGGTGTGACAGTGCACACCTATAACTCCAACATTCCCAGGTGTGACAGTGCACACCTATAACTCCAACATCCCCAGGTGTGACAGTGCACACCTATAACTCCAACATCCCCAGGTGTGACAGTGCACACCTATAACTCCAACATCCCCAGGTGTGTCAGGTGCATTACTGTAACTCCAACAACCATGGGTGTGAGAGTGCACACCTATAACTCTAACATCCCCAGGTGTGTCAGGTGCATTACTGTAACTCCAACAACCATGGGTGTGAGAGTGCACACCTATAACTCTAACATCCATGGGTGTGAGAGTGCACACCTATAACTCCAACATCCATGGGTGTGAGAGTGCACACCTATAACTCCAACATCCATGGGTGTGAGAGTGCACACCTATAACTCCAACAACCATGGGTGTGAGAGTGCACACCTATAACTCCAACATCCCCAGGTGTGACCATGCACACCTATAACTCCAACATCCCCAGGTGTGACAGTGCACACCTATAACTCCAACATCCCCAGGTGTGACCATGCACACCTATAACTCCAACATCCCCAGGTGTGACAGGTGCATTACTGTAACTCCAACATCCATGGGGGTGAGAGTGCACACCTATAACTCTAACATCCCCAGGTGTGACAGTGCACACCTAAACTCCAACATCCCCAGGTGTGTCAGGTGCATTACTGTAACTCCAACATCCATGGGGGTGAGAGTGCACACCTATAACTCCAACATCCATGGGTGTGAGAGTGCACACCTATAACTCCAACATCCCCAGGTGTGCCAGTGCACACCTATAACTCCAACATCCCCAGGTGTTACAGTGCACATCTATAACCTCAACATTCCCAGGTGTTACAGTACACACCTATAACTCCAACATCCCCAGGTGTGAGAGTGAACACCTATAACTCTAACATCCCCAGGTGTGACAGTGCACACCTATACCTCCAACATCCCCAGGTGTGACAGTGCACACCTATAACTCCAACATCCCCAGGTGTGACCATGCACACCTATAACTCCAACATCCCCAGGTGTGTCAGGTGCATTACTGTAACTCCAACATCCATGGATGTGAGAGTGCACACCTATAACTCTAACATCCCCAGGTGTGACAGTGCACACCTATAACTCCAACATCCACAGGTGTGACAGTGCACACCTATAACTCCAACATCCCCAGGTGTTACAGTGGACACCTATAACTCCAACATCCCCAGGTGTGACAGGTGCATTACTGTAACTCCAACATCCATGGGTGTGAGAGTGCACACCTATAACTCTAACATCCCCAGGTGTGACAGTGCACACCTATAACTCCAACATCCCCAGGTGTGTCAGGTGCATTACTGTAACTCCAACATCCATGGGTGTGAGAGTGCACACCTATAACTCCAACATCCCCAGGTGTGACAGTGTAATCTATAACTCCAACATCCGCCGGTGTGACCATGCACACCTATAAATCTAACATCCCCAGGTGTGACAGTGTAATTTATAACTCCAACATCCCAGTTGTGACCATGCACACCTATAACTCCAACATCCCCAGGTGTGACAGTGCACACCTATAACTCCAACATCCCCAGGTGTGACAGTGCACACCTATAACTCCAACATCCATGGGTGTGAGAGTGCACACCTATAACTCCAACATCCCCAGGTGTGACAGTGCACACCTATAACTCCAACATCCCCAGGTGTGACAGTGCACACCTATAACTCCAACATCCCCAGGTGTGACCATGCACACCTATAACTCCAACATCCCCAGGTGTGTCAGGTGCATTACTGTAACTCCAACATCCATGGATGTGAGAGTGCACACCTATAACTCTAACATCCCCAGGTGTGACATTGCACACCTATAACTCCAACATCCCCAGGTGTGACAGTGCACATCTATAACTCCAACATCCCCAGGTGTGACAGTGCACACCTATAACTCCAACATCCCCAGGTGTGTCAGATGCATTACTGAAACTCCAACATTCCCCGGTGTGACCATACACACCTATAACTCCAACATCCCCAGGTGTGACAGTGCACACCTATAACTCCAACATCCCCAGGTGTGTCAGGTGCATTACTGTAACTCCAACATCCATGGCTGTGAGAGTGCACACCTATAACTCCAACATCCCCAGGTGTGACAGTGTAATCTATAACTCTAACATCCCCAGGTGTGACAGTGTAATTTATAACTCCAACATCCCCAGGTGTGACCATGCACACCTATAACTCCAACATCCCCAGGTGTGACAGTGCACACCTATAACTCCAACATCCCCAGGTGTGACCATGCACACCTATAACTCCAACATCCATGGGTGTTAGAGTGCACACCTATAACTCCAACATCCATGGGTGTGAGAGTGCACACCTATAACTCCAACATTCCCAGGTGTGACAGTGCACACCTATAACTCCAACATCCCCAGGTGTGACCATGCACACGTATAACTCCAACATCCCCAGGTGTGACAGTGCACACCTATAACTCCAACATCCCCAGGTGTGACAGTGCACACCTATAACTCCAACATCCCCAGGTGTTACAGTGCACACCTATAACTCCAACATCCCTAGGTGTGCCAGTGCATACTTATAACTCCAATATCTCTAGGTGTGAGAGTGCACACCTATAACTCCAACATCCCCAGGTGTGCCAGTGCATACTTAAAACTCCAATATCTCTTGGTGTGAGAGTGCACTCCTGTAATCCTAGCATTTGAATCTGAGACATAAAGAATATGATTTCAGGGCCAGCCTGGACTATATAGCGAAGTCCCCAGCCAGCTGGAGATATAGTGAGTCCCCACCTAAAAGAAAAATTAGGCAAACTCCACAAAGAAAGCATCAGCTCTTACAAACCTCAAATCCACTGTTCAGTTTCTAAGAAACTTCTTGTTCATGTTAGTAAAGCCTGTTTTCTTACCTTTTAACAGTTGGCTGAGGAATGTCGAGGGGACACTGTGGCCTGGAAACACTGTAGTGCTTGCTGGATGAGAACATGCTGGCTCAGCTGGCTGATGGTCTGAAATAATCTGAGATCACTAAAAGTTGTAGGAGAAGGGAAGGAAAATAATTAAGTTTTAAAGAATATGATTTTGTAAACCTGGGTTTTTAGGGTGGCACCCTGAAATTTAGATGCACCACTATCGATAGAAAATTACATTCAAAAGTCACTTCCAAGTTGGACTCAGTGGTAAATCCTTGTAATCTCAGCACCTAGGATGCTGAGGCAGGAGGAGCGCTGTGAGTTTGAAGACAGCCTAGGTTGTACAGTGAGTTAAAACCCGGTGTTGGCTTATAGAGTGACACTTGGTCTCAGAACAAAACCCAAACCAAAAAACTCCCTTCAATCCCTGACAAACATCATTCCATTGCCTGGCACAGAAGAGCTCTTGTTGTCCTTGGCTGCTGTGAAAGGAGTCTCTTTAATAAAGAACAGTCCAAGTGACATCACCAGTTTCTATTTATGTCGTTCTCTGACAGTTTCATACATGTATATGATAAATACTGATTACTCTTCCCTCTCACATTTCCCCCATCCCTATCGAACCCCATCCCTATCAAACACCACATCCCTACCAGTCCATTTTCACAGATTCTTAACTTCCTAGGTACTTTTTGTGACCAATTTAGCTTAAGCAGGGCCGGCTGTGTGACCACTGAGTGGCAGCATAGTGGGGTTACCAGAGGTTGCACATCTGTAGGCAATGGCTTTCTCTGCTATGCATCTGCCAGCAGCAAATAGTTCAGCAATGAGGGGCAGGACCCCATCCTCTTTCCATTAAGTGTGTGCTATTTTTAAGACACAAACTTATTAGTATTATAAGATTTCAGAGTGAAATTACTGATATTTTTGGTAGTTGTCTGGTTAAATTTAAAAGCTCAAGTGCTCTGAATGAAACAAGGTAATTTGTAAAACCACAATGAAATATTTTACTCTATGAAGATGGGTATTATTAAAAAATAACAAAAGAATAAAACATACAAGAGCACGGATATAAGTAAAGAACAGGGATGTCCAAGTCTGAAAATATCAGGGTAAACCCTAAATTTTCTTTTTTAATAAAAAAATTAATGACCAAAAGACAAAGGAAATTGGTAGTGGTGGTAGTGGTGTGTAGAAATGGGAAGGCTCACACTCTATTGACAGGAATGTAAATTAGCCACCATTGAAAACAGTATGGAGAGTTTTCAACAGATTAAATATAGACCCACTACATCACTCAGCAATCACATTCTAGGCATGCTTGTCAGAGTCCTGCCTGCTCTTCTATATTCATTTCAGGATTAGTCATAGTAGCTAAGACTTAGGAACAAACACAATAACTAACTAACTAAATATATTTAAAATGTGTATTTATAATTTACTGCATGAAGTTTTAAAGTACATATACACTGAGCAATGACTAAATCCAGAAAATCTACATGTACATCCCCTCCTATAGTTATGATTTTGTAGTGAGAATTTATAATTTCTACTCTCTCAAGATTTTTCAGGCCTGGCAGTTTATGCCTGTAATCTCAGAACTCTGCAGGCTGGGGTGGGCAGCTCTTAAGTTTGAAGCCAGAATGGTCTACACAAGGGGAGCCTTAAAAAGAATGCATGCTATTATTAATAGGGGTTTCTCTGTTGTACCACAGTGGCACAACACACACTGACAGTGTCACTGGATGGGTGGATGAAAGGAGATGTGATTTGTGTACACAATGGAATAATAGTCATCTTTATAAGAGAGAGAAGAGAATCCTGCTAATTACAACAACGTGGATGAAACCAGAGGGCATTGTGCTAAGGGGAAGAAACGTCTGCCATAGAAAGGTAAATACCATGATATCCCACTCCAAACAGCCCTAGGACCTCGCTCAGGAGGAAGCTAAAATGTTGACCTTGTGGAATGAAGCTTTACTGGGGGCTGTAGAGTTTGAGGCTGAGAAGCTGGGGAGAGTTGGTCAAAGAATACAAACATCAGTTTATATAAGAGGAAACCGTTCAAGAAATCCATCATAAAACAGTGACCACTATTATGGTGATTTGGAGGTATTGCTCCACAGACTCGTGTGTTTGAATTCTTGGCCTATAGGGAGTAGCACTGTTAGGAGGTGTCGCTTTGTTGGAGTAGGTGTGGTCTTGTTGGAGGAAGTGTGTCACTGTGGGGGTGGGCTTTAAGGTCTTATATGCTCAACCTCTGAAACTGTAAGATAACTCCAATGAAATGTTTTCTATTATAAGAGTTCCTATGGTTATGGTGTCTCTTCACAGCAATAGAAATCCTAACTAAGACAACTATTCATAATAACATGTATTCTTCTTTTTATGACTCTCCTTGCATAGTTCATTCCTGCTTCAAACTCAAGAACCTCCTCTTCAGCCTGCTGTGTCTAGGATTATGAGCATAAACTGAGAAATCCTAGGAGACTGGATATTATGAATTCTCAGTATGACATGATAATTAAATGTGGGGATGCACATGTGAACTTGCTGGATTTAGTCATTGCTCAGTGTATATGTATTTCAAAACTTCATGCAGCAAGTTATAAACACACACCTTTTATACATTTATATATTCTGAGTGTGGGTGTGTGTGTATGCGCATGAGGACACATGTCATAGCACATGAATGGAGGTCAGAGGATATCTTGTGGAAATCAGTTCTCTCCTTCTGCTATGTGGTTTCTGAGGACTGAACTCAGGTCACCAGGCTTGGCAGCAAGTGCCTCTACCCTCTGAGCCATCTTAACAGCCTTAAATACATGGTTTTAACAATTGAAAAATAAAATATTTAAAAAGTAAGAGGCATGTTTTTCTTTGATAAGTTATTTTTGTCTAAAATATATTTTTTTAATTTGTGTGTGTGCATGTATATTTGCATTTATTTTTAATTGAGGCTCTAAGAATGTAACTTTAGTTTATCAGAAGAATTGAATGTAGCAGAAAAGCAACGCTGAGAGCTGTCAGCACGCATCTTCTTTCTCCCAGCAGTGCTCTGCATTCTTCTTTGAGGTGCTTGTCTTGTCCTCCAACACATCTTTGGGTTTTCCATCTGAACTTGGTAGCTTCACACAGTCACTCTGTGTCGCGGTAAAGGGAGAATGCAGCACCAAATGGTGCCCCTTGGATTCTTCCTCATGTTGGTTCCTCATGGCCTGTTGTTGCTCCGCCTACAGGGAGAAGCAGGCAGGTTTCTGTGTGTGTGTGTTTTAATATCCCAGAGAATTATCCTCGTGAGACATAAGGAAGCAGGATAAATATTTGCAAACAAATTAAAGCTTTTTAGATTGGGGGAAAAATGAAAGGAAAAAAAAAAGCCAAGCGAGGGCAAAGTCTTATTAGAGTCAATACACGTGACACCCATTACTGAAAATGGGGTCTTTTGTGGGCCATGCAAATGATTTTTGTCCTAATAACATTTTCATGATGCTAATTTAAAACATATTCTTAGAGCCTCAATTAAAAATAAATGCATTTCTTTGACTTTAACATTTTAAAGGAAGCCCAATTTTAGGAATATAATTGATGATTAATTACACTGCCCTTTCTGTACACTGATAATAAGCCCCACACTCTTTCTATACCCATGAAAATAATTACAGTACTCAATTTTACAGTCTTTTCAAATGATCTTTCTTTTAGATGCCTATGTACTTCAAGACCGCTTATACGCAACAAAGCTGACGGTGCCAGCATCTGACATTCATAAGGATCTCCTGGAAGATTAATACTTACTGTGTGGCTTTACAAAATAGAGTGTGTCCTTTCTCAGTGTTGACCGTGTGACACAGGGCTGCTGCTCTGTGTGGAGACAAAGACGAGCAACTTCCAAATCCTGTGTCTGCATGTTCCCCACATCCATTATCCTTTACCAGGGAAAGACACCAAAAGCCTCAGAGCATGTTGGAAATGCAGGATCTGTCTGGGTGGGGCCTCTTCATTTCTTTCACTATTTCCTGTTGTCTGAGGTTTCTGTCCTGCCCGGTTCCCACAGTTATTAAGTCCCAAAGAAATCACACAGAGAGTCTACATAAGTTAGCAACTGATTGGCCCATTATCTCAGGCTTTTTATTAACTCTTACAACTTATATAGCCCCTTATTAGCCCATTATTCTTATTTGTGTTAGCCACATGGCTCGGTACCTTTTCCCAAGAGGCAGTCACATCTTGCTTCTTCTGTGGTGGGGTCAGGACTGCAGAGGAATGGGCATTCTCCTTCCCTGAACTCTCCTGTTCTCATTGACCCACCTCTACTTCCTGTCTGGCTGTCCCGCCTATACTTCCTGCCTGGCTACTGGCCAATTGGTGTTTCTTTAAAATATAATTGACAGAATACAGACCATTCTCCCACACCAATTTTCAGACATCAGTACCAGGGGTTATAATTGTGTCTGTGCATGTATACACATGTGTGGTATATTCATGTGGTATGTTCTCTGTGTGCATGTATATATGCATGTGATATGTGTATATATGAGGTATGTGTATGCATATGCACACGTGTGGTGTATGCATATGGTATATTTTCTGTGTGTGTATGTGTACATACATGTAGTATGTGTGTATACATGGGGCATGTGTGTGGTGCATGTGAATGGTATGTGTAGATAGAAGTTTCTGTCCCACCTGGTCTTTTAGCCATTCAGTCACACATTAAAAACACAGAGGCATATATTAGTTACAAACTGTTTGGCCTCTTAGCTCAGGCTTACTACTAACTAGCTCTTACAATTTAAATTAACCCATAATTCTTATCTATGTTTAGCCATGAGACTTGCTATCTTTTCTCAGTGAGGCATTCTTATCTTGCTTTCTCAGCCTCTGGCTAATGACTATGTCTCTGCTTTTCTTCTTCCCAGAATTCTCCTAGCCTTGTCACACCATCTATACTTCCTGCCTGGCTACTGGTCAATCAGCATTTTATTAAACCAATATGAGTGACAAATCTTTACAGTGTACAAGAATGTTAACCCACAGCAGGTATTTCTCTGTGTGTATGTACATGCATGTGGTGTGTGTGGTGTATTTGTATGATATATTCTCTCTCTGTGTACAGGCATGTGGATGTATTTGTGCTATGTGTGTATGTATGTGAACACATGCGAGTGTATGAGTGTGGTATGTTCTGTGTATGTATATGTGTACAAGCATGTGTTATGTGTGTATATGTGGTGTGAGTGTCTGTGTGTCTGTCTGTCTATGTGTGTGCATGTGTTTGATGATAAGGACTCTTATCTTCAACCCCAGACTGACCTAGGCTTTAAATGAATTTTTAATGTAGTATCACTGATAGCATAATCTGGGTCATGTTGGCAGATCTCCACTTCTACAGCAGAACTAGTTAAGCTGGCATGACTATGAATCCATATTCAGAGAACAAAGTTGACCTTTTCCACTGCCACTTTCTAGAAACCACCATTCTATTCTTTACTTTCATAGGTGACATTTTTTAGAAACCCCGTATAAGTGGGAATTAAGTTCTGGAAACCACTCAAATGTCCACTGACAGAACAAGGACAATGAATATGCAGTAAAGAAATGCAACAGAATATTACTCAGCCTTTACAAAGAAGGGAATCCCACCAATTTTGACATCATGGACAAACCAGGATAAATCATGCAAAGTAAAACAGGCTGGTCACAGAAGGACAAGTACTGCATAGTCTACTGAGGTGAAGTACCTAAAATAGTTAAACAGGTTAAAATTTAAAAACTATTATTGGTTATGGATATAGCTCAATGATAGGGCACATGTTTAGCAGGTTTAAGGCCCTTATTCTGTTCCTAGCATCAAGCAGAAAAGGGCATTTTAATAAATAAAGTTATTTAGTGGCAGTGTGTGTGTGTGTGTGTGTGTGTGTGTACACACACATATATATGAATTCTGGGTATGTCGTGTCTAGTTTGAAGAATTGTGACAAAGTAGACATAGCTCCATGACCATGTAAAAATCTAATAGTACCAGGAAGTAAAGTTTTATCAGCACTCAAAAGTCCCATCATACCCATCCCCAATCACTGATACATCTATGAAAAGATGACTATTAACCTGCTCTATACACCACGATGAATTTACTTGTTTAGAATTTTGTGTGAATTCAGTATCATAACCAGCCCTCTTCATGGCTGGCCTCTAGGCTTTGGTTTTGGTTTTGCTTCTTCCTTCCCTCCTAGAATTTTGTGTGTCCCAGGTTGGCCTTAAAATCACTAAGTAGTAAAGGGTGACCTTGAACTTCTGACCTTCTTGCTTTCCCTTCCCAAGTATTGGGATTACAGGGATGTGCCACCACACGACTTATGCAGTGCTGGGTTCGAACCCAGTACTTTGTGCCTGTTAGGCAAGCACTCTCCCAATCATTCTACATCTACAATCCTTGATTTATTTTTACGGTGAGAATACACTTTTTCATTCTCCCTGCTTATCAATTTTGGTGGTTTCATGCTGTCACTAACCTAAGAGAAAGCACAAAATACAATTTGGATATGGTGTATATTCTTAGATAGCAAACAAGATTTAGTATAGACTGTGGATGACTTAGACAATTTGGTCTAACTTCTTTTTGTATCTATGAGCCACTGCCTTTAAGGTCAAGGGAGAGTTTGGATCGGGAGGAAAGCCTCATCTCTCCCTTTCCTTTGGGCTTCAGGTTTTCATGTCTTGGGCAACCTAATTTCTTTTTGGAAGAATTTTTTAAAAATCACATATTCATTTTGTGAGCTCTATTTTATCTCTGTATCAGTTATCAAGTCTAATTGGGAGTATCTTACTGATATATGCACTACAAATCATGTGAGATGAAGGATGCCATTACCATATTTTTACATCAGAGAACCCTCTCCATGCCTCTGTCAGCACAAACACCTTGCATCTCTCTGGCATACAAAGTGACATTCTCCAAATTAATCTGCATGCTAAATGCTAGTAGGAAAGGAGAAAAATCAGCTTTAAAAGAGTTGTTTGGGATTTCCAGCCTAAAATGTGTACTCATATCTTACATAGAATCGCAATAAAAGGCTACAGTGAACTGAAGTTCTCTGAAGTGTCTGTATCTTTATCAAATACCCTGCAGACTGCCACCTTGATTGAGAGGAACATTGTGACTGTGGAGAGATGGAAGGGTTTTGTTGCTTTTGATAACTATCAACCTTTAAATATCCTAACATCCACTCAACTTTTAGATCAACTCTCAACATGTATTGCTAAGCTTGATGCATAACTGAGGCCCCACGAACTCCAAAACTAAGGCTGTATCCAACAAGAGGTCTAACTCTAATAGGTTTCCATATATTATGGCAGCCGGCTACCAGATCATCCCACCTGAGTCTCTCTGAGAAGCAAGTTAATGTTTCAGAATTAATTTGTGCGTTAAATCCTAGTGTGAGAGGAGAAACTCTTTTCTGTGAATATAAAAGTTGATATAGCCTTTTCTCTAGTTGGATCTGTTATTCAGGGCACCTGAGATCTATTGTGGGATATTTGTTTACACTGTGTGATTATGTGTTACTGTGATGGGTTTAATAAAGAGCTGAATGGCCAATAGCTAGGCAGGAGAGACTATGTGGGTCTCTGGGGAAAGAGAGGAACTCGGGAAGAATCTAGGTATGAGAAAGATGCCAAAGAGTCATGTAGGAAATTGGACATACAGAATGGAGAAGAGGTAAAAAGCCAATTGGCAGAATGTAGATGAAAAGAAACAGGTTAATTTAAGTTATAAGAGTGAGCTGGGAATAAGCCTAAGCTAAAGGTTAAGCTTTCATAATTAATAGTAAGTCTCCAGTCATTATTTTGGGGCTAGTGGTCCCAAAGAAAGTCCAACAAGAAAGTTTATCTACATAGATCTGTAGTCCTGGGTCGTGGCCATTCATATTCAGTCCAGAATTAAGTATGCTCTTACAGAGTGTTGGTGTGTGTGTCAACACTTGGAAAGCTTAGGCTTTTGATGACTGGAAATATGATCAGTGTGTATTAAAGGTTCTGATTTTCTTCATATTGTAATAGGATCAGCTCCTTTTTATGTCATACATGTCTCTCTTGAGGCACCATCAGTGAAACGAACATGATATCATCTTCCAAACTTTTATTTGTTTTGGAGTCTCAGGGTAGCCCAAGTTATTCTGGAATTTGTTGCAATCCTCCTGCCTCAGATTCCCAGTTGCTAAAATTATATAGTGGGCCACCATGCCTGGCTTTCTCCTAACATTTTGGTAGCCACCTGCTCTACCTGAGTTCACCTTTCAGACTGTTTGGATGACTTGGTAAAATGTAAATCTGGTAAGGGTATTTTTCACACCAAATTTCTTTGATATTACTCTCCTTCTTTTCTCACTCTTTAATCCCCAATTTACCTACACTGTTCAGTTCTTTATTCTTTTTTCTTTTCTTTTCTCCTCCTCCTCCTTTTTTTTCTTTCAAGACAGGGTTTCTCTGTGGCTTTGAAGTCAGTCCTGGAACTAGCTCATATAGACCAGGCTGGCCTTGAACTCACAGAGATCCACCTGTCTCTGCCTCCCAAGTGCTGGGATTAAAGGCATGTGCCACCACCTCCCAACTCAGTTCTTTATTCTTAAAATATTAATTAATGTGTAAATTTTGGTTACACATGCTGTGGCCTATTGTAGCAGTCAGACGACAACTTTCAGGAGTTAGTAGTTGGTCCTGCAGATCTAACTCAGGCCATCATGCTTGACAATCCTTATCTCTTTTCTCTTGATTTTACGATGACCCCAGTGCCATCAACTCTCCCCTGGTTGTCCTTTACTCCTCCAGCCTGTTTGTTACCTTAGCAGAATCTGTGGTACTGGGGCTATCCTTGATTTGTTCAGTTGGCTTTCTTTCTAAGGAAGTCATCTTAAGAATGCTCCATAGGACAAACACTTTTCTCCTTTGCCATCAGCTTGAAGAATCCATCTATTTGGTGGTGGTTTCTCCCCAGTGGTAGGATTTTAGTTTTCACATCATGCAATTAGATTTTGACCTGAAGACCGACACCAATCTTTGACCCAAACTGTATCTTTTTCGTCTCACAGCTTTCAAATCAATAACAATAACACTGAGCTCTGGTCAAATAGCAATGACTTTTATTTTTGGCCAAGAACAGGAGAAGCAGTAAGAAAAGAAACATGATCACAGATTAACCTGTAAACCCCCTGAAGTTCAGGAGGGCTAGATACAAGGACACAGAGTAAAAGAAACAAGAGGCTAAGGGAAGTTCACACCCATTTTTTTTCTGAGCATTTTAGTGTTTTTTCTTTTGTTCCTTTTGTTCTTTACAATTGTCTTCAGAGCAACTGCTAACTTACAACAAATGGGCTGCATCACTTAACCTAGAAATTGGATGGAAATGACAGTAGAGAAGGTCTGGCTGGCAATTTGGTGGCCATTTCAGCTCCACCAGTTTTGTCCTCAGAGATGAACAATATTAGGGCAGGGTGGAGATGAGTGAGGGAGCCAGAGTCAGGGAGAGTAACAAGATGGACTCAGTTTTTGGTTCTGGTGCTTGACACTCATTAGCATCACCGAATGTGGGATGTGTCAGACATTCAGAAGTTCTTAGCTTTCTTCTTTAAGATGGCTTTACTGGGATTTTCTCCTTCCTAGTCTAGAAGACTATCAGTCTCCTTTCCTGTTCATGACTGTGTTCTCCACACCCTACCACTCCATCCAGATGTCTTCAAATATCTAAGCACACTTGTTCTTAAGCTTTTGTTCTAAGTGACATAAAATCTAGGTCTTTTTTAGACCTTAGCACAGAACTCAGCAGAAGGCAAACACACACCCTTTCCCCAGTGAATAACCCTGGTACTGAGATGACCGAGCCGGGGGCTGAGAGATGCCATAGTGGTTAAGAGTACTTGTTGCTCTATCATGAAGCCCAGAGTTCACACCCCTGCACTTGTGGCAGCATCTCACAGATGTCTATAATTCAGCTCCAAGAGACGACAAAGGACTTCAAAGGTACCCATGTGTGTGCACACATGCGTGCACTCCCACACACAGAGAATAAAAATTAAGATAAATCTTTAAAAATCTCAATTATCTAGCACAATTTTACATCAGGTAAAAATTGACGAGATGACTATACACAAAGAAAGTTTCTTTACTATTTATCTATTAATTACTCTGTCTTAATACATTCATTTAGGGATTTCTTGGTTGCATTATTTTTGACTTATACACCAGAGAAGTTACAGTATCATGAGAATCATTATTTTATAAGCACAAGGCAGAACTCTTTCCCCTAGAGCCCAGCCAAGTGCAATCACTCATATTGCCTTGTTACCCACTCTTTCCTTCGCCCCCAACATTTATTTTTCCATCAGCACTTTCTCAAGCAATGCACTCAGCAGACAATGATCACATTAAAATTGCCAAATTCACTACACTTAGAGACTTACCGGCTCTTAGATCTTAGGATACATCACAACACCTGGAAGGTTTTAAAAACAGATTACTGGATTTCACTCCCCAGTCTTCTAATTTAGTTTTGTATACTACCCAAAAGAATATTGCACAAACATCTGTCGAGGCTCCCTTAGGCTTGCATTGGTAGTGGTATAGCGAGGTGGTTGAGGTTTGGACAGTGTAGTCATGTGGAAAGACAATTCAAAAACATTTCTAAGAATATGCTTCTTAGAAGCAGCGGTAAGCTGGCTAGATAACTCTTTGGTAGAACATGATCCTCCATTCTATGAGTTGTTCAGGGTTGTTTAACTCATTCTCAGCCTAGCCATGGCTTGCTATTTTCAGTTCCATTCCCCGTTCTTTTCTCATTTCTCAAATATTTATGACTAACAAGCACACTCCCTCCCATCACTGCATATAATTCGAAATACCCCTACACATGTTCAAAATAACTTCTAGTTGAGACACACTGTGTTCTGAATTCAAAAGTACCCGAGTAATTTTTTGGCGGAAGAAATTTCCTAAGAGGATAGCATTCAACTTGTCATGGCTACTGCTCACTGCTCTTATCCAGGTTGGGGGGGGGCACCGCAAAAGGGGACAGAAAGGTAGGAAAATGTGCAGTTTGGTGTAGGAAGCAGCCTCTAGAAAGATGCTGAAAGGCATGCTTGAAACCAGCTCAGCAGCTGAAATTGTTAAAAAGATTAGCACTGCTGACCTAGTAAGGGTTACCGTGGCTGTGATGAAACACCATGACCAATGGCAAGTTGAGGAGGAAAGGGTTAATTTAGATCATACGTCCCTAGAGTAGTCCACCACTGAAGGAAGTCAGGGCAGGAATTCAAGAAAGGTAGGAACTCAATCAGGGCAGAAAACTGCCCTCCGGGTTTGTCTGATATTATGGAGAATTTTTTTTCTCAGTCAAGGTTTCCTCCCCTCAGATGACTGTAGGTCATTCTAGTTAACATAAAATTGTTCAGAACAATCATTAAAGACAAACCTCATGTTCTACAATAGAAAAGGTTTCTCTGTGGTAAAGCTCAAATCTTTGAAATATCCATTTTGTAAAAATACCAATTTATTTGAATGAAGAAAATGCCACTGAAGGGGCTTCCTGCTTGGAGAACCAATGTCTCTATACTTTTGTTTAAAAGTATTTGATATGTATGTTAGTCAGGATTTTTTTTTCCCTACTGCTGTGACAAAATGCCTAGAGGAATCAAGTTAAAACAGGAATTTTATTTTGTTTCATGATTTCAGAGCTTTCAGTCTGTGGCCATCTGTCTCGGATGCTGGGGGATGAGAGAAGGCTGAACTATGTAGGTGGAAATGTGGAAATGCAAGATGGAGAAAATCTTCGTGGTCGTCAGGAGTGAGAAAGGCAGGGAGAGACAGAGACTGGGTTTAAGATCAACAACAAAACCATGTCCTTGGTGGCCTATTTCTACAAGCTAGGGTTCACCTACTGTTCTATTATGAGCTGAATAGATTAATCTACTGGTGAGATTGTAATTCTCAGACCCCAGTCATTTCTTGATAGTATCACTGCTTGGGTACCAGGCCTCCAAAGTTGAGTCTTTTGCTGGAACCCTTCATTACAAAATAATGTGGGCTTTGGATTTAAACTCGTTGCTTTTCAGAAAATGGATGGAGATGCTAGATAGGGCATCTGTCTTCCAGGGGTTGAAAATTTTAAGACAAACTTGCTAGAGAAAACTAAATTCAGGTTGTAGTATACAATACTCTCCCCTTTCCCTGTTTTTAGAGATAAGGTTTCCTGTAGCCCCTCCTGACCTTGAACTTAAAAATTACGTATTTATTATGATTGTGCAACTGTGTGAGTATGACCCCATGCAAGTCATCCTGTGTATGTGAAAGTCAGATGTCAACTTTTAGTTCTTGAGTCCCACTTTGCTGAGACCTAGTCTCTCCTATTGCATCTGTCAAGCTGTGTACTCCAGACTGGCTGTCTCTAGAGCTTGTCCATGATTCTCCTGTCTCTGCTCCCCAATTTCACTACAGCAGTGCTAGGATTATAGATGTATGCTACCATGCCTGGCTTTTTGCGTTACTTCTGGGCATGGGATTCAAGTTTCCATGTTGTTTGGTAACCAATTTTACCCACCGAACCATATCAGGAGTTGGACATCAAACTTGTTTTGTTTGTTTGTTTGTTTGTTTTTTACCTTCATGTTCTGATGTTCTGAGTTCTAGGATTATAGATTATACTCCCATGCCTGGATGCCAGGCAAACACACTACCAAATGAGTTACATTCTCTACCCAAATATTACAGTTTTAAATGTTTTCAATTGATCTGAATGTTTCAATAAGTATGTAGGCCAAATGAAATCTGTTTGGGACCACATTTCACCCCTAGGTCACTAGTAGATAAATTTAATTTGATCATTTTGGATTACTGAATAGTTTGCTTAGTAATTTCCCTTTGTTCTTTGAACTCACTTGTTTATAAGCATCTTCTTTATTCTTCACAACTATCAGCTTTTTAAAAGAATAATTTAAAAAAAAATGATGCCAGGGATTGAACCTATGGCTTTACACAAGGCTGCTAAGTAATTTGCCCCTAAACCACATTTTACTTAAAAAATGCTTATTTATTTGTTTCTTTAGTGTGCCTGTGTCTGTCTGTCTCTCTCTCTCTCTCTCTCTCTCTCTCTCTCTCTCTCTCTCTCTCTCTCTCTTTCTCTGTCTGGGTGCATATATACCACAGCATGCATACAGTAGTTGGAGGAAAATTTACATGGTCAGTTTCCTTCTTTCACCATGGAAGTACTAATAGTCAAACTCAGGTTCTGAAGCTGGGCCACAAGCACTTTACCCATGGAGCTATTACCTGGCCTTCTGTTTTATTTTTTATTTGCATGTTTGTATATATGTGTTCACGCGGGTGTGTGCATATGTGCATTTGTTTGGAGGTCATTCAACGTTGAGTGCATTCTTCAATCATTCTCCACTCTTTATTATTATTAATATCATCATCATCATCATCATCATCATCATCATCATCATCATTATTTGGGTTTTCCTCCAGGATTGCTCTGTAGACCAGGTTGACTTCAACATCAGAATTCACCTTTCTCAGTCTCTCAAGTGCCATGGTTAAAGTTGTGCACCACTACATCCAGCTTTCTCCACTTTATTTTTTGAGCCAGCGTCTCTCACTGCACCCAGAGCTCATTGACTCAAGTGGATTAGAGAGTGAGCTCTGAAAATGTGCCTGTCTCTGTTCCACACTACACAGAACTGGAGTTAGTGACACACACTGGGGTTCCACAGATCCACACTCTGGTCCTCGGGCTTCCACAGTGGGTGATTCCCTGACTGATCCATTTCCCCAGCCCCCACTTTTATTTTGAGACAGGACGGATCATTAAGTCACTCATGCTGGCCTAGAACTCACTTTCTAGTCCATGCTGGCCTTCATCTGGTAATCCTCTTCTTTCAGCTTCCTAAGAACCTGGCATAACAGGCTTGATTTCATCAGTTTGTTTACCTTGTGAATAAAGCACAGACTGAAGCCTGACATTCAAGAAATGGCATCTTTTGTTAACTACCTTTCTTCTTCTTCTTCTTTTTATTTTTGGTCAGTCTGCTGTAGAAATTTATATTATACTCAAATGAGAAAACCCAGGAGAGCTGAGAGCCCTAGACCTTTTACTACACTCTGTTCTTACTCTGCATGTCTCATTTTTTGGGCTCTCAACATTTACAAATTCACTTCATGTCCTCATCCTTCATAATGTTTCCCTGGATCTCTCCACACTACTGTTACCTCTCTCTGTGGTATTCATTGTTCTTAGCATTTACTTTCTATGCGCTTCAGACTCCCTTGTTTTTTCATTACACATTCTTTATGTGTGCCGGTTTTTTCTCAATAAATATTTGGAGGTGGTGAAATATTTAGTGGCATATACTGCTTCAGAATCTAGAAAATAAAAGAGCATGTCCATCAAAGGATGTACTGCTTAAGAAATCATTTATGCCCTTGAATGATCCCATGACATCACAATGAACAGTCAATACATCAAAAAGTTTGGTAAGCCAGTTGCCTGGGTGCATTCCTAGGACTGATGGAGCCGTGGGCTGAATCAGCTGGAAGTACCGTTCCTTGCTAAAATTATTTTTGTGGAATGAGTCTGTGACAAGAAATACAAGATATTTATTTTTGTGTGGAAGCTTCTAGATAAGTTCTTTTGTTCACTAACATCTTCAAAAAAACCTCGCAGCTAAGAAATCCCAATTTCCCAAGTTGTACATTGGCTTGTATTTCCTTACTCATTATAGTTCTTAATATAGTGTTTGTCATATTGAAAATTGCAATCTATTCTTTATAGTTAATAAGAACTGCCACTTGGTACATAATCACTTTACATTTAGGGTACTGTCATCTGAACCTTCTGAGATTCCAGTGGGACAGTCTCTTCCTCTCTTGCATGTAAGTGATAATATGGAGCCCACGGTGGGGTATCATCATCAGCGTTTCCCAGCCTCTGACCTTTACTCTAGTTCTCTGAGTGTGAGATACTCTTGTGCTCTTTGTATAAATTTAATTATGATGTTGACTTTTTCTTTTTTTGTGGGCCTTAGCTCTAATATCTTCAAATGACATTGCTTATTACCTCTGTGAGTGAGAAGTCCTCTCTCTCTCTCTCTCTCTCTCTCTCTCTCTTTCACCCAGGATAGCTCCCTGTAATGAGAAGAAACATTAGTATTTCAGGCTGAGTTCCAAAAATAAAAGCCTAATGCCTTCTGCCGGACAGAATTTAAACCAGTCTACAATTTTCAATTCTAGGGCATCCATGGTACTTTATCTTCGGTCTTTATTTCATTTTCTCAAGAATTTCTTCTCATTTCTTGCTTGGTTACTCCAATTAAGTCACCTAGGTGCTAAAGTGTTCTGCCAAGAATTTTTCTGATCAGGACTTTTAAAAATGACGTAACACCACTTGTGACAGCAAGGTCAAGTGATATTAACATAACAGCTTTTCTCTTTCTTTCCTTTTGTGAGGACCCAGCCTTGCGAGAGTTGTGGCTCTGGTTTCTTCTGCCTTCCTGCACTGATACAACTCTGACCCCAAAAGAACAGTTTAAAATAAAATCGGACAGAATACATTGAAATCATCTATGTTGCTAATTTCATTTTGTGCTAAATGGTTTCTTTCTTCTCTTGTCTTTAGCCTAATGGTCCATCCCCATTCTGGAGTTAAGTAGCATATAATGTATCCACTCTTATTATCCTCCATCTGTTCTCCCTGTGTGTTTTGGGAAAATTTTCCATTACAATTCAGTTTTGTCAGTTTCTACTTTATTTAAACACATCCACAATTTGTAAATGACTAGCTAGCCTGAAACTTTCCAAACTTCTCAATTCATCTGCCATTTATAGAATTTTTTTGGTTTAAATGATTGTAGCGTTTTGTCTTTCAGGTTATTAAGAACAACTCCAGTGGAGTGTGCCATTCTGCACGTTCAGCTACCTGACCTTTGGTTTTCTACATTATTAAAGAAAAATTATTTAATGTTCCATTTCTTTCTTTAACCAAATTATCCAGTTTGTTTACAGTGGAAAAAAAATTCCCAATGCTCGGTTCTTAGTTGATCCAGTGGGCCACATTCTCCTGGTGTCTTCCATGCTTCTGACACCTACAATCTTTCCAGCCCCTCTTCCAAAGAGTCCCCAAGCTCCAAGGGGAGGAACTCAATGGAGACCTCCAGTTTAGGTTCTCTTGCCATATGACGTCTGCTAGTGGGTCTCTACATCTGCCCCCATTTCTTCCAGACAAGACATCGATCCATGAATGTAGTAGAATATCTTTAGAAATCGTTTCATTGATTTTTTTTTGACTAGTCATCTTTAGTTCTACTCCTGGTCTCTGGGCTATCCAATCACCAGTTTCTAACCATCCAGGCAGTATAGGGCATGGACTCTCTCTAAGAGAGTGGGCTTCAAGTTAAAATGACATTGGTTGGCAACTCACACAAGTTTTATGCCACCATTGCCCCGGTACATCTCGCAGGCAGGACAGATTATAGGTAAAGGTTTTGTAACTGGGTTAGAATCCAGTTTCCTTTTCCAGTAGCTTATACAGAGCCTTCTCTCACCAAAGAGACTAGAACATAGGGTGAAGGCTCCATGCAGGCACCAGCTTGAACTTTCTATGATCAATGAACTATGTGACTATTGTTCTCAGCAATGGGGCCCTGCTGTCAGTTTCAGAAAGTGACTCTCTGTTTTAGCATTGGTCTGGATGTTTGGGGATCTTCATGAGACCCATTTTAGCCAACAACTCAACCAAATGCAACACTGGCTCCTGTCACTGGGAGTCTTGCCTAGCTATAAGAGATGGTCACCTCTGATGCCATATCCCCTGTTACTATGAGTCCTCATTAAGGTCACACTCAGAGATTCTAGGAAGCTTCCCTTGCACTAGGCTTCCATATAACCCCCAATGCCCACCCCCAATTTCAGCTGTCTCTCTCCCTCTGCACAGCTGTCCTCTTTCCCTCCCATCTACCCCTTCACCTGATCCCTCCTGTTTCTATCCTCACCCACTCTCAGTCAACCCAAAAAATCTATTAGATCTCCCCTTCCCCGGGAGATCCATGCATCCCCTTAGAACCTGCCCTCTTTACCTAACCTAATATCCACTTATAAGTGAATACATATCATAATTGTCTTTGTGGGTCTAGGTTACCTCACTCAGGATGATTTTTTTCATAGTTCCACCCATTTGCCTGCAAATTTCATAATGTTATTAAAAAAACCAGCCAGGTAATACTTCATTGTGCATATGTACCAAATTTTTAACCATTCTTAGGTTGAGGAACATCTTGGTTGTTTCCAGCTCCTGGTTATTGTGACTAAAACTGCAATGAACATAGTTTAGCAAGTGTCCTTGCGGTAAGATAAAGCAACCTTTGGGTATGTGCCCAAGAGTGAAATAGCTGGGTCTTGAGGTAGATCAATTCCCAATTTTCTGAGGATCTACCATATTGATTTTCATAGTGGCTGTTCTAGTTTACACTTCCACCAGCAATGGAGGAGTGTTCCCCTTGCTCTATCTTCTCACCATAGAGAACTGTTGCTTTTGTTATTGACCTTAGCCATTTTGACAAGTATAAGATGAAATCTCAAAGTAGTTTTGATTTCATTTTTCCATTGGTTAAGAATGTTGAAGATTTCTTTAAGTGTTTTTCAACCACTTGACATTCCTCTATTGATAATTCTTTGTTTAGATCTGTACCCTGTTGCTAACTGGATTATTTGTTTTTTAATATTTAGTTTTTTGAGTTCTTTATATATTTTTTTATTTTATTTTTCTATCAGAAGTAGAGTTGGTAAAAAAAAAAGTCTTTTCCCATTTTGTAGGCTGCTCCTTTGTCTTATTGATGGTTTTCTTTGCCTTTCAGAAGGTTTTTAGTTTCATGAGGCTTCATTTATTAATTGTTGATCTAAATGCATGTGCTACCTATATTCTGTGCAGAAAGTTGTCTCCTGTGCCAGTCTTTCAAGGCTCTTCCACACTGTCTCTTCTATCATGTTTAGTGTATCTCGATTTATAATCTATTCCACTAGTCAATGTGTCTGTTTTTGTGCCAAAACCATACAATTTTTATTCCTATAGCTCAGCAGTACAACTTGAAATCAGGGATGGTGATTCTACCAACAGTTCTTCTGTTGTTCAGGGTTGTTTTAGCTATCCCGAGTTCTTTGTTTGCTTTTTACATATGAAGCTGAGAATTGTCCTTTCAAGGTCTATAGAGAATTATGTTGTGATTTTGATGGGGATTGCATTGAATATGTAGCTTCCTTTGGTAGGATTGTCATTTTTTTTATTATGTTGATGGTTTTAATCCATAAGCAAGGGGGATATTTTTATCTTCTGATATCTTCTTCAATTTTTTATCATACAAGATTTTTTACCTGCTTGGTTAGAGTTACCCCAAGCTATTTTATATTATTTGAGGCTATTTGGAAAGGCATTGTTTCCATGATGTCTTTTTCAGTTCACTTGTCATTTGTATATGGTGGGGCTACTGATTTTTTTGAGTTAATCTTATACCTAGCCACTTTGTTGAAGGTGTTTACCAGCTGTAGGAGTTTCCTGGTGAAATTTTTAGGGTCACTTACACATACTATAAAATCAGTTACAAATATGATACTTTGACTTCTTCCTTTCCAATTAGTATCCCTTTGATCTGCTTCATTTGTCTTATTGCTGTAGCTAAAATCCCAAGTACTTTATTGAATAGATATGGGGAGAATGGACACCCTTTATTTATCAAGTAACTCTTATCACAAAAAAATGTTGGATTTTTTCAAAGGTGTTTTCTTTATCTGATGTGATGATCAGGTAGGTGAAAAACTAGCCGTGGCCATGTGACTGTCCCTCCAGTGATTCAGAGGGCAGAGATATCAGGGTTTCTGGGACTTTTTGTCAACTAGTCCAGGGAGACACACTATCTCAAGAAAGTAAGGCAAAGAGTGATAGAACAGAACAGTTGACTTCTTCCTCTAGCCTCTGCACATATCTGGGCACATTCTGTCCCTCACATATGTTCATATAAGCCACACACATGCATCATACTCTCTTTTCTACCTGCATGCAGAATAAGGAATCTCTGGCCCTTGCCCAGTGTGCCTTCCCTACGTCTTTAGTCTCTACTTAACCCCTAGGTTCCTGTGATGTGTTGGGCACTGCGACCAAAGACACATGTCCAAGTTCCTTTCTGGTATCTCCTCAACTCCCTTGCTAGGGTGATGGGGGAGAATCTTCTGTTTTGTGTTAATTTCATTGGTTAAATAAAGAGACTGCCTTGGCCCTTTAATAGGACATAAAATTAGGTAGGCGGAGTAAACAGAACAGAATGCTGGGAGAAAGAAGCTGAGTCAAGGAGTCGCCATGATTCTCCCACTCCAGACAGACACAGGTTAAGATCTTTCCTGATAAGCCAGCTCGTGGAGCTACACAGATTATTAGAGAGCTCCCAATAGATCAGCTCCACTGTCTCAGTGGGTGGGTGCACCCCTCGTGGTCCCGACTTCTTTGCTCTTGTTCTCCCTCCTTCTGCTCCTCATTGGGAGCTCTCTAGAAATGGGTTAGATCGATATGTAAGAGCTAGCCAATAAGAAACTGGAACTAATGGGCCAGGCAGTGTTTAAAAGAATACAGTGTCCATGTAATTATTTCGGGGCATAAGCTAGCCATGTGGGCGGCCAGGTGCCGGGGATGCAGCCCCGCTGCTCCTATTTCAACACTAGGGGACAGAAAAGAAGGGGAGAAAATGGAAGAGTCCACAAGAAAGCAGAGGGAAATAACTGGTGGACAGGACCACAGAAGCAGAACTATGAGGATGGAAGAGGCAGAGTCAATACCAGATCAGATTTCCAGACGAGAGGCTCACCATTCTTATATATTCTTGTACAGTCCAAAGCGAACACGGATTGAAGTGTAACATCCTGAATTGATGTTGTAATTAAAAGTAATAGATTCCATTCTTTCCCAAACCACAACACTGTATGAAAAGACATATGAGATTAATTTTACAACGCAGCAATAGAGGAAATGATTTTTCATTATCTTGTGTAGCTATTTCTTCTGAATTGAAATGCTCTTTCCTGGAGGGAGGAGGGATGCCATTAGCTTACAAGACTTAGGAAGCTCAGAAGGTTACAGGAGCCAGGAGGTCCCTCTCCAAGGTGAACAGTGCTAGGGGACAGGAGGCCATCTTCAGTGGAGCCTGAGCAAAGAGAGCCATGAGATCTGTGGATTCAGGGAGATCCGTGAATGCAGCTCTTGAGAGTTATCACCTATGCCGGATGGGCCTTTCAGAGAAGCACTCATGCCCTGCATGTAACTCCAATGAACTGATTGGTTCACCAACCTAAATTTGGGTGTAGTCATTTCTTGTGTGTCATTGGTGCCTTACCTGTGGCAAATCGGTTTTTGTCCACATCTCCCCAGGGAACATCACACTGCACACAGCACTATCGATACTCTTAAAAACAAACAAAAGCCCACAGTTGCTCTAAGTAAATGACAGGAATGAGTTTTAGCATCTTCTTGTAGGGCTGACCACTCAGGATTGCAGACAATGATCATAAAGTCATTGAAAGACTGTGTAAAATATTAAGTATTATCTAGTAAGTATCCACAGTACTTGAATTATAAAACGCATTTATTCATGTGTTGTCCACATTTTTGGGAAAATATATTATTAATTTCAAATTTTAAAATTGAAAACATTTTAAAATGGGGCTGGGGAGATGGCTCAGTCAATAAAGTGATTGTGCACAAGAGTGAGACCCGAGTTTAATCTCCAGTGTCCACATAAGTAGTTGAGTGTGGTGGCAGGGACATGCAGTGTTCCTGGGGAGGTGGATGCAGCAGGATCACTGGGGCTTAGTGACCAGCCAGTTCAGGTTGTAAGAAAAACTTCGCTTTAAAAACAGACAACATCAACAAGGTGATATGGTGGTATTCCTGGGTAGAAGTCAACAAGTGCCCCCCAAAAGGTGGATACCACTCAAGTAATACCATTTATGGCTTGCACATACATGTATGAATGCATTTGGACACACACGTGTGCATGAGCTCTATCTCTCTGTCTCTCTCTCTCACACACACACTCACAAGCTCATGCATTTTCCTATTGCACTGAATGACCTCTGGCCTAACTTGGTGGTGGTACTGCTTATTAGAATGCAAAAATCATGTTTTGTTGTAAGAAGAAACAATAACCCTGACTAACTAAATTCTAATCACAGTTGACTGAAAACAGTAGCTGAAATGTTCCAGGATAAGTTCCTTTGGCTTATTGCTTACAAAGATAGTAGTTTGCTCCCCCCCCCGCCCCATTCTGGTCATAATGCTTGGAAGACAATGGGTGGCAATCCGTAGAGACTTGTAACTGGTTCACACAAGCTCTGAAAACACAGCTGATAAATACTAATTTTAAGAGCCAGTTGTTAGACATATAAATTAACATTTAAATAACATACTTATAATTAAACACAGCATATTAAATATAATACTTAACATACTAACTCATAGTTTTAGCCCATGCTACTGTTACCAACATTTCAAGGCTTCCCTAACTGCTGTGTGGTGTGATAGAACTACGATATAGATGTACTCCATTGTACTTTTCCCTGTAGCTCTGCAGGATGGGGCTACGGGGTGGTAGCTTGAAACTATGATGAACATTTATACCACAGCGTCAGCAGATGTCGCAAACTTGGTCAATTTACTCACAAGACAAGTGGTGTTATTCACTTGCCGCTGTGCTACTCAAACAAACAAAAAACGAAAACCAATGCTTTCCCTTCCTCTTGATGTCTGTTTAAGTATGGAGTAAAAAGATGTACTGAATATTTCTGGAGAAATACAAGTTGCCTTTCATTTTAAGTGGGTTAATTAGGCTCTTATATAAGGAGAAGGAGCTTTAGATACAAATCCCGTGGAGGCCCCAGGGAGGCACTACCTTATTCCAGGTCGTGTCTGCTGGCTGGGGACAGCTTGTTACGGTTGGAATGAGAAGCAGTCCCTACAGGCTCACATGTTTGAATACTTGGTCTCCAGTTGATGGTGCTATTTCGGTGCTTGTGGGATGTTAGGAAGTGGGGCCCAGCTGGAGGAAGTGAATCACTGGGAGGGGGCGGACCCAACTTCCAGCACTGCTTTCTGCTTCCAGATTCAGTAGCATATCAAGAAATCTGGATTTCCTCTTCTTTATCTTATTTTTTTGTTTTTATTTGTTTGTTTGAGACAGGTAGTTCTCAGTCTCACCAAGTCTGATCTTGAACTCAGGATCTATCTGATCCATCCGTGCCTGCCTTCCAAACGCCAGGGAAATATACCTTGGTGGCAGGCTTTAGGAATGTAATCTAATGGTTTTTAGCAAGGCAGAGGGAATTGGAGAGAAAGCACCTGTTCTAGACCCTGTAGGGGACACCTGTTGCCTCCCTCCAGGCAAGCATAGAAATGACAGAGAATCTGCACAAAGACAGCCCAAGAAAGGCACAGGCCAATATCACCCTTGAATATTGATGTAGACATTTAAGTAGAAGATCAGCAAGTAAACAGTTCCCAAAACCACATTCACAGTTTTTGGATAGAAATTTTGTCATAGGTTCAATGCTACATCCTTCTTTGCTGTTGGTAATGACTGTGGATTTTGTTGTTTTAAGGCCAGTGTGTTTATTGTAAGAGATGCAAATGTAAATTGTAAATGATGCTCGCAACATGATCATATTCAGTGGTAGAGGTGGATGCTGAAAATAGCTCAGACCCTGAGTGGTGGTATTTATTAGGGTATCAGTGGGGTTCTGGAAGTAATTGTGAGGCTACAGCTCAGGAAGGCTGCTTCTTGATGACTAGATTCCTTGGTTTGGAAATCATCAATTTGCCCATATTGAGCCTAGCACACAGGTCCTCCTGAGAAGGAATTTTGTGCTGTGTACTGTCACATTTCTTGTGTCTAGCGGATGGCCTACTCTCAAGGCCTTTGGGGCAGGCACTTTGTTTACTGCTGTCTTTCATGTGCTCAGCTCAAAGACTGCCTTGGACAAGAGAAATTGTGCACTGTGAACTTTAAGATCCTTGTGGTCATAACTGGGTCTAGTTTCGATGGTAAACGCACTGATTATTCACTGAACATAGAAAAATTAACAGAGTTTACTCAGATACAGCCAGAAAAAAGGATTATGGGTAAAGAGTAGCCTGCAAAAGGTGTGGATGTAATTGTTGATACTTGCATTCAGACCTTGCATTCTTACTTCCCAGTTTTCCATTATGATTATAATTATTTCTTACTGCAGTTGAGAAGTCGATCATGTAAGTATGCTGTTGGAAACAGTTTCTGCTTCCCTTCTGAGGCTGTTTGATGGAGCCCATAGTCACCTCTTTCCTCTCAGAATATTGAAATACCCAAAAAAGAGCACTTCATAAAGAAGAAAGATTTATTTAACTCACAGTTCTGGAAGGTCAAGGGCATGACATCTGTGTTAGTTTGAATCTAGTGAAGTCATTAAGATAGGAGAGCCCACAATGGCGGGACTGTGGGCAGCAGAAAGAGATCGCACTGTCAGAGGGGTTGAAAGAAAGGATCTCCTCATAGTTGCTTGATTTTGCAGTAACTATCTTTGAGTCCCACGAGAACTGCCTTAACACCTTCAGAGGGTAGCATCTCCTTTGGTCTAATGTCATTTGTTGAAGCCCCACCACTTAAAGGGTCAACACCATCGTCCATCACCTAAGATCAAACTTCTGGTGTAGGTTCCCCTGGGATACAAGTCACATCCAAGCACAGCATGGCCTCATTCCACTCACAGTAGGATGTGCATCTTGTTAATTTTCCTTGTGACACAGCTCAAGCAACCCCTCATGGGGGTAACCTGCTAACCCTAGAAGAAGCAGCACCAAAGCAACTTACTTTAACTCGCTTTCACGCTTTCTCCCTCTTCTAACTGGAGAGAGATTTTTGTTATTTCATGGGTTTTGGATGAAAGATGTCAAGGGTGGGAAAATCTTCAGCAACCCTGAAAGTGTCGGAAACTTTCAAAGAGGAAGGAGCACATGCTTTGAAAGCTGAGTTAAAGCCCTTCTCTTTTGAGCATCCTTCACAGCCTCAGGTCTGGTCTTTTCAATTTGGCTTTTGAAGTTCCGTTATCTTTCAAGCTTAATTCCTCTTGGAGTGTGACCAACTTACTAGAGAAGCTACATTTTTTTCAAAAGGAATATTGAATCCAAAGCATTGCATGGGAATATGGATTAGCAACCCTGCACTTTTTCTCTTGTTTGCTCTGTTCCAAAGTGGATTCTCTTTGCTGGCCCGCGCTTCCCATGCTTTTGTTTCTCCAAAGAATTGATCAGGATGAGCAAGGTGAACCAGCTGAAAGCACACCTTGAAATTCTGATGTGAAAGAATTTATGTCAAGAGGTGAAGTCATGTATTCTTAGACATCAAAGGTATTATGCCACTACCAGGTACAACACCCTGTATCCCAGGAAGGCCTTGAGCTTTCCGTCCTCCAGTCTTGGGACCCTCTGTGATTACTGATCTGCAGCAGTAGACTCAGTTACATTTGTTTCCAGTGCCGAAGTTTGATCCCAGGACCTTGCATGTGTGAGACAAGCATCCTCCTCCTGATCTGCATCTCTGGAGCATCTGCTGTTAGTTTCGGAGGTCCCAATGTGTTTAGAGTGGGATGTGTCAAGGTGTGTGCTGTGTGCCAGAATCTGCAGGAGTAGCCATTGAGCTTGACTTGTAAACACTGTCAGCTTTGTCATTACCAAAGTTTGGCCTCTTTGTTGAAGTGAGGCTTTAAGGAAATGGCCTTCCTCATCCTCCCCACAATAGACCACATACTACAAAGGTATATCAAATACCATCCTTAGCTGCTGATCTCTGAATGCATTGTGCATCAGGTACTGTTTTTCTACAAGTAATGAACTTTAGAGATTGTTGGTACCATTTAATAAGTAGGTGGCTTTTTTATTTGAAATCTTATCATCTACTATAATGTAAAATTACGCATCAACCAAGAAAAAGGGGATATAGGTGATATATTTGCTTATAATACAGAAGAAATATCAAAGACATCATATCCCCAAGGTATAATAAAATGGCGCAGCAGTAATGCCAGTACTCACATCTCAGGATCTAGCTTTCAATCCAGGCTGTATATCAGGATTACCTTGGGTGATTTGAAAATAAACATCAAAATATCCCAGCTTTTTCCAAGATCAAGCATATTGGGGTCTCCAAAAAATATAATTGAGACATCGGTTCTCTAATATTCTATATAGTCAGTATCAAGAATACACATGTTGACCATCAAAGAGTAAGAAAAGAGAATTCACACATGTCTGAGCATCTTGAAGCTTGTATTTCTGAATGTTTTGTAAACCAAGAACCCTCTTCTATATTCTTACCTTTATATATGCCTTCCCTACTTGATAGCCTCTTTGCGGAAGAACAGTGGGAGGTGAGGAACAAGGGCATTTTTATTTTTTATTTAATTTAAATAAATAAATGAATAGTTATAAGATAACAGTTTTCCATATTTGGCATGTTCTCTATCTTTCTAAATAAATGCTATCATGTTGTACACATGTTATTACATTAAAGAGCTTGAGAAGATCCATTCAGTGCTTTGTGTTGTAAAGCCAGTTTCTCGGGGCTCCTGCCTAACACTTTAAGGTCATGAATTTTGTCTTCATCCGTGTTAACTAACTTTCCCTCAAGGAATTTCCATGAAAACAGTTCTTTTTGAGTGCAATTATGACCATAAAATACACACAAACAGAACTGGGTGTCATGGATGGTGGGGCTCCACATTCCGAGCCACAGCTTTGTCAGTGACAATGGTATGTGTCACTAAGCTTTCTGCCTCTCAGCTCTCTCCTCAATCCCCTCAGGGGTAGATACTGATCCCAACACCTCTTGCTTCTCTGAGAGAATGGTCTGTGAGATACTGAAACAGTTCAGTGAATAAATGCCAACCTTGCCTGCCAGCCTGCCTTGACAGGTAGATGTAGCTCCAGTGGCTCATGTAGGCAGAAGTCAAGAGCTTTTCATGTAATCACAGTTGTTGCTTCTTTATTTGGTGACTGTTCAAAATTATTCTTCCATCAAAATATATTCCTAAAGGATGTGCCTTGTCTATCTTATCCAATCAGTCATTTGAGATGCAGCAATTAGATTGATTCATAGAATAACATTTTTAATTCGCTGCTAGCTTTGCCATTAAAGAGTAGAAATGAATGGATCGTGCTTGGTCTGTTTATTTTATTTGCATACTCAGAACTTTATTCAAACAATTAACTTCAGTCATTCTTTAGTTAGTTTTTAATAGTAGTTATTTCTTAAATGTGTCTATTTGAATATAAATGATGGTTTTTCCCAATCAACATTGGGGTATAGTGTATCTATAGATCCCTGTCATTCTATTGAATCCCTGGTCTTAGGAACTGTCCCTTCTTACATATCTACCACATTCTGTCTGGCACTGTCCCAGGATGAGAGGCATTAACATGCAAAAGAGGTAGAATTCAAGTATAATTAACAACAAAAATGAGCTCTAATTTCTATGCCATTAGTGAACTAAGACTTTCCCTTGTAAAATTATAAAACAATGAATATTCAAAGCAATGATTTAATGTGATGATAATGGCAATTACTTTATTGTTTTGGTCATTGTTTTTGAAACTTGCAATTTCAATGCATGCTTAATTAGGTATAAAACTAAGCAGCTTGATAGAGAGAATTTAAGGACCTACACTATGTAGGGCCAACAGCTCTTACGTAAGTAGGTGTCGACAATTGCTGACTTATTATCTATTGTAAAGCATGGAGGACAGTGTCATTTCGTAGCTAACACAAGAAGTTCTTGAAGAATTGACTTTGAAGTTAGCCTTTAGTGCTTAGAACTTGCAATTGCAATTTATTTAAATTATAGTGGGCATTGAGGTGCCCAGCAAAATCTTGCACTACTTCTAATGCTGGGAAGCATGTCTGTCTGGTGAATTGGCCACCAAAGCCATTTTACATAAAAGATCTTAGAATCTCTTGGTTGAGAGCCCATTATAGAAGAGAATGAAATAGGAAGCTAAGTTTAACACACCAGGAAAACTCTCTTATCATAATGAAATAGTGATTGACTCATTCAATCGATCACTGTTTATTGGACATCTATCAGCTTCTGAGTGTAGCCTGCTCTCTATTTCCTGGATTGGTATTCTGAGGCTCCAGCCCCATGCTATCATGAGAGGATTCTGACTACTGATGTGGAATGAGCTGCTTTGATGAGTCTTCTTTGGATGACTGTGCTACTAGAAGGGAATATAAAACAAGAAAAGATGGGTTAGTGGGTTCTCTCTCTCTCTCTCTCTCTCTCTCTCTCTCTCTCTCTCTCTCTCTCTGTGTGTGTGTGTGTGTGTGTGTGTGTATGTGTACATGGATGTGAGTACCCACCCCTCCTGTTGTAATATCTCTTTGGACATTTGGAAGCTTGTGTGTCAACAGAGCTAACAAGCTCCCACAGCTCCTGGGAAAATTTTGGGAACACATTGCAAGGGCTAGACCAATATAGTTATGAACCAAAAAAAGTAAATAATGTAAACAAAGAATTATTATCGTATATTTTACTATTTTAAAAGTGTTTGAAAATTGGAAAAGTTAAAGTAATTTTTGAGGATAACCACAATATAAGCAATAATTTGGCCTTTAATAAACTCTACCCAGAATAATGGTTTATGTGGTTAAATTGTGCAGATATAGGCACAGGTAATATCTCTGAATGGGTTTTCAGTTCTTCCAATATAATTGTGAAACCTCACTTCAAGTACTTTTGCATCTGCTACTATTTAGATCTTCAGGTAGAGTTCCCAAGGCCATCCTAGGATCCAACAGGGGGCTATCAATTCCATGCTCTCAGAATTTAAAATTGTAAGTTTGCGTCCTTAATAGTTTAACCATTTATACTTTAATGATGGAGGATCAAACATGAATCACAGAAAATAAACATCTGGTTTGTTTTTAAATGTCACTGTGCTTTCGGAGAAACCTGATATAATTCCAAGATGAAAATCTTGTTCAAGTCAAGAAAAATGTAGTGTAAGAGTCACCAAGGAGCCATTGTTATGTGTGTGACAATCACACACATACACACACATGCACACACGTGGGGACATACACACAGACAAACACACACAAGATCATATGTCCATGTGTACAACCACATAATACTTGAGCGTTCCTATGCAAGTGGGTCAACATCCTTGGCTTGCAGGGCACATAATTATTCACTAGTGAAATTTCTTGCATTATATGGATTGAAACTTTAGGCAAACTATACTGTTTTCCTGTGATTTTTGTTCCAAGATGCATAACTTATGCTGGCCTTGAACTTGAGACTCTGCCATCTTAGCTTTCACAATGCTGGGATTACAGGGGCATGCCACTCACCCTGACTTGCAGGCTGTGTTCTGTTATCAAGCAGTTATCAGGTTGGTTGATACGGTTTTGAAATAGTAATGCCCTGAACGTCTGTTTTCTTTTGCTTCTGTTCATCATTTGGCTACACAGCAGCTTTGGAATTAGCATTTAAAAGGGAGCTGTGCAAATTTGACCCGTTATCATCAGCAGAAGAAAGTCTTGGATTAACCCCATAATGAACTGTCATTATTAGCTTCTTTCAGCAGACTTTCTAACACAAATACATATATCAATAACTATTACCTGTGTATTTAATTTTAATGGTATTTTATATTTTTGTGTATGCTCAATACATCTGAGTATTCCAAGTTGATTAGTTCCAAGAAGTTGAAATGCATCCAGAAGAACAAGATTAAAAACAAATTTTAACAAGAAAATTGCCACTTGAAATCCTTTTAAGAACTAGGTAGATATATACAACAAGAAGAATCAATTGTAAAGTGTTTCTTGACAAGTGGTCTTGAGTTGGAGTTCTGGAGGGATGCTTTCTGTTCATATACTCAACAGTTAACTTTCCTTGGTTCCTTTCCTGGTAACTGATAGGTCCTTCAGAAACAAGGAACATATTAGATGATCGATAAGTGGTTTTGAATTCCATTAGCCTTAGGGAAAAGAACATTGTGCTTTCCTACAGGACAGATTTTTTTTGAGCCTATTAGAGTGGAACCTGGGGCAAATGGAACAAAGTGGAGGCTCCTAGTCTTAGGGTACATCTGTTTTTCTAAATCTAGTCTGGATTTCACAGGCTTGTAAGAAGAAAGAATTTTTTTTTGTCTTTTCAGCATCAAAAACAATAATTTTAAATATATCTAAAAATAATTGGCTGGAGAGATGGGTAGTGCACTTGCTACACAAGTGCACAACTATGAAGACTTGGGATCAGATCCCCAGAACCCACACAAACATTGAATGGCCATTGTAATATATCTGTAATCTCTATGATGATTTGAAAGAAAATAGCTCCCAAAGTGAGTGGCACTATTAGGAGGTGTCGTTTTGTTGGAGTGGGTGTAGCCTTGTTGGAGGAAGTGTGTCCCTGTAGAGGTGGGCTTTGAAGTCTCATATATGCTCAAGCCACACCCAGTATTTCAGTTTACTTCCTCTTGTCGACAAGACGTAGAACTCTCAGCTCCATCTCCAGCACCATGTCTACCTGTGTGCTGCCATGTCCCACTGTGATGATAATGAACTGAACCTCTGAAACTGTAAGCAATCCCATTAAAGGTTTCCCTTTATAAAAGTTGCCATGAATTCATTGGGTTTCTTCACAGCAACAGAAACCCTGATTAAGACACTTGGGTTGTAGGAGAGCAAGATGGATAGACAGCCTAGCAAAACTGGTGGACTCTGGGTTCAAGTGAAAGTTCCTGTCTCAATGAGCAAAAATTATACCTGAGTTCAATTTCTGGCAATGTATGCACATACATGTGGTCCCATTTGGGGACTTGGGGACATGAGCACACACTCGTGTGGGGACATGAGCGCGCGCGCACACACACACACACACACACACACACACACAGGTTATATAAACAGTACTTTAACACAAAATTCTGTGGTAGTTTCCACTATGACAATGTTTATAAACTTTGAGACTGAATGAGGAGGTTCAGAAGAAATAAAGTTTTTCTTTTTGTTTCAGGACCATGTCTCTGGGAAGGTCACTGTGTTGTGTGCATTTAGTAGGCCAGGCCAACCTAGGGATCCTCTTATTCTTCAGAACTGCTGTTTGCTATGTGTGGAAATGCCTTTGTGATCCCTCTCTGTGGCCTCATCTCTTGTTCATGAATGCAGAGTACAGACTGCTTGACCATGACCACATTTAGCGAGCATTTCATTTTCCCTTAGACTGTGGGTTAGTTTTGTGTGGCTGCTATGACTTACCACTACAATTAGTTCCCGAGAATGAGACAAACTTATTTTTCTTACATTTCTTTAGGTTTGTAAGTCTAACACAAATCCCACTGGACTGAGATCAAATTGTTGCCTGGGCTGGACTTCCCTGTGGAAGCTCCAAAGGAAATTAATCTCCTTGTCTTTTCCTTTTTCAGCTTTTAGTTGCTGAGCATAGTCCTTGATTCGTGGCCCCTTTCTTCAAAGCCTATAACTTTACATCTCTCTTCTATGAGTTCTACCTCTCCTACCGTCCTCCTCTGCCTGGATTTTTAAGTCTCAAGGACCCCTTTGATTCTGTGAGCATGGCTGAAGTCCTCTAGGACAGCATCTCCATGTTAAAATCTTTGCCTGCATCACAGCTTGAGTCCCTTGCCAGGCCAGGGACTATAGTTGGAAGTTTCTGAGATTAAGATGGGTGGAGGATATAGCATGGCCTTTCGGTGTGTGACCACTTCAGCATACCCTCCGAGTTGGCTCTGAAAAGGCACATTTGCCTCAGTCCTGGAGGAGAAGATGAGGCAAGGACAGAAGACCCTATCAGTTGCAATGAAACACTAGAAGAAATAAAGTGAGGGAAGGGGAGAGGAAAGAAGGAAGGGAAGAAAACAACATTTTTTTCAGCACCCATTATGTGAAAAATTTTCTCCTTGAAGGGAAACTTTTGGAATAATCATTTTAGCATTTATTTTCTTCTGTAAAACCTTAGTCTCATTTGGATACAGAACCAAGGAGGTAGGCCTGCCCTGGTATTAGGCAAGGTACCCCCTGGGGTGTGATGGTCTGACTCATTCAGGTCCCAGAGTAGTCTAGTACTAGGTTCATTTGTGAGCCTTCTATCTTGCCTTGCATGTGATCCTTTCCTGGCTTTCCTGATCCTGCCAGACTCATTTATACCTCGGATTATGCTCGGCTGTGTTCCTCATTGTGCTGTGCTCACATCCTAGAGAGACATGCGATCTTCCAGCTTGGCATCCTTTGTGCCTTTGTGTTCCTCTTCCGCAAGCTGTTTGTTTTTCTATAGTGTCTCAGTTTGGGCTCACCTGTTTACACTATGAATTCTATTTAGTGGACACACTGTCCGCAGGCATGACCAATAACTTCCACACTTAAAGATCTATATTAAAATTAGGATCAGGATCAAGGTTCTCTTACCTGACAAGCAGCCATTATGAGTTTCCCTCCCCTGCTTTATCTACCTCAGTGCTGATTTACCAAAGGGACGGGTAGTTTTGTCTGATGTCATGAACGGGAAGGGAGTGCAAAGTTGAGGTGTGTTCATTTATAAAAGAACAAAGTCAACTTCTTCTTCAAAATGACACTACTTGTCGACCCGAGTCACCTCTCTAAGGCTGCTTTTGCAGAGTAAATCCTTTCACCACAGTTCTGGTGAGCTGGCAGGCTGACAAGGCTCACAGATTAGTGATAGAACTGGCCTGGAAAGACCACGCTTACTTACTTTGTGAGACTGGAAGGGCCTGCCTCTTCAACCAAGCCTCTTCATAGACGTGAGATGGGAGCACTAATCTGGTGGGACACGTGTACTGCTGTCCACCTCCTCAAGTCCCCAATCCATTACTAATTATTATGAAATAGTTCTTAGATTCAAGGAAGGGACAATAAAATTTAATGGTATACAATCTTAAAAAAATTGAAAATTGTGTCTGGAGAGGTGACACGGTGGTTAAGAGCACTTGATACTCTTCCAGAGGGCCTAGGTTTGCTTCCCAGCACCCACGTGGTGTCTCACATGCACATGTAACTCTAGCTTCAGGGGCTCTGATACCTTCTGTTGACTGCTGAGGAAGTCGGGCCTGCTCATGATGACACATACATTTATGAAGGCAAAATAAAACATTTTAATAGCGCACTATAAATTGAAAATATAAAGGCGCTGTAAGATGTACAGTAAGGCATCATTAATCAGAACGTTATCAAATGGTACTATTTTGGCTACATTTCACGTTTGTAGTAGCTATTACAGAGTGGCTTACTAGTAAAAAATGCATGAACAGATGCAAGGAGATGTGAGTATTTTCTTAAAAAAATACCTGAATAAGATGAATCTGGGTACTTTTTTTAAAAAAAATACGCTGCTGTATGTCTTGATACTTTCTGGTAAGATTTGCTTTAAATTTATTTTGAAATGTTCTCTATTTCTACCTTGATACCTTGTGTTGCTAAGGTTTTGCTGTATTTTGTCATTTTCAGGAGGGATGTTTCTGTAGCTTTCTATTTTGCTTAGACTACAGACCCTTCTCCATAATGAAAATTAGCCGCTAACTGTGCAAAGGAGTACAAAAGATTCCAGCAGCAAGACACTATGATCCAAAACCTGGCACTGGGCTTACAAAGGCAATCTGATTTAGCAAATAACTAATAAGACAAAGCAATAGTTTGCCATTCGGGCTAGAATTTAGACTGTACTTGGTCACCATCCTCCCTTGAGGAGTCTGCAGTGTCTCTTACTCCCAGAGCTTCTCTGCTAAGATGATCCTTGTATCCTGTGACACAGCCTCAACCATGTTCGCAGAACGTTACATTGGCTTTATGAAGTAGCACACTGCCTGGAAAGAGACTGTTCTTCACCGTCCATCAACATACATTCCCTAAATCTAAGGTCATGCATGATTATGAAGAACCTGTAATCCTTTGAGTCAACAACATTTGCTGTGGGTCAAAACATCTATCTTAGACGGCTCTTGTATTATACTGCACTTAGTGAGAATTATTAGTGCTTGAATTAAGGGTGCCTTTATGTGTGGTGGTTTCAGGAGGGTGGGGAATGAACTTGGGCTTTGAAGATCGCCATCTTCAGGTCTGAGCAACTCATGCTCTCTTTTGCTACCTTGAGTTCTTTGTATAATTATAGTTGAAATTCCTTGGGTTCCAAAACATTTGTTCCAACTTTATGACTCACTGGAAATGTTGCCATTGCTAAACTTCTGTTCTGTTTCCAGCAGAATCTATCTGACGATGTAGCTATACAGTGTCACCAAGCCTCTGGGAGGAACGCAAGGTGTTCATAATGGAAAAGCAGTTCATCAAAGAGAGCCCTGGTGCAGTAACCGTAATGAGCTGTGGATGTTTCTAGTCATCTGCTGCCATTCTGATGACAACAGGACACCTTTTTTCTAAACAGGGGGCCTTCCAGGCCAGAGTGGAAGTGTGCTATTAACTCATATGTTCTTTATTTCTCTACGTGGCTTAATCGCTTCTGCTGTGATTTCTTTTCCAGGGAAATGAAGCCTGCTACCCCCAAGGTCCACCAGACCTTTGAAAGCTTTGAATCAACTCATTTAGAAAGTGCAGCAACTAAAAATCATGACACCTTTGGTATCCTGAACTTGTTGAGCTCAACTAAAGGTAAAAAGTTTGGCTTAAGTCAAATGGAATCTAAAGTATGATGATTCCACATGGAGCATTTTAAATCTTGCTTAGAAGAAAAAGTCTGTTCGCTTGTTTGTTTGTTTTTCAGATCAAGTACAGCATGCTGAATACACCTCATAATTCAAGACTGAATGTCAGAATAACACTAGGAGGAAAATTTTAATGTTCTCATCACACAAATAAAATAGTAGGAGTTTGAGGTGATAGATATGTTAATTATCTTAGTTTGACCATTTTACATGGCACTACAAAACCATAGTATCATTTTGTATGTGCTAAGTAATACTGGCCAAAATTTGCAAATATATAATGAAGAAAATAAATACCGGGTCATTTCAGTTGAAATGCCAGTGTTCCCGTGGAGGCATAATTTAATAGTCTGCTACAGGTCCGTATTAACTCTAGGGTGCCCTTGTAGTAGTGTGAGATTAATACCAATCCAGTGGCGATGCCCTGGAATGTAGGATTCAGAGAGCTTGCTCTGAGGGTTAGCTGAGAGCTGAGACACCAGGAAGACTGGAACAGGCCTTTTCTATTGGCTTCCTTCCTGCTTAGGAGAGAAGTGACTGACATGTAGACCTCTGACTTGCCTTCCAGAGTTGACCAGCCTCTCCTGCTGTCCTGCCTGTGTCACGCCGGGGCAGGAGTGTCCTGTTAACTCCGACAGAAAAGAGGATGGCCAAAGCTGTGGCTGCAGAGACCATGCGCACTGGTATTGGAAAACGAAGGACTATTTTTTTTTTTAAAGATCATCCTCAAATTACTGGACACGAGAAAGTTGAGAAAACAAACCCTCATTACCACGAGGGGAAATTATTGTGGTCAGCTGATTCTCTACACAGCCTAGTGTTCAGTGGAGGCTTCTCAAACATTTCCTCCCTGCTAAGCAGCTAGGCACGCAGCTGCACCAGTGTTGATGCTGTTATAACTCTCCCTACCCTTTTCTGAAGGGCGTTTAGGACAGAGTTAGTCTCTGATGCTCCCAAGGTACCCAGTTTAGTGAGTGCTCCTTTCTCAGGGTGGGAATGCGGGCCTTCTGTGTGTTCATGGCGGTGCCGTGCAGTGGGATCTGAGCAGATTAAGACATTTTCCTGTCAAGGTGAGTTCTGAAACTGTTCCTGCGTCGATGCAGCACCAGCAGCTCTAGGTACAGAGACCACACATGTGTCCTACTATTATTTTATTTATTTCCTGGTCCGACTGTGATTGGAGCTTCAAAGATAATCGTGATTCTTTTGCGTTTGGGTCTCTTTTCGCTCTGGCACAGCAGCATGTGGAGTCTATGGTCAGAGCAGCACCCGAGTTCTCTGAGGTGGCTGTGCTTCCTTGATTTCCGGAAGGTTGAGGTGTTTGTAAAGTGTTCGCAACCTCCCTTTTTGAGTACACTTTCACAGGGGATTGGAAATCTAGGGGCAAAGTGAATGACTTCATGGTCCCTCTTAAGGACACAGCTTCCTCGCTGGAGGCCAGCAGAGGGCGCACCACGCATGCGCAGCTCTCTCTCTCTCTCTCTCTCTCTCTCTCTCTCTCTCTCTCTCTCTCTCACACACACACACACACACACACACACACGCAGAGAGAGAGAGAGAGAGAGAGAGAGAGAGAGAGAGAGAGAGAGCCTCCAGACTTCAAAAGGGGGCGCACACAGTAAAAGGAGTTTTTAAGAAAAGTTGCACATAGTGTAATTTTAATCCATTCCATTTTTAAATACCACAATAAATTTAATTTTCACAATAAATTAAATAGCCATATTCAGTTTACAAAATAGAATTACTTAGTGTGAAACTGATATTTACAGCATTTACAATATGTACAGGACATTTGTCTGTGTTGACATACACACGGAAGTAAAAGGACTTGACTCTCCAGCACGTGATTGACATGCTACAAAAGACACCATGGTCCATACAAGGAAACAATAGTGCAAAATCACCACAGGAACTTTGGAACAACGTCAATTTTATGAGATGAGACATTCTTTTAAATAACAACAACAAAATAGCATATTCTGTTTTCATGTCACCAATCCGGTGTCTGTATTAAAGAGCCAGCTTCACTTTAGGACAACAAAACAAGAAACAAAAACCAAGAAAACAAAACAAAACCCGAAAATCCAAAAAACGGAATCCTCTCCTTCCTGACGCTTTGTAGCCATTGGTACATTTTCACACATTCATCTTTTGGCTTAAATCTATGAAAATGGCGGGTGACAAGTTCTGAATCCAAGGAAGACGAACTTGAGATCATCTGAAGTCACTTTCCCCCAGTCCCACCACCTCTACTCTTCTTTTGTAAATAGCTTCAAAGGTGCAGCTCTGCAGGCAGCAATTTAGTGTTCACACTTTTGTGAATTTTCAGTAGAAAAAGAATTGATCTTGCATTTGGTCACACACCGCATATGTACAAGTATTCATGGAGAAATGAACTAAGTAGCTGAGTCTGGGAAAGTGCGTATTTTAATCTAGAGGAGATGCCACATATCTCCGGGGACAACACACAGTGTTGTGTGATGGATTGTTTTAGGGCCAGTTCAATGTCCTCCCGGTGATCTGGTAAAATTTTTGATTAAAGAGATGAAAGAACTTGCGCAATTTGGTAACAACGGAGGGGTCTACCTCTGGATGGATGCGCCCCTTGCTGCCCGCCAGGCACTTATTAAAGATAATGTTAAATCGCAAACAGTAAAACCCTCTGGTAGCGTTGAAATATAAATTGTACTGACTTATCCTCGGAGGAAGGTTCAAGAACTTCTCCACTAGCTGCAGTTCCGGCAGAGGCTCGGTAATGAGACGGTCTCCATCCACGACGTGGAACTGTTCAATCGGAAAGTACTTCAGCCAGCGCTCCAGATGTTTCGTGTAGATGCTGGTCCTAACCGCCTTGTATTTCGTGTTCACCTCGCAGGTATTAGGGTCTATGGCTAGCTTCTCGAACTTATAGTAGGTTTTGTTCTTTCTCTCCTTCCCCTCTAGCACCTGAGTGTAATCAGAAATCGCTCGTGTGGTCGGCTCCCTGACAATGATCAACAGCTTGATGGATGAGTTCATTTTGTAAATCCTTTCCGGAACCTCTTCTGTGATGAAATAGGCCGGGCTCTTTTCAATTGTGATTTGCTGAGGGTAGGAAAAAGGCATTTTTTTCCTGTACCACTCAATGCCCTTGGCATAGTTCTCATCGTTGTCAAAGAAGTGGATCTCTTGAGAAGCTTTGACCACGGCAGGATGGAGGTTCAACATCTCTAGCAGGGCCCTAGTGCCCCCTTTCCGTACCCCAATGATGATGGCTTTGGGGAGCTGCTGGACCAGGTCATGGAGGCGAACCTGCTCCTTGGAAGAGTTGCCCTTGTGGAACTCATGCAGAAGACCTCTCTTAAACTGCAGGGCCCGGAGTGGGAACTCAGCCTGACTGTGGGCGCCACCAAATCGGGTTTCAACAGGGCAAATGGGCTGGAGCCTGCAAGCGGAAGAGAGACACCATAAGAAACTTATTCCCACTTAACTTCTCATTGTTCTGCATCTGTGCCCAGACTCAGATTCGACATGCATAAATAAAGCCACTGGGTCCCAGGCTGCTGCGATCCATTATGAACATATGTTTAGGAAATTTTATGTTAAGCAACTCTGTGTTCAGTGGAGCACACATAATTGATGGGATTTTTTTATTAGTGCTCCTTAAAAATTTTATTCACCAAGCACTTAATTGACTACGGCGTGTACTTATGCTCACAGTACAAGATAGACAAGTGACACCAGCCATACTAATAGCTTTTTAACAGCTCACCAGTTAAAATCATTCAGAAATTGGGAAGGCCGAAGATTATAATCTTCAGCTAAGACGCTGAAGGGCAAAGAGGGGGCCATTTATTTCAGGCGTTGTGTGGAATTGTTTCTTTCTTTTGTTCTCCTTTGGCAGCCTAGTGCCATTCACATGGCCCCTTAGCATCCTTGAGATACAGTCAGAGAGGGGGCTCCGATCCCTCTGATTGGCTCTTTGCATCACCGTTATGCAGAACTCCAGTCTTGGTCCTAGCTGAACATTTTTATTCTGTGAGAATTTCTGTCCCCCCATCCTTGGGGATAGGCAGAAGAGGGCTCTATTTCTGACTCTCTTCCCATGTCTATCTAAAAAGGTCAAGTTTCTGCATCCATTTTGCTGATGGTATGAACATCATTGTTTTCTGTATGACCCACCACTCCTGCAACCAGAAATCTGAAAGAAAGACTTTGATGGGGCCAGAAATCCCAAAATTTCATCCCACGCAATTGAATTTAGGAACTAGAGTTTATAAGATAAGGAATGCAATGGATAGAACCAGGAACGATAGACAACTCTATATTTTGCTGAGAAAGATGTAGTAATAGCCACAATAATATTAGAACAAAATGACTACTTTAACATGGCCTCTACATATGGTTAGAAAATTGTGTGTACTTTTATATATAATATGATGATAAGTTAAAATTCACTCTAATTAAAAAATCAACTAGGTTGATTTAGGAAGTCATTTTAGGCTTATTGGTCAAAGGGGATAATACCAATCAAAATGGCTATTAAATTATTTCTTCCAGATGAAATTTTCTAATGACTGCAGTAACTTGGAGTCTCTCTCCTCTGTGGCAATGAGGCTGTCTCTTGCTTTCCTAAGAGGCCCCATTGCATCTTCAAGCCATGTTCACCTGATTGTGTAAAACTTAGGGGCATTGGGTTTGCTCTATTTACCTAGGCCTATATCATAATCTTCAAGAAAAATAAAAACATGTGTTAGTTTTTCTAATATTTATTCAATGATTCTTGAAACAACTCACACCCATTTCGGAAAGTTGAAAACAAGCAATGGAAATCCATTGTGAAAACAGGGCTCATCACTGTTTTGGCTAGGGTTCTTTGCACTGTGATAAAATACCTATGGCCAAAGCCAATCTTAGGGAGGAAAAGATTTATTTCAGCTTTCATTCCCATATCACAGTCCATCATGGAAGGAAATCAGGGTGGGAACCCAAGACAGGAACGTAGTGGCAGAAACTAAGGCAGAAGCCCTGGAGGAAAGCAACTTACTGGCTTGTTTAGTCTGCTTTCTTAGGATGAACTGCCCAAGGGTGGCACTGTCCACAATGTACTGGGCCCTCCACATCAATCAAAAACTACACTACAGGCTTGTTTACAGGCCAATCTGATGGAGCTATATTCTCAATAGAGAGCCCCTCTTCCCACTTGAGTTAATCTTGTATCATTGAAAAAAAACTCAAACGAACCAGGACAACAGTTGGTTTTAGGAAAATGTGAATTTATAAATTCATTGGAATTATTATTCTAGGGTTCTAATTGAATGCTACAAAGTTGTCGGCAGATACATGGTTAAAAGTGTTTTTGATTGTAGCACCTTTGAGGATAGTATAAATTAACCTTTTTGCCCTTCTTGGGCTCTATCTATAGAGCTAGCACTATTTCACTGAGATATCCATTGACGGACATGTCTCCTAGGTATGTAGAATGATGCTAGTACCATTTCTGTGAACACTGAAGCAATCATCTCTCAAATATTATTCTGTAATATTTAATTCTCTTGCTCAACCCTGGGTGAAAAATGTTGACAAGGGCATCTCCAAGAGTAACTAAGCAGAGATGGAACTCCTTCTATCTGGAAAGGGCTGCCTTCTTTCTGAACTTGCCTCTTCTTTCTACTTCCTACCCTGGAAGATCAAACTCTATAAGGACGGTTGCTTTATGGATGCCCCCAGTAAAAAAGAACAGGTAAAGATAGGAGAAAATATCTCACTCCCCTGCTCCTTGAAAAGCAGTTCTAAGGCTGCCAGACCCAAAGCAGAATTTAACACTGGAAGAGACAAGGGAAGTAACTCAGGCTTCCTCCCAGAAAGCAGTCTCCAGTTACTAAGGATAAGCCTGAAGAAGCACGTGCCATTTTCAGACAAAATGTGTTCAAATTCTTAGGCAATGTACTGTGGGAAAGACCACCAGATGGTGAAATTTCTTATACAAGCCATCCCACTAAAGAGTTGAGAGGAAAACTGTTACTAGCTGATTGATACATGTGTTCACAGCTATAGGACCAATTACTCAATAAAATGTCAAAGATCTGCAACTAACGATGTTGGGAAGACTTCATATTGAAGTTCTGTTATAGACATAGGTCAAATGTTGCTATCTCAAGGTTTTTCACTATTAAATGGCACGTCAAGAATAAACACTGGAATGCCATCACTGAGTGATAAACTCGCAGTTAGATCTGCCACAATTACAAAGTAGAAGGAATTTTTAATGGGAAAACATCAAAAGGGGGTTAATGTTTATCAGTTAAGCTGGACACTGGCTGAAGGAAATTAAATTGTTGTATTGCTTTAAAACACTGGAACTACAGGATATTGTGAAGAAAACTGAAGCTGTTTCCATTTAAAAATGTGGATGTGTTTTTTTTGATTTTGGGAACAGAATAGGACAAAAAAATCCAGTCTTTCACTACAAGAATTAATTGAAAGGGGGAAAATAGCAGCTTCTTTATTTCAGAAACTAAGCTCTCAATATTACCCTGTCACCCTGGCTGTAGAACCATGAAAGAACATCTCAGGGACACGCAACTGTCATGATGGGGACTCCTGCAGGCCTGGCACCTCTCAACAGTTTGCCTATTAAGAGCCAACCCCCAATGCTGTAATTTCCTCTCTATGGATTTTCCAATGCCTTCTGGGAAATCATTCTGTGTGACAGCACCTTTGTTGGGTACCGGAACGCCAGAGTTAATTAACATAGTTAAAAATCCATGCCCGTAGCCATCCTTCCAGGGCAGGGGACTGCAAGCTTGATGAGCTTCTTTACTGGTGCATACATAATTGTCCACTCATAAATTTCAAAATGAAGAGACATAGTCCAATCACCACTGTGCCGTCATGGCTGACCGTCAGCACCAGGTACACACAGGCCACATTGGGTTCTAGTCAGTGATGGTATCATTTATTTATTTATTATGTGCCTATCTTTATGCCTTCTCTGAGCACGAGTGTCAGTGCTCCCAGAATACTGATTAATTTGAATGAAGCATCTTGGTTTGAGCTGTGTGGAACTTGTATCTTTAAGGTCTTAATGAATCAAAATCAACAGCACAGAAAAGTGTTTTTTCTTGGAAGTCTTGAGGGACAAAAAAAAAATGGATTAACTCAAAGTTATAGCCCAAGGAAGCTCACATCAGGAGATACAGAAGGCTGCATGAGTGGAGAGCATGTATTTAACCACCTACCTATCCAAGCTCCCAACTCTGGCAACTAGATACAGCAGACTCCCAACGGCAAGGCTTCCCAGCACCAGGAGCTTCTGTCTCAGCCACACCTGCTGTTTGAATAGCATGGCCCTCCATCAACCTTCAGGACTGCCACGGCCTGAGAGCAGAGAGAAGGTGCATGTCAGCGGTTGTCATAATGCCAGCCAGAACTGGAGACCAGCGATTAAGCAACAAAGAGATAGCATACCAATGTTGGCAGGTTTCATGGTGTAGCTGATTTTCACAAAACTTACCTTTCTTTCTTTCTGCTTTTAAAACCTAGCCCGTGCTGTAAGATCAACTATCAATTCTGTGGAGATTACACAGAATTTGTTCTGTCTTCAAAAATTTCTGAAGCACATAAAAATTCAGACATACATACATACTTACATTCATATCTAGACAGACAGAGAGAATACTGAAGAAATGAGCAACCCGAGGCTTTATCAGTAAGGCAACAAACTGGAAAACTGCAGTTAAAATAAGAGAATGAATGTTGAAATTCCCGTTTAGTAAATGGTCACTTGGGAATTAACATCCTTGTCTTAGACCTTTTTGCTCTGCTTTGCTGGTGAATGGAACAAAAGGGTGGGATTTCAAAAGTGACGGTTTCCTGAGGTTAGCAGAAGTGAGTATCCAGCCTGCCTATGCTTGAAGACACAGTCTCTAAGGAGTTTTCTGCTGGCTTTCATGTCTCCTCCCAGTCCAGGATGCTGGAAACACACTGTGACTAGTGGTCCTACTGTGTGGCCTCTCCAGGCTCCCGGGGAAACTGAACAGGTTGGGTTTTATCAGACTTACTTTTACCTCACTAAAAAGTTTATCTGGAAGCTTTGTTCTCTCGTACAAGAGAAGTGTAGTGTAAGGCTTTACTTGTGCCGTTATTATATTCTGGAGAAAAAATATATAAGCTCCCAATTCAGACTTCTTATTGAAAATAAATCCAATCTCCTTTCAAGATAAGATTGTTTGGTTCTTATTGAAACTAAAAATAGTAATCTGAGAAGACAGAAACAGAGCCCTGGATGGAAAAGATCTCACTGCAAAGGTATCTCCACGTCTGTTATGTGGAGATTCCTGCCATGCAGAAGGGGAATGCTGGCTTGTCAAGATGACCTAGATTCATTTATCAAGAAACTGCTGAGAGCCAATAGCATTCTCCACTATTAGAGTAGATACACAGTGATTTAAAAAAATGTTCCAAAAGAGTTTCAGCCCTTGGGCAACTGGTCATGTGATTAGAAAGTCATGGAACAACCAGAGAACACAACCCATATCTCAATGTGTGGATAAATGTTGGTAAAAGACACTGTGGGCTCCATAAAACTTCAGTTTTTATTTGCTAGGGAAACTGTAGGAAGTCATCCATAGAGAGGTCATAGGAACAGATAAAGGAGCTTGTTCATGTGCTCGGCTCTGCGCTGGGTGCTACAGAGAATCATGAACAATTAGACAGACACAGTCCTTGCTGTGAAAGTCAGATGGTAAGTCAACAAACCTATATGGGATTAAAAGATACTTACAAATTATATTAAACGTCACAAAGGAAAATGATAGGAGAAAAGAAGTCCCAGGGAGTTTCTGGTCTCCCTGGAGGAGGGAGTGTTGGGTAACGCACTGGGGAGGATAGATAGCAAGGAGGCAGGAGGCAAGGTGGGGTGACAGGGGGCAGAAGAACCACTATGCCTGGGAGCTGGGGCAGGAAATGCTTGGCTCTCATGATAAGCTAAAGCAGGTGGAGGCAACAGCATAGAAAAGAGTATAAAAGGAGTTTACTGAGGTCTACTCTGGTAAGCACATGGTCGAGATGCTATTTCAGGAAATCCCAGGCTTAAATGCAAATACTATTGCAGGATACACACAGCAAGGCAAGAACTAGGTCCAACGTAGAATCCCCGGACCTTTCTTTCCTTAGCCACAGATGTGGCGGCTTGTGACCTCTCCACATGCTGTGGCTTGAATGGGTAATGACCCCCACAGGCGCTTGGTCCTCACTGGTGGCGCTGTTTGGGAGGATTATGAAGCATTTAGGGGGTGGAGCCTTACCGGAGGAAATACATCACCTGGCTTTGAGATTTTTATGGTCTGGCCCCACTTCCCATGTTGCCATGGTTTCCCCACCTTGATGGTCTCTATCCCTCTGAAACCGTAAGCCAAAGTAAATCCCCCTTTCTGCTAAGTTGCTTTTGGGCGCCTGACTTTTATTACAGCAACAGAAAAGTAATGAATGGCCTGTGCTGTGCTGCTGCAGGGAGAAGGAAGGGAGTTCTCTAAGTAGCGAGGCTCCTCAAAGGCTTATGGGCTTTCCTGACTAAAGGATTACACATCCTTTCTGCTTTAGTGTGAATGAATTACATGCGCGTGTGTTCACAGACAAACAGGGTGAGCTGAGGGGAAAAGTCTCAGAGCTTCAGTGGGAGTCGACAGCCTTCCGCAGAGGACCAAGAGAGCAGGCCTAAGAAGCCGTTTGGCTTTCCGAGGTATTTATCCATGGTGCCCACACCATCCTGCTCAAAAGTGTGAGGCCCAGTGCTTTATCTACTGTCGCAGCTCCTCACTCCACCTGTCTGTCTTCAATGCCACGCCACCTAAGTGTTAAAATTCAGGATTCATCCTGGACCCTTCATGAAGAATTCTCCAGGGGAGGCTCCTGCCAGTGGTCCAGCTTGAGCAACACCGATTTCTCTTCCTCCAAGCACTAGAACCACACACTGATTCACTGCTCTAAAACTTGATGGAATTTATAAGTATGGGAAAGTTAAGTGAAAGGATTTGAGCCTTATTCAGTTTGTTTTGCTGTCTAGGCCAGAGAATCGCTCCAGGAGCTTGGCAGAGACACTTTAAGAATCACCCGGTCTCCTTCTTAGAGGTGCCAGGCTGATGGTTCTGCTGTAAGCCGGCGTTTGCAATTCCAGGTGAGAAAACTACTTCATTGAATGTTGCTTTCTACTGCCATGTATGTCTGATCACCCTAGCCAGAGAATTTCTTCATGCCGTCTTCTGTCCAGGCACTCGGCCATCCTCCCATGCCTATGTGTGTGTGTGTATGTTTTTTTAATAACACATAGGTATGTTCTCTATACTCTTATTCTATGGGACTGCAGAACCTAGTTAATCTTCCTAATATAAGCTGTTTTGTTCCTGACCTGTTTGGGAGTTGTTTACTGGCTCAAGTCTAGTAGGCCAGGCCTTTCTTCCAAGGCTTAGTGTGATGGCCATCATCTTTCCCTTCCATGAGTTGCCTACACTCGCCTCTGTGCCCGCTTGGCTATTTCCTTTCTGCTCTCCATCCCCTTTGGCTTTGATGCTCCTGTTAGTGTCCTCACTGGCAGGGAACATCTTTTCTATGTCTCTTAGCATCGCCAGGTCCCACTGATTCTTTTCAGGAGGGTTGATCAAGGAGTAAACATCCCACCGCACTTCCTGCCAGCTGCTAGGAATGGATCTGGTCTATTGTACTGAAAACTAGAGGGCCAAAGGGGAATATCTAGGCCTGGGAATAGAGCTTGGAAAGCGTTTGCTCATGTGGGTAAGTGTTGTAATAAGGGCGGCGGGCTGCGTCCCCGGCACCCGGCCGCCCCCACGGCTAGCTTTACCCGAAATAATTACATGGAAACTGTATTCTTTTAAACACCACTTGGCCCATTTCTATCTAGCCTCTTCTAGGCTAGCTCTCGCACCTGGATTAGCCCATTTCTAATAATCTGCTGTAGCCCATGAGCTGGTTTACCAGGAATGATCTTAACCTGCATCTGCCTGGAATGGGAGAACCATGGCGACTCTCTGACTCAGCTTCTTTCTCCCAGCCTTCTGTTCTGTTTACTCCACCCACCTAAGGGTGGGCCTATCAAATGGGCCTAGCAGTTTCTTTATTGCTTAACCAATGAAATCAACAGATTGATATATGACACTCCCACATCAGGTAAGCAAAGCTCTGAAGTGACCTTTTGGTTAGACGCTGCTTAATAATGGCAAGTGAGGATAAGAAGGAAAAGGGAGGGAACATAAAGGCTGCTGAGGTCCAGGACTCAGGGACTAGAACATTTACCACTTTCCTGTAGAAATGTTTGTGCAAGCCTGTATGCCTTAGACTGTTAAGCCTGACAAACTCTGAGGTTATTTTTTCTATGACCCCTGTGAATCTTTCAATCTCACTGTGACCCCCAAGCACCTCAACTATAGACTCTGACCTCTGGACAAGCCCACATGTTCTCATGTAGGTTTTTCTCTGTGAGATGTGCTGGTACACCCAATATACATGCAGTTCAAGTTCCCTGTGTGCAAGATGCCTTAAATGTGTCTGCTAGGATTTTCTCTAGCTTCCTGTTTGAAGAGCTGGCGTAGTCCTCAGACGGATTCCTCTTACGCTCTATCTGGCCCATCACCCCATTCAAGCACCTTTAGGTCTGCTGCGATGGGGAGGGTGTCTGCATGTGAGATCTCAGCTGCCAAGGGAGTTGCCAGTGACACACGGCAGACACCACAGTCTCAGTGCCAGGAGCACTTGCGAACGTTCTGGTTTAGTTTTGTCATGGGAACCTTCTGAAATTTGTTTTCCTCACCTGTAGAGTGAAGACAATAGTGCCTGTCTCATTGGATTAGCATGACATGGACCCCGGGAGAGAACTTTGAAAGTATCATAGCACGTTACAGAACTGAACCTTAATTAATATCTCGAGGAGGCAAATTAATTAGTTCTTGCGTTTTGAAAAGGAAAATGATAGAATAGATGTAGTTCTCATAAGTAGTATAATTGGATTGTGAAAAACATAGGGTCATTTTAAGCATAAATAACTTTTAATGGGATCTCCTATTAAATATTCAAATACCAACACTGGAGTTTCTATTCATGTAAGACAGTGGGCATGGACATGTGCCCATGCACATACAGCCAAGGCTTGTCTTGATGAGCTAAACCCTCCGGGAACTTTTGAGGGATGGAGAGGTCTCGCCAGTATGTCCCAGTGACAGTCTTTAGGAGAAAGACAGTGACATTTTCTTCTATTTTATAGACAGTGACAGGGATGATGTGAGAGCAGTCCTAGAATAAATTTTTCTGAAGAAAATGTAAGATATTGACTGAGAGTCAGGATGCCTATTTTGTTTTTCTATAGTATCAAGAAGTGTTTAAGAGCCTTTAAAAGTTGGGATCTCAAACACTAGGAGTTGTCCCTCTTAGTCTGAGAATACAACAAAATGGTATAGACTTGATCTTTATGGGCAATGCTATTAAACCAGATGGAGAGCTGGTGCTATTTCAGTCACAGTTTACCAGAGCAGCTGTGATAATTGGTTTTGGTTGTCAACTTTTTTTTTTGTTTTTTTTGGTTTTTTCGAGACAGGGTTTCTCTGTGGTTTTGGAGCCTGTCCTGGAACTAGCTCTTGTAGACCAGGTTGGTCTCGAACTCACAGAGATCTGCCTGCCTCTGCCTCCCGAGTGCTGGGATTAAAGGCGTGCGCCACCTCCGCCCGGCCAACTTGAGTGGATCTGATTTTAACTAAGGCAAGTCTCTGGGTGATGGTTGAGGCCATTTCCTGGAAAGGTTGATAGCTGGGGAAGAAAGATTCCCCCCTTACAGATGGCAGCACCTTTTGGCAGCAATCCAGACAGAAAGGGGTCTGAGGGAGATGCAGTGCTGTTTTTGCCTGCCTGCCTTCACTCCTGATGGTAAATGCATCTACACCGCTACTGCTTTTGCTACCTTCGCTAACACTGGAAACCAGCTCCTTCAGCCTTCCCATTTTGACTGAAGTCTCTCCAGGACTCCTCTAGACCATCAGTACCAAACTGAGAATCTGAGGCATCTAGCCTCATGACTAAGCAGCTCCTGGTACCCTACACATCTTCCTTGCCTTAAGGGCTAAAGGTTCTCAACTTCTCTAGTGTGTAGACAGCCATTGGCTGGGAAACCCAATCTGTATTGGGCAAGCCAATCTAATATGTTCCTTTTCTAATCTGCATTCATTCTATCTGTGCTGTTCCTCTAGAGAATGCTGGCTAAAACCCTGTTATATAGGAAACAGGTCGTTTATAATGATTTTAAATGTTTGTAACGTATTTTTATGGGCCTAGACTAATATTTAAGTCTTTACTTGTCTTTTATTTTTTCTCTCTCAGTATCTCATTTTGTGTTTCAAGAACAACACAGTCTCTGTTTCTTCTACCAGTAAAACTTCCACAGACAGGGTGTACGAGCCGAACACAGTCAGTATCTACAAGAGAGTATGTGGCCAGAAACAACAAGCTGCAGAGACATCTGGCCGTTTCGCTAAAACAGCAGTCAGCAAAGAAAGAAACAATTCCCAAGCTCCAACCAAGATATGAGGGGATTCAGAAATAATAATGATACAGATATGCTCAAGTGTTGCTCAGGGGCTTGCAGACACGGGTCCCGCAAGCCCCTGGTAGCAGTAACAACAATAATGGGAATGATAACAACAGAGTTCATTAAAACAGCTGAACTTCCTCGGCAGAATGACTCCTGCGAAATCACAGCCCTCTTTTGAGTGCTAGCTCAGTCGTTCCAGGAAACAGCCTTCAGAGGCAGACGAGACACGTGTCTATGACTACCAGGCTCTGCTCTGTTCACGTTTATTTTCTGTTGTAATGCAACAGACTTGTAAAGTACAAGCTGTTTTATTTTATTTTTTGGATGGATACAGAGAGATGCACAGATTACTTACCCAGGGGCATGTGCTAGCACACGCAGAGGGAGGATTCAAATTCAGAGTTATGTGAACCCCCCAAAGGGCGGGGCTCCTAGACTATTGCACCACTTAAACCCCCAGACGCTCTTCTGGGAGAATCTAGGAAAGCTTATTCACTGGTGGACCAGGGCAGACAAATAATATAACTTGTCCTTGAAACTTGAAGTGGTAGAAAAAGCAAAGGAGAAAAAGTTTCTATGGAAAAGAGAACTGGAAAGGGAAACAATTGTGTGGTTCCAGCCCTCTTAAAGGAGGAGGAACGTTGGTGAGGGATAGCAAGCAAATTAAGGAGGAGGAAGGCTGGTGAGTTACGGCGGTCGAATCAATGGCCGAAAGCACTTCAGAGCTGTTAGGCAGCTCCTCTTTCATCACACCACGCGGAATGCAGACTCACCAGAACGTGAGGCCCTCAACTGCCTTCTGCCTCGTCGCTATGAAAGATTTTATAGTTGATGATGAAAATATTGGTCTTGACTGCCATCTGTCACCGACTCAGGTTATCGTGTGCTGGCTTTCAGGAGACCCTGATGAAATCTGTTTAGTATCTTTACATCACCACTGTGTCCCACTGGCCGCCCCCCAGCCCTTCCCCTGAGTACCGTAGCCCACGACTCCCCATCTGCCCGCCAGTTCATCCTAGAAGAAGCCCAGGAGTTCATCAGCCTTGGTTTTTAGCTCAGCGCACTTGGTTCCATCGTTAGTGCACTGTCATTTGTCACTGCTGTGATCCAGGTCGCTGTCTCGCTCAAGCTAACCATTATGGCCTCCTGAGTGGCCTCCTACTATTAGTTCTGCTTCTGCTTCAATTTATTCTCCACTCCGATGCCAGATGGATCTTTGTCAATGGAAATCTGATCTCGTTGCCTCCAGGCTTAATATTCTTTAATGGGTCCCTATCAGTGAGGTGGGTTTAAAGGGTCCTTTACCCCTTTCCACCTCACTGCCCCCCCCCATCTATACTTAGTAGCTTCAGCACAGAGAATGGCTTGCTATTCTTGAATTGGGAGTGGTCCCCATTTTTTTGAGGTTCTTACAGCCCCTAAACAGAACTCTGTGAGGAGAACATGGGCCTTCACTGCCAGCCTCATGCTCCCTCTGTCTCCTCTAGGCCTCATGTTCTCATCTTAGTTCTTACGGAGTCTTTCTGGTAGTCAGGGAAGGCTGAGATTTTCTTTCCATGCGCCACCACAGCCGCCACCACAGAATTCTACTTAACCCAAAATGGCTGACTTGCGTGTCCTCCCATAATGTCAGTTTCCAGATTAAGAGTGTGTGTTTTCGTTATTGAATTATCACCAGCGCTTAGGGTCGCAGATGCTCTGCAAACAATTGCTGAATAATCAAATCAGTCAGATGGGATGGCCTTTAATATCCTGAAAGCTGTGACACCTGGACACCACCTCTCTTTAACTGAATTGAAACACTTTATCTTTGCAGGGTGCTTGCAGGCTCATCAAGAGTTATGCGCCTGAAAGTGATCTCATTTTCCTGGCTTTTTGAGAAAACCTGGGTACTTAACTATCCTTTGTCTGGATTCAGCTGTTGTTAACATTTTGCTATATACTTTCTTTGTCCCTCTTATTGCTGTGTAAACACATTTTGCTTTTACTGATCCATTTGAAAGTTTGTAGCAGACTCAGCCCTGCAGCATCAGAAGGCCCCATATGATGAGCCCCAGACTTGGCAGAGGGAAGGCAGTAGCATTGTGTCTCAGAGGTCTGGAGAGCTCAAGTGGTCCTGTCCAAAGTCCAAACTGCCTAGTGTACCAACTGTAAACTGTCAGCCTTAGGCTTCCCACAGCCCCACTCCTGTCTTTCAGGGAAAGCTGCAAATTTTACAGATCCCACCAGTAGAAACCAATGTAGCCCCACCTTTCCCTAAATTCAATCTGTGAAGTTTGATGAGCTGGGTAACCAAAACAAACAGACCAAAAAATAAAAAATAAATAAACAAAAAGAAGGAAGCCAGACTGACAGAAGGGAGGCAGAGAAAATATTCCCACAAGAGTTCTTGTCAAATATACTTCACTCCCCCTCCTTTAAATTTCTTTAAAGAAAGACAGCCGAGGAAACAACTTGTTATTCTAACGTGAGTGGTGGAGGCTGGGTAACACCCATCCACTGACATGCGACAATAGCTCCTATCACAAGCCAGTTGCTCTGTGTGTGTGTCTGACTATCTGTGTGTGTCTGAGTCTCTCTATGTGTGTGTGTTTATGTCTCTGTGTGTCTTTGTGTGTGTCTATATGTGTGTATGTGTTTGTGTGTGTGTGTCTGTATGTATGTCTCTGTCTGTGTGTTTGTGTGTCTGTATGTCTGTTTTTGTGTGTATCTGTGTGCATGTCTGTATATGCGCATGTCAGATACTAACATGGGGTGTCTTGGCTACTCCTTATTTTTCTGGGACCGGTTTTCTCACTAAACCTGGATCTCACTGATTCAGCTAGACTAGCAAGTCAGAAAGCCCTACTCATCCTCCTGTATCTGTCTCCTTGGTGCTGAGATTATAGGTGTGTTTACTCAATTTGGCTTTTTTACTTGGTGCTAGAGATCAAATTTGGTTCCTCATGCTTCTGTGGTAAACACTTTACTGACATAGTTCTATTTCCTGCCCCTTAAAGTCACTATTAAAAATTAGATTATAGCCTGGTGAGGTGGCCTACAACTGTGACCCTAGCTCTCACGAGACAGAGGCAGGAGGATTGTAATTAAAGTCCAGCCTAGGCTGCATATATTTAAAATGAAATAAACTGTCGAAGGCAGTAACTATTGTTACCTGATTATCTTGGTGTGCACTTTTGAGGATAAACCAGTTGCTCCGTATGGTGGGAATACTGCGCATCTCTTTCCAGTCCCCCATGCAGCAAATTCATCTTCACTGCTTCAAATTCCAAATTAGTCCATTAATGTTGTTAGCTTAAAAGTAGTGATGAAGGGATGATTGTCGCAACAGAAATTGTAGACAATCTAAGCCATCCACCCTCACTGAGATCAGCCTGAGTTTTTACCAGCATCACTGTTACTCCTGTCTTTCATTACTTAGGTCTTTTTGAAGACCTAATTTCCAAGCATGAAGGGTGATGTGATACCACTTGTATGAAATGAGGCTGGGCTGTGCCCTCTCTCCTCCTCTCTTCACCCATGTCCCCATTTTCCTGACTTTTCTCATGGACCCACTGTCATTTCTAAGCCTCGTGTGATCCTTCCCTTCTGTCCCTGTGATCTGTTGTCCCTGTCTTTCTCTGCCTCTTTCCATTTTCCTCTACCTTGCCACCGAGTATGTTTTCTAAAGAGCTTAAAAAACAAATGATGAAGAAAAATGGTTTTAAAATAACATTGATAGCTAAAAAATAAAGTATAGCTAAATGCACTATAAAACCTGTATTTAATAAAACTATAATCTACAGTTAGTTTTCATGCAAAACGATGCATCTCCTACTTATAATAGAGCAGGTTAATATTTCTTAAATTGAAATATTCATGAGTTAGGGCCCGCTGAATTTGTATATCAGCCTCTGGCCTGCAGTTGCACCTTCACTTTGGAGAGGCATTGCCTCTTATCCAAGCAGCTATGATCAAACTACTTCCCACAATGACTGCTCTTCCCTCAACCTGACTCTCCAAGGCTTCTTGTGAAATGAAGATGATGCTGGTGAGACAAGGTTATGCCAAATTGGCAGATATGAGCTATGACTTGGGCGTGCACATGGGATTTTTAACTGTGCAAAGGGTGGCACATTTGACTTAACTCTTTGTGGGCACTGTCTTGAAGTTACTAATCTTTTCTGGAGAAAGGACATCAGTGTTTTCAGTTTGCCCCAAGACCCACAGCTGCTCATGTCGATCATGCTGCCGCCCCCAGCCTGTGGGCTTCAGCTTTTTCACAGCGATGCTGCCTTCTTTTTCTCACATGTGACTTTAAATAGCACACACTGTTGTAACTCTATCACACAGGTACACAACCATCTTTTTCCTCTTACAGATCTGGAATCCCACTCCCCAGTGTTTCTCCATCTTAGTTCTGTGGTCCTCCCTGCGACTCACTGCTTCCTTGGGAATGGTGTTGGAATCTGCCCATAGGGACAGAAGTAGTTAAGTTTCCTATATGCACTCTTTATAGTAGACTATGTGTCAATGAGGTTACATACACACACACACACACACACATGCACACACAGACACATATACACCTACACAGATGCATTCTTTGTAGTAGACTATGTGCCAAGGAGGTTAGTATACACACACACACACACACACACACACACACACACACACACACACACACTCTTTACATTAAATTATGTGCCAATGAGATTAGTATATACACAAACACATACCACATACACATATCCACACACCTTACATGCACATCCAATACCATAGTTTATTTTGGCACAAATTATTAGGGAAATTACTATAAGAGAAGAGGGAAGCATCTCTCAGATAAATAAGAAAGCAGAGAGAACTATCTCTGAGATTGCTGTTTCCTTCAAGGAAAAAAAAATCATCCAGAAACCTCAAACTGCATCATCTTCCTGCTGTGTGATTTTGAATAAGTCCCTTCACTCCTTTAGCCTTCCAGATTTTTCATTTAAGAAACACAGTATGTGGAAAATAGGGACACATTCAGCAATCCTTTCTTGGCCTGAAAGTCCTTATTCCAAGAGTTTTTATCAGTTTAGCTTGCACTGCCTGCTCCCGTAATGAGACAGGAATACACTAGAAAGTTAACAACTGCAAAGTGAGGGGTGGAATTCATGCCTGAGGTCATTTTCAATTTTTAATATCTTATTATCCCTCGGTTTTAAGCAGAAGTAGCCTCGTTAGAGTTGGCTCCACCACATCACACTGCCTATTACCGCAGAAAATAATCGTCTGCTCCTAAGACACGGACACTCTGAAAAGATACAGACACTTGAGAAAGATCTGCTGATTAGCTTTCAATTTACCCTGCTGTCAGGAGCCCACTGGAAGCACATTCTGAGGAAATTAACTGAGGGCAGTTAGGAAAGACTGTCATAAAGGATTTGCTTTTATTCTATTGTGATAATCAAATAAGAGGGCAGCAACGAGAAGAAATGCATGTTCGGGAGCATCGGAGCAGGCCTGGGAGGCCATGTTTGGCTTCAAGGCCATGTGCAGGCCCCTGTGGGTGCTGACAGTTGATGACTGCAGCAGAAAATGCCTTAGTGAGGATGCTCATGGTTGCTCTATCAAATGGCCAAGGAGACTTTTGGCTCTTTCTTTAGTTAGCCAGGAAGGGTTTGAGGAAAAGACTTCCAGCATAACACAGAATGTGTGTTAGTCCTGTGCTATGGGGAGCAGGTCTGAGCCTATTCTGACTTTTCAAATGGTTCTCAATTCCATCCAGCATCTGATAACGCAATCCATTATTTATATCACTTCCCATCATTCTGTTATCCCGAGTTGTCTGCAGGCTCCGTCTGCATTTGTAATGACCAAGTTTAAAGGGAACCAGTCACCTGTGCAGGAGTCTCACTGAGTAGGAAGCAGGGAACTGGAGTCCATGTTGGTCTGGAATCCCCACCCCTCTCAATCTCAGGGGTTCACTGGCTTAGGCAATGGATGTTTGTGTTACTTCTAAAACTGCATTTTACTGGACTTACTGTGTGTTCCTAACGCACAGTGAAGACAGTGTGTTCCTAGAGAAGAGTAAAGACAGTGTGTTCTTAGAGCAGAGTGAAGACAGTGTGTTCCTAACGCAGAGCTGCGGTGTATGTGCATGGAGGTGAGCGAAGACAGTGTTTTCCTAGAACAGAGTGAAGACAGTGTGTTCCTAACACATAGTAAAGACAGTGTGTTCCTAACACATAGTGAAACAGTATGTTCCTAACGCATAGTGAAGACAGTGTCTTCCTAACGCAGAGTTGCGGTGTATGTGCATGGAGCAGAGTGAAGACAGTGTGTTCCTAGAGCAGAGTGAAAACAGTATGTTCCTATCGCATAGTGAAAACAGTGTGTTCCTAGAGCAGAATGAAGACAGTTGGTTCCTAACGCAGAGTGAATACAGTGTGTTCCTAACAAAGAGTTGCTGTGTATGTGAATGGAGCAGAGTGAAGACAGTATGTTCCTAATGCAGAGTGAAGACAGTGTGTTCCTAATGCAGAGTGAAGACAGTGTGTTCCTAATGCAGAGTGAAGACAGTGTGTTCCTAGAGCAGAGTGAAGACAGTGTGTTCCTAACGCAGAGTTGTGGTGTAAGTGAATGGAGCAGAGTGAAGACAGTGTGTTCCTACAGCAGAGTGAAGACAGTATGTTCCTAACGCAGAGTGAAGACAGTGTGTTCCTAGAGCAGAGTGAAGACAGTGTGTTCCTAGAGCAAAGTGAAGACAGTGTGTTCCTAACGCACAGTGAAGACAGTGTGTTCCTAGAGCAGAGTGAAGACAGTGTGTTCCTAGAGCAGAGTGAAGACAGTGTGATCCTAATGCAGAGTTGCGGTGTATGTGCATGAAGCAGAGTGAAGACAGTGTGTTCCTAATGCAGACTGAACAGTGTGTTACTAGAGCAGAGTGAAGACAGTGGGTTCCTAAGGCAGAGTGAAGACAGTGTGTTACTAAAGCAGAGTGAAGATAGTGTGTTCCTAGAGCAGAGTGAAGACAGTGTGTTCCTAACGCAGAGTTGCTGTGTACATTCATGGAGCAGAGTGAAGACAGTGTGTTCCTAAGGCAGACTGAACAGTGTGTTACTAGAGCAGAGTGAAGACAGTGTGTTCCTAAGGCAGAGTGAAGATAGTGTGTTTCTAGAGCAGAGTGAAGACAGTGTGTTCCTAATGCAGAGTGAAGACAGTGTGTTCCTAATGCAGAGTGAAGACAGTGTGTTCCTAGAGCAGAGTGAAGACAGGGTGTTCCTAACGCAGAGTTGCTGTGTACATTCATGGAGCAGAGTGAAGACTGTGTGTTCCTAATGCAGAGTGAAGACAGTGTGTTCCTAATGCAGAGTGAAGACAGTGTGTTCCAAGAAGAGTGAAGACAGTGTGTTCGTAACGCAGAGTTGTGGTGTATGTGCATGAAGAAGAGTGAAGACAGTGTGTTCCTAGAGCAGAGTGAAGACAGTATGTTCCTAATGCAGAGTGAAGGCAGTGTGTTCCTAGAGCAGAATGAAGACAGTGTGTTCCTAACGCAGAGTGAAGACAGTGTGTTCCTAACGCAGAGTTGCGGTGTATGTGCATGGAGCAGAGTGAAGACAGTGTGTTCTTAATGCAGAGTGAAGACAGTGTGTTCCTAGAGCAGAATGAAGACAGTGTGTTCCTAATGCAGAGTGAAGTCAGTGAGTTCCTAAAGCAGAGTGAAGACAGTGTACCTAAATCAGAGAGATGACAGTGTGTTCCTAATGCAGAGTGAAGACAGTATGTTCCTAACGCATTGTGAAGACAGTGTGTTCCTAGAGCAGAGTGAAGACAGTGTGTTCCTAATGCAGAGTGAAGACAGTGTGTTTCTAATGCAGAGTGAAGACAGTGTGTTCCTAATGCAGAATGAAGACAGTGTGTTCCTAGAGCAGAGTGAAGACAGTGTGTTCCTATCGCAGAGTTGCGGTGTACATGCATGGAGCAGAGTGAAGACTGTGTGTTCCTAGAGCAGTGTGAAGACAGTATGTTCCTAAGGCAGAGTGAAGACAGAGTGTTCCTAGAGCAAAATGAAGACAGTGTGTTCCTAACGCAGAGTTGCGGTGTATGTGCATGGAGCGGATTGAAGACAGTGTGTTCCTAGAGCAGAGTGAAGACAGTATGTTCGTAACGCATAGTGAAGACAGTGTGTTCCTAAGGCAGAGTTGCGCTGTATGTGCATGGAGCAGAGTGACTACAGTGTGTTCCTAGAGCAGAGTGAAGTCAGTGTGTTCCTAATGCAGAGTGAATACAGTGTGTTCCTACAGCAGATTGAAGACAGTGTGTTCCCAACAAAGAGTTGCTCTGTATGTGCATGGAGCAGAGTGAAGAAAGTGTGTCTCTGGAGCAGAGTGAAGACAGTGTGTTCCTAATGCAGAGTGAAGACAGTGTGTACCTAGAGGAGAAAGAAGACAGTGTGTTCCTAGAGCAGAGTGAAGACAGTGTGTTCCTAGTGCAGAGTGAAGACAGTATGTTCCTAAGGCAGAGTGAAGACAGTGTGTACCTAGAGGAGAAAGAAGACAGTGTGTTCCTAGAGCAGAGTGAAGACAGTGTGTTCCTAGAGCAGAGTGAAGACAGTGTGTTCTTAATGCAGAGTGAAGACAGTGTGTTCCTAGAGCAGATGAAGACAGTGTGTTCCTAATGCAGAGTGAAGACAGTGTGTTCCTAATGCAGAATTAAGACAGTGAGTTCCTAGAGGAGAGTGAAGACAGTGTGTTCCTAACACATAGTGAAGACACTGTGTACCTAACGCATAGTGAAGACAGTATATTTCTAATGCATAGTGAAGACAGTGTGTTCCTAACGCACAGTGAAGACAGTGTGTTCCTAGAGCAGAGTGAAGACAGTGTGTTCCTAGAGCAGAATGAAGACAGTGTGTTCCTAAAGCAGACCAGTGGTTTATGTGCATGGAGCTGAGCGAGACAGTGTGTTCCTAGAGCAGAGTGAAGACAGTGTGATCCTAACGCAGAATTAAGACAGTGTGTTCCTAACACATAGTGAAACAGTATGTTCCTAACGCGTAGTGAAGACAGTGGCTTCCTAAGGCAGAGTTGCGGTGTGTGTGCATGGAGCAGAGTGAAGACAGTGTGTTCCTAGAGCAGAGTGAAAACAATGTGTTCCTAGAGCGGAATGAAGACTGTTTGTTCTTATTGCAGAGTGAATACAGTGTGTTCCTAACAAAGAGTTGCTGTGTATGTGCATGGAGCAGAGTGAAGACAGTGTGTTCCTAGAGCAGAGTGAAGACAGTGTGTTCCTAACGCAGAGATGTGGTGTATGTGAATGGAGCAGAGTAAAGACAGTGTGTTCCTACAGCAGAGTGAAGACAGTATGTTCCTAACAGTGAAGAAAGTGTATTCCTAGAGCAGAGTGAAGACAGTGTGTTCCTAGAGCAAAGTGAAAACAGTGTGTTCCTAACGCAGAGAGAAGACAGTGTGTTCCTAGAGCATGGTGAAGACAGTGTGTTCCTAGAGCAGAGTGAAGACAGTGTGTTCCTAACGCAGAGTTGCGGTGTATGTGCATGGAGCTGAGTGAAGACAGTGTGTTCCTAGAGCAGAGTGAAGACAGTGTGTTTCTAATGCAGACTGAACAGTGTGTTACTAGAGCAGAGTGAAGACAGTGTGTTCCTAAGGCAGAGTGAAGACAAAGTGTTACTAAAGCAGAGTGAAGATAATGTGTTCCTAGAGCAGAGTGAAGACAGTGTGTTCCTAACGCAGAGTTGCGGTGTATGTGCATGGAGCAGAGTGAAGACAGTGTGTTCTTAGAGCAGAGTGAAGACAGTGTGTTCCTAACGCATAGTGAAGACAGTGTGTTCCCAAGGCAGAGTGAAGATAGTGTGTTTCTAGAGCAGAGTGAAGACAGTGTGTTCCTAATGCAGAGTGAAGACAGTGTGTTCCTAATGAATAGTGAAGACAGTGTGTTCCTGGTTCAGAGTGAAGACAGTCTGTTCCTAACGCAGAGTTGCGGTGTACGTGCATGGAGCAGAGTTAAGACAGTGTGTTCCTATAGCAGAATGAAGACAGTGTGTTCCCAACGCAGAGTGAAGACAGTGTGCTCCTAACGCAGAGTTGTGAAGTACGTGCATGGAGCAAGGTGAAGACAGTGTGTTCCAAGAGCAGAGTGAAGACAGTGTTCCTAAATCAGAGTGAAGACAGTGTGTTACTAATGCAGAGTGAAGACAGTGTGTTCCTAATGCAGAGTGAAGACAGCGTGTTCCTAGTGCAGAGTGAAGACAGTGTGTTCGTAGAGCAGAATTAAGACCGTGTGTTCCTAATGCAGAGTGAAGACAGCGTGTTCCTAGTGCAGAGTGAGGACAGTGTGTTCCTCGAGCAGAGTGAAGACAGTGTGTTCCTAACACACAGTTGCGTTGTATGTGCATGGAGCAGAGTGAATACAGTATATTCCTAACGCATAATGAAGAAAGTGTGTTCCTAGAGAAGAATGAAGACAGTTTTTCCTAAAGTAGAGTGAAGACAGTGTGTTCCAAACGCAGAGTTCCGGTGTATGTTCATGGAGTAGAGTGAAGACAGTGTGTTCCTAGAGCAGAGTGAAGACAGTGTGTTCCTAATGCAGATTAATACAGTATGTTCCTAAAACAGAGTGAAGTCAGTGTGTTCCTAGAGTAGAGTGAAGACAGTGTGATCCTAATGCAGAGTGAAGACAGTGTGTTCCTAAAGCAGAGTGAAGACAGTTTGTTCCTAATGCAGAATGAAGACAGTGTGTTCCTAGAGCAGAGTGAAGACAGTGTGTTCCTAACGCAGAGTTGCGGTGTACGTGCATGGACCAGAGAGAAGACTGTGTGTTCCTCGAGCATTGTGAAGACAGTATGTTCCTAAGGCAGAGTGAAGACAGAGTGTTTCTAGAGCAGTATTAAGACAGTTTATTCCTAATGCAGAGTTGCGGTGTATGTGCACGGAGGGGATTGAAGTCAGTGTGTTCCTAGAGCAGAGTGAAGACAGTGTGTTCCTAATACAGAATGAAGACAATGTGTTCCTAATGCAGAGTGAAGACAGTGTGTTCCTAATGCAGAGTGAAGACAGTGTGTTCCTAGAGCAGAGTGAAGACAGTGTGTTCCTAACGCTTAGTCAAGACAGTGTGTTCCTAAGGCAGAGTGAAGACAGTGTGTTCCTAACGCATATTGAAGACAGTGTGTTCCTAAGGCAGAGTTGCGGTGTATGTGCATGGAGGAGAGTAAACACAGTGTGTTCCTAGAGCAGAGTGAAGACAGTGTGTTCCTAATGCAGAGTGAAGACAGTGTGTTCCTAAGGCAGAGTGAAGACAGTTTCTTCCTAGAGGAGAGTGAATACAGTGTGTTCCTAACGCATAGTGAAGACAGTGTGTTCCTAATGCATAGTGAAGACAGTGTCTTCCTATAGCAGAGTTAAGAAAGTGTGTTCCTAACGCATAGTGAAGACAGTGGGTTCCTAAGGCAGAGTGAAGACAGTTTGTTTCTAGAGCAGATGGAGACAGTGTGTTCCTAATGAAGACTGAAGACAGTGTGTCCCTAGAGCAGAGTGAAGACAGTATGTTCATAATGCAGAGCGAACACAGTGTGTTCCTAGAGCAGAATGAAGACAGGGTGTTCCTAAGGCAGATTGAAGACAGTGTGTTCCTAACGCCGAGTTGCGGTGTACGTGCATGGAGCAGATTGAAGACAGTGTGTTTCTAGAGCAGAGTGAAGACAGTATGTTCCTTCAGCAGAGTGAAGACAGTGTGTTCCTAGAGCAGAATGAAGACACTGTGTTCCTAATGCACAGTGAAGACCGTGTGTTCCTATGCAGAGTGAAGACAGTGTGTTCCTAATGCAGAGTGAAGACAGTGTCTTCCTAGAGCAGAGTGAAGACAGTGTCTTCCTAAGGCAGAGTTGCCGTGTATGTGCATGGAGCAGAGTGAAGACAGTGTTTTCCTAGAGCAGAGTGAAGACAGTGTGTTCCTAATGCAGAGTGAACAGTGTGTTAATAGAGCAGAGTGAAGACAGTGTGTTCCTAAGTCAGAGTGATGACAGTGTGTTCCTAAAGCGGAGTGAAGCCAGTGTGTTCCTAAAGCAAAGTGAAGTCAGTGTGTTCCTAACGCAGAGTTTCGGTGTATGTTCATGGAAAAGAGTGAAGACATTGTTTTCCTAGAGCATAGTGAAGACAGTGTGTTCCTAAGGCAGAGTGAAGACAGTGTCTTTCTAGAGCAGAGTGAAGACAGTGTGTTCCTAACGCATAGTGAAGACAGTGTGTTCCTAATGCATAGTGAAGACAGTGTCTTCCTAGAGCAGAGTGAAGACAGTGTGTTCCTAATGCATAGTCAAGACAGTGTGTTCCTAAGGCAGAGTGTAGACAGTGTGTTCCTAACGCATAGTGAAGACAGTGTGTTCCTAATGCAGAGTTGCGGTGTATGTGCATGGAGGAGAGTGAAGACAGTGTGTTCCTAGAGCAGAGTGAAGAAAGTGTGTTCCTAATGCAGAGTGACGACAGTGTGTTCCTAAGGCAGAGTGAAGACAGTGTCTTCCTAGAGGAGAGTGAATACAGTGTGTTCTTAATGCATAGTGAAGACAGTGTGTTCCTAATGCATAGTGAAGACAGTGTCTTCCTATAGCAGAGTGAAGACAGTGTGTTCATAACGCATAGTGAAGACAGTGTGTTCCTAAGGCAGAGTTAAGACAGTGTTTTTCTAGAGCAGATGGAGACAGTGTGTTCAAAATGAAGACTGAAGGCAGTGTGTTCCTAGAGCAGAGTGAAGACAGTGTGTTCTTAACGCAGAGTTGCGGTGTACATGCATGGAGCAGATTGAAGACAGTGTGTTCCTAGAGCAGAGTGAAGACAGTATGTTCATAATGCAGAGTGAACAAAGTGTGTTCCTAGATCAGAATGATGACAGGGTGTTCCTAACGTAGAGTGAAGACAGTGTGTTCCTAACGCAGAGTTGCGGTGTATGTGCATGGAGCAGATTGAAGACAGTGTGTTTCTAGAGCAGAGTGAAGACAGTATGTTCCTTCAGCACAGTGAAGACCGTGTGTTCCTATGCAGAGTGAAGACAGTGTGTTCCTAATGCAGAGTGAAGACAGTGTCTTCCTAGAGCAGAGTGAAGACAGTGTCTTCCAAATGCAGAGTTGAGGTGTATGTGCATGGAGCAGAGTGAAGACAGTGTTTTCCTAGAGCAGAGTGAAGACAGTGTGTTCCTAATGCATAGTGAATACAGTGTGTTCCTAATGCAGCGTGAGGACAGTGTGTTCCTACGGTAGAGTGAAGACAGTGTCTTCTAGAGCAGAGTGAAGACAGTGTGTTCCTAATGCATAGTGAAGACAGTGTATTCCTAATGCATAGTGGAGACAGTTTCTTCATAGAGCAGAGTGAAGACAGTGTGTTCCTAATGCAGAGTGAAGACCGAGTGTTCCTAGAGCAGAATAAGACAGTGTTCCTAATGCAGAGTGAAGGCAGTGTGTTCCTAATGCATAGTGAAGACAGTGTGTTCCTACAACAGAATGAAGACAGTTTGTTCCTAACGCAGAGTGAAGACAGTGTGTTCCTAATGCAGAGTTGCGGTGTATGTGCATGGAGCAGAGTGAAGACAGTGTGTTCCTAGAGCAGAGTGAAGACAGTGTGTTCCTAATGCAGAGTGAAGACAGTGTGTTCATAATGCAGAGTGAAGACAGTGTGTTCCTAGAGCAGAGTGAAGACAGTGTGTTCCTAATGCAGAGTTGCGGTGTATGTGCATGGAGCAGAGTGAAGACAGTGTGTTCCTAACGCAGAGTGAAGACAGTGTGTTCCTAGAGCAGAGTGAAGACATTCTGTTCCTAACGCAGAGTGAAGACAGTGTGTTCCTAGAGCAGAGTGAAGACATTATGTTCCTTACGCAGAGTGAAGACAGTGTGTTCATAGAGCAGAATGAAAACAGTGTGTTCCTAACGCAAAGTGAAGACAGTGTGTTCATAGAGCAGAATGAAAACAGTGTGTTCCTAACACATAGTGAAGACAGTGTGTTCCTAACGTATAGTGAAGACAGTATGTTCCTAACACATATTAAAGACAGTGTGTTCCTAACACAGAGTTGCAGTGTATGTGCATGGAGCAGAGTGAAGACAGTGAGTTCCTAGAGCAAGTGAAGACAGTGTTCCTAATGCAGAGTGAAGACAGTGTGTTCCTAATGCAGAGTGCAGACAGTGTGTTCCTAGAGCAGAGTGAAGACAGTGTGTTCCTAGAGCAGAAATAAAGACAGTGTGTTCCTAATGCAGAGTGAAGACAGTATGTTCCTAATGCATAGCAAAGACAGTGTGTTCCTAATGCAGAGTTGCGGTGTATGTGCATGGAGCAGAGTGACGACAGTGTGTTCCTAGAGCAGAGTGAAGACAGTGTGGTCCTTATGCACAGTGAATACGTGTGTTCCTACAGCAGATTGAGGACAGTGTGTTCCTCACAAAGAGTTGCCGTGTATGTGCATGGAGCAGAGTGAAGACAGTGTGTTCCTAGAGCAGAGTGAAGACAGTGTGTTCCTAACGCAGAGATGTGGTGTATGTGAATGGAGCAGAGTAAAGACAGTGTGTTCCTACAGCAGAGTGAAGACAGTATGTTCCTAACAGTGAAGAAAGTGTATTCCTAGAGCAGAGTGAAGACAGTGTGTTCCTAGAGCAAAGTGAGAACAGTGTGTTCCTAACGCACAGAGAAGACAGTGTGTTCCTAGAGCATGGTGAAGACAGTGTGTTCCTAGAGCAGAGTGAAGACAGTGTGTTCCTAGAGCAAAGTGAGAACAGTGTGTTCCTAACGCACAGAGAAGACAGTGTGTTCCTAGAGCATGGTGAAGACAGTGTGTTCCTAAATCAGAGTGAAGACAGTGTGTTACTAATGCAGAGTGAAGACAGTGTGTTCCTAATGCAGAGTGAAGACAGCGTGTTCCTAGTGCAGAGTGAAGACAGTGTGTTCGTAGAGCAGAATTAAGACCGTGTGTTCCTAATGCAGAGTGAAGACAGCGTGTTCCTAGTGCAGAGTGAAGACAGTGTGTTCCTCGAGCAGAGTGAAGACAGTGTGTTCCTAACACACAGTTGCGTTGTATGTGCATGGAGCAGAGTGAATACAGTATATTCCTAACGCATAGTGAAGAAAGTGTGTTCCTAGAGAAGAATGAAGACAGTTTTTCCTAAAGTAGAGTGAAGACAGTGTGTTCCAAACGCAGAGTTCCGGTGTATGTTCATGGAGTAGAGTGAAGACAGTGTGTTCCTAGAGCAGAGTGAAGACAGTGTGTTCCTAATGCAGATTAATACAGTATGTTCCTAAAACAGAGTGAAGTCAGTGTGTTCCTAGAGTAGAGTGAAGACAGTGTGATCCTAATGCAGAGTGAAGACAGTGTGTTCCTAAAGCAGAGTGAAGACAGTTTGTTCCTAATGCAGAATGAAGACAGTGTGTTCCTAGAGCAGAGTGAAGACAGTGTGTTCCTAACGCAGAGTTGCGGTGTACGTGCATGGAGCAGAGAGAAGACTGTGTGTTCCTCGAGCATTGTGAAGACAGTATGTTCCTAAGGCAGAGTGAAGACAGAGTGTTTCTAGAGCAGTATTAAGACAGTTTATTCCTAATGCAGAGTTGCGGTGTATGTGCACAGAGGGGATTGAAGTCAGTGTGTTCCTAGAGCAGAGTGAAGACAGTGTGTTCCTAATACAGAATGAAGACAATGTGTTCCTAATGCAGAGTGAAGACAGTGTGTTCCTAATGCAGAGTCAAGACAGTGTGTTCCTAAGGCAGAGTGAAGACAGTGTGTTCCTAACGCATATTGAAGACAGTGTGTTCCTAAGGCAGAGTTGCGGTGTATGTGCATGGAGGAGAGTAAACACAGTGTGTTCCTAGAGCAGAGTGAAGACAGTGTGTTCCTAATGCAGAGTGAAGACAGTGTGTTCCTAAGGCAGAGTGAAGACAGTTTCTTCCTAGAGGAGAGTGAATACAGTGTGTTCCTAACGCATAGTGAAGACAGTGTGTTCCTAATGCATAGTGAAGACAGTGTCTTCCTATAGCAGAGTTAAGAAAGTGTGTTCCTAACGCATAGTGAAGACAGTGGGTTCCTAAGGCAGAGTGAAGACAGTTTGTTTCTAGAGCAGATGGAGACAGTGTGTTCCTAATGAAGACTGAAGACAGTGTGTCCCTAGAGCAGAGTGAAGACAGTATGTTCATAATGCAGAGCGAACACAGTGTGTTCCTAGAGCAGAATGAAGACAGGGTGTTCCTAACGCAGATTGAAGACAGTGTGTTCCTAACGCCGAGTTGCGGTGTACGTGCATGGAGCAGATTGAAGACAGTGTGTTTCTAGAGCAGAGTGAAGACAGTATGTTCCTTCAGCAGAGTGAAGACAGTGTGTTCCTAGAGCAGAATGAAGACACTGTGTTCCTAATGCACAGTGAAGACCGTGTGTTCCTATGCAGAGTGAAGACAGTGTGTTCCTAATGCAGAGTGAAGACAGTGTCTTCCTAGAGCAGAGTGAAGACAGTGTCTTCCTAAGGCAGAGTTGCCGTGTATGTGCATGGAGCAGAGTGAAGACAGTGTTTTCCTAGAGCAGAGTGAAGACAGTGTGTTCCTAATGCAGAGTGAACAGTGTGTTAATAGAGCAGAGTGAAGACAGTGTGTTCCTAAGTCAGAGTGATGACAGTGTGTTCCTAAAGCGGAGTGAAGCCAGTGTGTTCCTAAAGCAAAGTGAAGTCAGTGTGTTCCTAACGCAGAGTTTCGGTGTATGTGCATGGAAAAGAGTGAAGACATTGTTTTCCTAGAGCATAGTGAAGACAGTGTGTTCCTAAGGCAGAGTGAAGACAGTGTCTTTCTAGAGCAGAGTGAAGACAGTGTGTTCCTAACGCATAGTGAAGACAGTGTGTTCCTAATGCATAGTGAAGACAGTGTCTTCCTAGAGCAGAGTGAAGACAGTGTGTTCCTAATGCATAGTCAAGACAGTGTGTTCCTAAGGCAGAGTGAAGACAGTGTGTTCCTAACGCATAGTGAAGACAGTGTGTTCCTAATGCAGAGTTGCGGTGTATGTGCATGGAGGAGAGTGAAGACAATGTGTTCCTAGAGCAGAGTGAAGAAAGTGTGTTCCTAATGAAGAGTGACGACAGTGTGTTCCTAAGGCAGAGTGAAGACAGTGTCTTCCTAGAGGAGAGTGAATACAGTGTGTTCTTAATGCATAGTGAAGACAGTGTGTTCCTAATGCATAGTGAAGACAGTGTCTTCCTATAGCAGAGTGAAGACAGTGTGTTCATAACGCATAGTGAAGACAGTGTGTTCCTAAGGCAGAGTTAAGACAGTGTTTTTCTAGAGCAGATGGAGACAGTGTGTTCAAAATGAAGACTGAAGGCAGTGTGTTCCTAGAGCAGAGTGAAGACAGTGTGTTCTTAACGCAGAGTTGCGGTGTACATGCATGGAACAGATTGAAGACAGTGTGTTCCTAGAGCAGAGTGAAGACAGTATGTTCATAATGCAGAGTGAACAAAGTGTGTTCCTAGATCAGAATGATGACAGGGTGTTCCTAACGTAGAGTGAAGACAGTGTGTTCCTAACGCAGAGTTGCGGTGTATGTGCATGGAGCAGATTGAAGACAGTGTGTTTCTAGAGCAGAGTGAAGACAGTATGTTCCTTCAGCACAGTGAAGACCGTGTGTTCCTATGCAGAGTGAAGACAGTGTGTTCCTAATGCAGAGTGAAGACAGTGTCTTCCTAGAGCAGAGTGAAGACAGTGTCTTCCAAATGCAGAGTTGAGGTGTATGTGCATGGAGCAGAGTGAAGACAGTGTTTTCCTAGAGCAGAGTGAAGACAGTGTGTTCCTAATGCATAGTGAATACAGTGTGTTCCTAATGCAGCGTGAGGACAGTGTGTTCCTACGGTAGAGTGAAGACAGTGTCTTCTAGAGCAGAGTGAAGACAGTGTGTTCCTAATGCATAGTGAAGACAGTGTATTCCTAATGCATAGTGGAGACAGTTTCTTCATAGAGCAGAGTGAAGACAGTGTGTTCCTAATGCAGAGTGAAGACCGAGTGTTCCTAGAGCAGAATAAGACAGTGTTCCTAATGCAGAGTGAAGGCAGTGTGTTCCTAATGCATAGTGAAGACAGTGTGTTCCTACAACAGAATGAAGACAGTTTGTTCCTAACGCAGAGTGAAGACAGTGTGTTCCTAATGCAGAGTTGCGGTGTATGTGCATGGAGCAGAGTGAAGACAGTGTGTTCCTAGAGCAGAGTGAAGACAGTGTGTTCCTAATGCAGAGTGAAGACAGTGTGTTCATAATGCAGAGTGAAGACAGTGTGTTCCTAGAGCAGAGTGAAGACAGTGTGTTCCTAATGCAGAGTTGCGGTGTATGTGCATGGAGCAGAGTGAAGACAGTGTGTTCCTAACGCAGAGTGAAGACAGTGTGTTCCTAGAGCAGAGTGAAGACATTCTGTTCCTAACGCAGAGTGAAGACAGTGTGTTCCTAGAGCAGAGTGAAGACATTATGTTCCTTACGCAGAGTGAAGACAGTGTGTTCATAGAGCAGAATGAAAACAGTGTGTTCCTAACGCAAAGTGAAGACAGTGTGTTCATAGAGCAGAATGAAAACAGTGTGTTCCTAACACATAGTGAAGACAGTGTGTTCCTAACGTATAGTGAAGACAGTATGTTCCTAACACATATTAAAGACAGTGTGTTCCTAACACAGAGTTGCAGTGTATGTGCATGGAGCAGAGTGAAGACAGTGAGTTCCTAGAGCAAGTGAAGACAGTGTTCCTAATGCAGAGTGAAGACAGTGTGTTCCTAATGCAGAGTGCAGACAGTGTGTTCCTAGAGCAGAGTGAAGACAGTGTGTTCCTAGAGCAGAAATAATGACAGTGTGTTCCTAATGCAGAGTGAAGACAGTATGTTCCTAATGCATAGCAAAGACAGTGTGTTCCTAATGCAGAGTTGCGGTGTATGTGCATGGAGCAGAGTGACGACAGTGTGTTCCTAGAGCAGAGTGAAGACAGTGTGGTCCTTATGCACAGTGAATACGTGTGTTCCTACAGCAGATTGAGGACAGTGTGTTCCTCACAAAGAGTTGCCGTGTATGTGCATGGAGCAGAGTGAAGACAGTGTGTTCCTAGAGCCGAGTGAAGACAGTGTGTTCCTAATGCAGAGTGAAGACAGTGTGTTCCTAATGCAGAGTGAAGACAGTGTGTTCCTAATGAAGAGTGAAGACAGTGTGTTCCTAGAGCAGAGTGAAGACATTGTGTTCTTAAGGCAGAGTTGCAGTGTATGTGCATGGAGCAGAGTGAAGACAGTGTGTTCCTAGAGCAGAGTGAAGACTGTATGTTCCAAAGGGAGAGTGAAACAGTGTGTTCCTTAAGCAGAAAGAAGACAGTGTGTTCCTAACGCACAGTGAAAACAGTGTGTTCTAACGCAGAGTTGTGGTGTATGTGCATGGAGCAGAGTGAAGACATTGTGTTCCTAGAGAAGAGTGAAGACAGTGTGTTCCTAATTCAGAGTGAAGACAGTGTGTTCCTAATGCAGAGTGAAGACAGTGTGTTCCTAGTGCAGAGTGAAGACAGTATCTTCCTTATGCAGAGTGAAGACATTGTGTTCCTAGAAGAGAAAGAAGACAGTGTGTTTCTAGAGCAGAGTGAAGACAGTGTGTTCCTAGAGCAGAGTGAAGACAGTGTGTTCTTAATGCCCAGTGAAGACAGTGTGTTACTAGAGCAGAATGAAGACAGTGTGTTCCTAATGCAGAGTGAAGTCAGTGTGTTCCTAACGCAGAGTGAAGACAGTGTGTTCCTAGAGCAGAGTGAAGATAGTATGTTCCTAAGGCAGAGTTGCGGTGTATGTGCATGGAGCAGAGGGAAGACAGTGTGTTCCTAGAGCAGAGTGAAGACAGTGTGTTCCTAATGCAGAGTGAGGACAGTGTGTTCCTAAGGCAGAGTGAAGACAGTGTCTTCCTAGAGCAGAGTGAAGACAGTGTGTTCCTAAAACATAGTGAAGACAGTGTGTTCCTAATGCAGAGTTAAGACACTGTGTTCCTAAGGCATAGTGAAGACAGTGTGTTCCTAACGCAGAGTTGCAGAGTATGTGCATGGAGCAGAGTGAAGACAGTGTTTTCCTAGAGCAGAGTGAAGACAGTGTGTTCCTAACAAAGAGTTGCTGTGTATGTGCATGGAGCAGAGTGAAGTCATTGTGTTCCTAATGCAGAGTCAAGAGAGTGTGTTCCTAGACCAGAGTGAAGACATTGTGTTCCTAATGCAGAGTGAAGACAGTGTGTTCATGATGCAGAGTGAAGACTGTGTGTTCCTAGAGCAGAGTGTAGACAGTATGTTCTTATCGCAGAGTGAAGACAGTGTGTTCCTAGAGGAGAAAGAAAACAGTGTGTTCCTAGTGCAGAGTGAAGACAGTGTGTTCCTAACAGTGAAGAAAGTGTATTCCTAGAGCAGAGTGAAGACAGTGTGTTCCTAGAGCAAAGTGAGAACAGTGTGTTCCTAACGCACAGAGAAGACAGTGTGTTCCTAGAGCATGGTGAAGACAGTGTGTTCCTAGAGCAGAGTGAAGACAGTGTGTTCCTAGAGCAAAGTGAGAACAGTGTGTTCCTAACGCACAGAGAAGACAGTGTGTTCCTAGAGCATGGTGAAGACAGTGTGTTCCTAAATCAGAGTGAAGACAGTGTGTTACTAATGCAGAGTGAAGACAGTGTGTTCCTAATGCAGAGTGAAGACAGCGTGTTCCTAGTGCAGAGTGAAGACAGTGTGTTCGTAGAGCAGAATTAAGACCGTGTGTTCCTAATGCAGAGTGAAGACAGCGTGTTCCTAGTGCAGAGTGAAGACAGTGTGTTCCTCGAGCAGAGTGAAGACAGTGTGTTCCTAACACACAGTTGCGTTGTATGTGCATGGAGCAGAGTGAATACAGTATATTCCTAACGCATAGTGAAGAAAGTGTGTTCCTAGAGAAGAATGAAGACAGTTTTTCCTAAAGTAGAGTGAAGACAGTGTGTTCCAAACGCAGAGTTCCGGTGTATGTTCATGGAGTAGAGTGAAGACAGTGTGTTCCTAGAGCAGAGTGAAGACAGTGTGTTCCTAATGCAGATTAATACAGTATGTTCCTAAAACAGAGTGAAGTCAGTGTGTTCCTAGAGTAGAGTGAAGACAGTGTGATCCTAATGCAGAGTGAAGACAGTGTGTTCCTAAAGCAGAGTGAAGACAGTTTGTTCCTAATGCAGAATGAAGACAGTGTGTTCCTAGAGCAGAGTGAAGACAGTGTGTTCCTAACGCAGAGTTGCGGTGTACGTGCATGGAGCAGAGAGAAGACTGTGTGTTCCTCGAGCATTGTGAAGACAGTATGTTCCTAAGGCAGAGTGAAGACAGAGTGTTTCTAGAGCAGTATTAAGACAGTTTATTCCTAATGCAGAGTTGCGGTGTATGTGCACAGAGGGGATTGAAGTCAGTGTGTTCCTAGAGCAGAGTGAAGACAGTGTGTTCCTAATACAGAATGAAGACAATGTGTTCCTAATGCAGAGTGAAGACAGTGTGTTCCTAATGCAGAGTCAAGACAGTGTGTTCCTAAGGCAGAGTGAAGACAGTGTGTTCCTAACGCATATTGAAGACAGTGTGTTCCTAAGGCAGAGTTGCGGTGTATGTGCATGGAGGAGAGTAAACACAGTGTGTTCCTAGAGCAGAGTGAAGACAGTGTGTTCCTAATGCAGAGTGAAGACAGTGTGTTCCTAAGGCAGAGTGAAGACAGTTTCTTCCTAGAGGAGAGTGAATACAGTGTGTTCCTAACGCATAGTGAAGACAGTGTGTTCCTAATGCATAGTGAAGACAGTGTCTTCCTATAGCAGAGTTAAGAAAGTGTGTTCCTAACGCATAGTGAAGACAGTGGGTTCCTAAGGCAGAGTGAAGACAGTTTGTTTCTAGAGCAGATGGAGACAGTGTGTTCCTAATGAAGACTGAAGACAGTGTGTCCCTAGAGCAGAGTGAAGACAGTATGTTCATAATGCAGAGCGAACACAGTGTGTTCCTAGAGCAGAATGAAGACAGGGTGTTCCTAACGCAGATTGAATACAGTGTGTTCCTAACGCCGAGTTGCGGTGTACGTGCATGGAGCAGATTGAAGACAGTGTGTTTCTAGAGCAGAGTGAAGACAGTATGTTCCTTCAGCAGAGTGAAGACAGTGTGTTCCTAGAGCAGAATGAAGACACTGTGTTCCTAATGCACAGTGAAGACCGTGTGTTCCTATGCAGAGTGAAGACAGTGTGTTCCTAATGCAGAGTGAAGACAGTGTCTTCCTAGAGCAGAGTGAAGACAGTGTCTTCCTAAGGCAGAGTTGCCGTGTATGTGCATGGAGCAGAGTGAAGACAGTGTTTTCCTAGAGCAGAGTGAAGACAGTGTGTTCCTAATGCAGAGTGAACAGTGTGTTAATAGAGCAGAGTGAAGACAGTGTGTTCCTAAGTCAGAGTGATGACAGTGTGTTCCTAAAGCGGAGTGAAGCCAGTGTGTTCCTAAAGCAAAGTGAAGTCAGTGTGTTCCTAACGCAGAGTTTCGGTGTATGTGCATGGAAAAGAGTGAAGACATTGTTTTCCTAGAGCATAGTGAAGACAGTGTGTTCCTAAGGCAGAGTGAAGACAGTGTCTTTCTAGAGCAGAGTGAAGACAGTGTGTTCCTAACGCATAGTGAAGACAGTGTGTTCCTAATGCATAGTGAAGACAGTGTCTTCCTAGAGCAGAGTGAAGACAGTGTGTTCCTAATGCATAGTCAAGACAGTGTGTTCCTAAGGCAGAGTGAAGACAGTGTGTTCCTAACGCATAGTGAAGACAGTGTGTTCCTAATGCAGAGTTGCGGTGTATGTGCATGGAGGAGAGTGAAGACAATGTGTTCCTAGAGCAGAGTGAAGAAAGTGTGTTCCTAATGAAGAGTGACGACAGTGTGTTCCTAAGGCAGAGTGAAGACAGTGTCTTCCTAGAGGAGAGTGAATACAGTGTGTTCTTAATGCATAGTGAAGACAGTGTGTTCCTAATGCATAGTGAAGACAGTGTCTTCCTATAGCAGAGTGAAGACAGTGTGTTCATAACGCATAGTGAAGACAGTGTGTTCCTAAGGCAGAGTTAAGACAGTGTTTTTCTAGAGCAGATGGAGACAGTGTGTTCAAAATGAAGACTGAAGGCAGTGTGTTCCTAGAGCAGAGTGAAGACAGTGTGTTCTTAACGCAGAGTTGCGGTGTACATGCATGGAACAGATTGAAGACAGTGTGTTCCTAGAGCAGAGTGAAGACAGTATGTTCATAATGCAGAGTGAACAAAGTGTGTTCCTAGATCAGAATGATGACAGGGTGTTCCTAACGTAGAGTGAAGACAGAGTGTTCCTAACGCAGAGTTGCGGTGTATGTGCATGGAGCAGATTGAAGACAGTGTGTTTCTAGAGCAGAGTGAAGACAGTATGTTCCTTCAGCACAGTGAAGACCGTGTGTTCCTATGCAGAGTGAAGACAGTGTGTTCCTAATGCAGAGTGAAGACAGTGTCTTCCTAGAGCAGAGTGAAGACAGTGTCTTCCAAATGCAGAGTTGAGGTGTATGTGCATGGAGCAGAGTGAAGACAGTGTTTTCCTAGAGCAGAGTGAAGACAGTGTGTTCCTAATGCATAGTGAATACAGTGTGTTCCTAATGCAGCGTGAGGACAGTGTGTTCCTACGGTAGAGTGAAGACAGTGTCTTCTAGAGCAGAGTGAAGACAGTGTGTTCCTAATGCATAGTGAAGACAGTGTATTCCTAATGCATAGTGGAGACAGTTTCTTCATAGAGCAGAGTGAAGACAGTGTGTTCCTAATGCAGAGTGAAGACCGAGTGTTCCTAGAGCAGAATAAGACAGTGTTCCTAATGCAGAGTGAAGGCAGTGTGTTCCTAATGCATAGTGAAGACAGTGTGTTCCTACAACAGAATGAAGACAGTTTGTTCCTAACGCAGAGTGAAGACAGTGTGTTCCTAATGCAGAGTTGCGGTGTATGTGCATGGAGCAGAGTGAAGACAGTGTGTTCCTAGAGCAGAGTGAAGACAGTGTGTTCCTAATGCAGAGTGAAGACAGTGTGTTCATAATGCAGAGTGAAGACAGTGTGTTCCTAGAGCAGAGTGAAGACAGTGTGTTCCTAATGCAGAGTTGCGGTGTATGTGCATGGAGCAGAGTGAAGACAGTGTGTTCCTAACGCAGAGTGAAGACAGTGTGTTCCTAGAGCAGAGTGAAGACATTCTGTTCCTAACGCAGAGTGAAGACAGTGTGTTCCTAGAGCAGAGTGAAGACATTATGTTCCTTACGCAGAGTGAAGACAGTGTGTTCATAGAGCAGAATGAAAACAGTGTGTTCCTAACGCAAAGTGAAGACAGTGTGTTCATAGAGCAGAATGAAAACAGTGTGTTCCTAACACATAGTGAAGACAGTGTGTTCCTAACGTATAGTGAAGACAGTATGTTCCTAACACATATTAAAGACAGTGTGTTCCTAACACAGAGTTGCAGTGTATGTGCATGGAGCAGAGTGAAGACAGTGAGTTCCTAGAGCAAGTGAAGACAGTGTTCCTAATGCAGAGTGAAGACAGTGTGTTCCTAATGCAGAGTGCAGACAGTGTGTTCCTAGAGCAGAGTGAAGACAGTGTGTTCCTAGAGCAGAAATAATGACAGTGTGTTCCTAATGCAGAGTGAAGACAGTATGTTCCTAATGCATAGCAAAGACAGTGTGTTCCTAATGCAGAGTTGCGGTGTATGTGCATGGAGCAGAGTGACGACAGTGTGTTCCTAGAGCAGAGTGAAGACAGTGTGGTCCTTATGCACAGTGAATACGTGTGTTCCTACAGCAGATTGAGGACAGTGTGTTCCTCACAAAGAGTTGCCGTGTATGTGCATGGAGCAGAGTGAAGACAGTGTGTTCCTAGAGCCGAGTGAAGACAGTGTGTTCCTAATGCAGAGTGAAGACAGTGTGTTCCTAATGCAGAGTGAAGACAGTGTGTTCCTAATGAAGAGTGAAGACAGTGTGTTCCTAGAGCAGAGTGAAGACATTGTGTTCTTAAGGCAGAGTTGCAGTGTATGTGCATGGAGCAGAGTGAAGACAGTGTGTTCCTAGAGCAGAGTGAAGACTGTATGTTCCAAAGGGAGAGTGAAACAGTGTGTTCCTTAAGCAGAAAGAAGACAGTGTGTTCCTAACGCACAGTGAAAACAGTGTGTTCTAACGCAGAGTTGTGGTGTATGTGCATGGAGCAGAGTGAAGACATTGTGTTCCTAGAGCAGAGTGAAGACAGTGTGTTCCTAATGCAGAGTGAAGACAGTGTGTTCATAATGCAGAGTGAAGACAGTGTGTTCCTAGAGCAGAGTGAAGACAGTGTGTTCCTAATGCAGAGTTGCGGTGTATGTGCATGGAGCAGAGTGAAGACAGTGTGTTCCTAACGCAGAGTGAAGACAGTGTGTTCCTAGAGCAGAGTGAAGACATTCTGTTCCTAACGCAGAGTGAAGACAGTGTGTTCCTAGAGCAGAGTGAAGACATTATGTTCCTTACGCAGAGTGAAGACAGTGTGTTCATAGAGCAGAATGAAAACAGTGTGTTCCTAACGCAAAGTGAAGACAGTGTGTTCATAGAGCAGAATGAAAACAGTGTGTTCCTAACACATAGTGAAGACAGTGTGTTCCTAACGTATAGTGAAGACAGTATGTTCCTAACACATATTAAAGACAGTGTGTTCCTAACACAGAGTTGCAGTGTATGTGCATGGAGCAGAGTGAAGACAGTGAGTTCCTAGAGCAAGTGAAGACAGTGTTCCTAATGCAGAGTGAAGACAGTGTGTTCCTAATGCAGAGTGCAGACAGTGTGTTCCTAGAGCAGAGTGAAGACAGTGTGTTCCTAGAGCAGAAATAATGACAGTGTGTTCCTAATGCAGAGTGAAGACAGTATGTTCCTAATGCATAGCAAAGACAGTGTGTTCCTAATGCAGAGTTGCGGTGTATGTGCATGGAGCAGAGTGACGACAGTGTGTTCCTAGAGCAGAGTGAAGACAGTGTGGTCCTAATGCACAGTGAATACGTGTGTTCCTACAGCAGATTGAGGACAGTGTGTTCCTCACAAAGAGTTGCCGTGTATGTGCATGGAGCAGAGTGAAGACAGTGTGTTCCTAGAGCCGAGTGAAGACAGTGTGTTCCTAATGCAGAGTGAAGACAGTGTGTTCCTAATGCAGAGTGAAGACAGTGTGTTCCTAATGAAGAGTGAAGACAGTGTGTTCCTAGAGCAGAGTGAAGACATTGTGTTCTTAAGGCAGAGTTGCAGTGTATGTGCATGGAGCAGAGTGAAGACAGTGTGTTCCTAGAGCAGAGTGAAGACTGTATGTTCCAAAGGGAGAGTGAAACAGTGTGTTCCTTAAGCAGAAAGAAGACAGTGTGTTCCTAACGCACAGTGAAAACAGTGTGTTCTAACGCAGAGTTGTGGTGTATGTGCATGGAGCAGAGTGAAGACATTGTGTTCCTAGAGAAGAGTGAAGACAGTGTGTTCCTAATTCAGAGTGAAGACAGTGTGTTCCTAATGCAGAGTGAAGACAGTGTGTTCCTAGTGCAGAGTGAAGACAGTATCTTCCTTATGCAGAGTGAAGACATTGTGTTCCTAGAAGAGAAAGAAGACAGTGTGTTTCTAGAGCAGAGTGAAGACAGTGTGTTCCTAGAGCAGAGTGAAGACAGTGTGTTCTTAATGCCCAGTGAAGACAGTGTGTTACTAGAGCAGAATGAAGACAGTGTGTTCCTAATGCAGAGTGAAGTCAGTGTGTTCCTAACGCAGAGTGAAGACAGTGTGTTCCTAGAGCAGAGTGAAGATAGTATGTTCCTAAGGCAGAGTTGCGGTGTATGTGCATGGAGCAGAGGGAAGACAGTGTGTTCCTAGAGCAGAGTGAAGACAGTGTGTTCCTAATGCAGAGTGAGGACAGTGTGTTCCTAAGGCAGAGTGAAGACAGTGTCTTCCTAGAGCAGAGTGAAGACAGTGTGTTCCTAAAACATAGTGAAGACAGTGTGTTCCTAATGCAGAGTTAAGACACTGTGTTCCTAAGGCATAGTGAAGACAGTGTGTTCCTAACGCAGAGTTGCAGAATATGTGCATGGAGCAGAGTGAAGACAGTGTTTTCCTAGAGCAGAGTGAAGACAGTGTGTTCCTAACAAAGAGTTGCTGTGTATGTGCATGGAGCAGAGTGAAGTCATTGTGTTCCTAATGCAGAGTCAAGAGAGTGTGTTCCTAGACCAGAGTGAAGACATTGTGTTCCTAATGCAGAGTGAAGACAGTGTGTTCATGATGCAGAGTGAAGACTGTGTGTTCCTAGAGCAGAGTGTAGACAGTATGTTCTTATCGCAGAGTGAAGACAGTGTGTTCCTAGAGGAGAAAGAAAACAGTGTGTTCCTAGTGCAGAGTGAAGACAGTGTGTTCCTAATGCAGAGTGAAGACAGTGTGTTCCTAATGCAGAGTGAAGACAGTGTGTTCCTGCTGCAGAGTGAAGACAGTGTGTTCCTAGAGCAGAGTGAAGACAGTGTGTTCCTAAAGCAGAGTTGCGGTGTATGTGCATGGAGCAGAATGAAGACAGTGTGTTCCTACTGCATAGTGAAGACAGTGTATTCCTAATGCATAGTGGAGACAGTTTCTTCATAGAGCAGAGTGAAGACAGTGTGTTCCTAATGCAGAGTGAAGACCGAGTGTTCCTAGAGCAGAATAAGACAGTGTTCCTAATGCAGAGTGAAGGCAGTGTGTTCCTAATGCATAGTGAAGACAGTGTGTTCCTACAACAGAATGAAGACAGTTTGTTCCTAACGCAGAGTGAAGACAGTGTGTTCCTAATGCAGAGTTGCGGTGTATGTGCATGGAGCAGAGTGAAGACAGTGTGTTCCTAGAGCAGAGTGAAGACAGTGTGTTCCTAATGCAGAGTGAAGACAGTGTGTTCATAATGCAGAGTGAAGACAGTGTGTTCCTAGAGCAGAGTGAAGACAGTGTGTTCCTAATGCAGAGTTGCGGTGTATGTGCATGGAGCAGAGTGAAGACAGTGTGTTCCTAACGCAGAGTGAAGACAGTGTGTTCCTAGAGCAGAGTGAAGACATTCTGTTCCTAACGCAGAGTGAAGACAGTGTGTTCCTAGAGCAGAGTGAAGACATTATGTTCCTTACGCAGAGTGAAGACAGTGTGTTCATAGAGCAGAATGAAAACAGTGTGTTCCTAACGCAAAGTGAAGACAGTGTGTTCATAGAGCAGAATGAAAACAGTGTGTTCCTAACACATAGTGAAGACAGTGTGTTCCTAACGTATAGTGAAGACAGTATGTTCCTAACACATATTAAAGACAGTGTGTTCCTAACACAGAGTTGCAGTGTATATGCATGGAGCAGAGTGAAGACAGTGAGTTCCTAGAGCAAGTGAAGACAGTGTTCCTAATGCAGAGTGAAGACATTGTGTTCTTAAGGCAGAGTTGCAGTGTATGTGCATGGAGCAGAGTGAAGACAGTGTGTTCCTAGAGCAGAGTGAAGACTGTATGTTCCAAAGGGAGAGTGAAACAGTGTGTTCCTTAAGCAGAAAGAAGACAGTGTGTTCCTAACGCACAGTGAAAACAGTGTGTTCCTAACGCAGAGTTGTGGTGTATGCGCATGGAGCAGAGTGAAGACATTGTGTTCCTAGAGAAGAGTGAAGACAGTGTGTTCCTAATTCAGAGTGAAGACAGTGTGTTCCTAATGCAGAGTGAAGACAGTGTGTTCCTAGTGCAGAGTGAAGACAGTATCTTCCTTATGCAGAGTGAAGACATTGTGTTCCTAGAAGAGAAAGAAGACAGTGTGTTTCTAGAGCAGAGTGAAGACAGTGTGTTCCTAGAGCAGAGTGAAGACAGTGTGTTCTTAATGCCCAGTGAAGACAGTGTGTTACTAGAGCAGAATGAAGACAGTGTGTTCCTAATGCAGAGTGAAGTCAGTGTGTTCCTAACGCAGAGTGAAGACAGTGTGTTCCTAGAGCAGAGTGAAGACAGTGTGTTCCTAATGCAGAGTGAGGACAGTGTGTTCCTAAGGCAGAGTGAAGACAGTGTCTTCCTAGAGCAGAGTGAAGACAGTGTGTTCCTAAAACATAGTGAAGACAGTGTGTTCCTAATGCAGAGTTAAGACACTGTGTTCCTAAGGCATAGTGAAGACAGTGTGTTCCTAACGCAGAGTTGCAGTGTATGTGCATGGAGCAGAGTGAAGACAGTGTTTTCCTAGAGCAGAGTGAAGACAGTGTGTTCCTAACAAAGAGTTGCTGTGTATGTGCATGGAGCAGAGTGAAGTCATTGTGTTCCTAATGCAGAGTCAAGAGAGTGTGTTCCTAGACCAGAGTGAAGACATTGTGTTCCTAATGCAGAGTGTAAACAGTGTGTTCATGATGCAGAGTGAAGACTGTGTGTTCCTAGAGCAGAGTGTAGACAGTATGTTCTTATCGCAGAGTGAAGACAGTGTGTTCCTAGAGGAGAAAGAAAACAGTGTGTTCCTAGTGCAGAGTGAAGACAGTGTGTTCCTAATGCAGAGTGAAGACAGTGTGTTCCTAATGCAGAGTGAAGACAGTGTGTTCCTGCTGCAGAGTGAAGACAGTGTGTTCCTAGAGCAGAGTGAAGACAGTGTGTTCCTAAAGCAGAGTTGCGGTGTATGTGCATGGAGCAGAATGAAGACAGTGTGTTCCTAGAGCAGAGTGAAGACTGTATGTTCCTAACGCAGAGTGAAGACAGTGTGTTCCTAGAGCAGAAAGAAGACAGTGTGTTCCTAATGCAGATGAAGACAGTGTGTTCCCAATGCATAGTGAAGTCAGTGTGTTCCTAGAGCAGAGTGAAGACAGTATGTACCTAACGCATAGTGAAGACAGTGTGTTCCTAACGCAGAGTTGCGGTGTATGTGCATGGAAGAGAGTGAAGACAGTGTGTTCCTAATGCAGAGTGAATACAGTGTGTTCCTAGAGCAGAGTGAAGACAGTGTTTTCCTAGAGCAGAGTGAATACAGTGTGTTCCTAAGGCATAGTGAAGACAGTGTGTTCGTAAGGCAGAGTGAAGACAGTGTGTTCCTAGAGCAGAGTGAAGACTGTATGTTCCTTACGCAGAGTGAAGACAGTGTGTTCCTAGAGCAGAAAGAAGACAGTGTGTTCCTAATGCAGAGTGAAAACAGTGTGTTCCTCACGCAGAGTTGAAGTGTATTTGCATGGAGCAGAGTGAAGACATTGTGTTCTAGAGAGGAGTTTAGACAGTGAGTTCCTATCAGAGTGAAGACTGTGTGTTCCTAATGCAGAGTGAAGACAGTGAGTTGCTAGAGCAAGTGAAGACAGTGTTCCTAATGCAGAGAGAAGACAGTGTGTTCCTAATGCAGAGTGAAGACAGTGCGTTCCTAGAGAAGAGTGAAGACAGTGTGTTCCTAGAGCAGAAAGAAGACAGTGTGTTCCTAACGCAGAGTTGTGGTGTATGTGCATGGAGCAGAATGAAGACAGTGTGTTCCTAGAGCAGAGTGAAGACAGTGTGTTCCTAACATAGAGTGAAGACAGTGTGTTCGTAACTCATAGTGAAGACAGTATGTTCTTAACACATAGTGAAGACAGTGTTTTCCTAACGCAGAGTGAAGACAGTGTGTTCCTAATCCAGAGTTGCAGTGTATGTGCCTGGAGCAGATGAAGACAGTGTTTTCCTAGAGCAGAGTGAAGACAGTGTGGTCCTAATGCAGAGATAATATAGTATGTTCCTACAGCAGAGTGAAGAAAGTGTGTTCTTAACAAAGAGTTTCTGTGTATATGCATGGAGCAGAGTGAAGACATTGTGTTCCTAATGCAGAGTGAAGACAGTGTGTTCCTAATGCAGAGTGAAGACAGTGTGTTCCTAATGCAGAGTGAAGAGAGTGTGTTCCTGATGCAGAGTGAAGACAGTGTGTTCCTAGAGCAGAGTGAAGACAGTATGTTCCTAATGAATAGTGAAGACAGTGTGTTCCTAACGCAGAGTTGCGGTGTATGTGCATGGAACAGAGTGAAGACAGTGTGTTCCTAGAGCAGAGTGAAGACAGTTTGTTTTTAACGCATAGTGAAGACAGTGTGTTCCTAATGCATAATGAAGACAGTGTCTTCCTAGAGCAGAGAGAAGACAGTGTGTTCCTAATGCATAGTGAATACAATGTGTTCGTAAGGCAGAGCGAAGACAGTGTGTTCCTAATGCATAGTGAAGATAGTGTGTTCCTAGAGCAGAGTGAAGACAGTGTGTTCCTAATGCAGAGTGAAGACAGTGTGATCCTAAAGCAGTGTGAAAACAGTGTGTTCCTAACGCAGAGTTGCAGTGTTCGTGCATGGAGCAGAGTGAAGACAGTGTTTTTCTAGAGCAGAGTGAAGACACTGTGTTCCTAATGCATAGTTAATAAAGTATGTTCCTACAGCAGAGTGAAGACAGTGTGTTCTCAACAAAGAGTTGCTGTGTATGTGCATGGAGCAGAGTGAAGATATTGTGTTCCTAATGCAGAGTGAAGACAGTGTGTTCCTAATGCAGAGTGAAGATAGTGTGTTCCTTAAGCACAATGAAGACAGTGTGTTCCTGATGCAGAGTGAAGACAGTGTGTTCCTAGAGCAGAGTGAAGACAGTATGTACCTAACGCATAGTGAAGACAGTGTGTTCCTAAGGCAGAGTTTCGGTGTATGTGAATGGAAGAGAGTGAAGACAGTGTGTTCCTAATGCAGAGTGAATACAGTGTGTTCATAGAGCAGAGTGAAGACAGTGTGTTCCTAGAGCAGAGTGAATACAGTGTGTTCCTAAGGCATAGTGAAGACAGTGTGTTCCTAAGGCAGAGTGAAGACAGTGTGTTCCTAGATCAGAGTGAAGACTGTATGTTCTTATGCAGAGTGAAGACAGTGTGTTCCTAGAGCAGAAAGAAGACAGTGTGTTCCTAATGCAGAGTGAAAACAGTGTGTTCCTAACGCAGAGTTTTGGTGAATGTGCATGGAGCAGAGTGAAGACATTGTCTTCTAGAGAGGAGTGAAGACAGTGAGTTCCTAATTCAGATGAAGACAGTGTGTTCCTAATGCAGAGTGAAGACAGTGTGTTCCTAGAGCAGAGTGAAGACAGTATCTTCCTTATGCAGAGTGAAGACATTGTGTTCCTAGAGGAGAAAGAAGACAGTGTGTTCCTAGAGCAGAGTGAAGACATTATGTTCCTAAGGCAGAGTGAAGACAGTGTGTTCCTAGAGGAGAATGAAGACAGTGTGTTCCTAATGCAGAGTGAAGACAGTGCGTTCCTAATGCAGAGTTGCGAAGTATGGGCATAGAAGAGAGTGAAAACAGTGTATTCCTTCAGAGTGAAGACTGTGTTCCTAATGCAGAGTGAAGACAGTGAGTTCCTAGAGCAAGTGAAGACAGTGTTCCTAATGCAGAGAGAAGACAGTGTGTTCCTAATGCAGAGTGAAGACAGTGCGTTTCTAGAGCAGAGTGAAGACAGTGTGTTCCTAGAGCAGAAAGAAGACAGTGTGTTCCTAACGCAGAGTGAAAACAGTGTGTTCCTAGAGCAGAAAGAAGACAGTGTGTTCCTAATGCAGAGTGAAAACAGTGTGTTCCTAAGGCAGAGTTTTGGTGTATGTGCATGGAGCAGAGTGAAGACATTGTCTTCTAGAGAGGAGTGAAGACAGTGAGTTCCTAATTCAGATGAAGACAGTGTGTTCCTAATGCAGAGTGAAGACAGTGTGTTCCTAGAGCAGAGTGAAGACAGTATCTTCCTTATGCAGAGTGAAGACATTGTGTTCCTAGAGGAGAAAGAAGACAGTGTGTTTCTAGAGCAGAGTGAAGACAGTGTGTTCCTAGAGCAGAGTGAAGACAGTGTGTTCTTAATGCCCAGTGAAGACAGTGTGTTACTAGAGCAGAATGAAGACAGTGTGTTCCTAATGCAGAGTGAAGTCAGTGTGTTCCTAACGCAGAGTGAAGACAGTGTGTTCCTAGAGCAGAGTGAAGATAGTATGTTCCTAAGGCAGAGTTGCGGTGTATGTGCATGGAGCAGAGGGAAGACAGTGTGTTCCTAGAGCAGAGTGAAGACAGTGTGTTCCTAATGCAGAGTGAGGACAGTGTGTTCCTAAGGCAGAGTGAAGACAGTGTCTTCCTAGAGCAGAGTGAAGACAGTGTGTTCCTAAAACATAGTGAAGACAGTGTGTTCCTAATGCAGAGTTAAGACACTGTGTTCCTAAGGCATAGTGAAGACAGTGTGTTCCTAACGCAGAGTTGCAGAGTATGTGCATGGAGCAGAGTGAAGACAGTGTTTTCCTAGAGCAGAGTGAAGACAGTGTGTTCCTAACAAAGAGTTGCTGTGTATGTGCATGGAGCAGAGTGAAGTCATTGTGTTCCTAATGCAGAGTCAAGAGAGTGTGTTCCTAGACCAGAGTGAAGACATTGTGTTCCTAATGCAGAGTGAAGACAGTGTGTTCATGATGCAGAGTGAAGACTGTGTGTTCCTAGAGCAGAGTGTAGACAGTATGTTCTTATCGCAGAGTGAAGACAGTGTGTTCCTAGAGGAGAAAGAAAACAGTGTGTTCCTAGTGCAGAGTGAAGACAGTGTGTTCCTAATGCAGAGTGAAGACAGTGTGTTCCTAATGCAGAGTGAAGACAGTGTGTTCCTGCTGCAGAGTGAAGACAGTGTGTTCCTAGAGCAGAGTGAAGACAGTGTGTTCCTAAAGCAGAGTTGCGGTGTATGTGCATGGAGCAGAATGAAGACAGTGTGTTCCTACTGCATAGTGAAGACAGTGTATTCCTAATGCATAGTGGAGACAGTTTCTTCATAGAGCAGAGTGAAGACAGTGTGTTCCTAATGCAGAGTGAAGACCGAGTGTTCCTAGAGCAGAATAAGACAGTGTTCCTAATGCAGAGTGAAGGCAGTGTGTTCCTAATGCATAGTGAAGACAGTGTGTTCCTACAACAGAATGAAGACAGTTTGTTCCTAACGCAGAGTGAAGACAGTGTGTTCCTAATGCAGAGTTGCGGTGTATGTGCATGGAGCAGAGTGAAGACAGTGTGTTCCTAGAGCAGAGTGAAGACAGTGTGTTCCTAATGCAGAGTGAAGACAGTGTGTTCATAATGCAGAGTGAAGACAGTGTGTTCCTAGAGCAGAGTGAAGACAGTGTGTTCCTAATGCAGAGTTGCGGTGTATGTGCATGGAGCAGAGTGAAGACAGTGTGTTCCTAACGCAGAGTGAAGACAGTGTGTTCCTAGAGCAGAGTGAAGACATTCTGTTCCTAACGCAGAGTGAAGACAGTGTGTTCCTAGAGCAGAGTGAAGACATTATGTTCCTTACGCAGAGTGAAGACAGTGTGTTCATAGAGCAGAATGAAAACAGTGTGTTCCTAACGCAAAGTGAAGACAGTGTGTTCATAGAGCAGAATGAAAACAGTGTGTTCCTAACACATAGTGAAGACAGTGTGTTCCTAACGTATAGTGAAGACAGTATGTTCCTAACACATATTAAAGACAGTGTGTTCCTAACACAGAGTTGCAGTGTATATGCATGGAGCAGAGTGAAGACAGTGAGTTCCTAGAGCAAGTGAAGACAGTGTTCCTAATGCAGAGTGAAGACATTGTGTTCTTAAGGCAGAGTTGCAGTGTATGTGCATGGAGCAGAGTGAAGACAGTGTGTTCCTAGAGCAGAGTGAAGACTGTATGTTCCAAAGGGAGAGTGAAACAGTGTGTTCCTTAAGCAGAAAGAAGACAGTGTGTTCCTAACGCACAGTGAAAACAGTGTGTTCCTAACGCAGAGTTGTGGTGTATGCGCATGGAGCAGAGTGAAGACATTGTGTTCCTAGAGAAGAGTGAAGACAGTGTGTTCCTAATTCAGAGTGAAGACAGTGTGTTCCTAATGCAGAGTGAAGACAGTGTGTTCCTAGTGCAGAGTGAAGACAGTATCTTCCTTATGCAGAGTGAAGACATTGTGTTCCTAGAAGAGAAAGAAGACAGTGTGTTTCTAGAGCAGAGTGAAGACAGTGTGTTCCTAGAGCAGAGTGAAGACAGTGTGTTCTTAATGCCCAGTGAAGACAGTGTGTTACTAGAGCAGAATGAAGACAGTGTGTTCCTAATGCAGAGTGAAGTCAGTGTGTTCCTAACGCAGAGTGAAGACAGTGTGTTCCTAGAGCAGAGTGAAGACAGTGTGTTCCTAATGCAGAGTGAGGACAGTGTGTTCCTAAGGCAGAGTGAAGACAGTGTCTTCCTAGAGCAGAGTGAAGACAGTGTGTTCCTAAAACATAGTGAAGACAGTGTGTTCCTAATGCAGAGTTAAGACACTGTGTTCCTAAGGCATAGTGAAGACAGTGTGTTCCTAACGCAGAGTTGCAGTGTATGTGCATGGAGCAGAGTGAAGACAGTGTTTTCCTAGAGCAGAGTGAAGACAGTGTGTTCCTAACAAAGAGTTGCTGTGTATGTGCATGGAGCAGAGTGAAGTCATTGTGTTCCTAATGCAGAGTCAAGAGAGTGTGTTCCTAGACCAGAGTGAAGACATTGTGTTCCTAATGCAGAGTGTAAACAGTGTGTTCATGATGCAGAGTGAAGACTGTGTGTTCCTAGAGCAGAGTGTAGACAGTATGTTCTTATCGCAGAGTGAAGACAGTGTGTTCCTAGAGGAGAAAGAAAACAGTGTGTTCCTAGTGCAGAGTGAAGACAGTGTGTTCCTAATGCAGAGTGAAGACAGTGTGTTCCTAATGCAGAGTGAAGACAGTGTGTTCCTGCTGCAGAGTGAAGACAGTGTGTTCCTAGAGCAGAGTGAAGACAGTGTGTTCCTAAAGCAGAGTTGCGGTGTATGTGCATGGAGCAGAATGAAGACAGTGTGTTCCTAGAGCAGAGTGAAGACTGTATGTTCCTAACGCAGAGTGAAGACAGTGTGTTCCTAGAGCAGAAAGAAGACAGTGTGTTCCTAATGCAGATGAAGACAGTGTGTTCCCAATGCATAGTGAAGTCAGTGTGTTCCTAGAGCAGAGTGAAGACAGTATGTACCTAACGCATAGTGAAGACAGTGTGTTCCTAACGCAGAGTTGCGGTGTATGTGCATGGAAGAGAGTGAAGACAGTGTGTTCCTAATGCAGAGTGAATACAGTGTGTTCCTAGAGCAGAGTGAAGACAGTGTTTTCCTAGAGCAGAGTGAATACAGTGTGTTCCTAAGGCATAGTGAAGACAGTGTGTTCGTAAGGCAGAGTGAAGACAGTGTGTTCCTAGAGCAGAGTGAAGACTGTATGTTCCTTACGCAGAGTGAAGACAGTGTGTTCCTAGAGCAGAAAGAAGACAGTGTGTTCCTAATGCAGAGTGAAAACAGTGTGTTCCTCACGCAGAGTTGAAGTGTATTTGCATGGAGCAGAGTGAAGACATTGTGTTCTAGAGAGGAGTTTAGACAGTGAGTTCCTATCAGAGTGAAGACTGTGTGTTCCTAATGCAGAGTGAAGACAGTGAGTTGCTAGAGCAAGTGAAGACAGTGTTCCTAATGCAGAGAGAAGACAGTGTGTTCCTAATGCAGAGTGAAGACAGTGCGTTCCTAGAGAAGAGTGAAGACAGTGTGTTCCTAGAGCAGAAAGAAGACAGTGTGTTCCTAACGCAGAGTTGTGGTGTATGTGCATGGAGCAGAATGAAGACAGTGTGTTCCTAGAGCAGAGTGAAGACAGTGTGTTCCTAACATAGAGTGAAGACAGTGTGTTCGTAACTCATAGTGAAGACAGTATGTTCTTAACACATAGTGAAGACAGTGTTTTCCTAACGCAGAGTGAAGACAGTGTGTTCCTAATCCAGAGTTGCAGTGTATGTGCCTGGAGCAGATGAAGACAGTGTTTTCCTAGAGCAGAGTGAAGACAGTGTGGTCCTAATGCAGAGATAATATAGTATGTTCCTACAGCAGAGTGAAGAAAGTGTGTTCTTAACAAAGAGTTTCTGTGTATATGCATGGAGCAGAGTGAAGACATTGTGTTCCTAATGCAGAGTGAAGACAGTGTGTTCCTAATGCAGAGTGAAGACAGTGTGTTCCTAATGCAGAGTGAAGAGAGTGTGTTCCTGATGCAGAGTGAAGACAGTGTGTTCCTAGAGCAGAGTGAAGACAGTATGTTCCTAATGAATAGTGAAGACAGTGTGTTCCTAACGCAGAGTTGCGGTGTATGTGCATGGAACAGAGTGAAGACAGTGTGTTCCTAGAGCAGAGTGAAGACAGTTTGTTTTTAACGCATAGTGAAGACAGTGTGTTCCTAATGCATAATGAAGACAGTGTCTTCCTAGAGCAGAGAGAAGACAGTGTGTTCCTAATGCATAGTGAATACAATGTGTTCGTAAGGCAGAGCGAAGACAGTGTGTTCCTAATGCATAGTGAAGATAGTGTGTTCCTAGAGCAGAGTGAAGACAGTGTGTTCCTAATGCAGAGTGAAGACAGTGTGATCCTAAAGCAGTGTGAAAACAGTGTGTTCCTAACGCAGAGTTGCAGTGTTCGTGCATGGAGCAGAGTGAAGACAGTGTTTTTCTAGAGCAGAGTGAAGACACTGTGTTCCTAATGCATAGTTAATAAAGTATGTTCCTACAGCAGAGTGAAGACAGTGTGTTCTCAACAAAGAGTTGCTGTGTATGTGCATGGAGCAGAGTGAAGATATTGTGTTCCTAATGCAGAGTGAAGACAGTGTGTTCCTAATGCAGAGTGAAGATAGTGTGTTCCTTAAGCACAATGAAGACAGTGTGTTCCTGATGCAGAGTGAAGACAGTGTGTTCCTAGAGCAGAGTGAAGACAGTATGTACCTAACGCATAGTGAAGACAGTGTGTTCCTAAGGCAGAGTTTCGGTGTATGTGAATGGAAGAGAGTGAAGACAGTGTGTTCCTAATGCAGAGTGAATACAGTGTGTTCATAGAGCAGAGTGAAGACAGTGTGTTCCTAGAGCAGAGTGAATACAGTGTGTTCCTAAGGCATAGTGAAGACAGTGTGTTCCTAAGGCAGAGTGAAGACAGTGTGTTCCTAGATCAGAGTGAAGACTGTATGTTCTTATGCAGAGTGAAGACAGTGTGTTCCTAGAGCAGAAAGAAGACAGTGTGTTCCTAATGCAGAGTGAAAACAGTGTGTTCCTAACGCAGAGTTTTGGTGAATGTGCATGGAGCAGAGTGAAGACATTGTCTTCTAGAGAGGAGTGAAGACAGTGAGTTCCTAATTCAGATGAAGACAGTGTGTTCCTAATGCAGAGTGAAGACAGTGTGTTCCTAGAGCAGAGTGAAGACAGTATCTTCCTTATGCAGAGTGAAGACATTGTGTTCCTAGAGGAGAAAGAAGACAGTGTGTTCCTAGAGCAGAGTGAAGACATTATGTTCCTAAGGCAGAGTGAAGACAGTGTGTTCCTAGAGGAGAATGAAGACAGTGTGTTCCTAACGCAGAGTGAAGACAGTGCGTTCCTAATGCAGAGTTGCGAAGTATGGGCATAGAAGAGAGTGAAAACAGTGTATTCCTTCAGAGTGAAGACTGTGTTCCTAATGCAGAGTGAAGACAGTGAGTTCCTAGAGCAAGTGAAGACAGTGTTCCTAATGCAGAGAGAAGACAGTGTGTTCCTAATGCAGAGTGAAGACAGTGCGTTTCTAGAGCAGAGTGAAGACAGTGTGTTCCTAGAGCAGAAAGAAGACAGTGTGTTCCTAACGCAGAGTGAAAACAGTGTGTTCCTAGAGCAGAAAGAAGACAGTGTGTTCCTAATGCAGAGTGAAAACAGTGTGTTCCTAAGGCAGAGTTTTGGTGTATGTGCATGGAGCAGAGTGAAGACATTGTCTTCTAGAGAGGAGTGAAGACAGTGAGTTCCTAATTCAGATGAAGACAGTGTGTTCCTAATGCAGAGTGAAGACAGTGTGTTCCTAGAGCAGAGTGAAGACAGTATCTTCCTTATGCAGAGTGAAGACATTGTGTTCCTAGAGGAGAAAGAAGACAGTGTGTTCCTAGAGCAGAGTGAAGACATTATGTTCCTAAGGCAGAGTGAAGACAGTGTGTTCCTAGAGCAGAATGAAGACAGTGTGTTCCTAACGCAGAGTGAAGACAGTGCGTTCCTAATGCAGAGTTGCGAAGTATGGGCATAGAAGAGAGTGAAAACAGTGTATTCCTAGCAGAGTGAAGACTGTGTTCCTAATGCAGAGTGAAGACAGTGAGTTCCTAGAGCAAGTGAAGACAGTGTTCCTAATGCAGAGAGAAGACAGTGTGTTCCTAATGCAGAGTGAAGACAGTGCGTTTCTATAGCAGAGTGAAGACAGTGTGTTCCTAGAGGAGAAAGAAGACAGTGTGTTCCTAACGCAGAGTGAAAACAGTGTGTTCCTAACGCAGAGTTGTGGTGTATGTGCATGGAGCAGAGTGAAGACATTTTGTTCTAGAGAGGAGTGAAGACAGTGAGTTCCTAATTCAGATGAAGACAGTGTGTTCCTAATGCAGAGTGAAGACAGTGTGTTCCTAGAGCAGAGTGAAGACAGTATCCTCCATATGCAGAGTGAAGACATTGTGTTCCTAGAGGAGAAAGAAGACAGTGTGTTCCTAGAGCAGAGTGAAGACATTATCTTCCTAAGGCAGACTGAGGACAGTGTGTTCCTAGAGCAGAATGAAGACAGTGTGTTCCTAATGCAGAGTGAAGACAGTGCGTTCCTAATGCAGAGTTGCGAAGTATGGGCATAGAACAAAGTGAAGACAGTGTATTCCTAGCAGAGTGAATACTGTGTGTTCCTAATGCAGAGTGAAGACAGTGAGTTCTTAGAGCAAGTGAAGACAGTGTTCCTAATGCAGAGAGAAGACAGTGTGTTCTTAATGCAGAGTGAAGACAGTGCGTTCCTAGAGCAGAGTGAAGACAGTGTGTTCCTAGAGCAGAGTGAAGACAGTGTGTTCCTAACACATAGTGAAGACCGTGTGTTCCTAATGCAGAGTGAAGACAGTGTGATCCTCGAGCAGAGTGAAGACAGTGTGTTCCTAATACAGAGTTGCAGTGTATGAGCATGGAGCAGAGTGAAGACAGTGTGTTCCTAACATAGAGTGAAGACAGTGTGTTCGTAACTCATAGTGAAGACAGTATGTTCTTAACACATAGTGAAGACAGAGTTTTCCTAACGCAGAGTGAAGACAGTGTGTTACTAATCCAGAGTTGCAGTGTATGTGCATGGAGCAGAGTGAGGACAGTGTTTTCCTAGAGCAGAGTGAAGACAGTGTGTTCCTAATGCAGAGATAATACAGTATGTTCCTACAGCAGAGTGAAGAAAGTGTGTTCTTAACAAAGAGTTGCTGTGTATATGCATGGAGCAGAGTAAAGACATTGTGTTCCTAATGCAGAGTGAAGACAGTGTGTTCCTAATGCAGAGTGAAGACAGTGTGTTCCTAATGCAGAGTGAAGACAGTGTGTTCCTGATGAAGAGTGAAGACAGTGTGTTCCTAGAGCAGAGTGAAGACAGTATGTTCCTAATGAATAGTGAAGACAGTGTGTTCCTAACGCAGAGTTGCGGTGTATGTGCATGGAACAGAGTGAAGACAGTGTGTTCCTATAGCAGAGTGAAGACAGTGTGTTCCTAATGCAGAGTGAATACAGTGTGTTCCTACAGCAGATTGAAGACAGTGTGTTCCTAACAAAGAGTTGCTGTGTATGTGCATGGAGCAGAGTGAAGTCAGTGTGTTCCTAGAGCAGAATGAAGACAGTGTGTTCCTAATGCAGAGTGAAGATAGTGTGTTCCTAATGCAGAGTGAAGACAGTGTGTTCCTAATGCAGAGTGAAGACAGTATCTTTCTTAAGCAGAGTGAAGTCATTGTGGTCCTGGAGGAGAAAAAAGACAGTATGTTCCTAGAGCAGAGTGAAGACAGTGTGTTCCTAGAGCAGAGTGAATACAGTGTGTTCTTAAAGCAGAGTGAATACAGTGTGTTCCTAGAGCAGAATTAAGACAGTGTGTTCCTAATGCAGAGTGTAGTCAGTGTGTTCCTAACGCAGAGTGAAGACAGTGTGTTCCTAGAGCAGAGTGGAGACAGTGTGTTCCTAACACAGAGTTGCGGTGTATGTGCATGGAGCAGAGTGAAGACAGTGTGTTCCTAGAGCAGAGTGAAGACAGTGTGTTCCTAATGCAGAGTGAGGACAGTGTGTTCCTAAGGCAGAGTGAAGACAGTGTCTTCCTAGAGCAGAGTGAAGACAGTTTGTTTTTAACGCATAGTGAAGACAGTGTGTTCCTAATGCATAGTGAAGACAGTGTCTTCCTAGAGCAGAGTGAAGACAGTGTGTTCCTAATGCATAGTGAATACAATGTGTTCCTAAGGCAGAGTGAAGACAGTGTGTTCGTAGAGCAGAGTGAAGACAGTGTGTTCCTAATGCATAGTGAAGATAGTGTGTTCCTAGAGCAGAGTGAAGACAGTGTGTTCCTAATGCAGAGTGAAAGCAGTGTGATCCTAATGCAGTGTGAAGACAGTGTCTTCCTAGAGCAGAGTTGACAGTGTGTTCCTAACGCAGAGTTTCAGTGTATGTGCATGGAGCAGAGTGAAGACAGTGTGTTCCTAGAGCAAAGTGAAGACAGTATGTTCCTAATGCAGAGTTAATACAATATGTTCCTACAGCAGAGTGAAGACAGTGTGTTCTTAACAAAGAGTTGATGTGTATGTGCATGGAACAGAGTGAAGACTTTATGTTCCTAATGCAGAGTGAAGACAGTGAGTTCTTAGAGCAAGTGAAGACAGTGTTCCTAATGCAGAGAGAAGACAGTGTGTTCTTAATGCAGAGTGAAGACAGTGCGTTCCTAGAGCAGAGTGAAGACAGTGTGTTCCTAGAGCAGAGTGAAGACAGTGTGTTCCTAACACATAGTGAAGACCGTGTGTTCCTAATGCAGAGTGAAGACAGTGTGATCCTCGAGCAGAGTGAAGACAGTGTGTTCCTAATACAGAGTTGCAGTGTATGAGCATGGAGCAGAGTGAAGACAGTGTGTTCCTAACATAGAGTGAAGACAGTGTGTTCGTAACTCATAGTGAAGACAGTATGTTCTTAACACATAGTGAAGACAGAGTTTCCTAACGCAGAGTGAAGACAGTGTGTTACTAATCCAGAGTTGCAGTGTATGTGCATGGAGCAGAGTGAGGACAGTGTTTTCCTAGAGCAGAGTGAAGACAGTGTGTTCCTAATGCAGAGATAATACAGTATGTTCCTACAGCAGAGTGAAGAAAGTGTGTTCTTAACAAAGAGTTGCTGTGTATATGCATGGAGCAGAGTAAAGACATTGTGTTCCTAATGCAGAGTGAAGACAGTGTGTTCCTAATGCAGAGTGAAGACAGTGTGTTCCTAATGCAGAGTGAAGACAATGTGTTCCTGATGAAGAGTGAAGACAGTGTGTTCCTAGAGCAGAGTGAAGACAGTATGTTCCTAATGAATAGTGAAGACAGTGTGTTCCTAACGCAGAGTTGCGGTGTATGTGCATGGAACAGAGTGAAGACAGTGTGTTCCTATAGCAGAGTGAAGACAGTGTGTTCCTAATGCAGAGTGAATACAGTGTGTTCCTACAGCAGATTGAAGACAGTGTGTTCCTAACAAAGAGTTGCTGTGTATGTGCATGGAGCAGAGTGAAGTCAGTGTGTTCCTAGAGCAGAATGAAGACAGTGTGTTCCTAATGCAGAGTGAAGATAGTGTGTTCCTAATGCAGAGTGAAGACAGTGTGTTCCTAATGCAGAGTGAAGACAGTATCTTTCTTAAGCAGAGTGAAGTCATTGTGGTCCTGGAGGAAAAAAAAGACAGTATGTTCCTAGAGCAGAGTGAAGACAGTGTGTTCCTAGAGCAGAGTGAATACAGTGTGTTCTTAAAGCAGAGTGAATACAGTGTGTTCCTAGAGCAGAATTAAGACAGTGTGTTCCTAATGCAGAGTGTAGTCAGTGTGTTCCTAACGCAGAGTGAAGACAGTGTGTTCCTAGAGCAGAGTGGAGACAGTGTGTTCCTAACACAGAGTTGCGGTGTATGTGCATGGAGCAGAGTGAAGACAGTGTGTTCCTAGAGCAGAGTGAAGACAGTGTGTTCCTAATGCAGAGTGAGGACAGTGTGTTCCTAAGGCAGAGTGAAGACAGTGTCTTCCTAGAGCAGAGTGAAGACAGTTTGTTTTTAACGCATAGTGAAGACAGTGTGTTCCTAATGCATAGTGAAGACAGTGTCTTCCTAGAGCAGAGTGAAGACAGTGTGTTCCTAATGCATAGTGAATACAATGTGTTCCTAAGGCAGAGTGAAGACAGTGTGTTCGTAGAGCAGAGTGAAGACAGTGTGTTCCTAATGCATAGTGAAGATAGTGTGTTCCTAGAGCAGAGTGAAGACAGTGTGTTCCTAATGCAGAGTGAAAGCAGTGTGATCCTAATGCAGTGTGAAGACAGTGTCTTCCTAGAGCAGAGTTGACAGTGTGTTCCTAACGCAGAGTTTCAGTGTATGTGCATGGAGCAGAGTGAAGACAGTGTGTTCCTAGAGCAAAGTGAAGACAGTATGTTCCTAATGCAGAGTTAATACAATATGTTCCTACAGCAGAGTGAAGACAGTGTGTTCTTAACAAAGAGTTGATGTGTATGTGCATGGAACAGAGTGAAGACTTTATGTTCCTAATGCAGAGTTAAGACAGTGTGTTCCTAGAGCAGAGTGAAGACAGTGTGTTCCTAATGCAGAGTGAAGACAGTGTGTTCCTAAAGGAGAAAGAAGACAGTGTGTTCCTAGAGCAGAGTGAAGACAGTGTGTTCCTAGAGCAGAGTGAAGACAGTGCGTTCTTAATGCAGAGTGAAGACAGTGTGTTCCTAGGGCAGAATGAAGACAGTGTTTTCCTAATGGAGAGTGAAGTCAGTGTGTTCCTAACGCAGAGTGAAGACAGTGTGTTCCTAGAGCAGAGTGAGACAGTTTGTTCCTAATGCAGAGTTGCGGTGTATGTGCATGGAGCAGAGTGAAGACAGTGTGTTCCTAGAGCAGAGTGAAGGCAGTGTGTTTTTAATGCAGAGTGAGGATAGTGTGTTCCTAAGGCAGAGTGAAGACAGTGTCTTCCTAGAGCAGAGTGAAGACAGTGTGTTTTTAACGCATAGTGAAGACAGTATGTTCCTAATGCATAGTGAAGACAGTGTCTTCCTAGAGCAGAGTGAAGACAGTGTGTTCTTAACGCATAGTGAAGACAGTGTGTTCCTAAGGCAGAGTGAACACAGTGTGTTCCTAGAGCAGAGTGAAGACAGTGTGTTCCTAATACATAGTGAAGACAGTGTGTTCCGATAGCAGTGTGAAGACAGTGTGTTCCTAATGCAGCATGAAGACAGTGTGTTCCTAATGCAGTGTGAAGACAGTGTATTCCTAGAACAGAGTGAAGACAGTGTGTTTCTAATGCAGAGTTGCAGGGTATGTGCATGGAGCAGAGTGAAGACATTGTGTTCCTAATGCAGAATTAAGACATTGTGTTCCTAATGCAGAGTGAAGACTGTGTGTTTCTAATGCAGAGTGAAGACAGTGTGTTCCTGATGCAGAGTGAAGACAGTATGTTCCTAGAGCAGAGTGAAGACAGTATGTTCCTAATGCAGAGTGAACACAGTGTGTTCCTAGAAGAGAAAGAAAACAGTGTGTTCCTAGAGCAGAGTGAAGACAGTGTGTTCCTAATGCAGAGTGAAGACAGTGTGTTCCTAATGCAGAGTGAAGACAGTGTGTTCCTGATGCAGAGTGAAGACAGTGTATTCCAAGAGCAGAGTGTATTCAGTATGTTCCTAACGCAGAGTGAAGACAGTGTGTTCCTAGAAGAGAAAGAAAACAGTGTGTTCCTAGAGCAGAGTGAAGACAGTGTTTTCCTAGAGCAGAGTGAAGACAGTGTGTTCCTAATGCTGAGTGAAGACAGTGTGTTCCTGATGCAGAGTGAAGACAGTGTGTTCCGAGAGCAGAGTGAATACAGTATGTTCCTAACGCAGAGTGAAGACAGTGTCTTCCTAGAGGAGAAAGAAAACAGTGTGTTCCTAGAGCAGAGTAAAGACAGTGTGTTCCTAATGCAGAGTGAAGACAGTGTTTTCCTAGAGCATAGTGAAGCCAGTGTGTTCCTAAGGCAGAGTTGCGGTGTATGTGCATGGAACAGAGTGAAGACAGTGTGTTCCTAGAGCAGAGTGAATACAGTGTGTTCCTAATGCAGAGTTAATACAGTGTGTTCCTACAGCAAATTGAAGACAGTGTGTTCCTAACAAAGTGTTGCTGTGTATGTGCATGGAGCAGAGTGAAGTCAGTGTGTTCCTAGAGCAGAGTGAAGACAGTGTGTTCCTAATGAAGAGTGAAGACAGTGTGTTATTAATGCAGAGTGAAGACAGTGTGTTCCTAAAGGAGAAAGAAGACAGTGTGTTCCTAGAGCAGAGTGAAGACAGTGTGTTCCTAGAGCAGAGTGAAGACAGTGCGTTCTTAATGCAGAGTGAAGACAGTGTGTTCCTAGAGCAGAATGAAGACAGTGTGTTCCTAATGGAGAGTGAAGTCAGTGTGTTCCTAACGCAGAGTGAAGACAGTGTTTTCCTAGAGCAGAGTGAGGACAGTGTGTTCCTAATGAAGAGTTGCGGTGTATGTGCATGGAGCAGAGTGAAGACAGTGTGTTTTTAATGCAGAGTGAGGACAGTGTGTTCCTAAGGCAGAGTGAAGACAGTGTCTTCCTAGAGCAGAGTGAAGACAGTGTGTTCCTAACGCATAGTGAAAACAGTGTGTTCCTAAGGCAGAGTGAAGACAGTGTGTTCCTAGAGCAGAGTTAAGACAGTGTGTTTTTAACGCATAGTGAAGACAGTGTGTTCCTAATGCATAGTGAAGACAATGTCTTCCTAGAGCAGAGTGAAGACAGTGTGTTCCTAATGCATAGTGAATACAGTGTGTTCCTAAGGCAGAGTGAAGACAGTGTGTTCGTAGAGCAGAGTGAAGACAGTGTGTTCCTAATGCATAGTGAAGATAGTGTGTTCCTAGAGCAGAGTCAAGACAGTGTGTTCCTAATGCAGAGTGAAGACAATGTGATCCTAATGCAGTGTGAAGACAGTGTCTTCCTAGAGCAGAGTTGACAGTGTGTTCCTAACGCAGAGTTGCAGTGTATGTGCATGGAGCAGAGTGAAGACAGTGTGTTCCTAGAGCAGAGTGAAGACAGTGTGTTCCTAATGCAGAGTTAATACAATATGTTCCTACAGCAGAGTGAAGACAGTGTGTTCTTAAGAAAGAGTTGCTGTGTATGGTCATGGAACAGAGTGAAGACATTGTGTTCCTAATGCAGAGTTAAGACAGTGTTTTCCTAATGCAGAGTGAAGACAGTGTGTTCCTAATACAGAGTGAAGACAGTGTGTTCCTAATGCAGAGTGAAGACAGTGTGTTCCTAAAGGAGAAAGAAGACAGTGTGTTCCTAGAGCAGAGTGAAGACAGTGTGTTCCTAGAGCAGAGGGAAGACAGTGCGTTCTTAATGCAGAGATAAGACAGTGTGTTCCTAGAGCAGAATGAAGACAGTGTTTTCCTAATGGAGAGTGAAGTCAGTGTGTTCCTAATGCAGAGTGAAGACAGTGTGTTCCTAGAGCAGAGTGAGACAGTGTGTTCCTAATGCAGAGTTGCGGTGTATGTGCATGGAGCATAGTGAAGTCAGTGTGTTCCTATAGCAGAGTGAAGGCAGTGTGTTTTTAATGCAGAGTGAGGACAGTGTGTTCCTAAGGCAGAGTGAAGACAGTGTCTTCCTAGAGCAGAGTGAAGACAGTGTGTTTTTAACGCATAGTGAAGACAGTGTGTTCCTAATGCATAGTGAAGACAGTGTCTTCCTAGAGCAGAGTGAAGACAGTGTGTTCCTAACTCATAGTGAAGACAGTGTGTTCCTAAGGCAGAGTGAAGACAGTGTGTTCCTAGAGCAGAGTGAAGACAGTGTGTTCCTAATGCATAGTGAAGACAGTGTGTTCCGAGAGCAGTGTGAAGACAGTGTGTTCCTAATGCAGCATGAAGACAGTGTGTTCCTAATGCAGTGTGAAGACAGTGTATTCCTAGAGCAGAGTGAAGACAGTGTGTTTCTAACGCAGAGTTGCAGGGTATGTGCATGGAGCAGAGTGAAGACATTGTGTTCCTAATGCAGAATTAAGACATTGTGTTCCTAATGCAGAGTGAAGACTGTGTGTTTCTAATGCAGAGTGAACACAGTGTGTTCCTGATGCAGAGTGAAGACAGTATGTTCCTAGAGCAGAGTGAAGACAGTATGTTCCTAACGCAGAATGAACACACTGTGTTCCTAGAAGAGAAAGAAAACAGTGTGTTCCTAGAGCAGAGTGAAGACAGTGTGTTCCTAATGCAGTGTGAAGACAGTGTGTTCCTAATGCAGAGTGAAGACAGTGTGTTCCTGATGCAGAGTGAAGACATTGTGTTCCAAGAGCAGAGTGAATACAGTATGTTCCTAACGTAGAGTGAAGACAGTGTGTTCCTAGAGGAGAAAGAAAACCGTGTGTTCCAAGAGCAGAGTGAAGACAGTGTGTTCCTAATGCAGAGTGAAAACAGTGTGTTCCTAGAGCTGAGAGAAGACAGTGTGTTCCTAACGCAGAGTTGCGGTGTATGTGCATGGAGCAGAGTGAAGACAGTGTGTTCCTATAGCAGAGTGAAGACAGTGTGTTCCTCATGCAGAGTGAAGACAGTGTGTTCCTAATGCAGAGTGAAGACAGTCTGTTCCTAATGCAGAGTGAAGACAGTGTCTTCCTAGAGCAGAGTGAAGGCAGTGTGTTCCTAACGTATAGTGAAGACAGTGTGTTCCAAAAGCATAGTGACGACAGTGTCTTCCTGGAGCAGAGTGAAGACAGTGTGCGTAATGCATAGTGAAGACAGTGTGTTCCTAACGTAGAGTGAACACAGTGTGTTCGTAACGCATAGTGAAGACAGTGTGTTCGTAACGCATAGTGAAGACAGTGTGCTCCTAATGCAGAGTGAAGACAGTGTGTTCCTAGAGCAGAGTGAAGACAGTGTGTTCCCTAAGCAGAGTGAAGACAGTGTGTTCCTAACGCATAGTGAAGACAGTTGTTCCTAAGGCAGAGTGAAGACAGTGTGTTCCTAGAGCAGAGTGAGGACTGTATGTTCCTAAGGCAGAGTGAAGATAGTGTGTTCCTAGAGCAGAAAGAAGACAGTGTGTTCCTAACGCAGAGTAAAAACAGTGTGTTCCTATGCAGAGTTGTGGTGTATGTGCATGGAGCAGAGTGAGGACATTGTGTTCCTAGAGAAGAGTGAAGACAGTGTGTTCCTAATACAGAGTGAAGACAGTGTGTTCCTAATGGAGAGTGAAGACAGTGTGTTCCTAGAGCAGAGTGACGACAGTATCTCCCTTACACAGAGTCAAGACATTGTGTTCCTAGAGGAGAAAGAAGACAGTGTGTTCCTAGAGCAGAGTGAAGACAGTGTCTTCTTAATGCAGATGAAGACAGTGTGTTCCTAGAGCAGAATGAAGACAGTGTTCCTAATGCAGAGTGAAGACAGTGTGTTCCTAATGCAGTGTGAAGACAGTGTGTTCCTAAGCAGAGTGAAAACAGTGTGTTCCTAACGCAGAGTTGCAGTGTATGTGCATGGAGCACAGTGAAAACAGTGTTTTCCTAGAGCAGAGTGAAGACAGTGTGTTCCTATTGCAGAGTTAATACAGTATGTTCCTATAGCAGAGTGAAGACAGTCTGTACTTAACAAAGAGTTGCTGTGTATGTGCATGGAGCAGAGTGAAGACATTGTGTTCCTAATGCAGAGTGAAGACAGTGTGTTCCTAATGCAAGTGAAGACAGTGTGTTCCTGATGCAGAGTGAAGACAGTGTGTTCCTAGAGCAGAGTGAATACAGTATGTTCCTAACGCAGAGTGAAGACAGTGTGTTCCTAGAAGAGAAAGAAAACAGTGTGTTCCTAGAGCAGAGTGAAGACAGTGTGTTCCTAATGCAGAGTGAAGACAGTGTGTTCCTAATGCTGAGTGAAGACAGTGTGCTCCTGATGCAGAGTGAAGACAGTTTGTTCCTAGAGCAGAGTGAATACAGTATGTTCCTAATGCAGAGTGAAGACAGTGTGTTCCTAGAGGAGAAAGAAAACAGTGTGTTCCTAGAGCAGAGTGAAGACAGTGTGTTCTAATGCAGAGTGAAGACAGTGTGTTCCTAGTGCAGAGTGAAGACAGTGTGTTCCTAACACAGAGTTGCAGTGTATGTGCATGGAGCAGAGTGAAGACAGTGTGTTCCTTGAACAGAGTGAAGACAGTGTGTTCATAATGCACAGTTGCGGTGTATGTGCATGGAACAGAGTGAAGACAGTGTGTTCCTAGAGCAGAGTGAAGACAGTGTGTTCCTAATGCAGAGTTAATACAGTGTCCTCCTACAGCAGATTGAAGATTGTGTGTTCCTAACAAAGAGTTGCTGTGTATGTGCATGGAGCAGAGTGAAGACAGTGTGTTCCTAGAGCAGAGTGAAGACAGTGTGTTCCTAATGCAAAGTGAAGACAGTGTGTTCCTAATGCAGAGTGAAGACAGTGTGTTCCTAAAGGAGAAAGAAGACAGTGTGTTCCTAGAGCAGAGTGAAGACAAAGTGTTCCTAGAGCAGAGTGAAGACAGTGTGTTTCTAACGCAGAGTTGCAGGGTATGTGCATGGAGCAGAGTGAAGACATTGTGTTCCTAATGCAGAATTAAGACATTGTGATCCTAATGCAGAGTGAAGACTGTGTGTTTCTAATGCAGAGTGAACACAGTGTGTTCCTGATGCAGAGTGAAGACAGTATGTTCCTAGAGCAGAGTGAAGACAGTATGTTCCTAACGCAGAGTGAACACACTGTGTTCCTAGAAGAGAAAGAAAACAGTGTGTTCCTAGAGCAGAGTGAAGACAGTGTGTTCCTAATGCAGTGTGAAGACAGTGTGTTCCTAATGCAGAGTGAAGACAGTGTGTTACTGATGCAGAGTGAAGACATTTTGTTCCAAGAGCAGAGTGAATACAGTATGTTCTTAACGCAGAGTGAAGACAGTGTGTTCCTAGAGGAGAAAGAAACCGTGTGTTCCAAGAGCAGAGTGAAGACAGTGTGTTCCTAATGCAGAGTGAAGACAGTGTGTTCCAAGAGCAGAGAGAAGACAGTGTGTTCCTAACGCAGAGTTGCGGTGTATGTGCATGGAGCAGTGTGAAGACAGTGTGTTCCTATAGCAGAGTGAAGACAGTGTGTTCCTCATGCAGAGTGAAGACAGTGTGTTCCTAATGCAGAGTGAAGACAGTCTGTTCCTAATGCAGAGTGAAGACAGTGTCTTCCTAGAGCAGAGTGAAGGCAGTGTGTTCCTAACGTATAGTGAAGACAGTGTGTTCCAAAAGCATAGTGACGACAGTGTCTTCCTGGAGCAGAGTGAAGACAGTGTGTTCGTAATGCATAGTGAAGACAGTGTGTTCCTAACGTAGAGTGAACACAGTGTGTTCGTAAGGCATAGTGAAGACAGTGTGTTCGTAACGCATAGTGAAGACAGTGTGCTCCTAATGCAGAGAGAAGACAGTGTGTTCCTAGAACAGAGTGAAGACAGTGTGTTCCCTAAGCAGAGTGAAGACAGTGTGTTCCTAACGCATAGTGAAGACAGTTGTTCCTAAGGCAGAGTGAAGACAGTGTGTTCCTAGAGCAGAGTGAGGACTGTATGTTCCTAAGGCAGAGTGAAGATAGTGTGTTCCTAGACAAGAGTGAAGACAGTGTGTTCCTAACGCAGAGTGAAAACAGTGTGTTCCTAATGCAGAGTTGTGGTGTATGTGCATGGAGCAGAGTGAAGACATTGTGTTCCTAGAGAATAGTGAAGACAGTGTGTTCCTAGAGCAGAGTGAAGACAGTGTGTTCCTAATGGAGAGTGAAGACAGTGTGTTCCTAGAGCCGAGTGACGACAGTATCTCCCTTACACAGAGTGAAGACATTGTGTTCCTAGAGGAGAAAGAAGACAGTGTGTTCCTAGAGCAGAGTGAAGACAGTGTGTTCTTAATGCAGATGAAGACAGTGTGTTCCTAGAGCAGAATGAAGACAGTGTTCCTAATGCAGAGTGAAGACAGTGTGTTCCTAATGCAGTGTGAAGACAGTGTGTTCCTAGAGCAGAGTGAAAACAGTGTGTTCCTAATGCAGAGTTGCAGTGTATGTGCATGGAGCCCAGTGAAAACAGTGTTTTCCTAGAGCAGAGTGAAGACAGTGTGTTCCTATTGCAGAGTTAATACAGTATGTTCCTATAGCAGAGTGAAGACAGTGTGTACTTAACAAAGAGTTGGTGTGTATGTGCATGGAGCAGAGTGAAGACATTGTGTTCCTAATGCAGAGTGAAGACAGTTTGTTCCTAATGCAAGTGAAGACAGTGTGTTCCTGATGCAGAGTGAAGACAGTGTGTTCCTAGAGCAGAGTGAATACAGTATGTTCCTAACGCAGAGTGAAGACAGTGTGTTCCTAGAAGAGAAAGAAAACAGTGTGCTCCTAGAGCAGAGTGAAGACAGTGTGTTCCTAATGCAGAGTGAAGACAGTGTGTTCCTAATGCTGAGTGAAGACAGTGTGCTCCTGATGCAGAGTGAAGACAGTGTGTTCCTAGAGCAGAGTGAAAACAGTATGTTCCTAACGCAGAGTGAAGACAGTGTGTTCCTAGAGGAGAAAGAAAACAGTGTGTTCCTAGAGCCAGTGAAGACAGTGTGTTCCTAATGCAGAGTGAAGACAGTGTGTTCCTAGTGCAGAGTGAAGACAGTGTGTTCCTAACACAGAGTTGCGGTGTATGTGCATGGAGCAGAGTGAAGACAGTGTGTTCCTTGAACAGAGTGAAGACAGTGTGTTCATAATGCAGAGTTGCGGTGTATGTGCATGGAACAGAGTGAAGACAGTGTGTTCCTAGAGCAGAGTGAAGACAGTGTGTTCCTAATGCAGAGTTAATGCAGTGTGCTCCTACAGCAGATTGAAGATTGTGTGTTCCTAACAAAGAGTTGCTGTGTATGTGCATGGAGCAGAGTGAAGACAGTGTGTTCCTAGAGCAGAGTGAAGACAGTGTGTTCCTAATGCAAATTGAAGACAGTGTGTTCCTAATGCAGAGTGAAGACAGTGTGTTCCTAAAGGAGAAAGAAGACAGTGTGTTCCTAGAGCAGAGTGAAGACAAAGTGTTCCTAGAGCAGAGTGAAGACAGTGTGTTCTTAATGCAGAGTGAAGACAGTGTGTTCCTAGAGCAGAATGAAGACAGTGGTTCCTAATGGAGAATGAAGTCAGTGTGTTAGGACGCAGAGTGAAGACAGTGTGTTCCTAGAGCAGAGTGAAGACAGTGTGTTCCTAATGCAGAGTTGCAGTGTATGTGCATGGAGCAGAGTGAAGGCAGTGTGTTCCTAGAGCAGAGTGAAAACAGTGTGTTTTTAATGCAGAGTGAGGACAGTGTGTTCCTAAGGCAGAGTGAAGACAGTGTCTTCCTAGAGCAGAGTGAAAACAGTGTGTTTTTAACGCATAGTGAAGACAGTGTGTTCCTAATGCACAGTGAAGACAGTGTCTTCCTAGAGCAGAGTGAAGACAGTATGTTCCTAACGCAGAGTGAACACAGTGTGTTCCCAGAAGAGAAAGAAAACAGTGTGTTCCTAGAGCAGAGTGAAGACAGTGTGTTCCTAATGCTGAGTGAAGACAGTGTGTTCCTAATGCAGAGTGAAGACAGTGTGTTCCTGATGCAGAGTGAAGACAGTGTGTTCCAAGAGCAGAGTGAATACAGTATGTTCCTAACGCAGAGTGAAGACAGTGTGTTCCTAGAGGAGAAAGAAAACCGTGTGTTCCAAGAGCAGAGTGAAGACAGTGTGTTCCTAATGCAGAGTGAAGACAGTGTGTTCCTAGAGCAGAGTGAAGACAGTGTGTTCCTAACGGAGAGTTGCGGTGTATGTGCATGGAGCAGAGTGAAGACAGTGTGTTCCTAGAGCAGAGTGAAGACAGTGTGTTCCTCATGCAGAGTGAAGACAGTGTGTTCCTAGAGCAGAGTGAAGACAGTGTGTTCCTAATGCAGAGTTGCAGTGTATGTGCATGGAGCAGAGTGAAGACAGTGTGTTCCTAGAGCAGAGTGAAGACAGTGTGTTTTTAATGCAGAGTGAGGACAGTGTGTTCCTAAGGCAGAGTGAAGACAGTGTCTTCCTAGAGCAGAGTGAAGACAGTGTGTTTTTAACGCATAGTGAAGACAGTGTGTTCCTAATGCATAGTGAAGACAGTGTTTTGCTAGAGCAGAGTGAAGACAGTGTGTTCCTAACGCATAGTGAAGACAGTGTGTTCCTAAGGCAGAGTGAAGACAGTGTTTTCCTAGAGCAGAGTGAAGACAGTGTGTTCCTAATGCATAGTGAAGACAGTGTGTTCAGAGAGCAGAGTGAAGACAGTGTGTTCGTAGAGCAGAGTGAAGACAGTGTGTTCCTAATGCATAGTGAAGATAGTGTGTTCCTAGAGCAGAGTCAAGACAGTGTGTTCCTAATGCAGAGTGAAGACAATGTGATCCTAATGCAGTGTGAAGACAGTGTCTTCCTAGAGCAGAGTTGACAGTGTGTTCCTAACGCAGAGTTGCAGTGTATGTGCATGGAGCAGAGTGAAGACAGTGTGTTCCTAGAGCAGAGTGAAGACAGTGTGTTCCTAATGCAGAGTTAATACAATATGTTCCTACAGCAGAGTGAAGACAGTGTGTTCTTAAGAAAGAGTTGCTGTGTATGGTCATGGAACAGAGTGAAGACATTGTGTTCCTAATGCAGAGTTAAGACAGTGTTTTCCTAATGCAGAGTGAAGACAGTGTGTTCCTAATACAGAGTGAAGACAGTGTGTTCCTAATGCAGAGTGAAGACAGTGTGTTCCTAAAGGAGAAAGAAGACAGTGTGTTCCTAAAGCAGAGTGAAGACAGTGTGTTCCTAGAGCAGAGGGAAGACAGTGCGTTCTTAATGCAGAGATAAGACAGTGTGTTCCTAGAGCAGAATGAAGACAGTGTTTTCCTAATGGAGAGTGAAGTCAGTGTGTTCCTAACGCAGAGTGAAGACAGTGTGTTCCTAGAGCAGAGTGAGACAGTGTGTTCCTAATGCAGAGTTGCGGTGTATGTGCATGGAGCATAGTGAAGTCAGTGTGTTCCTATAGCAGAGTGAAGGCAGTGTGTTTTTAATGCAGAGTGAGGACAGTGTGTTCCTAAGGCAGAGTGAAGACAGTGTCTTCCTAGAGCAGAGTGAAGACAGTGTGTTTTTAACGCATAGTGAAGACAGTGTGTTCCTAATGCATAGTGAAGACAGTGTCTTCCTAGAGCAGAGTGAAGACAGTGTGTTCCTAACTCATAGTGAAGACAGTGTGTTCCTAAGGCAGAGTGAAGACAGTGTGTTCCTAGAGCAGAGTGAAGACAGTGTGTTCCTAATGCATAGTGAAGACAGTGTGTTCCGAGAGCAGTGTGAAGACAGTGTGTTCCTAATGCAGCATGAAGACAGTGTGTTCCTAATGCAGTGTGAAGACAGTGTATTCCTAGAGCAGAGTGAAGACAGTGTGTTTCTAACGCAGAGTTGCAGGGTATGTGCATGGAGCAGAGTGAAGACATTGTGTTCCTAATGCAGAATTAAGACATTGTGTTCCTAATGCAGAGTGAAGACTGTGTGTTTCTAATGCAGAGTGAACACAGTGTGTTCCTGATGCAGAGTGAAGACAGTATGTTCCTAGAGCAGAGTGAAGACAGTATGTTCCTAACGCAGAATGAACACACTGTGTTCCTAGAAGAGAAAGAAAACAGTGTGTTCCTAGAGCAGAGTGAAGACAGTGTGTTCCTAATGCAGTGTGAAGACAGTGTGTTCCTAATGCAGAGTGAAGACAGTGTGTTCCTGATGCAGAGTGAAGACATTGTGTTCCAAGAGCAGAGTGAATACAGTATGTTCCTAACGTAGAGTGAAGACAGTGTGTTCCTAGAGGAGAAAGAAAACCGTGTGTTCCAAGAGCAGAGTGAAGACAGTGTGTTCCTAATGCAGAGTGAAAACAGTGTGTTCCTAGAGCTGAGAGAAGACAGTGTGTTCCTAACGCAGAGTTGCGGTGTATGTGCATGGAGCAGAGTGAAGACAGTGTGTTCCTATAGCAGAGTGAAGACAGTGTGTTCCTCATGCAGAGTGAAGACAGTGTGTTCCTAATGCAGAGTGAAGACAGTCTGTTCCTAATGCAGAGTGAAGACAGTGTCTTCCTAGAGCAGAGTGAAGGCAGTGTGTTCCTAACGTATAGTGAAGACAGTGTGTTCCAAAAGCATAGTGACGACAGTGTCTTCCTGGAGCAGAGTGAAGACAGTGTGCGTAATGCATAGTGAAGACAGTGTGTTCCTAACGTAGAGTGAACACAGTGTGTTCGTAACGCATAGTGAAGACAGTGTGTTCGTAACGCATAGTGAAGACAGTGTGCTCCTAATGCAGAGTGAAGACAGTGTGTTCCTAGAGCAGAGTGAAGACAGTGTGTTCCCTAAGCAGAGTGAAGACAGTGTGTTCCTAACGCATAGTGAAGACAGTTGTTCCTAAGGCAGAGTGAAGACAGTGTGTTCCTAGAGCAGAGTGAGGACTGTATGTTCCTAAGGCAGAGTGAAGATAGTGTGTTCCTAGAGCAGAAAGAAGACAGTGTGTTCCTAACGCAGAGTAAAAACAGTGTGTTCCTATGCAGAGTTGTGGTGTATGTGCATGGAGCAGAGTGAGGACATTGTGTTCCTAGAGAAGAGTGAAGACAGTGTGTTCCTAATACAGAGTGAAGACAGTGTGTTCCTAATGGAGAGTGAAGACAGTGTGTTCCTAGAGCAGAGTGACGACAGTATCTCCCTTACACAGAGTCAAGACATTGTGTTCCTAGAGGAGAAAGAAGACAGTGTGTTCCTAGAGCAGAGTGAAGACAGTGTCTTCTTAATGCAGATGAAGACAGTGTGTTCCTAGAGCAGAATGAAGACAGTGTTCCTAATGCAGAGTGAAGACAGTGTGTTCCTAATGCAGTGTGAAGACAGTGTGTTCCTAAGCAGAGTGAAAACAGTGTGTTCCTAACGCAGAGTTGCAGTGTATGTGCATGGAGCACAGTGAAAACAGTGTTTTCCTAGAGCAGAGTGAAGACAGTGTGTTCCTATTGCAGAGTTAATACAGTATGTTCCTATAGCAGAGTGAAGACAGTCTGTACTTAACAAAGAGTTGCTGTGTATGTGCATGGAGCAGAGTGAAGACATTGTGTTCCTAATGCAGAGTGAAGACAGTGTGTTCCTAATGCAAGTGAAGACAGTGTGTTCCTGATGCAGAGTGAAGACAGTGTGTTCCTAGAGCAGAGTGAATACAGTATGTTCCTAACGCAGAGTGAAGACAGTGTGTTCCTAGAAGAGAAAGAAAACAGTGTGTTCCTAGAGCAGAGTGAAGACAGTGTGTTCCTAATGCAGAGTGAAGACAGTGTGTTCCTAATGCTGAGTGAAGACAGTGTGCTCCTGATGCAGAGTGAAGACAGTTTGTTCCTAGAGCAGAGTGAATACAGTATGTTCCTAATGCAGAGTGAAGACAGTGTGTTCCTAGAGGAGAAAGAAAACAGTGTGTTCCTAGAGCAGAGTGAAGACAGTGTGTTCTAATGCAGAGTGAAGACAGTGTGTTCCTAGTGCAGAGTGAAGACAGTGTGTTCCTAACACAGAGTTGCAGTGTATGTGCATGGAGCAGAGTGAAGACAGTGTGTTCCTTGAACAGAGTGAAGACAGTGTGTTCATAATGCAGAGTTGCGGTGTATGTGCATGGAACAGAGTGAAGACAGTGTGTTCCTAGAGCAGAGTGAAGACAGTGTGTTCCTAATGCAGAGTTAATACAGTGTCCTCCTACAGCAGATTGAAGATTGTGTGTTCCTAACAAAGAGTTGCTGTGTATGTGCATGGAGCAGAGTGAAGACAGTGTGTTCCTAGAGCAGAGTGAAGACAGTGTGTTCCTAATGCAAAGTGAAGACAGTGTGTTCCTAATGCAGAGTGAAGACAGTGTGTTCCTAAAGGAGAAAGAAGACAGTGTGTTCCTAGAGCAGAGTGAAGACAAAGTGTTCCTAGAGCAGAGTGAAGACAGTGTGTTTCTAACGCAGAGTTGCAGGGTATGTGCATGGAGCAGAGTGAAGACATTGTGTTCCTAATGCAGAATTAAGACATTGTGATCCTAATGCAGAGTGAAGACTGTGTGTTTCTAATGCAGAGTGAACACAGTGTGTTCCTGATGCAGAGTGAAGACAGTATGTTCCTAGAGCAGAGTGAAGACAGTATGTTCCTAACGCAGAGTGAACACACTGTGTTCCTAGAAGAGAAAGAAAACAGTGTGTTCCTAGAGCAGAGTGAAGACAGTGTGTTCCTAATGCAGTGTGAAGACAGTGTGTTCCTAATGCAGAGTGAAGACAGTGTGTTACTGATGCAGAGTGAAGACATTTTGTTCCAAGAGCAGAGTGAATACAGTATGTTCTTAACGCAGAGTGAAGACAGTGTGTTCCTAGAGGAGAAAGAAAACCGTGTGTTCCAAGAGCAGAGTGAAGACAGTGTGTTCCTAATGCAGAGTGAAGACAGTGTGTTCCAAGAGCAGAGAGAAGACAGTGTGTTCCTAACGCAGAGTTGCGGTGTATGTGCATGGAGCAGAGTGAAGACAGTGTGTTCCTATAGCAGAGTGAAGACAGTGTGTTCCTCATGCAGAGTGAAGACAGTGTGTTCCTAATGCAGAGTGAAGACAGTCTGTTCCTAATGCAGAGTGAAGACAGTGTCTTCCTAGAGCAGAGTGAAGGCAGTGTGTTCCTAACGTATAGTGAAGACAGTGTGTTCCAAAAGCATAGTGACGACAGTGTCTTCCTGGAGCAGAGTGAAGACAGTGTGTTCGTAATGCATAGTGAAGACAGTGTGTTCCTAACGTAGAGTGAACACAGTGTGTTCGTAAGGCATAGTGAAGACAGTGTGTTCGTAACGCATAGTGAAGACAGTGTGCTCCTAATGCAGAGAGAAGACAGTGTGTTCCTAGAACAGAGTGAAGACAGTGTGTTCCCTAAGCAGAGTGAAGACAGTGTGTTCCTAACGCATAGTGAAGACAGTTGTTCCTAAGGCAGAGTGAAGACAGTGTGTTCCTAGAGCAGAGTGAGGACTGTATGTTCCTAAGGCAGAGTGAAGATAGTGTGTTCCTAGAGCAGAGTGAAGACAGTGTGTTCCTAACGCAGAGTGAAAACAGTGTGTTCCTAATGCAGAGTTGTGGTGTATGTGCATGGAGCAGAGTGAAGACATTGTGTTCCTAGAGAATAGTGAAGACAGTGTGTTCCTAGAGCAGAGTGAAGACAGTGTGTTCCTAATGGAGAGTGAAGACAGTGTGTTCCTAGAGCCGAGTGACGACAGTATCTCCCTTACACAGAGTGAAGACATTGTGTTCCTAGAGGAGAAAGAAGACAGTGTGTTCCTAGAGCAGAGTGAAGACAGTGTGTTCTTAATGCAGATGAAGACAGTGTGTTCCTAGAGCAGAATGAAGACAGTGTTCCTAATGCAGAGTGAAGACAGTGTGTTCCTAATGCAGTGTGAAGACAGTGTGTTCCTAGAGCAGAGTGAAAACAGTGTGTTCCTAATGCAGAGATGCAGTGTATGTGCATGGAGCCCAGTGAAAACAGTGTTTTCCTAGAGCAGAGTGAAGACAGTGTGTTCCTATTGCAGAGTTAATACAGTATGTTCCTATAGCAGAGTGAAGACAGTGTGTACTTAACAAAGAGTTGGTGTGTATGTGCATGGAGCAGAGTGAAGACATTGTGTTCCTAATGCAGAGTGAAGACAGTGTGTTCCTAATGCAAGTGAAGACAGTGTGTTCCTGATGCAGAGTGAAGACAGTGTGTTCCTAGAGCAGAGTGAATACAGTATGTTCCTAACGCAGAGTGAAGACAGTGTGTTCCTAGAAGAGAAAGAAAACAGTGTGCTCCTAGAGCAGAGTGAAGACAGTGTGTTCCTAATGCAGAGTGAAGACAGTGTGTTCCTAATGCTGAGTGAAGACAGTGTGCTCCTGATGCAGAGTGAAGACAGTGTGTTCCTAGAGCAGAGTGAAAACAGTATGTTCCTAACGCAGAGTGAAGACAGTGTGTTCCTAGAGGAGAAAGAAAACAGTGTGTTCCTAGAGCCAGTGAAGACAGTGTGTTCCAAATGCAGAGTGAAGACAGTGTGTTCCTAGTGCAGAGTGAAGACAGTGTGTTCCTAACACAGAGTTGCGGTGTATGTGCATGGAGCAGAGTGAAGACAGTGTGTTCCTTGAACAGAGTGAAGACAGTGTGTTCATAATGCAGAGTTGCGGTGTATGTGCATGGAACAGAGTGAAGACAGTGTGTTCCTAGAGCAGAGTGAAGACAGTGTGTTCCTAATGCAGAGTTAATGCAGTGTGCTCCTACAGCAGATTGAAGATTGTGTGTTCCTAACAAAGAGTTGCTGTGTATGTGCATGGAGCAGAGTGAAGACAGTGTGTTCCTAGAGCAGAGTGAAGACAGTGTGTTCCTAATGCAAATTGAAGACAGTGTGTTCCTAATGCAGAGTGAAGACAGTGTGTTCCTAAAGGAGAAAGAAGACAGTGTGTTCCTAGAGCAGAGTGAAGACAAAGTGTTCCTAGAGCAGAGTGAAGACAGTGTGTTCTTAATGCAGAGTGAAGACAGTGTGTTCCTAGAGCAGAATGAAGACAGTGGTTCCTAATGGAGAATGAAGTCAGTGTGTTAGGACGCAGAGTGAAGACAGTGTGTTCCTAGAGCAGAGTGAAGACAGTGTGTTCCTAATGCAGAGTTGCAGTGTATGTGCATGGAGCAGAGTGAAGGCAGTGCTTTCCTAGAGCAGAGTGAAAACAGTGTGTTTTTAATGCAGAGTGAGGACAGTGTGTTCCTAAGGCAGAGTGAAGACAGTGTCTTCCTAGAGCAGAGTGAAAACAGTGTGTTTTTAACGCATAGTGAAGACAGTGTGTTCCTAATGCATAGTGAAGACAGTGTCTTCCTAGAGCAGAGTGAAGACAGTATGTTCCTAACGCAGAGTGAACACAGTGTGTTCCCAGAAGAGAAAGAAAACAGTGTGTTCCTAGAGCAGAGTGAAGACAGTGTGTTCCTAATGCTGAGTGAAGACAGTGTGTTCCTAATGCAGAGTGAAGACAGTGTGTTCCTGATGCAGAGTGAAGACAGTGTGTTCCAAGAGCAGAGTGAATACAGTATGTTCCTAACGCAGAGTGAAGACAGTGTGTTCCTAGAGGAGAAAGAAAACCGTGTGTTCCAAGAGCAGAGTGAAGACAGTGTGTTCCTAATGCAGAGTGAAGACAGTGTGTTCCTAGAGCAGAGTGAAGACAGTGTGTTCCTAACGGAGAGTTGCGGTGTATGTGCATGGAGCAGAGTGAAGACAGTGTGTTCCTAGAGCAGAGTGAAGACAGTGTGTTCCTCATGCAGAGTGAAGACAGTGTGTTCCTAGAGCAGAGTGAAGACAGTGTGTTCCTAATGCAGAGTTGCAGTGTATGTGCATGGAGCAGAGTGAAGACAGTGTGTTCCTAGAGCAGAGTGAAGACAGTGTGTTTTTAATGCAGAGTGAGGACAGTGTGTTCCTAAGGCAGAGTGAAGACAGTGTCTTCCTAGAGCAGAGTGAAGACAGTGTGTTTTTAACGCATAGTGAAGACAGTGTGTTCCTAATGCATAGTGAAGACAGTGTTTTGCTAGAGCAGAGTGAAGACAGTGTGTTCCTAACGCATAGTGAAGACAGTGTGTTCCTAAGGCAGAGTGAAGACAGTGTTTTCCTAGAGCAGAGTGAAGACAGTGTGTTCCTAATGCATAGTGAAGACAGTGTGTTCAGAGAGCAGAGTGAAGACTGTGTGTTCCTAATGCGGCGTGACGACAGTGTGTTCCTAATGCAGAGTTGCAGGGTATGTGCATTGAGCAGAATGAAGACATTGTGTTCTTAAGGCAGAGTGAAGACATTGTGTTCCTAATGCAGATTGAAGACTGTGTGTTCCTAATGCAGAGTGAAGACAGTGTGTTCCTGATGCAGAGTGAAGACAGTGTGTTCCTAGAGCAGAGTGAAGACAGTGTGTTCCTAACGGAGAGTGAAGACAGTGTGTTCCTAGAAGAGAAAGAAAACAGTGTGTTCCTAGAGCAGAGTGAAGACAGTGTGTTCCTAATGCAGAGTGAAGACTGTGTGTTCCTAATGCAGAGTGAAGACAGTGTGTTCCTGATGCAGAGGGAAGACAGTGTGTTCCTAGAGCAGAGTGAAGACAGTGTGTTCCTAACGCAGAGTTAAGACAGTGTGTTCCTAGAAGAGAAAGAAAACAGTGTGCTCCTAGAGGAGAGTGAAGACAGTGTGTTCCTAATGCAGAGTGAAGACAGTGTTTTCCTAGAGCATAGTGAAGACAGTGTGTTCCTAATGCAGAGTTGCGGTGTATGTGCATGGAGCAGAGTGAAGACAGTGTGTTCCTAGAGCAGAGTGATACAATGTGTTCCTAATGCAGAGTTGCGGTTTATGTGCATGGAAAAAAGTGAAGACAGTGTGTTCCTAGAGCAGAGTGAAGACAGTGTGTTCCTAATGCAGAGTTAATACAGTGTGTTCCTACAGCAGATTGAAGACAGTGTGTTCCTAACAAAGAGTTGCTGTGTATGTGCATTGAGCAGAGTGAAGACAGTGTGTTCCTAGAGCCGAGTGAAGACAGTGTGTTCCTAAAGAAAAGTGAAGACAGTGTGTTCCTAATGCAGAGTGAAGACAGTGTGTTCCTAGAGGAGAAAGAAGACAGTGTGTTCCTAGAGCAGAGTGAAGACAGTGTGTTCCTAGAGCAGAGTGAAGACAGTGTGTTCCTAATGCATAGTGAAGACAGTGTCTTCCTAGAGCAGAGTGAAGACAGTATGTTCCTAACGCAGAGTGAACACAGTGTGTTCCTAGAAGAGAAAGAAAACAGTGTGTTCCTAGAGCAGAGTGAAGACAGTGTGTTCCTAATGCAGAGTGAAGACAGAGTGTTCCTAATGCAGAGTGAAGACAGTGTGTTCCTGATGCAGAGTGAAGACAGTGTGTTCCAAGAGCAGAGTGAATACAGTATGTTCCTAATGCAGAGTGAAGACAGTGTGTTCCTAGAGGAGAAAGAATACCGTGTGTTCCAAGAGCAGAGTGAAGACAGTGTGTTCCTAATGCAGAGTGAAGACAGTGTGTTCCTAGAGCAGAGTGAAGACAGTGTGTTCCTAACGCAGAGTTGCGGTGTATGTGCATGGAGCAGAGTGAAGACAGTGTGTTCCTAGAGCAGAGTGAAGACAGTGTGTTCCTCATGCAGAGTGAAGACAGTGTGTTCCTAGAGCAGAGTGAAGACAGTGTGTTCCTAATGCAGAGTTGCAGTGTATGTCATGGAGCAGAGTGAAGACAGTGTGTTTTTAATGCAGAGTGAGGACAGTGTGTTCCTAAGGCAGAGTGAAGACAGTGTCTTCCTAGAGCAGAGTGAAGACAGTGTGTTTTTAACGCATAGTGAAGACAGTGTGTTCCTAATGCATAGTGAAGACAGTGTCTTCCTAGAGCAGAGTGATGACAGTGTGTTCCTAAGGCAGAGTGAAGACACTGTTTTCCTAGAGCAGAGTGAAGACAGTGTGTTCCTAATGCATAGTGAAGACAGTGTGTTCCGAGAGCAGAGTGAAGACTGTGTTCCTAATGGGGCCTGAAGACAGTGTGTTCCTAATGCAGAGCTGCAGGGTATGTGCATTGAGCAGAATGAAGACATTGTGTTCTTAAGGCAGAGTGAAGACATTGTGTTCCTAATGCAGAGTGAAGACTGTGTGTTCCTAATGCAGAGTGAAGACAGTGTGTTTCTGATGCAGAGTGAAGACAGTGTGTTCCTAGAGCAGAGTTAAGACAGTGTGTTCCTAACGCAGAGTGAAGACAGTGTGTTCCTAGAAGAGAAAGAAAACAGTGTGTTCCTAGAGCAGAGTGAAGACAGTGTGTTCCTAATGCAGAGTGAAGACAGTGTGTTCTTAATGCAGAGTAAAGACAGTATGTTCCTGATGCAGAGTGAAGACAGTGTGTTCCTAGAGGAGAAAGAAAACAGTGTGCTTCTAGAACAGAGTGAAGACAGTGTGTTCCTAATGCAGAGTGAAGACAGTGTTTTCCTAGAGCATAGTGAAGACAGTGTGTTCCTAATGCAGAGTTGCGGTGTATGTGCATGGAGCAGAGTGAAGACAGTGTGTTCCTAGAGCAGAGTGATACAATGTGTTCCTAATGCAGAGTTGCGGTTTATGTGCATGGAACAAAGTGAAGACAGTGTGTTCCTAGAGCAGAGTGAAGACAGTGTGTTCCTAATGCAGAGTTAATACAGTGTGTTCCTACAGGAGATTGAAGACAGTGTGTTCCTAACAAAGAGTTGCTGTGTATGTGCATTGAGCAGAGTGAAGACAGTGTGTTCCTAGAGCCGAGTGAAGACAGTGTGTTCCTAATGAAAAGTGAAGACAGTGTGTTCCTAATGCAGAGTGAAGACAGTGTGTTTTTAATGCAGAGTGAGGAGAGTGTGTTCCTAAGGCAGAGTGAAGACAGTGTCTTCCTAGAGCAGAGTGAAGACAGTGTGTTCCTAGAGCAGAGTGAAGACAGTGTGTTCCTCATGCAGAGTGAAGACAGTGTGTTCCTAGAGCAGAGTGAAGACAGTGTGTTCCTAATGCAGAGTTGCAGTGTATGTGCATGGAGCAGAGTGAAGACAGTGTGTTTTTAATGCAGAGTGAGGACAGTGTGTTCCTAAGGCAGAGTGAAGACACTGTCTTCCTAGAGCAGAGTGAAGACAGTGTGTTTTTAACACATAGTGAAGACAGTGTGTTCCTAATGCATAGTGAAGACAGTGTCTTCCTAGAGCAGAGTGAAGACAGTGTGTTCCTAACGCATAGTGAAGACAGTGTGTTCCTAAGGCAGAGTGAAGACACTGTTTTCCTAGAGCAGAGTGAAGACAGTGTGTTCCTAATGCATAGTGAAGACATTGTGTTCCAAGAGCAGAGTGAAGACTGTGTTCCTAATGCGGCGTGAAGACAGTGTGTTCCTAATGCAGAGCTGCAGGGTATGTGCATTGAGCAGAATGAAGACATTGTGTTCTTAAGGCAGAGTGAAGACATTGTGTTCCTAATGCAGAGTGAAGACTGTGTGTTCCTAATGCAGAGTGAAGACAGTGTGTTTCTGATGCAGAGTGAAGACAGTGTGTTCCTAGAGCAGAGTTAAGACAGTGTGTTCCTAACGCAGAGTGAAGACAGTGTGTTCCTAGAAGAGAAAGAAAACAGTGTGTTCCTAGAGCAGAGTGAAGACATTGTGTTCCTAATGCAGAGTGAAGACAGTGTGTTCTTAATGCAGAGTGAAGACAGTATGTTCCTGATGCAGAGTGAAGACAGTGTGTTCCTAGAGGAGAAAGAAAACAGTGTGCTTCTAGAGCAGAGTGAAGACAGTGTGTTCCTAATGCAGAGTGAAGACAGTGTTTTCCTAGAGCATAGTGAAGACAGTGTGTTCCTAATGCAGAGTTGCTGTGTATGTGCATGGAGCAGAGTGAAGACAGTGTGTTCCTAGAGCAGAGTGATACAATGTGTTCCAAATGCAGAGTTGCGGTTTATGTGCATGGAACAAAGTGAAGACAGTGTGTTCCTAGAGCAGAGTGAAGACAGTGTGTTCCTAATGCAGAGTTAATACAGTGTGTTCCTACAGCAGATTGAAGACAGTGTGTTCCTAACAAAGAGTTGCTGTGTATGTGCATTGAGCAGAGTGAAGACAGTGTGTTCCTAGAGCCGAGTGAAGACAGTGTGTTCCTAATGAAAAGTGAAGACAGTGTGTTCCTAATGCAGAGTGAAGACAGTGTGTTCCTAGAGGAGAAAGAAGACAGTGTGTTCCTAGAGCAGAGTGAAGACAGTGTGTTCCTAGAGCAGAGTGAAGACAGTGTGTTCTTAATGCAGAGTGAAGACAGTGTGTTACTAGAGCAGAATGAAGACAGTGTTTCCTAATGGAGAATGAAGTCAGTGTGTTCCTAACGCAGAGTGAAGACAGTGTGTTCCTAGAGCAGAGTGAAGACAGTGTGTTCCTAATGCAGAGTTGCAGTGTATGTGCATGGAACAGAGTGAAGACAGTGTGTTCCTAGAGCAGAGTGACGACCGTGTGTTTTTAATGCAGAGTGAGGACAGTGTGTTCCTAAGGCAGAGTGAAGACAGTGTCTTCCTAGAGCAGAGTGAAGACAGTGTGTTTTTAATGCATAGTGAAGACAGTGTGTTCCTAAGGCAGAGTGAAGACAGTGTCTTCCTAGAGCAGAGTGAAGACAGTGTGTTCCTAACGCATAGTGAAGACAGTGTGTTCCTAAGGCAGAGTGAAGACAGTGTGTTCCTAGAGCAGAGTGAAGACAGTGTGTTCCTAATGCATAGTGAAGACAGTGTGTTCCGAGAGCAGAGTGAAGACAGTGTGTTCCTAATGCAGCATGAAGACAGTGTGTTCCTAATGCAGAGTTGCAGGGTATGTGAATTGAGCAGAATGAAGACATTGTGTTCTTAAGGCAGAGTGAAGACATTGTGTTCCTAATGCAGAGTGAAGACTGTGTGTTCCTAATGCAGAGTGAAGACAGTGTGTTCCTGATGCACAGTGAAGACAGTGTGTTCCTAGAGCAGAGTGAAGACAGTGTGTTCCTAACGCAGAGTGAAGACAGTGTGTTCCTAGAAGAGAAAGAAAACAGTATGTTCCTAGAGCAGAGTGAAGACAGTGTGTTCCTAATGCAGAGTGAAGACAGTGTGTTCTTAATGCAGAGTGAAGACAGTATGTTCCTGATGCAGAGTGAAGACAGTGTGTTCCTAGAGGAGAAAGAAAACAGTGTGTTCCTAGAGCAGAGTGAAGACAGTGTGTTCCTAATGCAGAAGGAGACAGTGTTTTCCTAGAGCATAGTGAAGACAGTGTGTTCCTAACGCAGAGTTGCGGTGTATGTGCATGGAGCAGAGTGAAGACAGTGTGTTCCTAGAGCAGAGTGAAGACAGTGTGTTCCTAATGCAGAGTTAATACAATATGTTCCTACAGCAGAGTGAAGACAGTGTGTTCCTAGAGCAGAGTGAAGACAGTGTGTTCATAATGCAGAGTTGCGGTGAATGTGCATGGAACAGAGTGAAGACAGTGTGTTCCAAGAGCAGAGTGAAGACAGTGTGTTCCTAATGCAGAGTTAATACAGTGTGCTCCTACAGCAGATTGAAGATTGTGTGTTCCTAACAAAGAGTTGCTGTGTATGTGCATGGAGCAGAGTGAAGACAGTGTGTTCCTAGAGCCGAGTGAAGACAGTGTGTTCCTGAAGAAAAGTGAAGACAGTGTGTTCCTAATGCAGAGTGAAGACAGTGTGTTCCTAGAGGAGAAAGAAGACAGTGTGTTCCTAGAGGAGAAAGAAAACAGTGTGCTTCTAGAGCAGAGTGAAGACAGTGTGTTCCTAATGCAGAGTGAAGACAGTGTTTTCCTAGAGCATAGTGAAGACAGTGTGTTCCTAATGCAGAGTTGCGGTGTATGTGCATGGAGCAGAGTGAAGACAGTGTGTTCCTAGAGCAGAGTGATACAATGTGTTCCTAATGCAGAGTTGCGGTTTATGTGCATGGAAAAAAGTGAAGACAGTGTGTTCCTAGAGCAGAGTGAAGACAGTGTGTTCCTAATGCAGAGTTAATACAGTGTGTTCCTACAGCAGATTGAAGACAGTGTGTTCCTAACAAAGAATTGCTGTTTATGTGCATGGAGCAGAGTGAAGACAGTGTGTTCCTAGAGCAGAGTGAAGACAGTGTGTCCCTAATGAAGAGTGAAGACAGTGTGTTCCTAGAGCAGAGTGAAGACAGTGTGTTCCTAGAGGAGAAAGAAGACAGTGTTTTCCTAGAGCAGAGTGAAGACAGTGTGTTCCTAGAGCAGAATGAAGACAGTGTGTTCCTAATGGAGAGTGAAGTCAGTGTGTTCCTAACGCAGTGTGAAGACAGTGTGTTCCTAGAGCAGAGTGAAGACAGTGTGTTCCTAATGCAGAGTTGCGGTGTATGTGCATGGAGCAGAGTGAAGACAGTGTGTTCTTAGAGGAGAAAGAAAACAGTGTGTTCCTAGAGCAGAGTGAAAACAGTGTGTTCCTAAAGGAGAAAGAAGACAGTGTGTTCCTAGAGCAGAGTGAAGACAAGTGTTCCTAGAGCAGAGTGAAGACAGTGTCTTCTTAATGCAGAGTGAAGACAGTGTGTTCCTAGAGCAGAATGAAGACAGTGGTTCCTAATGGAGAATGAAGTCAGTGTGTTAGGACGCAGAGTGAAGACAGTGTCTTCCAAGAGGAGAAAAAAAACAGTGTGTTCCTAGAGAAGAGTGAAAACAGTGTGTTCCTAATGCAGAGTGAAGACAGTGTGTTCCTAAGGCAGAGTGAAGACAGTGTTTTCCTAGAGCAGAGTGAAGACAGTGTGTTCCTAATGAATAGTGAAGACAGTGTCTTCCTAGAGCAGAGTGAAGACAGTGTGTTCCTAACGCATAGTGAAGACAGTGTGTTCCTAAGGCAGAGTGAAGACAGTGTTTTCCTAGAGCAGAGTGAAGACAGTGTGTTCCTAATGCATAGTGAAGACAGTGTGTTCCGAGAGCAGAGTGAAGACTGTGTTCCTAATGCGGCGTGAAGACAGTGTGTTATTAATGCAGAGCTGCAGGGTATGTGCATTGAGCAGAATGAAGACATTGTGTTCTTAAGGCAGAGTGAAGACATTGTGTTCCTAATGCAGAGTGAAGACTGTGTGTTCCTAATGCAGAGTGAAGACAGTGTGTTGCTGATGTAGAGTGTAGACAGTGTGTTCCTAGAGCAGAGTGAAGACAGTGTGTTCCTAACGCAGAGTGAAGACAGTGTGTTCCGAGAAGAGAAAGAAAACAGTGTGTTCCTAGAGCAGAGTGAAGACAGTGTGTTCCTAATGCAGAGTGAAGACAGTGTGTTCCTAGAGGAGAAAGAAAACAGTGTGCTTCTAGAGCAGAGTGAAGACAGTGTGTTCCTAATGCAGAGTGAAGACAGTGTTTTCCTAGAGCATAGTGAAGACAGTGTGATCCTAATGCAGAGTTGCGGTGTATGTGCATGGAGCAGAGTGAAGACAGTGTGTTCCTAGAGCAGAGTGATACAATGTGTTCCTAATGCAGAGTTGCGGTTTATGTGCATGGAACAAAGTGAAGACAGTGTGTTCCTAGAGCAGAGTGAAGACAGTGTGTTCCTAATGCAGAGTTAATACAATGTGTTCCTACAGCAGATTGAAGACAGTGTGTTCCTAACAAAGAGTTGCTGTGTATGTGCATTGAGCAGAGTGAAGACAGTGTGTTCCTAGAGCCGAGTGAAGACAGTGTGTTCCTAATGAAAAGTGAAGACAGTGTGTTCCTAATGCAGAGTGAAGACAGTGTGTTCCTAGAGGAGAAAGAAGACAGTGTGTTCCTAGAGCAGAGTGAAGACAGTGTGTTCCTAGAGCAGAGTGAAGACAGTGTGTTCTTAATGCAGAGTGAAGACAGTGTGTTCCTAGAGCAGAATGAAGACAGTGGTTCCTAATGGAGAATGAAGTCAGTGTGTTCCTAACGCAGAGTGAAGACAGTGTGTTCCTAGAGCAGAGTGAAGACAGTGTGTTCCTAATGCAGAGTTGCAGTGTATGTGCATGGAGCAGAGTGAAGACAGTGTGTTCCTAGAGCAGAGTGACGACAGTGTGTTTTTAATGCAGAGTGAGGACAGTGTGTTCCTAAGGCAGAGTGAAGACAGTGTCTTCCTAGAGCAGAGTGAAGACAGTGTGTTTTTAACGCATAGTGAAGACAGTGTGTTCCTAATACATACTGAAGACAGTGTCTTCCTAGAGCAGAGTGAAGACAATGTGTTCCTAACGCATAGTGAAGACAGTGTGTTCCTAAGGCAGAGTGAAGACAGTGTGTTCCTAGAGCAGAGTGAAGACAGTGTGTTCCTAATGCATAGTGAAGACAGTGTGTTCCGAGAGCAGAGTGAAGACAGTGTGTTCCTAATGCAGCGTGAAGACAGTGTGTTCCTAATGCAGAGTTGCAGGGTATGTGAATTGAGCAGAATGAAGACATTGTGTTCTTAAGGCAGAGTGAAGACTGTGTGTTCCTAATGCAGAGTGAAGACAGTGTGTTCCTGATGCACAGTGAAGACAGTGTGTTCCTAGAGCAGAGTGAAGACAGTGTGTTCCTAGAGCAGAGTGAAGACAGTGTGTCCCTAATGAAGAGTGAAGACAGTGTGTTCCTAGAGCAGAGTGAAGACAGTGTGTTCCTAGAGGAGAAAGAAGACAGTGTTTTCCTAGAGCAGAGTGAAGACAGTGTGTTCCTAGAGCAGAATGAAGACAGTGTGTTCCTAATGGAGAGTGAAGTCAGTGTGTTCCTAACGCAGTGTGAAGACAGTGTGTTCCTAGAGCAGAGTGAAGACAGTGTGTTCCTAATGCAGAGTTGCGGTGTATGTGCATGGAGCAGAGTGAAGACAGTGTGTTCTTAGAGGAGAAAGAAAACAGTGTGTTCCTAGAGCAGAGTGAAAACAGTGTGTTCCTAAAGGAGAAAGAAGACAGTGTGTTCCTAGAGCAGAGTGAAGACAAGTGTTCCTAGAGCAGAGTGAAGACAGTGTCTTCTTAATGCAGAGTGAAGACAGTGTGTTCCTAGAGCAGAATGAAGACAGTGGTTCCTAATGGAGAATGAAGTCAGTGTGTTAGGACGCAGAGTGAAGACAGTGTCTTCCAAGAGGAGAAAAAAAACAGTGTGTTCCTAGAGAAGAGTGAAAACAGTGTGTTCCTAATGCAGAGTGAAGACAGTGTGTTCCTAAGGCAGAGTGAAGACAGTGTTTTCCTAGAGCAGAGTGAAGACAGTGTGTTCCTAATGAATAGTGAAGACAGTGTCTTCCTAGAGCAGAGTGAAGACAGTGTGTTCCTAACGCATAGTGAAGACAGTGTGTTCCTAAGGCAGAGTGAAGACAGTGTTTTCCTAGAGCAGAGTGAAGACAGTGTGTTCCTAATGCATAGTGAAGACAGTGTGTTCCGAGAGCAGAGTGAAGACTGTGTTCCTAATGCGGCGTGAAGACAGTGTGTTATTAATGCAGAGCTGCAGGGTATGTGCATTGAGCAGAATGAAGACATTGTGTTCTTAAGGCAGAGTGAAGACATTGTGTTCCTAATGCAGAGTGAAGACTGTGTGTTCCTAATGCAGAGTGAAGACAGTGTGTTGCTGATGTAGAGTGTAGACAGTGTGTTCCTAGAGCAGAGTGAAGACAGTGTGTTCCTAACGCAGAGTGAAGACAGTGTGTTCCTAGAAGAGAAAGAAAACAGTGTGTTCCTAGAGCAGAGTGAAGACAGTGTGTTCCTAATGCAGAGTGAAGACAGTGTGTTCCTAGAGGAGAAAGAAAACAGTGTGCTTCTAGAGCAGAGTGAAGACAGTGTGTTCCTAATGCAGAGTGAAGACAGTGTTTTCCTAGAGCATAGTGAAGACAGTGTGATCCTAATGCAGAGTTGCGGTGTATGTGCATGGAGCAGAGTGAAGACAGTGTGTTCCTAGAGCAGAGTGATACAATGTGTTCCTAATGCAGAGTTGCGGTTTATGTGCATGGAACAAAGTGAAGACAGTGTGTTCCTAGAGCAGAGTGAAGACAGTGTGTTCCTAATGCAGAGTTAATACAATGTGTTCCTACAGCAGATTGAAGACAGTGTGTTCCTAACAAAGAGTTGCTGTGTATGTGCATTGAGCAGAGTGAAGACAGTGTGTTCCTAGAGCCGAGTGAAGACAGTGTGTTCCTAATGAAAAGTGAAGACAGTGTGTTCCTAATGCAGAGTGAAGACAGTGTGTTCCTAGAGGAGAAAGAAGACAGTGTGTTCCTAGAGCAGAGTGAAGACAGTGTGTTCCTAGAGCAGAGTGAAGACAGTGTGTTCTTAATGCAGAGTGAAGACAGTGTGTTCCTAGAGCAGAATGAAGACAGTGGTTCCTAATGGAGAATGAAGTCAGTGTGTTCCTAACGCAGAGTGAAGACAGTGTGTTCCTAGAGCAGAGTGAAGACAGTGTGTTCCTAATGCAGAGTTGCAGTGTATGTGCATGGAGCAGAGTGAAGACAGTGTGTTCCTAGAGCAGAGTGACGACAGTGTGTTTTTAATGCAGAGTGAGGACAGTGTGTTCCTAAGGCAGAGTGAAGACAGTGTCTTCCTAGAGCAGAGTGAAGACAGTGTGTTTTTAACGCATAGTGAAGACAGTGTGTTCCTAATACATACTGAAGACAGTGTCTTCCTAGAGCAGAGTGAAGACAATGTGTTCCTAACGCATAGTGAAGACAGTGTGTTCCTAAGGCAGAGTGAAGACAGTGTGTTCCTAGAGCAGAGTGAAGACAGTGTGTTCCTAATGCATAGTGAAGACAGTGTGTTCCGAGAGCAGAGTGAAGACAGTGTGTTCCTAATGCAGCGTGAAGACAGTGTGTTCCTAATGCAGAGTTGCAGGGTATGTGAATTGAGCAGAATGAAGACATTGTGTTCTTAAGGCAGAGTGAAGACTGTGTGTTCCTAATGCAGAGTGAAGACAGTGTGTTCCTGATGCACAGTGAAGACAGTGTGTTCCTAGAGCAGAGTGAAGACAGTGTGTTCCTAGAGCAGAGTGAAGACAGTGTGTCCCTAATGAAGAGTGAAGACAGTGTGTTCCTAGAGCAGAGTGAAGACAGTGTGTTCCTAGAGGAGAAAGAAGACAGTGTTTTCCTAGAGCAGAGTGAAGACAGTGTGTTCCTAGAGCAGAATGAAGACAGTGTGTTCCTAATGGAGAGTGAAGTCAGTGTGTTCCTAACGCAGTGTGAAGACAGTGTGTTCCTAGAGCAGAGTGAAGACAGTGTGTTCCTAATGCAGAGTTGCGGTGTATGTGCATGGAGCAGAGTGAAGACAGTGTGTTCTTAGAGGAGAAAGAAAACAGTGTGTTCCTAGAGCAGAGTGAAAACAGTGTGTTCCTAAAGGAGAAAGAAGACAGTGTGTTCCTAGAGCAGAGTGAAGACAAGTGTTCCTAGAGCAGAGTGAAGACAGTGTCTTCTTAATGCAGAGTGAAGACAGTGTGTTCCTAGAGCAGAATGAAGACAGTGGTTCCTAATGGAGAATGAAGTCAGTGTGTTAGGACGCAGAGTGAAGACAGTGTCTTCCAAGAGGAGAAAAAAAACAGTGTGTTCCTAGAGAAGAGTGAAAACAGTGTGTTCCTAATGCAGAGTGAAGACAGTGTGTTCCTAAGGCAGAGTGAAGACAGTGTTTTCCTAGAGCAGAGTGAAGACAGTGTGTTCCTAATGAATAGTGAAGACAGTGTCTTCCTAGAGCAGAGTGAAGACAGTGTGTTCCTAACGCATAGTGAAGACAGTGTGTTCCTAAGGCAGAGTGAAGACAGTGTTTTCCTAGAGCAGAGTGAAGACAGTGTGTTCCTAATGCATAGTGAAGACAGTGTGTTCCGAGAGCAGAGTGAAGACTGTGTTCCTAATGCGGCGTGAAGACAGTGTGTTATTAATGCAGAGCTGCAGGGTATGTGCATTGAGCAGAATGAAGACATTGTGTTCTTAAGGCAGAGTGAAGACATTGTGTTCCTAATGCAGAGTGAAGACTGTGTGTTCCTAATGCAGAGTGAAGACAGTGTGTTGCTGATGTAGAGTGTAGACAGTGTGTTCCTAGAGCAGAGTGAAGACAGTGTGTTCCTAACGCAGAGTGAAGACAGTGTGTTCCTAGAAGAGAAAGAAAACAGTGTGTTCCTAGAGCAGAGTGAAGACAGTGTGTTCCTAATGCAGAGTGAAGACAGTGTGTTCCTAGAGGAGAAAGAAAACAGTGTGCTTCTAGAGCAGAGTGAAGACAGTGTGTTCCTAATGCAGAGTGAAGACAGTGTTTTCCTAGAGCATAGTGAAGACAGTGTGATCCTAATGCAGAGTTGCGGTGTATGTGCATGGAGCAGAGTGAAGACAGTGTGTTCCTAGAGCAGAGTGATACAATGTGTTCCTAATGCAGAGTTGCGGTTTATGTGCATGGAACAAAGTGAAGACAGTGTGTTCCTAGAGCAGAGTGAAGACAGTGTGTTCCTAATGCAGAGTTAATACAATGTGTTCCTACAGCAGATTGAAGACAGTGTGTTCCTAACAAAGAGTTGCTGTGTATGTGCATTGAGCAGAGTGAAGACAGTGTGTTCCTAGAGCCGAGTGAAGACAGTGTGTTCCTAATGAAAAGTGAAGACAGTGTGTTCCTAATGCAGAGTGAAGACAGTGTGTTCCTAGAGGAGAAAGAAGACAGTGTGTTCCTAGAGCAGAGTGAAGACAGTGTGTTCCTAGAGCAGAGTGAAGACAGTGTGTTCTTAATGCAGAGTGAAGACAGTGTGTTCCCTGAGCAGAATGAAGACAGTGGTTCCTAATGGAGAATGAAGTCAGTGTGTTCCTAACGCAGAGTGAAGACAGTGTGTTCCTAGAGCAGAGTGAAGACAGTGTGTTCCTAATGCAGAGTTGCAGTGTATGTGCATGGAGCAGAGTGAAGACAGTGTGTTCCTAGAGCAGAGTGACGACAGTGTGTTTTTAATGCAGAGTGAGGACAGTGTGTTCCTAAGGCAGAGTGAAGACAGTGTCTTCCTAGAGCAGAGTGAAGACAGTGTGTTTTTAACGCATAGTGAAGACAGTGTGTTCCTAATACATACTGAAGACAGTGTCTTCCTAGAGCAGAGTGAAGACAATGTGTTCCTAACGCATAGTGAAGACAGTGTGTTCCTAAGGCAGAGTGAAGACAGTGTGTTCCTAGAGCAGAGTGAAGACAGTGTGTTCCTAATGCATAGTGAAGACAGTGTGTTCCGAGAGCAGAGTGAAGACAGTGTGTTCCTAATGCAGCGTGAAGACAGTGTGTTCCTAATGCAGAGTTGCAGGGTATGTGAATTGAGCAGAATGAAGACATTGTGTTCTTAAGGCAGAGTGAAGACTGTGTGTTCCTAATGCAGAGTGAAGACAGTGTGTTCCTGATGCACAGTGAAGACAGTGTGTTCCTAGAGCAGAGTGAAGACAGTGTGTTCCTAGAGCAGAGTGAAGACAGTGTGTTCATAATGCAGAGTTGCGGTGTATGTGCATGGAACAGAGTGAAGACAGTGTGTTCCAAGAGCAGAGTGAAGACAGTGTGTTCCTAATGCAGAGTTAATACAGTGTGCTCCTACAGGAGATTGAAGATTGTGTGTTCCTAACAAAGAGTTGCTGTGTATGTGCATGGAGCAGTTGAAGACAGTGTGTTCCTAGAGCAGAGTGAAGACAGTGTGTTCCTAATGCAAAGTGAAGACAGTGTGTTCCTAATGAAGAGTGAAGACAGTGTGTTCCTAAAGGAGAAAGAAGACAGTGTGTTCCTAGAGCAGAGTGAAGACAAAGTGTTCCTAGAGCAGAGTGAAGACAGTGTCTTCTTAATGCAGAGTGAAGACAGTGTGTTCCTAGAGCAGAATGAAGACAGTGGTTCCTAATGAAGAATGAAGTCAGTGTGTTAGGACGCAGAGTGAAGACAGTGTGTTCCTAGAGGAGAAAGAAAACAGTGTGTTCCTAGAGCAGAGTGAAAACTGTGTGTTCCTAATGCAGAGTGAAGACAGTGTGTTCCTAGTGCAGAGTGAAGACAGTGTGTTCCTAACGCAGAGTTTCAGTGTATGTGCATGGAGCAGAGTGAAGACAGTGTGTTCCTAGAGCAGAGTGAAGAAAGTATGTTCATAATGCAGAGTTGCGGTGTATGTGCGTGGAACAGAGTGAAGACAGTGTGTTCCTAGAGCAGAGTGAAGACAGTGTGTTCCTAATGCAGAGTTAATACAGTGTGTTCCTACAGCAGGTTGAAGACTGTGTGTTCCTAACAAAGAGCTGCTGTGTATGTGCATGGAGCAGAGTGAAGACAGTGTGTTCCTAGAGCGTAGTGAAGACAGTGTGTTCCTAATGCAAAGTGAAGACTGTGTGTTCCTAATGCAGAGTGAAGACAGTGTGTTGCTAGAGGAGAAAGAAGACAGTGTGTTCCTAGAGCAGAGTGAAGACAGTGTGTTCCTAGAGCAGAGTGAAGACAGTGTGTTCTTAATGCAGAGTGAATACAGTGTGTTCCTAGAGCAGAATGAAGACAGTGGTTCCTAATGGAGAATGAAGTCAGTGTGTTCCTAACGCAGAGTGAAGACAGTGTGTTCCTAGAGCAGAGTGAAGACAGTGTGTTCCTAATGCAGAGTTGCAGTGTATGTGCATGGAGCAGAGTGAAGACAGTGTGTTCTTAAGGCAGAGTGAAGACATTGGGTTCCTAATGCAGAGTGAAGACTGTGTGTTCCTAATGCAGAGTGAAGACAGTGTGTTGCTGATGTAGAGTGAAGACAGTGTGTTCCTAGAGCAGAGTGAAGACAGTGTGTTCCTAACGCAGAGTGAAGACAGTGTGTTCCTAGAAGAGAAAGAAAACAGTGTGTTCCTAGAGCAGAGTGAAGACAGTGTGTTCCTAATGCAGAGTGAAGACAGTGTGTTCCTAGAGGAGAAAGAAAACAGTGTGCTTCTAGAGCAGAGTGAAGACAGTGTGTTCCTAATGCAGAGTGAAGACAGTGTTTTCCTAGAGCATAGTGAAGACAGTGTGATCCTAATGCAGAGTTGCGGTGTATGTGCATGGAGCAGAGTGAAGACAGTGTGTTCCTAGAGCAGAGTGATACAATGTGTTCCTAATGCAGAGTTGCGGTTTATGTGCATGGAACAAAGTGAAGACAGTGTGTTCCTAGAGCAGAGTGAAGACAGTGTGTTCCTAATGCAGAGTTAATACAATGTGTTCCTACAGCAGATTGAAGACAGTGTGTTCCTAACAAAGAGTTGCTGTGTATGTGCATTGAGCAGAGTGAAGACAGTGTGTTCCTAGAGCCGAGTGAAGACAGTGTGTTCCTAATGAAAAGTGAAGACAGTGTGTTCCTAATGCAGAGTGAAGACAGTGTGTTCCTAGAGGAGAAAGAAGACAGTGTGTTCCTAGAGCAGAGTGAAGACAGTGTGTTCCTAGAGCAGAGTGAAGACAGTGTGTTCTTAATGCAGAGTGAAGACAGTGTGTTCCTAGAGCAGAATGAAGACAGTGGTTCCTAATGGAGAATGAAGTCAGTGTGTTCCTAACGCAGAGTGAAGACAGTGTGTTCCTAGAGCAGAGTGAAGACAGTGTGTTCCTAATGCAGAGTTGCAGTGTATGTGCATGGAGCAGAGTGAAGACAGTGTGTTCCTAGAGCAGAGTGACGACAGTGTGTTTTTAATGCAGAGTGAGGACAGTGTGTTCCTAAGGCAGAGTGAAGACAGTGTCTTCCTAGAGCAGAGTGAAGACAGTGTGTTTTTAACGCATAGTGAAGACAGTGTGTTCCTAATACATACTGAAGACAGTGTCTTCCTAGAGCAGAGTGAAGACAGTGTGTTCCTAACGCATAGTGAAGACAGTGTGTTCCTAAGGCAGAGTGAAGACAGTGTGTTCCTAGAGCAGAGTGAAGACAGTGTGTTCCTAATGCATAGTGAAGACAGTGTGTTCCGAGAGCAGAGTGAAGACAGTGTGTTCCTAATGCAGCGTGAAGACAGTGTGTTCCTAATGCAGAGTTGCAGGGTATGTGAATTGAGCAGAATGAAGACATTGTGTTCTTAAGGCAGAGTGAAGACATTGTGTTCCTAATGCAGAGTGAAGACTGTGTGTTCCTAATGCAGAGTGAAGACAGTGTGTTCCTGATGCACAGTGAAGACAGTGTGTTCCTAGAGCAGAGTGAAGACAGTGTGTTCCTAGAGCAGAGTGAAGACAGTGTGTTCATAATGCAGAGTTGCGGTGTATGTGCATGGAACAGAGTGAAGACAGTGTGTTCCAAGAGCAGAGTGAAGACAGTGTGTTCCTAATGCAGAGTTAATACAGTGTGCTCCTACAGGAGATTGAAGATTGTGTGTTCCTAACAAAGAGTTGCTGTGTATGTGCATGGAGCAGTTGAAGACAGTGTGTTCCTATAGCAGAGTGAAGACAGTGTGTTCCTAATGCAAAGTGAAGACAGTGTGTTCCTAATGCAGAGTGAAGACAGTGTGTTCCTAAAGGAGAAAGAAGACAGTGTGTTCCTAGAGCAGAGTGAAGACAAAGTGTTCCTAGAGCAGAGTGAAGACAGTGTCTTCTTAATGCAGAGTGAAGACAGTGTGTTCCTAGAGCAGAATGAAGACAGTGGTTCCTAATGGAGAATGAAGACAGTGTGTTAGGACGCAGAGTGAAGACAGTGTGTTCCTAGAGGAGAAAGAAAACAGTGTGTTCCTAGAGCAGAGTGAAAACTGTGTGTTCCTAATGCAGAGTGAAGACAGTGTGTTCCTAGTGCAGAGTGAAGACAGTGTGTTCCTAACGCAGAGTTTCAGTGTATGTGCATGGAGCAGAGTGAAGACAGTGTGTTCCTAGAGCAGAGTGAAGAAAGTATGTTCATAATGCAGAGTTGCGGTGCATGTGCGTGGAACAGAGTGAAGACAGTGTGTTCCTAGAGCAGAGTGAAGACAGTGTGTTCCTAATGCAGAGTTAATACAGTGTGTTCCTACAGCAGGTTGAAGACTGTGTGTTCCTAACAAAGAGTTGCTGTGTATGTGCATGGAGCAGAATGAAGACAGTGTGTTCCTAGAGCGTAGTGAAGACAGTGTGTTCCTAATGCAAAGTGAAGACTGTGTGTTCCTAATGCAGAGTGAAGACAGTGTGTTGCTAGAGGAGAAAGAAGACAGTGTGTTCCTAGAGCAGAGTGAAGACAGTGTGTTCCTAGAGCAGAGTGAAGACAGTGTGTTCTTAATGCAGAGTGAATACAGTGTGTTCCTAGAGCAGAATGAAGACAGTGGTTCCTAATGGAGAATGAAGTCAGGGTGTTCCTAACGCAGAGTGAAGACAGTGTGTTCCTAGAGCAGAGTGAAGACAGTGTGTTCCTAATGCAGAGTTGCAGTGTATGTGCATGGAGCAGAGTGAAGACAGTGTGTTCCTGGAGCAGAGTGAAGACAGTGTGTTTTTAATGCAGAGTGAGGACAGTGTGTTCCTAAGGCAGAGTGAAGACAGTGTCTTCCTAGAGCAGAGTGAAGACAGTGTGTTTTTAACGCATAGTGAAGACAGTGTGTTCCTAATGCATAGTGAAGACAGTGTCTTCCTGGAGCAGAGTGAAGACAGTGTGTTCCTAATGCATAGTGAAGACAGTGTGTTCCTAAGGCAGAGTGAAGACAGTGTGTTCCTAGAGTAGAGTGAAGACAGTGTGTTCCTAATGCATAGTGAAGACAGTGTGTTCCGAGAACAGAGTGAAGACAGTGTGTTCCTAATGCATAGTGAAGACAGTGTGTTCCTAATGCAGAGTTGCAGGGTATGTGCATTGAGCAGAATGAAGACATTGTGTTCTTAAGGCACAGTGAAGACATTGTGTTCCTAATGCAGAGTGAAGACTGTGTGTTCCTAATGCAGAGGGAAGACAGTGTGTTCCTGATGCACAGTGAAGACAGTGTGTCCCTAGAGCAGAGTGAAGACAGTGTGTTCCTAACGCAGAGTGAAGACAGTGTGTTCCTAGAAGAGAAAGAAAACAGTATGTTCCTAGAGCAGAGTGAAGACAGTGTGTTCCTAATGCAGAGTGAAGACAGAGTGTTCTTAATGCAGAGTGAAGACAGTATGTTCCTGATGCAGAGTGAAGACAGTGTGTTCCTAGAGTAGAAAGAAAACAGTGTGTTCCTAGAGCAGAGTGAAGACAGTGTGTTCCTAATGCAGAAGGAGACAGTGTTTTCCTAGAGCATAGTGAAGACAGTGTTCCTTAAGCAGAGTTGCGGTGTATGTGCATGGAGCAGAGTGAAGACAGTGTGTTCCTAGAGCAGAGTGAAGACAGTGTTTTCCTAATGCAGAGTGGCGGTTTATGTGCATGGAACAAAGTGAAGACAGTGTGTTCCTAGAGCAGAGTGAAGACAGTGTGTTCCTAATGCAGAGTTAATACAGTGTGTTCCTACAGCAGATTGAAGACAGTGTGTTCCTAACAAAGAATTGTTGTTTTTGTGCATGGAGCAGAGTGAAGACAGTGTGTTCCTAGAGCAGAGTGAAGACAGTGTGTTCCTAATGAAGAGTGAAGACAGTGTGTTCCTAATGCAGAGTGAAGACAGTGTGTTCCTAGAGGAGAAAGAAGACAGTGTTTTCCTAGAGCAGAGTGAAGACAGTGTGTTCCTAGACCAGAATGAAGACAGTGTGTTCCTAATGGAGAGTGAAGTCAGTGTGTTCCTAACGCAGAGTGAAGACAGTGTGTTCCTAGAGCAGAGTGAAGACAGTGTGTTCCTAATGCAGAGTTGCGGTGTATGTGCATGGAGCAGAGTGAAGACAGTGTGTTCCTAGAGGACAAAGAAAACAGTGTGTTCCTAGAGCAGAGTGAAAACAGTGTGTTCCTAATGCAGAGTGAAGACAGTGTGATCCTAGTGCAGAGTGATGACAGTGTGTTCCTAATGCAGAGTTGCGGTGTATGTGCATGGAGCAGAGTGAAGACAGTGTGTTCCTAGAGGACAAAGAAAACAGTGTGTTCCTAGAGCAGAGTGAAAACAGTGTGTTCCTAATGCAGAGTGAAGACAGTGTGATCCTAGTGCAGAGTGATGACAGTGTGTTCCTCATGCAGAGTGAAGACAGTGTGTTCATCATGCAGAGTGAAGACAGTGTGTTCCTAGAGCAGAGTGAAGACAGTGTGTTCCTAATGCAGAGTTGCAGTGTATGTGCATGGAGCAGAGTGAAGACAGTGTGTTTTTAATGCAGAGTGAGGACAGTGTGTTCCTAAGGCAGAGTGAAGACAGTGTCTTCCTAGAGCAGAGTGAAGACAGTGTGTTCCTAACGCATAGTGAAGACAGTGTGTTCCTAAGGCAGAGTGAAGACACTGTTTTCCTAGAGCAGAGTGAGGACAGTGTGTTCCTAATGCATAGTGAAGACAGTGTGTTCCGAGAGCAGAGTGAAGACTGTGTTCCTAATGCGGCGTGAAGACAGTGTGTTCCTAATGCAGAGCTGCAGGGTATGTGCATTGAGCAGAATGAAGACATTGTGTTCTTAAGGCAGAGTGAAGACATTGTGTTCCTAATGCAGAGTGAAGACTGTGTGTTCCTAATGCAGAGTGAAGACAGTGTGTTTCTGATGCAGAGTGAAGACAGTGTGTTCCTAGAGCAGAGTTAAGACAGTGTGTTCCTAACGCAGAGTGAAGACAGTGTGTTCCTAGAAGAGAAAGAAAACAGTGTGTTCCTAGAGCAGAGTGAAGACAGTGTGTTCCTAATGCAGAGTGAAGACAGTGTGTTCTTAATGCAGAGTGAAGAAAGTATGTTTCTGATGCAGAGTGAAGACAGTGTGTTCCTAGAGGAGAAAGAAAACAGTGTGCTTCTAGAGCAGAGTGAAGACAGTGTGTTCCTAATGCAGAGTGAAGACAGTGTTTTCCTAGAGCATAGTGAAATCAGTGGGTTCCTAATGCAGAGTTGCGGTGTATGTGCATGGAGCAGAGTGAAGACAGTGTGTTCCTAGAGCAGAGTGATACAATGTGTTCCTAATGCAGAGTTGCGGGTTATGTGCATGGAAAAAAGTGAAGACAGTGTGTTCCTAGAGCAGAGTGAAGACAGTGTGTTCCTAATGCAGAGTTAATACAGTGTGTTCCTACAGCAGATTGAAGACAGTGTGTTCCTAACAAAGAATTGCTGTTTATGTGCATGGAGCAGAGTGAAGACAGTGTGTTCCTAGAGCAGAGTGAAGACAGTGTGTCCCTAATGAAGAGTGAAGACAGTGTGTTCCTAATGCAGAGTGAAGACAGTGTGTTCCTAGAGGAGAAAGAAGACAGTGTTTTCCTAGAGCAGAGTGAAGACAGTGTGTTCCTAGAGCAGAATGAAGACAGTGTGTTCCTAATGGAGAGTGAAGTCAGTGTGTTCCTAACACAGAGTGAAGACAGTGTGTTCCTAGAGCAGAATGAAGACAGTGTGTTCCTAATGCAGAGTTGCGGTGTATGTGCATGGAGCAGAGTGAAGACAGTGTGTTCCTAGAGGAGAAAGAAAACAGTGTGTTCCTAGAGCAGAGTGAAAACAGTGTGTTCCTAAAGGAGAAAGAAGACAGTGTGTTCCTAGAGCAGAGTGAAGACAAGTGTTCCTAGAGCAGAGTGAAGACAGTGTCTTCTTAATGCAGAATGAAGACAGTGTGTTCCTAGAGCAGAATGAAGACAGTGGTTCCTAATGGAGAATGAAGTCAGTGTGTTAGGACGCAGAGTGAAGACAGTGTGTTCCTAGAGGAGAAACAAAACAGTGTGTTCCTAGAGCAGAGTGAAAACAGTGTGTTCCTAATGCAGAGTGAAGACAGTGTGTTCCTAAGGCAGAGTGAAGACAGTGATTTCCTAGAGCAGAGTGAAGACAGTGTGTTCCTAATGAATAGTGAAGACAGTGTCTTCCTAGAGCAGAGTGAAGACAGTGTGTTCCTAACGCATAGTGAAGACAGTGTGTTCCTAAGGCAGAGTTAAGACAGTGTTTTCCTAGAGCAGAGTGAAGACAGTGTGTTCCTAATGCATAGTGAAGACAGTGTTTTCCGAGAGCAGAGTGAAGACTGTGTTCCTAATGGGGCGTGAAGACAGTGTGTTCCTAATGCAGAGCTGCAGGGTATGTGCATTGAGCAGAATGAAGACATTGTGTTCTTAAGGCAGAGTGAAGACATTGTGTTCCTAATGCAGAGTGAAGACTGTGTGTTCCTAATGCAGAGTGAAGACAGTGTGTTGCTGATGTAGAGTGAAGACAGTGTGTTCCTAGAGCAGAGTGAAGACAGTGTGTTCCTATCGCAGAGTGAAGACAGTGTGTTCCTAGAAGAGAAAGAAAACAGTGTGTTCCTAGAGCAGAGTGAAGACAGTGTGTTCCTAAAGCAGAGAGAAGACAGTGTGTTCCTAGAGGAGAAAGAAAACAGTGTGCTTCTAGAGCAGAGTGAAGACAGTGTGTTCCTAATGCAGAGTGAAGACATTGTTTTCCTAGAGCATAGTGAAGACAGTGTGTTCCTAATGCAGAGTTGCGGTGTATGTGCATGGAGCAGAGTGAAGACAGTGTGTTCCTAGAGCAGAGTGATACAATGTGTTCCTAATGCAGAGTTGCGGTTTATGTGCATGGAACAAAGTGAAGACAGTGTGTTCCTAGAGCAGAGTGAAGACAGTGTGTTCCTAATGCAGAGTTAATACAATGTGTTCCTACAGCAGATTGAAGACAGTGTGTTCCTAACAAAGAGTTGCTGTGTATGTGCATTGAGCAGAGTGAAGACAGTGTGTTCCTAGAGCCGAGTGAAGACAGTGTGTTCCTAATGAAAAGTGAAGACAGTGTGTTCCTAATGCAGAGTGAAGACAGTGTGTTCCTAGAGGAGAAAGAAGACAGTGTGTTCCTAGAGCAGAGTGAAGACAGTGTGTTCCTAGAGCAGAGTGAAGACAGTGTGTTCTTAATGCAGAGTGAAGACAGTGTGTTCCTAGAGCAGAATGAAGACAGTGGTTCCTAATGGAGAATGAAGTCAGTGTGTTCCTAACGCAGAGTGAAGACAGTGTGTTCCTAGAGCAGAGTGAAGACAGTGTGTTCCTAATGCAGAGTTGCAGTGTATGTGCATGGAGCAGAGTGAAGACAGTGTGTTCCTAGAGCAGAGTGACGACAGTGTGTTTTTAATGCAGAGTGAGGACAGTGTGTTCCTAAGGCAGAGTGAAGACAGTGTCTTCCTAGAGCAGAGTGAAGACAGTGTGTTTTTAACGCATAGTGAAGACAGTGTGTTCCTAATACATACTGAAGACAGTGTCTTCCTAGAGCAGAGTGAAGACAGTGTGTTCCTAACGCATAGTGAAGACAGTGTGTTCCTAAGGCAGAGTGAAGACAGTGTGTTCCTAGAGCAGAGTGAAGACAGTGTGTTCCTAATGCATAGTGAAGACAGTGTGTTCCGAGAGCAGAGTGAAGACAGTGTGTTCCTAATGCAGCGTGAAGACAGTGTGTTCCTAATGCAGAGTTGCAGGGTATGTGAATTGAGCAGAATGAAGACATTGTGTTCTTAAGGCAGAGTGAAGACATTGTGTTCCTAATGCAGAGTGAAGACTGTGTGTTCCTAATGCAGAGTAAAGACAGTGTGTTCCTGATGCACAGTGAAGACAGTGTGTTCCTAGAGCAGAGTGAAGACAGTGTGTTCCTAACGCAGAGTGAAGACAGTGTGTTCTTAATGCAGACTGAAGACAGTATGTTCCTGATGCAGAGTGAAGACAGTGTGTTCCTAGAGTAGAAAGAAAACAGTGTGTTCCTAGAGCAGAGTGAAGACAGTGGGTTCCTAATGCAGAAGGAGACAGTGTTTTCCTAGAGCATAGTGAAGACAGTGTGTTCCTAACGCAGAGTTGCGGGTTATGTGCATGGAGCAGAGTGAAGACAGTGTGTTCCTAGAGTAGAGTGAAGACAGTGTGTTCCTAATGCAGAGTTAATACAATATGTTCCTACAGCAGAGTGAAGACAGTGTGTTCCTAGAGCAGAGTGAAGACAGTGTGTTCCTAATGCAGAGTTAATACAGTGTGCTCCTACAGGAGATTGAAGATTGTGTGTTCCTAACAAAGAGTTGCTGTGTATGTGCATGGAGCAGTTGAAGACAGTGTGTTCCTAGAGCAGAGTGAAGACAGTGTGTTCCTAATGCAAAGTGAAGACAGTGTGTTCCTAATGCAGAGTGAAGACAGTGTGTTCCTAAAGGAGAAAGAAGACAGTGTGTTCCTAGTGCAGAGTGAAGACAAAGTGTTCCTAGAGCAGAGTGAAGACAGTGTCTTCTTAATGCAGAGTGAAGACAGTGTGTTCCTAGAGCAGAATGAAGACAGTGGTTCCTAATGGAGAATGAAGTCAGTGTGTTAGGACGCAGAGTGAAGACAGTGTGTTCCTAGAGGAGAAAGAAAACAGTATGTTCCTAGAGCAGAGTGAAAACTGTGTGTTCCTAATGCAGAGTGAAGACAGTGTGTTCCTAACGCAGAGTTTCAGTGTATGTGCATGGAGCAGAGTGAAGACAGTGTGTTCCTAGAGCAGAGTGAAGAAAGTATGTTCATAATGCAGAGTTGCAGTGTATGTGCGTGGAACAGAGTGAAGACAGTGTGTTCCTAGAGCAGAGTGAAGACAGTGTGTTCCTAATGCAGAGTTAATACAGTGTGTTCCTACAGCAGGTTGAAGACTGTGTGTTCCTAACAAAGAGTTGCTGTGTATGTGCATGGAGCAGAGTGAAGACAGTGTGTTCCTAGAGCGTAGTGAAGACAGTGTGTTCCTAATGCAAAGTGAAGACTGTGTGTTCCTAATGCAGAGTGAAGACAGTGTGTTGCTAGAGGAGAAAGAAGACAGTGTGTTCCTAGAGCAGAGTGAAGACAGTGTGTTCCTAGAGCAGAGTAAAGACAGTGTGTTCTTAATGCAGAGTAAATACAGTGTGTTCCTAGAGCAGAATGAAGACAGTGGTTCCTAATGGAGAATGAAGTCAGTGTGTTCCTTACGCAGAGTGAAGACAGTGTGTTCCTAGAGCAGAGTGAAGACAGTGTGTTCCTAATGCAGAGTTGCAGTGTATGTGCATGGAGCAGAGTGAAGACAGTGTGTTCCTGGAGCAGAGTGAAGACAGTGTGTTTCTAATGCAGAGTGAGGACAGTGTGTTCCTAAGGCAGAGTGAAGACAGTGTCTTCCTAGAGCAGAGTGAAGACAGTGTGTTTTTAACGCATAGTGAAGACAGTGTGTTCCTAATGCATAGTGAAGACAGTGTCTTCCTAGAGCAGAGTGAAGACAGTGTGTTCCTAATGCATAGAGAAGACAGTGTGTTCCTAAGGCAGAGTGAAGACAGTGTGTTCCTAGAGTAGAGTGAAGACAGTGTGTTCCTAATGCATATTGAAGACAGTGTGTTCCGAGAGCAGAGTGAAGACAGTGTGTTCCTAATGCAGCTTGAAGACAGTGTGTTCCTAATGCAGAGTTGCAGGGTATGTGCATTGAGCAGAATGAAGACATTGTGTTCTTAAGGCACAGTGAAGACATTGTGTTCCTAATGCAGAGTGAAGACTGTGTGTTCCTAATGCAGAGGGAAGACAGTGTGTTCCTGATGCACAGTGAAGACAGTGTGTTCCTAGAGCAGAGTGAAGACAGTGTGTTCCTAACGCAGAGTGAAGACAGTGTGTTCCTAGAAGAGAAAGAAAACAGTATGTTCCTAGAGCAGAGTGAAGACAGTGTGTTCCTAATGCAGAGTGAAGACAGTGTGTTCCTACAGCAGATTGAAGACAGTGTGTTCCTAACAAAGAATTGCTGTTTATGTGCATGGAGCAGAGTGAAGACAGTGTGTTCCTAGAACAGAGTGAAGACAGTGTGTTCCTAATGAAGAGTGAAGACAGTGTGTTCCTAATGCAGAGTGAAGACAGTGTGTTCCTAGAGGAGAAAGAAGACAGTGTTTTCCTAGAGCAGAGTGAAGACAGTGTGTTCCTAGAGCAGAATGAAGATAGTGTGTTCCTAATGGAGAGTGAAGTCAGTGTGTTCCTAACGCAGAGTGAAGACAGTGTGTTCCTAGAGCAGAGTGAAGACAGTGTGTTCCTAATGCAGAGTTGCGGTGTATGTGCATGGAGCAGAGTGAAGACAGTGTGTTCCTAGAGGAGAATGAAAACAGTGTGTTCCTAGAGCAGAGTGAAAACATTGTGTTCCTAATGCAGAGTGAAGACAGTGTGATCCTAGTGCAGAGTGAAGACAGTGTGTTCCTAACGCAGAGTTTCGGTGTATGTGCATGGAGCAGAGTGAAGACAGTGTGTTCCTAGAGCAGAGTGAAGACAGTGTGTTCATAATGCAGAGTTGCGGTGTATGTGCGTGGAACAGAGTGAAGACAGTGTGTTCCTAGAGCAGAGTGAAGACAGTGTGTTCCTAATGCAGAGTTAATACAGTGTGTTCCTACAGCAGGTTGAAGACTGTGTGTTCCTAACAAAGAGTTGCTGTGTATGTGCATGGAGCAGAGTGAAGACAGTGTGTTCCTAATGCAGAGTGAAGACAGTGTGTTCCAAGAGGAGAAAGAAGACAGTGTGTTCCTAGAGCAGAGTGAAGACAGTGTGTTCCTAGAGCAGAATGAAGACATTGTTTTCTTAAGGCAGAGTGAAGACATTGTGTTCCTAATGCAGAGTGAAGACAGTGTGTTCCTAATGCAGAGTGAAGACAGTGTTTTCCTGATGCAGAGTGAAGACAGTGTGTTCCTAGAGCAGATTGAAGACAGTATGTTCCTAATGCAGAGTGAAGACAGTGTGTTCCTAGAGGAGAAAGAAAACAGTGTGTTCCTAGAGCAGAGTGAAGACAGTGTGTTCCTAATGCAGAGTGAAGACAGTGTGTTCCTAGTCCAGAGTGAAGACAGTGTGTTCCTAACACAGAGTTGCGGTGTATGTGCATGGAGCAGAGTGAAGACAGTGTGTTCCTAGAGCAGAGTGAAGACAGTGTGTTCATAATGGAGAGTTGCGGTGTATGTGCATGGAACAGAGTGAAGACAGTGTGTTCCTAGAGCAGAGTTAATACAGTGTGTTCCTACAGCAGATGGAAGATTGTGTGTTCCTAACAAAGAGTTGCTGTGTATGTGCATGGAGCAGAATGAAGACAGTGGTTCCTAATGGAGAATGAAGTCAGTGTGTTCCTAACGCAGAGTGAAGACAGTGTGTTCCTCAGGCAGACGAAGACAGTGTGTTCCTAGAGCAGAGTGAAGACAGTGTGTTCCTAATGCAGCGTGAAGACAGTGTGTTCCTAATGCAGAGTGAAGACTGTGTGTTCCTAATGCAGAGTGAAGACAGTGTGTTCCTGATGCAGAGTGAAGACAGTGTGTTCCTAGAGCAGAGTGAAGACAGTGTGTTACTAACACAGAGAGGAGACAGTGTGTTCCTAGAAAGAGAAAGAAAACAGTGTTTTCCTAGAGCAGTGTGAAGACAGTGTGTTCCTAAGACAGAGTGAAGACAGTGTGTTCTTAATGCAGAGTGAAGACAGTATGTTCCTGATGCAGAGTGAAGACAGTGTGTTCCTAGAGGAGAAAGAATACAGTGTGTTCCTAGAGCAGAGTGAAGACAGTGTGTTCCTAATGCAGAGTGAAGACAGTGTTTTCCTAGAGCATAGTGAAGACAGTGTGTTCCTAATGCAGAGTTGCGGTGTATGTGCATGGAGCAGAGTGAAGACAGTGTGTTCCTAGAGCAGAGTGTAGACAGTGTGTTCCTAATGCAAAGTGAAGACAGTGTGTTCCTAATGCAGAGTGAAGACAGTATGTTCCTAGAGGAGAAAGAAGACAGTGTGTTCCTAGAGCAGAGTGAAGACAGTTTGTTCCTAGAGCAGAGTGAAGACAGTGTGTTCTTAATGCAGAGTGAAGACAGTGTGTTCCTAGAGCAGAATGAAGACAGTGGTTCCTAATGGAGAATGAAGTCAGTGTGTTCCTAACGCAGAGTGAATACAGTGTGTTCCTAGAGCAGAGTGAAGACAGTGTGTTCCTAATGCAGAGTTAATACAGTGTGTTCCTACAGCAGGTTGAAGACTGTGTGTTTTTAACAAAGAGTTGCTGTGTATGTGCATGGAGCAGAGTGAAGACAGTGTGTTCCTAATGCAGAGTGAAGACAGTGTGTTCCTAGAGGAGAAAGAAGACAGTGTGTTCCTAGAGCAGAGTGAAGACAGTGTGTTCCTAGAGCAGAATGAAGACATTGTTTTCTTAAGGCAGAGTGAAGACATTGTGTTCCTAATGCAGAGTGAAGACAGTGTGTTCCTAATGCAGAGTGAAGACAGTGTTTTCCTGATGCAGAGTGAAGACAGTGTGTTCCTAGAGCAGATTGAAGACAGTATGTTCCTAACGCAGAGTGAAGACAGTGTGTTCCTAGAGGAGAAAGAAAACAGTGTGTTCCTAGAGCAGAGTGAAGACAGTGTGTTCCTAATGCAGAGTGAAGACAGTGTGTTCCTAGTCCAGAGTGAAGACAGTGTGTTCCTAACACAGAGTTGCGGTGTATGTGCATGGAGCAGAGTGAAGACAGTGTGTTCCTAGAGCAGAGTGAAGACAGTGTGTTCATAATGGAGAGTTGCGGTGTATGTGCATGGAACAGAGTGAAGACAGTGTGTTCCTAGAGCAGAGTGAAGACAGTGTGTTCCTAATGCAGAGTTAATACAGTGTGTTCCTACAGCAGATGGAAGGTTGTGTGTTCCTAACAAAGAGTTGCTGTGTATGTGCATGGAGCAGAATGAAGACAGTGGTTCCTAATGGAGAATGAAGTCAGTGTGTTCCTAACGCAGAGTGAAGACAGTGTGTTCCTCAGGCAGAGTGAAGACAGTGTGTTCCTAGAGCAGAGTGAAGACAGTGTGTTCCTAATGCAGCGTGAAGACAGTGTGTTCCTAATGCAGAGTGAAGACTGTGTGTTCCTAATGCAGAGTGAAGACAGTGTGTTCCTGATGCAGAGTGAAGACAGTGTGTTCCTAGAGCAGAGTGAAGACAGTGTGTTACTAACACAGAGAGGAGACAGTGTGTTCCTAGAAAGAGAAAGAAAACAGTGTTTTCCTAGAGCAGTGTGAAGACAGTGTGTTCCTAAGACAGAGTGAAGACAGTGTGTTCTTAATGCAGAGTGAAGACAGTATGTTCCTGATGCAGAGTGAAGACAGTGTGTTCCTAGAGGAGAAAGAAGACAGTGTGTTCCTAGAGCAGAGTGAAGACAGTTTGTTCCTAGAGCAGAGTGAAGACAGTGTGTTCTTAATGCAGAGTGAAGACAGTGTGTTCCTAGAGCAGAATGAAGACAGTGGTTCCTAATGGAGAATGAAGTCAGTGTGTTCCTAACGCAGAGTGAATACAGTGTGTTCTTAGAGCAGAGTGAAGACAGTGTGTTCCTAATGCAGAATTGCAGTGTATGTGTATGGAGCAGAGTGAAGACAGTGTGTTCCTAGAGCAGAGTGAAGACAGTGTGTTCCTAGAGGAGAAAGAAGACATTGTGTTCCTAGAGCAGAGTGAAGACAGTGTGTTCCTAGAGCAGAGTGAAGACAGTGTGTTCTTAATGCAGAGTGAAGACAGTGTGTTCCTAGAGCAGAATGAAGACAGTGTGTTCCTAATGGAGAGTGAAGTCAGTGTGTCGCTAACGCAGATTGAAGACAGTGTGTTCCTAGAGCAGAGTGAAGACAGTGTGTTCCTAATGCAGAGTTGCGGTGTATGTGCATGGAGCAGAGTGAAGACAGTGTGTTCCTAGAGGAGAAAGAAAACAGTGTGTTCCTACAGCAGAGTGAAAACAGTGTGTTCCTAATGCAGAGTGAAGACAGTGTGTTCCTAGAGCAGAGTGAAGACAGTGTGTTCATAATGCATAGTTGCGGTGTATGTGCGTGGAGTGAAGACAGTGTGTTCCTAATGCAAAGTTAATACAGTGTGTTCCTACAGCAGATTGAAGACTGTGTGTTCCTAACAAAGAGTTGCTGTGTATGTGCATGGAGCAGAGTAAAACCAGTGTGTTCCTAGAGCAGAGTGAAGACAGTGTGTTCCTAATGCAAAGTGAAGACAGTGTGTTCCTAATGCAGAGTGAAGACAGTGTGTTCCTAGAGGAGAAAGAAGACAGTGTGTTCCTAGAGCAGAGTGAAGACAGTGTGTTCCTAGAGCAGAGTGAAGACAGTGTGTTCCTAATGCAGAGCTGCGGTATATGTGCATGGAGCTGAGCGAAGACAGTGTCTTCCTAGAGCAGAGTGAAGACAGTGTGTTCCTAACGCATAGTAAAGACAGTGTGTTCCTAACACATAGTGAAACAGTATGTTCCTAACGTGTAGTGAAGACACTGTCTTCCTAAAGCAGAGTTGCGGTGTATGTGCATGGGGCAGAGTGAAGACAGTGTGTTCCTAGAGCAGAGCAAAACAGTATGTTCCTATCGCATAGTGAAAACAGTGTGTTCCTAGAGCAGAATGAAGACAATTTGTTCCTAAGGCAGAGTGAAGAGAGTGTGTTCCTAGAGCAGTGTGAAGACAGTGTGTTTCTAGAGCAAAGTGAATACAGTGTGTTCCTAACGCACAGTGAAGAGAGTGTGTTCCTAGAGCAGAGTGAAGACAGTGTGTTCCTAGAGCAGAATGAAGACAGTGTGTTCCTAACGTAGAGTTGCGGTGTATGTGCATGGAGCTGAGTGAAGACAGTGTGTTCCTAGAGCAGAGTGAAGACAGTGTGTTCCTAATGCTGACTGAACAGTGTGTTACTAGAGCAGTCGAAGACAGTGTGTTCCTAAGGCAGAGTGAAGGCAGTGTGTTACTAAAGCAGAGCGAAGATAGTGTGTTCCTAGAGCAGAGTGAAGACAGTGTGTTCCTAACGCAGAGTTGCGGTGTATGTGCATGGAGCAGAGTGAAGACAGTGTGTTCCTAGAGGAGAGTGAAGACAGTGTGTTCCTAGTGCATAGTGAAGATAGTGTGTTCCTAAGGCAGAGTGAAGATAGTGTGTTTCTAGAGTAGAGTGAAGACAGTGTGTTCCTAATGCAGAGTGAAGACAGTGAGTTCCTAATGCATAGTGAAGACAGTTTGTTCCTGGAGTACAGTGAAGACAGTGTGTTCCTAACACAGAGTTGCGGTGAACGTGCATGGAGCAGAGTGAAGACAGTGTGTTCCTAGAGCAGAATGAAGAGAGTGTGTTCCTAACGCAGAGTGAAGACAGTGTGTTCCTAAAGCAGAGTGAAGACAGTGTGTTCCAGAGCAGAATCAAGACAGTGTGTTCCTAATGCAGAGTGAAGACAGTGTGTTCCTCGAGCAGAGTGAAGACAGTGTGTTCCTAACGCATAGTGAAGAAAGAGTGTTCCTAGAGCACAATGAAGACAGTTTGTACCTAACGTAGAGTGAAGACAGTGTGTTCCAAAGGCAGAGTTGCGGTGTATGTGCATGGAGCAGAGTGAAGACAGTGTGTTCCTAGCGCAGAGTGAAGATAGTGTGTTCCTAACAAAGAGTTGTTGTGTAGGTGCATGGGGCAGAGTGAAGACAGTGTGTTCCTAGAGTAGAGTGAAGACAGTGTGTTCCTAATGCAGAGTGAATCCAGTGTGTTCCTAATGCAGAGTAAAGACAGTGTGTTCCTAGAGCATAGTGAAGACAGTGTGTTCCTAAAGCAGAGTTGCGGTGTACGTGCATGGAGCAGATTGAAGACTGTGTGTTCCTAGAGCAGTGTGAAGACAGTATGTTCCTAAGGCAGAGTGAAGACAGTGTGTTCCTAGAGCAGAGTGAAGACAGTGTGTTCCTCACAAAGAGTTGCCGTGTATGTGCATGGAGCAGAGTGAAGACAGTGTGTTCCTAGAGCCGAGTGAAGAGAGTGTGTTCCTAATGCAGAGTGAATACAGTGTGTTCCTAATGCAGAGTGAAGACAGTGTGTTCCTAATGAAGAGTGAAGACAGTGTGATCCTAGAGCAGAGTGAAGACATTGTGTTCATAAGGCAGAGTTGCATTGTATGTGCATGGAGCAGAGTGAAGACAGTGTGTTCCTAGAGCAGAGTGAAGACTGTATATTCCATAGGGAGAGTGAAGACAGTGTGTTCCTAAAGCAGAAAGAAGACAGTGTGTTCCTAGAGCAGAGTGAAGACAGTGTTTTCCTAACGCAGAGTTGCGGTGTATGTGCATGGAGCGGATTGAAGACAGTGTGTTCCTAGAGCAGACTGAAGACAGTATGTTCCTAACACATAGTGAAGACAGGATGCTCCTAATGCAGAGTTGCGGTGTACGTGCATGGAGCAAGTGAAGACAGTGTGTTCCTAGAGCAGAGTGAATACAGTGTGTTCCTACAGCAGATTGAAGACAGTGTGTTCCTAACAAAGAGTTGCTGTGTAGGTGCATGGGGCAGAGTGAAGACAGTGTGTTCCTAAAGTAGAGTGAAGACAGTGTGTTCCTAATGCAGAGTGAAGACACTGTGTTCCTAATGCAGAGTGAAGACAGTGTGTTCCTAATGCAGAGTGAAGACAGTGTGTTCCTAGAGCAGAGTGAAGACAGTGTGTTCCTAACGCAGAGTTGCGGTGTACGTGCATGGAGCAGATTGAAGACTGTGTGTTCCTAGAGCAGTGTCAAGACAGTATGTTCCTAAGGCAGATTGAAGATAGAGTGTTTCTAGAGCAGAATGAAGACAGTGTGTTCCTGATGCAGAGTGAAGACAGTAGGTTCCTAATGCAGAGTGAAGACAATGTGTTCCTAGAGCAGAGTGAAGAATGTATGTTCTTTACGCAGAGTTAAGACATTGTCTTCCTAGAGGAGAAAGAAGACAGTGTGTTCCTAGAGCAGAGTGTATACAGTGTGTTCCCTGAGCAGAGTGAAGACAGTTTGTTCCTAACGCAGAGTGAAGACAGTGTGTTCCTGGAGCAGAATGAAGACAGTGTGTTCCTAACGCAGAGTGAAGACAGTGCGTTCCTAATGCAGAGTTGCGAAGTATGTGCATGGAGTAGAGTGAAGACAGTGTGTTCCTAGAGCAGAGTGAAGAAAGTATGTTCGAAATGCAGAGTGAAGAAGGTGAGTTCCTAGAGCAGAGTGAATACAGTGTTCCTAAATCAGAGTGAAGACCGTGTGTTCCTAAGGCAGAGTGAAGACAGTGTGTCCTAATGCAGAGGGAAGAGAGTGTGTTCCTAGAGAAGAGTGAAGACAGTGTGTTTTTAATGCAGAGTGAGGACAGTGTGTTCCTAAGGAAGAGTGAGGTCAGTGTATTACTAATGCAGAGTGAAGACAGTGTGTTCCTAGAACAGAGTGAAGACAGTGTGTTCCTATCGCAGAGTTGCGGTGTATGTGCATGGAGCTGAGTGAAGACAGTGTGCTCCTAGAGCAGAGTGAAGACAGTGTGTTCCTAATGCAGACTGAACAGTGTGTTACTAGAGCAGAGTGAAGACAGTGTGTTCGTAAGACAGAGTAAATACAGTGTGTGTCTAAGGCAGAGTGAAGACAGTGTGTTACTAAAGCAGAGTGAAGACAGTGTGTTCCTAACGCAGAGTTGCAGTGTATGTGCTTGGAGCAGAGTGAAGACAGTGTGTTCCTAGAGCAGAAAAAAGACAGTGTGTTCCTAATGCAGAGTGAAGACAGTGTGTTCCTATAGCAGAGTGAAGACAGTGTCTTCCTAGAGCAGAGTGAAGACAGTGTGTTCCAAAAAGAGAAAGAAAACAGTGTGTTCCTATGGCAGAGAGAAGACAGTGTGTTCCTAATGCAGAGTGAAGACAGTGTGTTCCTAATGCAGAGTGAAGACAGTGTGTTCCTAATGCAGAGTGAAGACAGTGTGTTCCTAGAGAAGAGTGAAGACACTGTTTTACTAATGAAGAGTGAGGTCAGTGTATTACTAATGCAGAGTGAAGACATTGTGTTCCTAGAACAGAGTGAAGACAGTGTGTTCCTATGACAGAGTTGCGGTGTATGTGCATGGAGCAGAGTGAAGACAGTGTGTTCCTAGAGCAGAGTGAAGACAGTGTGTTCCTAATGTAGACTGAACATTGTGTTATTAGAGCAGAGTGAAGACAGTGTGTTCCTGAGGCAGATTGAAGACCGTGTGTTACTAAAGCAGCTTGAAGACAGTGTGTTCCTAGAGCAGAGTGAAGACATTGTGTTCCTAACGCAGAGTTGCTATGTATGTGCTTGGAACAGAGTGAAGACAGTGTGTTCCTAATGCAGAGTGAAGACAGTGTGTTCCTAATTCATAGTGAAGACAGTGTGTTCCTGGAGCAGTGTGAAGACAGTGTGTTCCTAACGCAGATTGCAGTGTACGTGTATCGAGCAGTGTGAACACAGTGTGTTCCTAGAGCAGAATGAAGACAGTGTGTTCCTAACACAGAGTAAAGACAGTGCATTCCTAACGCAGAGTTCTGAAGTACGTGCATGGAGCAGAGTGAAGACAGTGTGTTCCTAATGCAGAGTGAAGACACTGAGTTCCAAGAGCAGAGTGAAGATAGTGTTCCTAAATCAGAGTGAAGACAGTGTGTTACTAATGCATAGTGAAGACAGTGTGTTCCTAATGCAGAGTGAAGACAGCGTGTTCCTAGTGCAGAGTGAAGACAGTGTGTTCGTAGAGCAGAATGAAGACAGTGTGTTCCTAATGCAGAGTGAAGACCGTGTGTTCCTAATGCAGAGTGAAGACAGTGTGTTCCTCGAGCAGAGTGAAGACAGTGTGTTCCTAACGCACAGTTGCGGTGTATGTGCATGGAGCAGAGTGAAGACTGTATATTCCTAATGCATAGTGAAGAAAGTGTGTTCCTAGAGCAGAGTGAAGACAGTGTGTTCCTAACCTAGAGTGTAGACAGTGTGTTCCAAACGCAGAGTTGCGGTGTATGTGCATGGAGCAGAGTGAAGACAGTGTGTTCCTAGTGCAGAGTGATGACAGTGTGTTCTTAATGCCGAGTTAATACAGTATGTTCCTACAGCAGAGTAAAGACAGTGTGTTCCAAACAAAGAGTTGCTGTGTAGGTTCATGGGGCAGAGTTAAGACAGTGTGTTCCTAGAGTAGAGTGAAGACAGTATGTTCCTAATGCAGAGTGAAGACACTGTGTTCCTAATGCAGAGTGAAGACAGTGTGTTCCTAATGCAGAGTGAAGACAGTGTGTTCCTAAAGCAGAGTAAAGACAGTGTGTTCCTAGAGCAGAGTGAAGACAGTGTGTTCCTAACTCAGAGTTGCGGTGCACGTGCATGGAGCAAATTGAAGACTGTGTGTTCCTAGAGCAGTGTGAATACAGTATGTTCCTAAGGCAGAGTGAAGACAGAGGGTTTTTAGATCAGAATGAAGACAGTGTGTTCCTAACGCAGAGTTGCGGTGTATGTGCATGGAGCGGATTGAAGACAGTGTTTTCCTAGAGCAGAGTGAAGAGAGTTTGTTCCTAATACAGAATGAAGACAGTGTGTTCCTAATGCAGAGTGAAGACAGTGTGTTCCTAATGCAGAGTGAAGACAGTGTGTTCCTAGAGCAGAGTGAAGACAGTGTGTTCCTATCACAGTTGCGGTGCATGTGCATGGAGCATAGTAAAGACATTGTGTTCCTAGAGCAGAATGAAGACAGTGTGTTCCTAATGCATAGTGAAGACCGTGTGTTCCTACGCAGAGTGAAGACAGTGTGTTCCTAATGCAGAGTGAAGACAGTGTCTTCCTAGAGCAGAGTGAAGACAGTTTGTTCCTAACGATAGGGAAGACAGTGTGTTCCTAACGCATAGTGAAAACAGTATGTTCCTAACGCATAGTGAAGACAGTGTGTTCCTAACGCAGAGTTGCGGTGTATGTGCATGGAGCACAGTGAAGACAGTGTTTTCCTAGATCAGAATGAAGACAGTGTTCCTAATGCAGAGTGAAGGCAGTGTGTTCCTAATGCAGAGTGAAGACAGTGTGTTCCTACAGCAGAATGAAGACAGTTTGTTCCTAACCAGAGAGAAGACAGTGTGTTCATAATGCAGAGTTGCGGTGTATGTGCATGGAGCAGAGTGAAGACAGTTTGTTCCAAGAGGAGAGTGAAGACAGTGTGTTCCAAGAGCAGAGTGAAGACAGTATGTTCCTAATGCAGAGTGAAGACTGTGTGTTCCTAATGCAGAGTGATGACAGTGTGATCCTAGAACAGAGTGAAGACAGTGTGTTCCTAATGCAGAGTTGCGGTGTATGTGCATGGAGCAGAGTGAAGACAGTGTGTTCCTAGAGCCGAGTAAAGACATTATGTTCCTAACGCAGAGTGAAGAGAGTGTGTTCCTAGAGCAGAATGAAGACAGTGTGTTCCTAGAGCAGAGTGAAGACAGTGTTCCTAACGCAGAGTTGCGGTGTATGTGCACGGAGCAGAGTGAAGACAGTGTGTTTCTAGAGCAGAGTGAAGACAGTTTGTTCCTAATACGGAGTGAAGACAGTGTGTTCCTACTACAGAGTGAAGACAGTGTGTTCCTAATGCAGAGTGAAGACTGTGTGTTCCTAATGCAGAGTGAAGACAGTGTGTTCCTACCGCATAGTGAAGACAGTGTGTTCCTAACGCATAGTGAAGACAGTATGTTCCTAACGCATAGTGAAGATAGTGTGTTTCTAACGCAGAGTTGTGGTGTATGTGCATGGAGCAGAGTGAAGACAGTGTGTGCCTAGAGAAGAGTGAAGACAATATGTTCCTTAGGCATAGTGAAGACAGTGTGTTCCTAACGGAGAGTTACAGGGTATGTGCATGGAGCAGAGTGAAGACAGTGTGTTTTTCATTCAGCGTGAGGACAGTGTGTTCCTAAGACAGAGGGAAGACCGTGTCTTTCTAGAGCAGAGTGAAGACAGTGTGTTCCTAACACATAGTGAAGACAGTGTGTTCCTAGCCCAGAGTGAAGACAGTGTGTTCCTAATGCCGAGTTAATACAGTGTGTTCCTACAGCAGAGTGAAGACAGTTTGTTCCTAACAAAGAGTTGCTGTGTAGGTGCATGGGGCAGAGTGAAGACATTGTGTTCCTAGAGTAGAGTGAAGACAGTGTGTTCCTAATGCAGAGTGAAGACAGTGTGTTCCTAATGCAGAGTGAAGACAGTGTGTCCCTAAGGCAGAGTGAAGACAGTGTCTAGAGCAGAGTGAAGACAGTGTGTTCCTAACGCATAGTGAAGACAGTGTGTTCCTAGCGCAGAGTGAAGACAGTGTGTTCCTAATGCCGAGTTAATACTGTATGTTCCTACAGCAGAGTGAAGACAGTGTGTTCCTAACTCAGAGTTGCGGTGTACGTGCATGGAGCAGATTGAAGACTGTGTGTTCCTAGAGCAGTGTGAATACAGTATGTTCCTAAGGCAGAGTGAAGACAGAGGGTTTCTAGATCAAAATGAAGACAGTGTGTTCCAAACGCAGAGTTGCGGTGTATGTGCATGGAGTGGATTGAAGACAGTGTGTTCCTAGAGCAGAGTGAAGACAGTTTGTTCCTAATACAGAATGAAGACAGTGTGTTCCTAATGCAGAGTGAAGACAGTGTGTTCCTAATGCAGAGTGAAGACAGTGTGTTCCTAGAGCAGAGTGAAGACAGTGTGTTCCTATCACAGTTGCGGTGCATGTGCATGGAGCAGAGTGAACTCATTGTGTTCCTAGAGCAGAATGAAGACAGTGTGTTCCTAATGCACAGTGAAGACAGTGTGTTCCTAATGCAGAGTGAAGACAGTGTGATCCTAATGCAGAGTGAAGACAGTGTGTTCTTGATGCAGAGTGAAGACAGTGTGTTCCTAGAGCAGAATGAAGACAGTGCGTTCCTAATGCACAGTGAAGACCGTGTGTTCCTATGCAGAGTGAAGACAGTGTGTTCCTAATGCAGAGTGAAGACAGTGTCTTCCTAGAGCAGAGTGAAGACAGTTGTTCCTAACAAATAGGGAAGACAGTGTGTTCCTAACGCATAGTGAAAAGTGTATGTTCCTAAGGCATAGTGAAGACAGTGTGTTCCTAACGCAGAGTTGCGGTGTATGTGCATGGAGCACCGTGAAGACAGTGTTTTCCTAGAGCAGAGTGAAGACAGTGTGTTCCTAATGCATAGTGAAGACAGTGTGTTCCTAGCGCAGAGTGAAGACAGTGTGTTCCTAATGCAGAGTTAATACAGTATGTTCCGAATGCAGAGTGAAGACAGAGTGTTCCTAATGCAGTGTGAAGACAGTTTTCTCCTAGAGCAGAGTTAAGACAGTGTGTTCCTAACGCAGAGTTGCGGTGTACGTGCATGGAGCAGATTGAAGACTGTGTGTTCCTAGAGCAGTGTGAAGACAGTATGTTCCTAAGGCAGAGTGAAGACAGAGTGTTTCTAGAGCCGAATGAAGACAGTGTGTTCCTAACACAGAGTTGCGGTGTATGTGCAAGGAGCGGATTGAAGACAGTGTGTTCCTAGAGCAGAGTGAAGACAGTGTGTTCCTAACGCAGAGTTGCGGTGTACGTGTTGGAGCAGAGTGAAGACAGTGTGTTCCTAACGCAGAGTTGTGGTGTACGTGTTGGAGCAGAGTGAAGACAGTGTGTTCCTTATGCAGAGTGAAGACAGAGTCTTCCTCGAGCAGAGTGAAGACAGTGAGTTCTTAATGCAGAGTGAAGACAGTGTGTTCCTAGAGTAGAGTGAAGACAGTGTGTTCCTAATGCAGAGTGAAGACAGTGTGTTCCTAATGCAGAGTGAAGACGGTGTGTTCCTAGAGCAGAGTGAAGACAGTGTGTTCCAGCGCAGAGTTGTGGTGTACGTGCATGGAGCAGAATGAAGACTGTGTGTTCCTAGAGCAGTTTGAAGACAGTATGTTCCTAAGGCAGAGTGAAGACAGAGTGTTTCTAGAGCAGAATGCAGACAGTGTGTTCCTAACACAGAGTTGCGGTGTATGTGCATGGAGCGGATTGAAGACAGTGTGTTCCTAGAGCAGAGTGAAGACAGTATGTTCCTAATGCATAGTGAAGACAGTGTGTCACTAACGCAGAGTTGCGGTGTACCTGCATGGAGCAGAGTGAAGACCTTGTGTTCCTAGAGCAGAGTGAAGACAGTAGTTCCTAATGCAGATGAATACAGCATGTTCCTACAGCAGATTAAAAACAGTGTGTTCCTAACAAAGAGTTGCTGTGTATGTGCATGGATCAGAGTGAAGACAGTGTGTTCCTAGAGCAGAGTGAAGACAGTGTGTTCCTAATCCAGAATGAATACAGTGTGTTCCTAATGCAGAGTGAAGACAGTGTGTTCCTAATGCAGAGTGAAGACAGTGTGTTTCTTGAGCAGAATGAAGACAGTGTGTTCCTAACGCAGAGTGAAGACAGTGTGTTCCAAACGCAGAGTTGCGGTGTACGTGCATGTAGCAAAATGAAGACTGTTTGTTCCAAGAGCAGTGTGAAGACAGTATGTTCCTAAGGCAGAGTGAAGACAGAGTGTTTCTAGAGCAGATTAAAGACAGTGTGTTCCTAACGCACAGTTGCGGTGTATGTGCATGGAGCAGAGTGAAGACAGTATATTCCTAACGCATAGTGAAGAAAGTGTGTTCCTAGAGCAGAATGAAGACTGTTTGTTCCTAATGTAGAGTGAAGACAGTGTGTTTCAAACGCAGAGTTGCGGTGTATGTGCATGGAGCAGAATGAAGACAGTGTGTTCCTATCGCAGAGGGAAGACAGTGTGTTCCTAATGCAGAGTTAATACAGAGTGAAGACAGTGTGTTCCTAACAAAGAGTTGCTGTGTTGGTGCATGGGGCAGAGTGAAGACTGTGTGTTCCTAGAGTAGAGAGAAGACAGTGTGTTCCTAATGCATACTGATGACAGTGTGTTCCTGATGCAGAGTGAAGACAGTGTGTTCCTGATGCAGAGTGAAGACACTATGTTCCTAATGCAGAGTGAAGACAATGTGTTCCTGATGCAGAGTGAAGACAATGTGTTCCTAGAGCAGAGTGAAGAAAGTATGTTCCTTACGCAGAGTTAAGACATTGTGTTCCTAGAGGAGAAAGAAGACAGTGTGTTCCTAGAGCAGAGTGTAGACAGTGTGTTCCTAGAGCAGAGTGAAGACAGTGTGTTCCTAATGAAGAGTGAGGTCAGTGTATTACTAATGCAGAGTGAAGACAGTGTGTTCCTAGAACAGAGTGAAGACAGTGTGTTCCAAGAGCAGAGTGAACACAGTGTGTTATTAATGCAGACTGAACAGTGTGTTTCTAGAGCAGAGTGAAGACAGTGTTTTCCTAAGGCAGATTGAAGACAGTGTGTTACTAAAGCAGAGTGAAGATAGTGTGTTCCTAGAGCAGAGTGAAGACAGTGTGTTCCTAATGCAGAGTTGCGGTGTATGTGCATGGAGCAGAGTGAAGACGGTGTGTTCCTAGAGCAGAGTGAAGACAGTGAGTTCCTAACGTATAGTGAAGACAGTGTGTTCCTAAGGCAGAGTGAAGATAGTGTGTTTCTAGAGGAGAGTGAAGACAGTGTGTTCCTAATGCAGAGTGAAGAGAGTGTGTTCCTAATGCATAGTGAAGACAGTGTGTTCTTGGATCAGAGTGGAGACAGTCTGTACCTAACGCAGAGTTGCGTTGTACGTGCATGGAGCAGAGTGAAGACAGTGTGTTCTTAATGCTGAGTGAAGACAGTGTGTTCCTAACGCAGAGTGAAGACAGTGTGTTCCTAACGAACAGTTGCGGTGTATGTGCATGGAGCAGAGTGAAGACGGTATATTCCTAAGGCATAGTGAAGAAAGTGTGTTCCGAGAGCAGAATGAAGACAGTTTGTTCCTAACGTAGAGTGAATACAGTGTGTTCCAAACGCAGAGTTGCGGTGTATGTGCATGGAGCAGAGTGAAGACAGTTTGTTCCTAGCACAGAGTGAAGACAGTGTGTTCCTAATGCAGAGTTAATACAGTATGTTCCTACAGCAGAGTGAAGACAGTGTGTTCCTAACAAAGAGTTGCTGTGTAGGTGCATGGGGCAGAGTGAAGACAGTGTGTTCCTAAAGTAGAGTGAAGACAGTGTGTTCCTAATGCAGAGTAAAGACACTGTGTTCCTAATGCAGAGTGAAGACAGTGTGTTCCTAATGCAGAGTGAAGACAGTGTGTTCCTAGAGCAGAGTGAAGACAGTGTGTTCCTAACGCAGAGTTGCGGTGTACATGCATGGAGCAGATTTAAGACTGTGTGTTCCTCGAGCAGTGTGAAGACAGTATGTTCCTAAGGCAGAGTGAAGATAGAGTGTTTCTAGAGCAGAATGAAGACAGTGTGTTCCTAACGCAGAGTTGCGGTGTATGTGCATGGAGCAGATTGAAGACAGTGTGTTCCTAGAGCAGAGTGAAGACAGTATGTTCCTAACGCATACTGAAGACAGTGTGTTCCTGATGCAGACTGAAGACAGTGTGTTCCTGATGCAGAGTGAAGACAGTAGGTTCCTAATGCAGAGTGAAGACAGTGTGTTCCTGATGCAGAGTGAAGACAATGTGTTCCTAGAGCAGAGTGAAGAATGTATGTTCTTTACGCAGAGTTAAGACATTGTCTTCCTAGAGGAGAAAGAAGACAGTGTGTTCCTAGAGCAGAGTGTAGACAGTGTGTTCCCTGAGCAGAGTGAAGACAGTTTGTTCCTAACGCAGAGTGAAGACAGTGTGTTCCTGGAGCAGAATGAAGACAGTGTGTTACTAACGCAGAGTGAAGACAGTGCGTTCCTAATGCAGAGTTGCGAAGTATGTGCATGGAGTAGAGTGAAGACAGTGTGTTCCTAGAGCAGAGTGAAGAAAGTGTGTTCGAAATGCAGAGTGAAGAAGGTGAGTTCCTAGAGCAGAGTGAATACAGTGTTCCTAAATCAGAGTGAAGACCGTGTGTTCCTAAGGCAGAGTGAAGACAGTGTGTCCTAATGCAGAGGGAAGAGAGTGTGTTCCTAGAGAAGAGTGAAGACAGTGTGTTTTTAATGCAGAGTGAGGACAGTGTGTTCCTAAGGAAGAGTGAGGTCAGTGTATTACTAATGCAGAGTGAAGACAGTGTGTTTCTAGAACAGAGTGAAGACAGTGTGTTCCTATCGCAGAGTTGCGGTGTATGTGCATGGAGCTGAGTGAAGACAGTGTGCTCCTACAGCAGAGTGAAGACAGTGTGTTCCTAATGCAGACTGAACAGTGTGTTACTAGAGCAGAGTGAAGACAGTGTGTTCGTAAGACAGAGTGAAAACTGTGTGTGTCTAAGGCAGAGTGAAGACAGTGTGTTACTAAAGCAGAGTGAAGACAGTGTGTTCCTAACGCAGAGTTGCAGTGTATGTGCTTGGAGCAGAGTGAAGACAGTGTGTTCCTAGAGCAGAAAAAAGACAGTGTGTTCCTAATGCAGAGTGAAGACAGTGTGTTCCTATAGCAGAGTGAAGACAGTGTCTTCCTAGAGCAGAGTGAAGACAGTGTGTTCCAAAAAGAGAAAGAAAACAGTGTGTTCCTATGGCAGAGTGAAGACAGTGTGTTCCTAATGCAGAGTCAAGACAGTGTGTTCCTAATGCAGAGTGAAGACAGTGTGTTCCTAATGCAGAGTGAAGACAGTGTGTTCCTAGAGAAGAGTGAAGACACTGTTTTACTAATGAAGAGTGAGGTCAGTGTATTACTAATGCAGAGTGAAGACATTGTGTTCCTAGAACAGAGTGAAGACAGTGTGTTCCTATCACAGAGTTGCGGTGTATGTGCATGGAGCTGAGTGAAGACAGTGTGTTCCTAGAGCAGAGTGAAGACAGTGTGTTCCTAATGTAGACTGAACATTGTGTTACTAGAGCAGAGTGAGGACAGTGTGTTCCTGAGGCAGAGTGAAGACCGTGTGTTACTAAAGCAGCTTGAAGACAGTGTGTTCCTAGAGCAGAGTGAAGACATTGTGTTCCTAACGCAGAGTTTCTATGTATGTGCTTGGAGCAGAGTGAAGACAGTGTGTTCCTAATGCAGAGTGAAGACAGTGTGTTCCTAATGCATAGTGAAGACAGTGTGTTCCTGGAGCAGAGTGAAGACAGTGTGTTCCTAACGCAGATTGCAGTGTACGTGTATCGAGCAGTGTGAACACAGTGTGTTCCTAGAGCAGAATGAAGACAGTGTGTTCCTAACACAGAGTAAAGACAGTGCATTCCTAACGCAGAGTTCTGAAGTACATGCATGGAGCAGAGTGAAGACAGTGTGTTCCTAATGCAGAGTGAAGACACTGAGTTCCAAGAGCAGAGTGAAGATAGTGTTCCTAAATCAGAGTGAAGACAGTGTGTTACTAATGCAGAGTGAAGACAGAGTGTTCCTAATGCAGAGTGAAGACAGCGTGTTCCTAGTGCAGAGTGAAGACAGTGTGTTCGTAGAGCAGAATGAAGACAGTGTGTTCCTAATGCAGAGTGAAGACCGTGTGTTCCTAATGCAGAGTGAAGACAGTGTGTTCCTCAAGCAGAGTGAAGACAGTGTGTTCCTAATGCACAGTTGCGGTGTATGTGCATGGAGCAGAGTGAAGACTGTATATTCCTAATGCATAGTGAAGAAAGTGTGTTCCTAGAGCAGAGTGAAGACAGTGTGTTCCTAACGTAGAGTGTAGACAGTGTGTTCCAAACGCAGAGTTGCGGTGTATGTGCATGGAGCAGAGTGAAGACAGTGTGTTCCTAGTGCAGAGTGATGACAGTGTGTTCCTAATGCCGAGTTAATACAGTATGTTCCTACAGCAGAGTGAAGACAGTGTGTTCCAAACAAAGAGTTGCTGTGTATGTTCATGGGGCAGAGTTAAGACAGTGTGTTCCTAGAGTAGAGTGAAGACAGTGTGTTCCTAATGCAGAGTGAAGACAGTGTGTTCCTAACGATAGGGAAGACAGTGTGTTCCTAAAGCATAGTGAAAACAGTATGTTCCTAACGCATAGTGAAGACAGTGTGTTCCTAACGCAGAGTTACGGTGTATGTGCATGGAGCACAGTGAAGACAATGTTTTCCTAGAGCAGAGTGAAGACAGTGTGTTCCTAATGCATAGTGAAGACAGTGTGTTCCTAATGCAGCGTGAGGACAGTGTGTTCCTACGGCAGAGTGAAGGCAGTGTCTTCCTAAAGCAGAGTGAAGACAGTGTGTTCCTAACGCATAGTGAAGACAGTGTGTTCCTAAGGCAGAGTGAAGACAGTGTGTTCCAAATGCAGAGTGAAGACAGTGTTTTCCTAGATTGAATGAAGACAGTGTTCCTAATGCAGAGTGAAGGCAGTGTGTTCCTAATGCAGAGTGAAGACAGTGTGTTCCTACAGCAGAATGAAGACAGTTTGTTCCTAACACATAGTGAAGACAGTGTGTTCATAATGCAGAGTTGCGGTGTATGTGCATGGAGCAGAGTGAAGACAGTGTGTTCCAAGAGGAGAGTGAAGACAGTGTGTTCCAAGAGCAGAGTGAAGACAGTATGTTCCTAATGCAGAGTGAAGACTGTGTGTTCCTAATGCAGAGTGATGACAGTGTGATCCTAGAGCAGAGTGAAGACAGTGTGTTCCTAATGCAGAGTTGCGGTGTATGTGCATGGAGCAGAGTGAAGACAGTGTGTTCCTAGAGCCTAGTAAAGACATTATGTTCCTAACGCAGAGTGAAGAGAGTGTGTTCCTAGAGCAGAATGAAGACAGTGTGTTCCTAGAGCAGAGTGAAGACAGTGTTCCTAATGCAGAGTTGCGGTGTATGTGCACGGAGCAGAGTGAAGACAGTGTGTTTCTAGAGCAGAGTGAAGACAGTTTGTTCCTAATACGGAGTGAAGACAGTGTGTTCCTAATACAGAGTGAAGACAGTGTGTTCCTAATGCAGAGTGAAGACTGTGTGTTCCTAATGCAGAGTGAAGACAGTGTGTTCCTACCGCATAGTGAAGACAGTGTGTTCCTAACGCATAGTGAAGACAGTATGTTCCTAACGCATAGTGAAGATAGTGTGTTTCTAACGCAGAGTTGTGGTGTATGTGCATGGAGCAGAGTGAAGACAGTGTGTGCCTAGAGAAGAGTGAAGACAATATGTTCCTAATGCATAGTGAAGACAGTGTGTTCCTAACGGAGAGTTACAGGGTATGTGCATGGAGCAGAGTGAAGACAGTGTGTTTTTAATTCAGCGTGAGGACAGTGTGTTCCTAAGACAGAGGGGAGACCGTGTCTTTCTAGAGCAGAGTGAAGACAGTGTGTTCCTAACGCATAGTGAAGACAGTGTGTTCCTAGCCCAGAGTGAAGACAGTGTGTTCCTAATGCCGAGTTAAAACAGTATGATCCTACAGCAGAGTGAAGACAGTTTGTTCCTAACAAAGAGTTGCTGTGTAGGTGCATGGGGCAGAGTGAAGACATTGTGTTCCTAGAGTAGAGTGAAGACAGTGTGTTCCTAATGCAGAGTGAAGACAGTGTGTTCCTAATGCAGAGTGAAGACAGTGTGTTCCTAAGGCAGAGTGAAGACAGTGTCTTTCTAGAGCAGAGTGAAGACAGTGTGTTCCTAACGCATAGTGAAGACAGTGTGTTCCTAGCGCAGAGTGAAGACAGTGTGTTCCTAATGCCGAGTTAATACAGTATGTTCCTACAGCAGAGTGAAGACAGTGTGTTCCTAACTCAGAGTTGCGGTGTACGTGCATGGAGCAGATTGAAGACTGTGTGTTCCTAGAGCAGTGTGAATACAGTATGTTCCTAAGGAAGAGTGAAGACAGAGGGTTTCTAGATCAAAATGAAGACAGTGTGTTCCTAACGCAGAGTTGCGGTGTATGTGCATGGAGTGGATTGAAGACAGTGTGTTCCTAGAGCAGAGTGAAGACAGTTTGTTCCTAATACAGAATGAAGACAGTGTGTTCCTAATGCAGAGTGAAGACAGTGTGTTCCTAATGCAGAGTGAAGACAGTGTGTTCCTAGAGCAGAGTGAAGACAGTGTGTTCCTATCACAGTTGCGGTGCATGTGCATGGAGCAGAGTGAACTCATTGTGTTCCTAGAGCAGAATGAAGACAGTGTGTTCCTAATGCACAGTGAAGACAGTGTGTTCCTAATGCAGAGTGAAGACAGTGTGATCCTAATGCAGAGTGAAGACAGTGTGTTCTTGATGCAGAGTGAAGACAGTGTGTTCCTAGAGCAGAATGAAGACAGTGCGTTCCTAATGCACAGTGAAGACCGTGTGTTCCTATGCAGAGTGAAGACAGTGTGTTCCTAATGCAGAGTGAAGACAGTGTCTTCCTAGAGCAGAGTGAAGACAGTTTGTTCCTAACGAATAGGGAAGACAATGTGTTCCTAACGCATAGTGAAAACTGTATGTTCCTAAGGCATAGTGAAGACAGTGTGTTCCTAACGCAGAGTTGCGGTGTATGTGCATGGAGCACCGTGAAGACAGTGTTTTCCTAGAGCAGAGTGAAGACAGTGTGTTCCTAATGCATAGTGAACACAGTGTGTTCCTAGCGCAGAGTGAAGACAGTGTGTTCCTAATGCAGAGTTAATACAGTATGTTCCTAATGCAGAGTGAAGACAGAGTGTTCCTAATGCAGTGTGAAGACAGTTTTCTCCTAGAGCAGAGTTAAGACAGTGTGTTCGTAACGCAGAGTTGCGGTGTACGTGCATGGAGCAGATTGAAGACTGTGTGTTCCTAGAGCAGTGTGAAGACAGTATGTTCCTAAGGCAGAGTGAAGACAGAGTGTTTCTAGAGCCGAATGAAGACAGTGTGTTCCTAACACAGAGTTGCGGTGTATGTGCAAGGAGCGGATTGAAGACAGTGTGTTCCTAGAGCAGAGTGAAGACAGTGTGTTCCTAACGCAGAGTTGCGGTGTACGTGTTGGAGCAGAGTGAAGACAGTGTGTTCCTTATGCAGAGTGAAGACAGAGTCTTCCTAGAGCAGAGTGAAGACAGTGAGTTCTTAATGCAGAGTGAAGACAGTGTGTTCCTTATGCAGAATGAAGACAGTGTCTTCCTAGAGCAGAGTGAAGACAGTGTGTTCCTAACGAATTGGGAACACAGTGTGTACCTAACGCATAGTGAAAACAGTATGTTCCTAACGCATAGTGAAGACAGTGTGTTCATAAGGCAGAGTTGCGGTGTATGTGCATGGAGCACAATGAAGACAGTGTTTTCCTAGAGAAGAGTGAAGACAGTGTGTTCCTAACGCATAGTGAAGACAGTGTGTTCCTAATGCAGAGTTGCGGTGTATATGCATGGAACAGAGTTAAGACAGTGTGTTCCTAAGGCAGAGTGAAGATAGTGTGTTACTAAATCAGAGTGAAGATAGTGTGTTCCTAGAGCAGAGTGAAGACAGTGTGTTCCTAACGCAGAGATGCGGTGTATATGCATGGAGCAGAGTGAAGACAGTGTGTTCCTAGAGCAGAGTGAAGACAGTGTGTTTCTAATGCAGAGTGAAGACAGTGTGTTCCTAACGCAGATTGCGGTGTACGTGCATGGAGCAGAGTGAAGACAGTGTGTTCCTACAGCAGAATGAAGACAGTGTGTTCCTAACACAGAGTGAAGACAGTGCGTTCCTAAGGCAGAGTTCTGAAGTACGTGCATGGAGCAGAGTGAAGACAGTGTGTTCCTAGAGCAGAGTGAAGACAGTGTGTTCCTAATGCAGAGTGAAGACAGTGAGTTCCAAGAGCAGAGTGAAAACAGTGTTCCTAAATCAGAGTGAAGACAGTGTGTTACTTATGCAGAGTGAAGACAGTGTGTTCCTAATGCAGAGTGAAGTCAGCGTGTTCCTAGAGCAGAGTGAAGACAGTGTGTTCGGAGAGCAGAATGAAGACAGTGTGTTCCTAATGCAGAGTGAAGACCGTGTGTTCCTAATGCACAGTGAAGACAGTGTGTTCCTCGAGCAGAGTGAAGACAGTGTGTTCCTAATGCACAGTTGCGGTGTATGTGCATGGAACAGACTGAACGCAGTATATTCCTAACGCATAGTGAAGAAAGTGTGTTCCTAACGCAGAGTTGCAGTGTATGTGCATGGAGCAGAGTGAAGACAGTGTGTTCCAAGAGCAGAGTGAAGACAGTGTGTTCCAAGAGCAGAGTGAAGACTGTGAGTTCCTATTGCAGAGTGAAGACAGTGTGTTCCTAGAGCAGAATGAAGACAGTGTGTTCCTAATGCATAGTGAAGACCGTGTGTTCCTATGCAGAGTGAAGACAGTGTGTTCCTTATGTAGAGTGAAGACAGTGTCTTCCTAGAGCAGAGTGAAGACAGTGTGTTCCTAACGAATTGGGAAGACAGTGTGTACCTAACGCATAGTGAAAACAGTATGTTCCTAAAGCATAGTGAAGACAGTGTGTTCCTAAGGCAGAGTTGCGGTGTATGTGCATGGAGCACAATGAAGACAGTGTTTTCCTAGAGCAGAGTGAAGACAGTGTGTTCCTAACGCATAGTGAAGACAGTGTGTTCCTAATGCAGAATTGCGGTGTATATGCATGGAACAGAGTTAAGACAGTGTGTTCCTAAGGCAGAGTGAAGACAGTGTGTTACTAAATCAGAGTGAAGATAGTGTGTTCCTAGAGCAGAGTGAAGACAGTGTGTTCCTAACGCAGAGATGCGGTGTATATGCATGGAGCAGAGTGAAGACAGTGTGTTCCTAGAGCAGAGTGAAGACAGTGTGTTTCTAATGCAGAGTGAAGACAGTGTGTTCCTAATGCAGATTGCGGTGTACGTGCATGGAACAGAGTGAAGACAGTGTGTTCCTACAGCAGAATGAAGACAGTGTGTTCCTAACACAGAGTGAAGACAGTGCGTTCCTAAGGCAGAGTTCTGAAGTACGTGCATGGAGCAGAGTGAAGACAGTGTGTTCCTAGAGCAGTGTGAAGACAGTGTGTTCCTAATGCAGAGTGAAGACAGTGAGTTCCAAGAGCAGAGTGAAAACAGTGTTCCTAAATTAGAGTGAAGACAGTGTGTTACTTATGCAGAGTGAAGACAGTGTGTTCCTCATGCAGAGTGAAGACAGCGTGTTCCTAGAGCAGAGTGAAGACAGTGTGTTCGGAGAGCAGAATGAAGACAGTGTGTTCCTAATGCAGAGTGAAGACCGTGTGTTCCTAATGCAGAGTGAAGACAGTGTGTTCCTCGAGCAGAGTGAAGACAGTGTGTTCCTAATGCACAGTTGCGGTGTATGTGCATGGAACAGAGTGAAGACAGTATATTCCTAACGCATAGTGAAGAAAGTGTGTTCCTAACGCAGAGTTGCAGTGTATGTGCATGGAGCAGAGTGAAGACAGTGTGTTCCAAGAGCAGAGTGAAGACAGTGTGTTCCAAGAGCAGAGTGAAGACAGTGAGTTCCTAATGCAGAGTGAAGACAGTGTGTTCCTAATGCAGAGTGAAGACAGTGTGATCCCAGAGCAGAGTGAAGACAGTGTGTTCCTAATGCAGAGTTGCGGTGTATGTGCATGGAGCAGAGTGAAGACAGTGTGTTCCTAGAGCAGAGTAAAGACATTATGTTCCTAACGCAGATTGAAGAGAGTGTGTTCCTAGAGCAGAATGAATACAGTGTGTTCCTAGAGCAGAGTGAAGACAGTGTTCCTAACGCAGAGTTGCGGTGTATGTGCACGGAGCAGAGTGAAGACAGTGTGTTCCTTGAGCAGAGTGAAGACAGTTTGTTCCTAATACAGAGTGAAGACAGTGTGTTCCTAATACAGAGTGAAGACAGTGTGTTCCTAATGCAGAGTGAAGACAGAGTGTTCCTAATGCAGAGTGAAGACAGTTTGTTCCTCGAGCAGAGTGAAAACAGTGTGTTCCTAATGCAGAGTTGCGGTGTATGTGCATGGAGCAGAGTGAAGACAGTGTGTTCCTATCGCAGAGTGAAGACAGTGTGTTCCTAATGCCGAGTTAATACAGTATGTTCCTACAGCAGAGTGAAGACAGTGTGTTCCTAACAAATAGTTGCTGTGTAGGTGCATGGGGTAGAGTGAAGACAGTGTGTTCTTAGAGTAGAGTGAAGACAGTGTGTTCCTAATGCAGAGTGAAGACAGTGTGTTCCTAAAGCAGAGTGAAGACAGTGTGTTCCTAGAGCAGAGTGAAGACAGTGTGTTCCTAACTCAGAGTTGCGGTGTACGTGCATGGAGCAGATTGAAGACTGTGTGTTCCTAGGGCAGTGTGAATACAGTATGTTCCTAAGGCAGAGTGAATACAGAGGGTTTCTAGATCAAAATGAAGACAGTGTGATCCTAACGCAGAGTTGCGGAGTATGTGCATGGAGCAGATTGAAGACAGTGTGTTCCTAGAGCAGAGTGAAGACAGTTTGTTCCTAATACAGAATGAAGACAGTGTGTTCCTAATGCAGAGTGAAGACAGTGTGTTCCTAATGCAGAGTGAAGACAGTGTTTTCCTAGAGCAGAGTGAAGACAGTGTGTTCCTATCACAGAGTTGCGGTGCATGTGCATGGAGCAGAGTGAAGACATTCTGTTCCTAGAGCAGAATGAAGACAGTGTGTTCCTAATGCACAGTGTGTTCCTAATGCAGAGTGAAGACAGTGTGATCCTAATGCAGAGTGAAGACAGTGTGTTCTTGATGCAGAGTGAAAACAGTGTGTTCCTAGAGCAGAATGAAGACAGTATGTTCCTTCAGCAGAGTGAAGACAGTGTGTTCCTAGAGCAGAATGAAGACAGTGTGTTCCTAATGCACAGTGAAGACCGTGTGTTCCAATGCAGAGTGAAGACAGTGTGTTCCTAATGCAGAGTGAAGACAGTGTCTTCCTAGAGCAGAGTGAAGACAGTTTGTTCCTAACGAATAGGAAAGACAGTGTGTTCCTAACGCATAGTGAAAACAGGATGTTCCTAACGCATAGTAAAGACAGTGTGTTCCATACGCAGAGTTGCGGTGTATGTGCATGGAGCACAGTGAAGACAGTGTTTTCCTAGAGCAGAGTGATGACAGTGTGTTCCTAATGCATAGTGAAGACAGTGTGTTCCTAATGCAGCGTGAGGACAGTGTGTTCCTATGGCAGTGTGAAGGCAGTGTCTTCCTAGAGCAGAGTGAAGACAGTGTGTTCCTAAGGCATAGTGAAGACAGTGTGTTCCTAATGCATAGTGAAGACAGTTTCTTCCGAGAGCAGAGTGAAGACAGTGTGTTCCTAACGCATAGTGAAGACAGTGTGTTCCTAAGGCAGAGTGAAGACAGTGTGTTCCTAATGCAGAGTGAAGACAATGATTTCCTAGATCAGAATGAAGACAGTGTTCCTAATGCAGAGTGAAGACAGTGTGTTCCTACAGCAGAATGAAGACAGTTTGTTCCTAACCAGAGAGAAGACAGTGTGTTCCTAACGCAGAGTTGCAGTGTATGTGCATGGAGCAGAGTGAAGACAGTGTGTTCCAAGAGCAGAGTGAAGACAGTGTGTTCCAAGAGCAGAGTGAAGACAGTGAGTTCCTAATGCAGAGTGAAGACAGTGTGTTCCTAATGCAGAGTGAAGACAGTGTGATCCCAGAGCAGAGTGAAGACAGTGTGTTCCTAATGCAGTGTTCGGTGTATGTGCATGAGCAGAGTGAAGACAGTGTGTTCCTAGAGCAGAGTACAGACATTATGTTCCTAACGCAGATTGAAGAGAGTGTGTTCCTAGAGCAGAATGAATACAGTGTGTTCCTAGAGCAGAGTGAAGACAGTTTGTTCCTAATACAGAGTGAAGACATTGTGTTCCTAATACAGAGTGAAGACAGTGTGTTCCTAATGCAGAGTGAAGATAGTGTGTTCCTAACGCACTCTGAAGACAATGTGTTCCTACCGCATAGTGAAGACAGTGTGTTCCTAACGCATAGTGAAGACAGTATGTTCCTAACGCATAGTGAAGACAGTGTGTTCCTAACGCAGAGTTGCGGTGTATGTGCATGGAGCAGATTGAAGACAGTGTGTGCCTAGAGAAGAGTGAAGACAGTATGTTCCTAAAGCAGAGTGAAGACAGTTTTCCTAACGCAGAGTTGCGGTGTATGTGCACGGAGCAGAGTGAAGACAGTGTGTTCCTAGAGCAGAATGAAGACAGTTTGTTCCTAATACAGAGTGAAGACAGTGTGTTCCTAATACAGAGTGAAGACGGTGTGTTCCTAATGCAGAGTTAAGACAGTGTGTTCCTAACGCATAGTGAAGACAGTATGTTCCTAACGCATAGTGAAGACAGTGTGTTCCTACTGCATAGTGAAGACAGTGTGTTCCTAACGCATAGTGAAGACAGTATGTTCCTAACGCATAGTGAAGACAGTGTGTTCCTAACGCAGAGTTGCGGTGTATGTTCATGGAGCAGAGTGAAGACAGTGTGTGCCTAGAGAAGAGTGAAGACAGTATGTTCCTAAAGCATAGTGAAGACAGTGTGTTCCTAACGCAGAGTTACGGTGTATGTGCATGGAGCAGAGTGAAGACAGTGTGTTTTTAATTCAGCGTGAGGACAGTGTGTTCCTAAGGCAGAGTGAAGACAGTGTCTTTCTAGAGCAGAGTGAAGACAGTGTGTTCCTAACGCATAGTGAAGACAGTGTGTTCCTAGGGCAGAGTGAAGACAGTGTGTTCCAAATACAGAGTTAATACAGTATGTTCCTAATGCAGAGTGAAGACAGAGTGTTCCTAATGCAGAGTGAAGACAGTTTGTTCCTCGAGCAGAGTGAAGACAGTGTGTTCCTAATGTACAGTTGCGGTGTATGTGCATGGAGCAGAGTGAAGACAGTATATTCCTAACGCATAGTGAAGAAAGTGTGTTCCTAGATCAGAATGAAGACAGTGTGTTCCTAACACAGAGTTGCGATGTATGTGCAAGGAGCGGACTGAAGACAGTGTGTTCCTAGAGCAGAGTGAAGACAGTATGTTCCTAACGCATAGTGAAGACAGTGTGTTCCTAATGCATAGTGAAGACAGTTTCTTCCGAGAGCAGAGTGAAGACAGTGTGTTCCTAAGGCATAGTGAAGACGGTGTGTTCCTTAAGGCACAATGAAGACAGTGTGTTCCTAATGCAGAGTGAAGAGAGTGTGTTCCTAGAGCAGAATGAAGACAGTGTGTTCCTAATGCACAGTGAAGACCGTGTGTTCCTATGCAGAGTGAAGACAGTGTGTTCCTAATGCAGAGTGAAGACAGTGGCTTCCTAGAGCATAGTGAAGACAGTGTGTTCCTAACGAATAGGGAAGACAGTGTGTACCTAACGCATAGTGAAAACAGTATGTCCCTAACGCATAGTGAAGACAGTGTGTTCCAAACGCAGAGTTGCGGTGTATGTGCGTGGAGCACAATAAAGACAGTGTTTTCCTAGAGCAGAGTGAAGACAGTGTGTTCCTAGAGCAGAGTGAAGACAGTTTGTTCCTAATACAGAGTGAAGACAGTATGTTCCTAATGCAGAGTGAAGACAGTGTGTTCCTAACGCATAGTGAAGACAGTGTGTTCCTACCGCATAGTGAAGACATTGTGTTCCTAACGCATAGTGAAGACAGAATGTTCCTAACGCATAGTGAAGACAGTGTGTTCCTAACGCAGAGTTGCGGTGCATGTGCATGGAGCAAAGTGAAGACGTTGTGTTCCTAGAGCAGAATGAAGACAGTGTGTTCCTAACGCAGAGTTGCGGTGTATGTGCATGGAGCAGAGTGAAGACGTTGTGTTCCTAGAGCAGAATGAAGACAGTGTGTTCCTAATGCACAGTGAAGACAGTGTGTTCCTATTGCAAAGTGAAGAAAGTGTGATCCTAATGCAGAGTGAAGACAGTGTGTTCTTAATGCAGAGTGAAGACAGTGTGTTCCTAGAGCAGAATGAAGATAGTATGTTCCTTCAGCAGAGTGTAGACAGTGTTTCCTAGAGCAGAATGAAGACAGTGTGTTCCTAATGCACAGTGAAGACCGTGTGTTCCTATGCAGAGTGAAGACAGTGTGTTCCTAATGCAGAGTGAATACACTGTGTTCCTAACGCAGAGTGAAGACAGTGTTTTCCTAGAGCAGAGTGAAGACAGTGTTTTCCTAATGCAGAGTTGCGGTGTATGTGCATGGAGCAAAGTGAAGACAGTGTGTTCCTAGAGCAGAGTGAAGACATTATGTTTCTAACGCAGAGTGAAGACAGTGTGTTTCTAGAGCAGAATGAAGACAGTGTGTTCCTAACTCAGAGTGAAGACAGTGTGTTCCTAATGCAGAGTTGCGGTGTATGTGCATGGAGCAGAGTGAAGACAGTGTGTTCCTAGAGCAGAGTGAAGACAGTTTGTTCCTAATACAGAGTGAAGACAGTGTGTTCCTAATGCAGAGTGAAGACAGTGTGTTCCTAACGCATAGTGAAGACAGTGTGTTCCTAGAGAAGAGTGAAAACAGTATGTTCCTAACGCATAGTGAAGACAGAATGTTCCTAATGCTTAGTGAAGACAGTGTGTTCCTAAGGCAGAGTTGCGGTTTATGTGCATGGAGCAGAGTGAAGACAGTGTGTTCCTAGAGCAGAGTGAAGACAGTATGTTCCTAACACATAGTGAAGACAGTGTGTTCCTAACGCAGAGTTGCGGTGTACGTGCATGGAGCAGAGTGAAGACAGTGTGTTCCTAGAGCAGAGTGAAGACAGTGTGTTCCTAATGCGGAGTGAAGACAGTGAGTTCCTAATGCAGAGTGAAGACAGTGTGTTCCTAGAGCAGAATAAAGACAGTAAGTTCCTTCAGCAGAGTGAAGACAGTGTGTTCCTAGAGCAGAATGAAGACAGTGAGTTCCGAATGCACAGTGAAGACCGTGTGTTCCTATGCAGAGTGAAGACAGTGTGTTCCTAATGCAGAGTGAAGACAGTGTCTTCCTAGAGCATAGTGAAGACAGTGTGTTCCTAACGAATAGGGAAGACAGTGTGTACCTAACGCATAGTGAAGACAGTTTCTTCCGAGAGCAGAGTGAAGACAGTGTGTTCCTAACGCAGAGTTGCGGTGTATGTGCATGGAGCACAATGAAGACAGTGTTTTCCTAGGGCAGAGTGAAGACAGTGTGTTCCTAACGCATAGTGAAGACAGTGTGTTCCGAATGCAGCGTGAGGACAATATGTTCCTACGGCAGAGTGAAGGCAGTGTCTTCCTAGAACAGAGTGAAGACAGTGTGTTCCTAACGCATAGTAAAGACAGTGTGTTCCTAATGCATAGTGAAGACAGTTTCTTCCGAGAGCAGAGTGAAGACAGTGTGTTCCTAAGGCATAGTGAAGACAGTGTGTTCCTCAGGCACAGGGAAGACAGTGTGTTCCTAATGCAGAGTGAAGACAGTGTGTTCCTAGAGCAGAATGAAGACAGTGTTCCTAATGCAGAGTGAAGGCAGTGTGATCCCAATGAAGAGTGAAGACAGTGTGTTCCTACAGCAGAATGAAGACAGTTTGTTCCTAACGCAGAGTGAAGACAGTGTGTTCCTAACGCAGAGTTGCGGTGTATGTGCATGGAGCAGAGTGAAGACAGTGTGTTCCTAGAGCAAAGTAAAGACATTATGTTCCTAATGCAGAGTGAAGACAGTGTGTTTCTAAAGCAGAAAGAAGACAGTGTGTTCCTAAAGCAGAGTGAAGACAGTGTGTTCCTAACACAGAGTTGCGGTGTATGTGCATGGAGAAGAGTGAAGACAGTGTGTTCCTAGAGCAGAGTAAAGACAGTTTGTTCCTAAAACAGAGTGAAGACAGTTTGTTCCTAATGCAGAGTGAAGACAGTGTGTTCCTAGAGCAGAGTGAAGACAGTGTGTTCCTAGAGCAGAGTGAAGACAGTGTGTTCCTATCACAGAGTTGCGGTGCATGTGCATGGAGCAGACAAAGACATTGTGTTCCTAGAGCAGAATGAAGACAGTGTGTTCCTAATGCACAGTGTGTTCCTAATGCAGAGTGAAGACAGTGTGATCCTAATGCAGAGTGTACACAGTTTGTTCTTGATGCAGAGTGAAAACAGTGTGTTTCTAGAGCAGAATAAAGACAGTATGTTCCTTCAGCAGAGTGAAGACAGTGTGTTCCTAGAGCAGAATGAAGACAGTGTGTTCCTAATGCACAGTGAAGACCGTGTGTTCCTATGCAGAGTGAAGACAGTGTGTTCCTAATGCAGAGTGAAGACAGTGTCTTCCTAGAGCAGAGTGAAGACAGTTTGTTCCTAACGAATAGGGAAGACAGTGTGTTCCTAACGCATAGTGAAAACAGGATGTTCCTAACGCATAGTGAAGACAGTGTGTTCCAAACGCAGAGTTGCGGTGTATGTGCATGGAGCACAGTGAAGACAGTGTTTTCCTAGAGCAGAGTGATGACAGTGTGTTCCTAATGCATAGTGAAGACAGTGTGTTCCTAATGCAGCGTGAGGACAGTGTGTTCCTATGGCAGTGTGAAGGCAGTGTCTTCCTAGAGCAGAGTGAAGACAGTGTGTTCCTAAGGCATAGTGAAGACAGTGTGTTCCTAATGCATAGTGAAGACAGTTTCTTCCGAGAGCAGAGTGAAGACAGTGTGTTCCTAACGCATAGTGAAGACAGTGTGTTCCTAAGGCAGAGTGAAGACAGTGTGTTCCTAATGCAGAGTGAAGACAGTGATTTCCTAGATCAGAATGAAGACAGTGTTCCTAATGCAGATTGAAGACAGTGTGTTCCTACAGCAGAATGAAGACAGTTTTTTCCTAACCAGAGAGAAGACAGTATGTTCCTAATGCAGAGTTGCAGTGTATGTGTATGGAGCAGAGTGAAGACAGTGTGTTCCAAGAGCAGAGTGAAGACAGTGTGTTCCAAGAGCAGAGTGAAGACAGTGTTCCTAACGCAGAGTTGCGGTGTATGTGCACGGAGCAGAGTGAAGACAGTGTGTTCCTAGAGCAGAGTGAAGACAGTTTGTTCCTAATACAGAGTGAAGACAGTGTGTTCCTAATACAGAGTGAAGACAGTGTGTTCCTAATGCAGAGTGAAGACAGAGTGTTCCTAATGCAGAGTGAAGACAGTTTGTTCCTCGAGCAGAGTGAAGACAGTGTGTTCCTAATGCAGAGTTGCGGTGTATGTGCATGGAGCAGAGTGAAGACAGTGTGTTCCTATCGCAGAGTGAAGACAGTGTGGTCCTAATGCCGAGTTAATACAGTATGTTCCTACAGCAGAGTGAAGACAGTGTGTTCCTAACAAAGAGTTGCTGTGTAGGTGCATGGGGCAGAGTGAAGACAGTGTGTTCTTAGAGTAGAGTGAAGACAGTGTGTTCCTAATGCAGAGTGAAGACAGTGTGTTCCTAAAGCAGAGTGAAGACAGTGTGTTCCTAGAGCAGAGTGAAGACAGTGTGTTCCTAACTCAGAGTTGCGGTGTACGTGCATGGAGCAGATTGAAGACTGTGTGTTCGTAGGGCAGTGTGAATACAGTATGTTCCTAAGGCAGAGTGAATACAGAGGGTTTCTAGATCAAAATGAAGACAGTGTGTTCCTAACGCAGAGTTGCGGTGTATGTGCATGGAGCAGATTGAAGACAGTGTGTTCCTAGAGCAGAGTGAAGACAGTTTGTTCCTAATACAGAATGAAGACAGTGTGTTCCTAATGCAGAGTGAAGACAGTGTGTTCCTAATGCAGAGTGAAGACAGTGTTTTCCTAGAGCAGAGTGAAGACAGTGTGTTCCTATCACAGAGTTGCGGTGCATGTGCATGGAGCAGAGTGAAGACATTCTGTTCCTAGAGCAGAATGAAGACAGTGTGTTCCTAATGCACAGTGTGTTCCTAATGCAGAGTGAAGACAGTGTGATCCTAATGCAGAGTGAAGACAGTGTGTTCTTGATGCAGAGTGAAAACAGTGTGTTCCTAGAGCAGAATGAAGACAGTATGTTCCTTCAGCAGAGTGAAGACAGTGTGTTCCTAGAGCAGAATGAAGACAGTGTGTTCCTAATGCACAGTGAAGACCGTGTGTTCCAATGCAGAGTGAAGACAGTGTGTTCCTAATGCAGAGTGAAGACAGTGTCTTCCTAGAGCAGAGTGAAGACAGTTTGTTCCTAACGAATAAGAAAGACAGTGTGTTCCTAACGCATAGTGAAAACAGGATGTTCCTAACGCATAGTGAAGACAGTGTGTTCCAAACGCAGAGTTGCGGTGTATGTGCATGGAGCACAGTGAAGACAGTGTTTTCCTAGAGCAGAGTGATGACAGTGTGTTCCTAATGCATAGTGAAGACAGTGTGTTCCTAATGCAGCGTGAGGACAGTGTGTTCCTATGGCAGTGTGAAGGCAGTGTCTTCCTAGAGCAGAGTGAAGACAGTGTGTTCCTAAGGCATAGTGAAGACAGTGTGTTCCTAATGCATAGTGAAGACAGTTTCTTCCGAGAGCAGAGTGAAGACAGTGTGTTCCTAACGCATAGTGAAGACAGTGTGTTCCTAAGGCAGAGTGAAGACAGTGTGTTCCTAATGCAGAGTGAAGACAATGATTTCCTAGATCAGAATGAAGACAGTGTTCCTAATGCAGAGTGAAGACAGTGTGTTCCTACAGCAGAATGAAGACAGTTTGTTCCTAACCTGAGAGAAGACAGTGTGTTCCTAACGCAGAGTTGCAGTGTATGTGCATGGAGCAGAGTGAAGACAGTGTGTTCCAAGAGCAGAGTGAAGACAGTGTGTTCCAAGAGCAGAGTGAAGACAGTGAGTTCCTAATGCAGAGTGAAGACAGTGTGTTCCTAATGCAGAGTGAAGACAGTGTGATCCCAGAGCAGAGTGAAGACAGTGTGTTCCTAATGCAGTGTTGCGGTGTATGTGCATGAGCAGAGTGAAGACAGTGTGTTCCTAGAGCAGAGTACAGACATTATGTTCCTAACGCAGATTGAAGAGAGTGTGTTCCTAGAGCAGAATGAATACAGTGTGTTCCTAGAGCAGAGTGAAGACAGTTTGTTCCTAATACAGAGTGAAGACAGTGTGTTCCTAATACAGAGTGAAGACAGTGTGTTCCTAATGCAGAGTGAAGACAGTGTGTTCCTAACGCACTTTGAAGACAGTGTGTTCCTACCGCATAGTGAAGACAGTGTGTTCCTAACGCATAGTGAAGACAGTATGTTCCTAACGCATAGTGAAGACAGTGTGTTCCTAACGCAGAGTTGCGGTGTATGTGCATGGAGCAGATTGAAGACAGTGTGTGCCTAGAGAAGAGTGAAGACAGTATGTTCCTAAAGCAGAGTGAAGACAGTTTTCCTAACGCAGAGTTGCGGTGTATGTGCACGGAGCAGAGTGAAGACAGTGTGTTCCTAGAGCAGAATGAAGACAGTTTGTTCCTAATACAGAGTGAAGACAGTGTGTTCCTAATACAGAGTTAAGACAGTGTGTTCCTAACGCATAGTGAAGACAGTATGTTCCTAACGCATAGTGAAGACAGTGTGTTCCTACTGCATAGTGAAGACAGTGTGTTCCTAACGCATAGTGAAGACAGTATGTTCCTAACGCATAGTGAAGACAGTGTGTTCCTAACGCAGAGTTGCGGTGTATGTTCATGGAGCAGAGTGAAGACAGTGTGTGCCTAGAGAAGAGTGAAGACAGTATGTTCCTAAAGCATAGTGAAGACAGTGTGTTCCTAACGCAGAGTTACGGTGTATGTGCATGGAGCAGAGTGAAGACAGTGTGTTTTTAATTCAGCGTGAGGACAGTGTGTACCTAAGGCAGAGTGAAGACAGTGTCTTTCTAGAGCAGGGTGAAGACAGTGTGTTCCTTACGCATAGTGAAGACAGTGTGTTCCTAGGGCAGAGTGAAGACAGTGTGTTCCAAATACAGAGTTAATACAGTATGTTCCTAATGCAGAGTGAAGACAGAGTGTTCCTAATGCAGAGTGAAGACAGTTTGTTCCTCGAGCAGAGTGAAGACAGTGTGTTCCTAATGTACAGTTGCGGTGTATGTGCATGGAGCAGTGTGAAGACAGTATATTCCTAACGCATAGTGAAGAAAGTGTGTTCCTAGATCAGAATGAAGACAGTGTGTTCCTAACACAGAGTTGCGATGTATGTGCAAGGAGCGGACTGAAGACAGTGTGTTCCTAGAGCAGAGTGAAGATAGTATGTTCCTAACGCATAGTGAAGACAGTGTGTTCCTAATGCATAGTAAAGACAGTTTCTTCCGAGAGCAGAGTGAAGACAGTGTGTTCCTAATGCAGAGTGAAGACAGTGTGTTTCTAGAGCAGAATGAAGACAGTGTGTTCCTAAATCAGAGTGAAGACAGTGTGTTCCTAATGCAGAGTTGCGGTGTATGTGCATGAGGCAGAGTGAAGACAGTGTGTTCCTAGAGCAGAGTGAAGACAGTTTGTTCCTAATACAGAGTGAAGACAGTGTGTTCCTAATGCAGAGTGAAGACAGTGTGTTCCTAACGCATAGTGAAGACAGTGTGTTCCTACCGCATAGTGAAGACAATGTGTTCCTAACGCATAGTGAAGACAGAATGTTCCTAACGCTTAGTGAAGACAGTGTGTTCCTAAGGCAGAGTTGCGGTTTATGTGCATGGAGCAGAGTGAAGACAGTGTGTGCCTAGAGCAGAGTGAAGACAGTATGTTCCTAACGCATAGTGAAGACAGTGTGTTCCTAACGCAGAGTTGCGGTGTACGTGCATGGAGCAGAGTGAAGACAGTGTGTTCCTAGAGCAGAGTGAAGACAGTGTGTTCCTAATGCGGAGTGAAGACAGTGAGTTCCTAATGTAGAGTGAAGACAGTGTGTTCCTAGAGCAGAATAAAGACAGTAAGTTCCTTCAGCAGATTGAAGACAGTGTGTTCCTAGAGCAGAATGAAGACAGTGAGTTCCTAATGCACACTGAAGACCGTGTGTTCCTATGCAGAGTGAAGACAGTGTGTTCCTAATGCAGAGTGAAGACAGTGTCTTCCTAGAGCATAGTGAAGACAGTGTGTTCCTAACGAATAGGGAAGACAGTGTGTACCTAACGCATAGTGAAGACAGTTTCTTCCGAGAGCAGAGTGAAGACAGTGTGTTCCTAACGCAGAGTTGCGGTGTATGTGCATGGAGCACAATGAAGACAGTGTTTTCCTAGAGCAGAGTGAAGACAGTGTGTTCCTAACGCATAGTGAAGACAGTGTGTTCCGAATGCAGCGTGAGGACAATATGTTCCTACGGCAGAGTGAAGGCAGTGTCTTCCTAGAACAGAGTGAAGACAGTGTGTTCCTAACGCATAGTAAAGACAGTGTGTTCCTAATGCATAGTGAAGACAGTTTCTTCCGAGAGCAGAGTGAAGACAGTGTGTTCCTAAGGCATAGTGAAGACAGTGTGTTCCTCAGGCACAGGGAAGACAGTGTGTTCCTAATGCAGAGTGAAGACAGTGTGTTCCTAGAGCAGAATGAAGACAGTGTTACTAATGCAGAGTGAAGGCAGTGTGATCCCATTGAAGAGTGAAGACAGTGTGTTCCTACAGCAGAATGAAGACAGTTTGTTCCTAACGCAGAGTGAAGACAGTGTGTTCCTAACGCAGAGTTGCGGTGTATGTGCATGGAGCAGAGTGAAGACAGTGTGTTCCTAGAGCAGAGTAAAGACATTATGTTCCTAATGCAGAGTGAAGACAGTGTGTTTCTAGAGCAGAAAGTAGACAGTGTGTTCCTAACGCAGAGTGAAGACAGTGTGTTCCTAACACAGAGTTGCGGTGCATGTGCATGGAGCAGACAAAGACATTGTGTTCCTAGAGCAGAATGAAGACAGTGTGTTCCTAATGCACAGTGTGTTCCTAATGCAGAGTGAAGACAGTGAGTTCTTAATGCAGAGTGAAGACAGTGTGTTCCTAGAGCAGAAAAAGACAGTAAGTTCCTTCAGCAGAGTGAAGACAGTGTGTTCCTAACGCATAGTGACGCCAGTGTGTTCCTAATGCATAGTGAAGACAGTGTCTTCTTAGAGGAGAGTGAAGACAGTATGTTCCTAACGCATAGTGAAGACAGTGTGTTCCTAATGCAGTGTGAAGACAGTGTGTTCCTAGAGCAGAGTGAAGACAGTGTGTTCCTGATGCAGAGTGAAGACAGTGTGTTCCTAATGCAGAGTGAAGACAGTGTGATCCTAATGCAGAGTGTAGACAGTGTGTTCTTGATGCAGAGTGAAAACAGTGTGTTCCTAGAGCAGAATAAAACAGTATGTTCCTTCAGCAGAGTGAAGACAGTGTGTTCCTAGAGCAGAATGAAGACAGTGTGTTCCTAATGCACAGTGAAGACCGTGTGTTCCTATGCAGAGTGAAGACAGTGTGTTCCTAATGCAGAGTGAAGACAGTGTCTTCCTAGAGCAGAGTGAAGACAGTTTGTTCCTAACGAATAGGGAAGACAGTGTGTTCCTAACGCATAGTGAAAACAGGATGTTCCTAACGCATAGTGAAGACAGTGTGTTCCAAACGCAGAGTTGCGGTGTATGTGCATGGAGCACAGTGAAGACAGTGTTTTCCTAGAGCAGAGTGATGACAGTGTGTTCCTAATGCATAGTGAAGACAGTGTGTTCCTAATGCAGCATGAGGACAGTGTGTTCCTATGGCAGTGTGAAGGCTGTGTCTTCCTAGAGCAGAGTGAAGACAGTGTGTTCCTAAGGCATAGTGAAGACAGTGTGTTCCTAATGCATAGTGAAGACAGTTTCTTCCGAGAGCAGAGTGAAGACAGTGTGTTCCTAACGCATAGTGAAGACAGTGTGTTCCTAAGGCAGAGTGAAGACAGTGTGTTACTAATGCAGAGTGAAGACAGTGATTTCCTAGATCAGAATGAAGACAGTGTTCCTAATGCAGATTGAAGACAGTGTGTTCCTACAGCAGAATGAAGACAGTTTGTTCCTAACCAGAGAGAAGACAGTATGTTCCTAATGCAGAGTTGCAGTGTATGTGTATGGAGCAGAGTGAAGACAGTGTGTTCCAAGAGCAGAGTTAAGACAGTGTGTTCCAAGAGCAGAGTGAAGAGAGTGAGTTCCTAATGCAGAGTGAAGACAGTGTGTTCCTAATGCAGAGTGAAGACAGTGTGATCCCAGAGCAGAGTGAAGACAGTGTGTTCCTAATGCAGAGTTGCGGTGTATGTGCATGGAGCAGAGTGAAGACAGTGTGTTCCTAGAGCAGAGTAAAGACATTATGTTCCTAACGCAGAGTGAAGAGAGTGTGTTCCTAGAGCAGAATGAAGACAGTGTTTACCTAGAGCAGAGTGAAGACAGTTTTCCTAACGCAGAGTTGCGGTGTATGTGCACGGAGCAGAGTGAAGACAGTGTGTTCCTAGAGCAGAGTGAAGACAGTTTGTTCCTAATACAGAGTGAAGACAGTGTGTTCCTAATACAGAGTGAAGACAGTGTGTTCCTAATGCAGAGTTAAGACAGTGTGTTCCTAACGCAGAGTGAAGACAGTGTGTTCCTACCGCCTAGTGAAGACAGTGTGTTCCTAACGCATAGTGAAGACAGTATGTTCCTAACGCATAGTGAAGACAGTGTGTTCCTAACGCAGAATTGCGGTGTATGTTCATGGAGCAGAGTGAAGACAGTGTGTGCCTAGAGAAGAGTGAAGACAGTATGTTCCTAAAGCATAGTGAAGACAGTGTGTTCCTAACGCAGAGTTACTGTGTATGTGCATGGAGCAGAGTGAAGACAGTGTGTTTTTAATTCAGCGTGAGGACAGTGTGTTCCTAAGGCAGAGTGAAGACAGTGTCTTTCTAGAGCAGAGTGAAGACAGTGTGTTCCTAACGCATAGTGAAGACAGTGTGTTCCTAACGCATAGTGAAGACAGTGTGTTCCTAATGCATAGTGAAGACAGTTTCTTCCGAGAGCAGAGTGAAGACAGTGTGTTCCTAAGGCATAGTGAAGACAGTGTGTTCCTAAGGCACAGGGAAAACAGTGTGTTCCTAATGCAGAGTGAAGACAGTGTGTTCCTAGAGCAGAATGAAGGCAGTGTGTTCCTAATGAAGAGTGAAGACAGTGTGAAGGCAGTTTGTTCCTAACGCAGAGTGAAGACAGTGTGTTCCTAACGCAGAGTTGCGGTGTATGTGCATGGAGCAGAGTGAAGACAGTGTGTTCCTAGAGCAGAGTAAAGACATTATGTTCCTAACGCAGAGTGAAGACAGTGTGTTTCTAGAGCAGAAAGAAGACAGTGTGTTCCTAACGCAGAGTGAAGACAGTGTGTTCCTAACACAGAGTTGCGGTGTATGTGCATGGAGCAGAGTGAAGACAGTGTGTTCCTAGAGCAGAGTAAAGACAGTTTGTTCCTAATACAGAGTGAAGACAGTGTGTTCCTAATGCAGAGTGAAGACAGTGTGTTCCTAACGCATAGTGAAGACAGAATGTTCCTAACGCATAGTGAAGACAGTGTGTTCCTAACGCAGAGTTGCGGTGTATGTGCATGGAGCAGAGTGAATACAGTGTGTTCCTAGAGCAGAGTGAAGACAGTGTTCCTAACGCAGAGTTGCGGTGTATGTGCATGGAGCAGAGTGAAGACGTTGTTTTCCTAAGGCAGAATGAAGAGAGTGTGTTCCTAATGCACAGTCAAGACAGTGTGTTCCTAATGCAAAGTGAAGACAGTGTGATCCTAATGCAGAGTGAAGACAGTGTGTTCTTAATGCAGAGTGAAGACAGTGTGTTCCTAGAGCAGAATGAAGACAGTGTGTTCCTAATGCACAGTGAAGACCGTGTATTCCTATCCAGAGTGAAGACAGTGTGTTCCAAATGCAGAGTGAATACACTGTGTTCCTAACGCAGAGTGAAGACAGTGTTTTCCTAGAGCAGAGTGAAGACAGTGTGTTTCTAATGCAGAGTTGCGGTTTATGTGCATGGAGCAAAGTGAAGACAGTGTGTTCTTAGAGCAGAGTGAAGACATTATGTTCCTAACGCAGAGTGAAGACAGTGTGTTCCTAATGCAGAGTGAAGACAGTGTGTTCCTAACTCAGAGTGAAGACAGTGTGTTCCTAATGCAGAGTTGCGGTGTATGTGCATGGAGCAGAGTGAAGACAGTGTGTTCCTAGAGCAGAGTGAAGACTGTTTGTTCCTAATACAGAGTGAAGACAGTGTGTTCCTAATGCAGAGTGAAGACAGTGTGTTCCTAACGCATAGTGAAGACAGTGTGTTCCTAGGGCAGAGTGAAGACAGTGTGTTCCAAATGCAGAGTTAATACAGTATGTTCCTAATGCAGAGTGAAGACAGAGTGTTCCTAATGCAGAGTGAAGACAGTTTGTTCCTCGAGCAGAGTGAAGACAGTGTGTTCCTAATGCACAGTTTGTGATGTATGTGCATGGAGCAGAGTGAAGACAGTATATTCCTAACGCATAGTGAAGAAAGTGTGTTCCTAGAGCAGAATGAAGACAGTGTGTTCCTAACACAGAGTTGCGGTGTATGTGCAAGGAGCGGATTGAAGACAGTGTGTTCCTAGAGCAGAGTGAAGACAGTATGTTCCTAACGCATAGTGAAGACAGTGTGTTCCTAACGCAGAGTTGCGGTGTACGTGCATGGAGCAGAGTGAAGACAGTGTGTTCCTAGAGCAGAGTGAAGACAGTGTGTTCCTAATGCATAGTAAAGACAGTTTCTTCCGAGAGCAGAGTGAAGACAGTGTGTTCCTAATGCAGAGTGAAGACAGTGTGTTTCTAGAACAGAATGAAGACAGTGTGTTCCTAACTCAGAGTGAAGACAGTGTGTTCCTAATGCAGAGTTGCGGTGTATGTGCATGAGGCAGAGTGAAGACAGTGTGTTCCTAGAGCAGAGTGAAGACAGTTTGTTCCTAATACAGAGTGAAGACAGTGTGTTCCTAATGCAGAGTGAAGACAGTGTGTTCCTAACGCATAGTGAAGACAGTGTGTTACTACCGCATAGTGAAGACAATGTGTTCCTAACGCATAGTGAAGACAGAATGTTCCTAACGCTTAGTGAAGACAGTGTGTTCCTAAGGCAGTGTTGCGGTTTATGTGCATGGAGCAGAGTGAAGACAGTGTGTGCCTAGAGCAGAGTGAAGACAGTATGTTCCTAACGCATAGTGAAGACAGTGTGTTCCTAACGCAGAGTTGCGGTGTACGTGCATGGAGCAGAGTGAAGACAGTGTGTTCCTAGAGCAGAGTGAAGACAGTGTGTTCCTAATGCGGAGTGAAGACAGTGAGTTCCTAATGCAGAGTGAAGACAGTGTGTTCCTAGAGCAGAATAAAGACAGTAAGTTCCTTCAGCAGAGTGAAGACAGTGTGTTCCTAGAGCAGAATGAAGACAGTGAGTTCCTAATGCACACTGAAGACCGTGTGTTCCTATGCAGAGTGAAGACAGTGTGTTCCTAATGCAGAGTGAAGACAGTGTCTTCCTAGAGCATAGTGAAGACAGTGTGTTCCTAACGAATAGGGAAGACAGTGTGTACCTAACGCATAGTGAAGACAGTTTCTTCCGAGAGCAGAGTGAAGACAGTGTGTTCCTAACGCAGAGTTGCGGTGTATGTGCATGGAGCACAATGAAGACAGTGTTTTCCTAGAGCAGAGTGAAGACAGTGTGTTCCTAACGCATAGTGAAGACAGTGTGTTCCGAATGCAGCGTGAAGACAATATGTTCCTACGGCAGAGTAAAGGCAGTGTCTTCCTAGAACAGAGTGAAGACAGTGTGTTCCTAACGCATAGTAAAGACAGTGTGTTCCTAATGCATAGTGAAGACAGTTTCTTCCGAGAGCAGAGTGAAGACAGTGTGTTCCTAAGGCATAGTGAAGACAGTGTGTTCCTCAGGCACAGGGAAGACAGTGTGTTCCTAATGCAGAGTGAAGACAGTGTGTTCCTAGAGCAGAATGAAGACAGTGTTACTAATGCAGAGTGAAGGCAGTGTGATCCCATTGAAGAGTGAAGACAGTGTGTTCCTACAGAAGAATGAAGACAGTTTGTTCCTAACGCAGAGTGAAGACAGTGTGTTCCTAACGCAGAGTTGCGGTGTATGTGCATGGAGCAGAGTGAAGACAGTGTGTTCCTAGAGCAGAGTAAAGACATTATGTTCCTAATGCAGAGTGAAGACAGTGTGTTTCTAGAGCAGAAAGTAGACAGTGTGTTCCTAACGCAGAGTGAAGACAGTGTGTTCCTAACACAGAGTTGCGGTGCATGTGCATGGAGCAGACAAAGACATTGTGTTCCTAGAGCAGAATGAAGACAGTGTGTTCCTAATGCACAGTGTGTTCCTAATGCAGAGTGAAGACAGTGAGTTCTTAATGCAGAGTGAAGACAGTGTGTTCCTAGAGCAGAAAAAGACAGTAAGTTCCTTCAGCAGAGTGAAGACAGTGTGTTCCTAACGCATAGTGACGCCAGTGTGTTCCTAATGCATAGTGAAGACAGTGTCTTCTTAGAGGAGAGTGAAGACAGTATGTTCCTAACGCATAGTGAAGACAGTGTGTTCCTAATGCAGTGTGAAGACAGTGTGTTCCTAGAGCAGAGTGAAGACAGTGTGTTCCTGATGCAGAGTGAAGACAGTGTGTTCCTAATGCAGAGTGAAGACAGTGTGATCCTAATGCAGAGTGTAGACAGTGTGTTCTTGATGCAGAGTGAAAACAGTGTGTTCCTAGAGCAGAATTAAACAGTATGTTCCTTCAGCAGAGTGAAGACAGTGTGTTCCTAGAGCAGAATGAAGACAGTGTGTTCCTAATGCACAGTGAAGACCGTGTGTTCCTATGCAGAGTGAAGACAGTGTGTTCCTAATGCAGAGTGAAGACAGTGTCTTCCTAGAGCAGAGTGAAGACAGTTTGTTCCTAACGAATAGGGAAGACAGTGTGTTCCTAACGCATAGTGAAAACAGGATGTTCCTAACGCATAGTGAAGACAGTGTGTTCCAAACGCAGAGTTGCGGTGTATGTGCATGGAGCACAGTGAAGACAGTGTTTTCCTAGAGCAGAGTGATGACAGTGTGTTCCTAATGCATAGTGAAGACAGTGTGTTCCTAATGCAGCATGAGGGCAGTGTGTTCCTATGGCAGTGTGAAGGCTGTGTCTTCCTAGAGCAGAGTGAAGACAGTGTGTTCCTAAGGCATAGTGAAGACAGTGTGTTCCTAATGCATAGTGAAGACAGTTTCTTCCGAGAGCAGAGTGAAGACAGTGTGTTCCTAACGCATAGTGAAGACAGTGTGTTCCTAAGGCAGAGTGAAGACAGTGTGTTACTAATGCAGAGTGAAGACAGTGATTTCCTAGATCAGAATGAAGACAGTGTTCCTAATGCAGATTGAAGACAGTGTGTTCCTACAGCAGAATGAAGACAGTTTGTTCCTAACCAGAGAGAAGACAGTATGTTCCTAATGCAGAGTTGCAGTGTATGTGTATGGAGCAGAGTGAAGACAGTGTGTTCCAAGAGCAGAGTTAAGACAGTGTGTTCCAAGAGCAGAGTGAAGAGAGTGAGTTCCTAATGCAGAGTGAAGACAGTGTGTTCCTAATGCAGAGTGAAGACAGTGTGATCCCAGAGCAGAGTGAAGACAGTGTGTTCCTAATGCAGAGTTGCGGTGTATGTGCATGGAGCAGAGTGAAGACAGTGTGTTCCTAGAGCAGAGTAAAGACATTATGTTCCTAACGCAGAGTGAAGAGAGTGTGTTCCTAGAGCAGAATGAAGACAGTGTTTACCTAGAGCAGAGTGAAGACAGTTTTCCTAACGCAGAGTTGCGGTGTATGTGCACGGAGCAGAGTGAAGACAGTGTGTTCCTAGAGCAGAGTGAAGACAGTTTGTTCCTAATACAGAGTGAAGACAGTGTGTTCCTAATACAGAGTGAAGACAGTGTGTTCCTAATGCAGAGTTAAGACAGTGTGTTCCTAACGCAGAGTGAAGACAGTGTGTTCCTACCGCCTAGTGAAGACAGTGTGTTCCTAACGCATAGTGAAGACAGTATGTTCCTAACGCATAGTGAAGACAGTGTGTTCCTAACGCAGAATTGCGGTGTATGTTCATGGAGCAGAGTGAAGACAGTGTGTGCCTAGAGAAGAGTGAAGACAGTATGTTCCTAAAGCATAGTGAAGACAGTGTGTTCCTAACGCAGAGTTACTGTGTATGTGCATGGAGCAGAGTGAAGACAGTGTGTTTTTAATTCAGCGTGAGGACAGTGTGTTCCTAAGGCAGAGTGAAGACAATGTCTTTCTAGAGCAGAGTGAAGACAGTGTGTTCCTAACGCATAGTGAAGACAGTGTGTTCCTAACGCATAGTGAAGACAGTGTGTTCCTAATGCATAGTGAAGACAGTTTCTTCCGAGAGCAGAGTGAAGACAGTGTGTTCCTAAGGCATAGTGAAGACAGTGTGTTCCTAAGGCACAGGGAAAACAGTGTGTTCCTAATGCAGAGTGAAGACAGTGTGTTCCTAGAGCAGAATGAAGGCAGTGTGTTCCTAATGAAGAGTGAAGACAGTGTGAAGGCAGTTTGTTCCTAACGCAGAGTGAAGACAGTGTGTTCCTAACGCAGAGTTGCGGTGTATGTGCATGGAGCAGAGTGAAGACAGTGTGTTCCTAGAGCAGAGTAAAGACATTATGTTCCTAACGCAGAGTGAAGACAGTGTGTTTCTAGAGCAGAAAGAAGACAGTGTGTTCCTAACGCAGAGTGAAGACAGTGTGTTCCTAACACAGAGTTGCGGTGTATGTGCATGGAGCAGAGTGAAGACAGTGTGTTCCTAGAGCAGAGTAAAGACAGTTTGTTCCTAATACAGAGTGAAGACAGTGTGTTCCTAATGCAGAGTGAAGACAGTGTGTTCCTAACGCATAGTGAAGACAGAATGTTCCTAACGCATAGTGAAGACAGTGTGTTCCTAACGCAGAGTTGCGGTGTATGTGCATGGAGCAGAGTGAATACAGTGTGTTCCTAGAGCAGAGTGAAGACAGTGTTCCTAACGCAGAGTTGCGGTGTATGTGCATGGAGCAGAGTGAAGACGTTGTTTTCCTAAGGCAGAATGAAGAGAGTGTGTTCCTAATGCACAGTCAAGACAGTGTGTTCCTAATGCAAAGTGAAGACAGTGTGATCCTAATGCAGAGTGAAGACAGTGTGTTCTTAATGCAGAGTGAAGACAGTGTGTTCCTAGAGCAGAATGAAGACAGTGTGTTCCTAATGCACAGTGAAGACCGTGTATTCCTATCCAGAGTGAAGACAGTGTGTTCCAAATGCAGAGTGAATACACTGTGTTCCTAACGCAGAGTGAAGACAGTGTTTTCCTAGAGCAGAGTGAAGACAGTGTGTTTCTAATGCAGAGTTGCGGTTTATGTGCATGGAGCAAAGTGAAGACAGTGTGTTCTTAGAGCAGAGTGAAGACATTATGTTCCTAACGCAGAGTGAAGACAGTGTGTTCCTAATGCAGAGTGAAGACAGTGTGTTCCTAACTCAGAGTGAAGACAGTGTGTTCCTAATGCAGAGTTGCGGTGTATGTGCATGGAGCAGAGTGAAGACAGTGTGTTCCTAGAGCAGAGTGAAGACTGTTTGTTCCTAATACAGAGTGAAGACAGTGTGTTCCTAATGCAGAGTGAAGACAGTGTGTTCCTAACGCATAGTGAAGACAGTGTGTTCCTAGGGCAGAGTGAAGACAGTGTGTTCCAAATGCAGAGTTAATACAGTATGTTCCTAATGCAGAGTGAAGACAGAGTGTTCCTAATGCAGAGTGAAGACAGTTTGTTCCTCGAGCAGAGTGAAGACAGTGTGTTCCTAATGCACAGTTTGTGATGTATGTGCATGGAGCAGAGTGAAGACAGTATATTCCTAACGCATAGTGAAGAAAGTGTGTTCCTAGAGCAGAATGAAGACAGTGTGTTCCTAACACAGAGTTGCGGTGTATGTGCAAGGAGCGGATTGAAGACAGTGTGTTCCTAGAGCAGAGTGAAGACAGTATGTTCCTAACGCATAGTGAAGACAGTGTGTTCCTAACGCAGAGTTGCGGTGTACGTGCATGGAGCAGAGTGAAGACAGTGTGTTCCTAGAGCAGAGTGAAGACAGTGTGTTCCTAGAGCAGAATGAAGACAGTAAGTTCCTTCAGCAGAGTGAAGACAGTGTGTTCCTAGAGCAGAATGAAGACAGTGTGTTCCTAATGCACAGTGAAGACCGTGTGTTCCTATGCTTGTGAAGACAGTGTGTTCCTAATGCAGAGTGAAGACAGTGTCTTCCTAGAGCATAGTGAAGACAGCGTGTTCCTAACGAATAGGGAAGACAGTGTGTACCTAACGCATAGTGAAAACAATATGTTCCTAACGCATAGTGAAGACTGTGTGTTCCTAACACAGAGTTGCGGTGTATGTGCATGGAGCACAATGAAGACAGTGTTTTCCTAGAGCAGAGTGAAGACAGTGTGTTCCTATCGCATAGTGAAGACAGTGTGTTCGTAATGCAGCGTGAGGACAATATGTTCCTACGGCAGAGTGAAGGCAGTGTCTTCCTAGAGCAGAGTGAAGACAGTGTGTTCCTAACGCATAGTAAAGACAGTGTGTTCCTAATGCATAGTGAAGACAGTTTCTTCCGAGAGCAGAGTGAAGACAGTGTGTTCCTAAGGCATAGTGAAGACAGTGTGTTCATAAGGCACAGTGAAGACAGTGTGTTCCTAATGCAGAGTGAAGACAGTGTGTTCCTAGAGCAGAATGAAGACAGTGTTCCTAATGCAGAGTGAAGGCAGTGTGTTCCTAATGAAGAGTGAAGACAGTGTGTTCCTACAGCAGAATGAAGACAGTTTGTTCCTAACGCAGTGTGAAGACAGTGTGTTCCTAACGCAGAGTTGCGGTGTATGTGCATGGAGCAGAGTGAAGACAGTGGGTTCCTAGAGCAGAGTAAAGACATTATGTTCCTAACGCAGAGTGAAGACAGTGTGTTTCTAGAGCAGAAAGAAGACAGTGTGTTCCTAACGCAGAGTGAAGACAGTGTGTTCCTAACACAGAGTTGCGGTGTATGTGCATGGAGCAGAGTGAAGACAGTGTGTTCCTAGAGCAGAGTGAAGACAGTTTGTTCGTAATACAGAGTGAAGACAGTGTGTTCCTAATGCAGAGTGAAGACAGTGTGTTCCTAACGCATAGTGAAGACAGTGTGTTCCTACCGCATAGTGAAGACAGTGTGTTCCTAACGCATAGTGAAGACAGAATGTTCCTAACGCATAGTGAAGACAGTGTGTTCCTAACGCAGAGTTGCGGTGTATGTGCATGGAGCAGAGTGAATATATTGTGTTCCTAGAGGAGAGTGAAGACAGTGTGTTTCTAACGCAGAGTTGTGGTGTATGTGCTTGGAGCAGAGTGAAGACGTTGTGTTCCTAGAGCAGAATGAAGACAGTGTGTTCCTAACACAGAGTTGCGGTGTATGTGCAAGGAGCGGATTGAAGACAGTGTGTTCCTAGAGCAGAGTGAAGACAGTATGTTCCTAACGCATAGTGAAGACAGTGTGTTCCTAACGCAGAGTTGCGGTGTACGTGCATGGAGCAGAGTGAAGACAGTGTGTTCCTAGAGCAGTGTGAAGACAGTGTGTTCCTAATGCGGAGTGAAGACAGTGAGTTCCTAATGCAGAGTGAAGACAGTGTGTTCCTAGAGCAGAATAAAGACAGTAAGTTCCTTCAGCAGAGTGAAGACAGTGTGTTCCTAGAGCAGAATGAAGACAGTGTGTTCCTAATGCACAGTGAAGACCGTGTGTTCCTATGCAGAGTGAAGACAGTGTGTTCCTAATGCAGAGTGAAGACAGTGTCTTCCTAGAGCATAGTGAAGACAGTGTGTTCCTAACGAATAGGGAAGACAGTGTGTACCTAACGCATAGTGAAAACAGTATGTTCCTAACGCATAGTGAAGACAGTGTGTGCCTAACGCAGAGTTGCGGTGTATGTGCATGGAGCACAATGAAGACAGTGTTTTCCTAGAGCAGAGTGAAGACAGTGTGTTCCTAACGCATAGTGAAGACAGTGTGTTTTTAATACAGCGTGAGGACAATATGTTCCTACGGCAGAGTGAAGGCAGTGTCTTCCTAGAGCAGAGTGAAGACAGTGTGTTCCTAACGCATAGTAAAGACAGTGTGTTCCTAATGCATAGTGAAGACAGTTTCTTCCGAGAGCAGAGTGAAGACAGTGTGTTCCTAATGCAGAGTGAAGACAGTGTGTTCCTAGAGCAGAATGAAGACAGTGTTCCTAATGCATAGTGAAGGCAGTGTGTTCCTAATGAAGAGTGAAGACAGTGTGTTCCTACAGCAGAATGAAGACAGTTTTTCCTAACGCATATTGAAGACAGTGTGTTCCTAACGCAGAGTTGCGGTGTATGTGCATGGAGCAGAGTGAAGACAGTGTGTTACTAGAGCAGAGTGAAGACATTATGTTCCTAACGCAGAGTGAAGACAGTGTGTTTCTAGAGCAGAATGAAGACAGTGTGTTCCTAACTCAGAGTGAAGACAGTGTGTTCCTAATGCAGAGTTGCGGTGTATGTGCATGGAGCAGAGTGAAGACAGTGTGTTCCTAGAGCAAGTGAAGACAGTTTGTTCCTAATACAGAGTGAAGACAGTGTGTTCCTAATGCAGAGTGAAGACAGTGTGTTCCTAACGCATAGTGAAGACAGTGTGTTCCTACCGCATAGTGAAGACAGTGTGTTCCTAACGCATAGTGAAGACAGAATGTTCCTAACGCATAGTGAAGACAGTGTGTTCCTAAGGCAGAGTTGCGGTTTATGTGCATGGAGCAGAGTGAAGACAGTATGTGCCTAGAGCAGAGTGAAGACAGTATGTTCCTAACGCATAGTGAAGACAGTGTGTTCCTAATGCATAGTGAAGACAGTGTCTTCCTAGAGCAGAGTGAAGACACTATTTCCCTTACGCATAGTGAAGACAGTGTGTTCCTGTGCATAGTGAAGACAGTGTCTTCCTCGAGCAGACTGAAGACAGTGTGTTCCTAAGGCAGTGTGAAGACAGTGTGTTCCTAGAGCAGAGTCAAGACAGTGTGTTCCTGATGCAGAGTGAAGACAGTGTGTTCCTGATGCAGAGTGAAGACAGTGTGTTCCTAATGCATAGTGAAGACAGTGTGTTCCTAGATCAGAGTGAAAGGTGTGTGGTCCTAACGCAGAGTTGTGGTGAACGTGCATTAGCAGACTGAAGACAGTGTGCTCCTAACGCACAGTTGCGGTGTATGTGCATGGAGCAGAGTGAAGACAAAATATTCCTAACGCATAGTGAAGAAAGTGTGTTCCTAGACCAGAATGAAGACAGTTTGTTCCTAAAGTAGAGTGAAGACAGTGTGTTCCTAATGCAGAGTGAAGACAGTGTGTTCCTAACGCATAGTGAAAACAGTATGTTCCTAAAGCATAGTGAAGACAGTGTGTTCCTAACGCAGAGTTGCGGTGTATGTGCATGGAGCACAGTGAAGACAGTGTTTTCCTAGAGCAGAGTGAAGACAGTTTGTTCCTAACGCATAGTGAAGACAGTGTGTTCCTAATGCAGCGTGAGGACAGTGTGTTCCTACGGCAGAGTGAAGGCAGTGTCTTCCTAGAGCAAAGTGAAGACAGTGTGTTCCTAATGCATAGTGAAGACAGTGTGTTGCTAATGCATAGTGAAGACAGTTTCTTCCTAGAGCAAGGTGAAGACAGTGTGTTCCTAACGCATAGTGAAGACAGTGTGTTCCTAAGGCAGAGTGAAGACAGTGTGTTCCTAATGCAGAGTGAAGACAGTGTTTTCCTAGATCAGAATGAAGACAGGTTGTTCCTAACCAGAGAGAAGACAGTGTGTTCCTAACGCAGAGTTGCGCTGTATGTCCATGGAGCAGAGTGAAGACAGTTTGTTCCTAGAGCAGAGTGAAGGCGGTTTGTTCCTAATACAGAGTGAAGACAGTGTGTTCTTAAAAGAGAGTGAAGACAATGTGTTCCTGATGGAGAGTGAAGACAGGATGTTCCTAACGCAGAGTGAAGACAGTGTGTTCCTACCGCATAGTGAAGACAGTGTGTTCCTAACACATATTGAAGACAGTATGTTCCTAACGCATAGTGAAGACATTGTGTTCCTAACGCAGAGTTGCGGTGTATGTGCATGGAGCAGAGTGAAGATAGTGTGTTCAAAGAGCAGAGTGAAGACAGTGTGTTCCTAATGCAGAGTGAAGACAGTGTGTTCCTAATGCAGAGTGAAGACAGTGTGTTCCTAGAGCAGAGTGAAGACAGTGTGTTCCTAATGCAGAGTTGCGGTGTATGTGCATGGAGCATAGTGAAGACAGTGTGTTCCTAGAGCAGAGTAAAGACATTATGTTCCTAACGCAGAGTGAAGACAGTGTGTTCCTAGAGCAGAATGAAGACAGTGTGTTCCTAGAGCAGAGTGAATACAGTGTTCCTAACGCAGAGTTGCGGTGTATATGCATGGAGCAGAGTGAAGACAGTGTGTTCGTAGAGCAGAGTGAAGACAGTTTGTTCCTAATACAGAGTGAAGACAGTGTGTTCCTAATGCAGAGTTACGGTGTATGTGCATGGAGCAGAGTGAAGACAGTGTGTTCCTAGAGCAGAGTGAAGACATTATGCTCCTAACGCAGAGTGAAGACAGTGTATTTCTAGAGCAGAATGAAGACTGTGTGTTGCTAGAGCAGAGTGAAGACATTATGTTCCTAACGCAGTGTGAACACAGTGTGTTCCTAGTGCAGAGTGAAGACAGTGTGTTCCTAATGCGGAGTGAAGACAGTGAGTTCCTAATGCAGAGTGAAGAGAGTGTGTTCCTAGAGCAGAATAAAGACAGTAAGTTCCTTCAGCAGAGTGAAGACAGTGTGTTCCTAGAGCAGAATGAAGACAGTGTGTTCCTAATGCACAGTGAAGACCGTGTGTTCCTATGCAGAGTGAAGACAGTGTGTTCCTAATGCAGAGTGAAGACAGTGTCTTCCTAGAGCATAGTGAAGACAGTGTGTTCCTAACGAATAGGGAAGACAGTGTGTACCTAACGCATAGTGAAAACAGTATGTTCCTAACGCATAGTGAAGACAGTGTGTTCCTAACGCAGAGTTGCAGTGTATGTGCATGGAGCACAATGAAGACAGTGTTTTCTTAGAGCAGAGTGAAGACAGTGTGTTCCTAACGCATAGTGAAGACAGTGTGTTCCTAATACAGCGTGAGGACAATATGTTCCTACGGCAGAGTGAAGGCAGTGTCTTCCTAGAGCAGAGTGAAGACAGTGTGTTCCTAACGCATAGTAAAGACAGTGTATTCCTAATGCATAGTGAAGACAGTTTCTTCCGAGAGCAGAGTGAAGACAGTGTGTTCCTAAGGCATAGTGAAGACAGTCTGTTCCTAAGGCACAGTGAAGACTGTGTGTTCCTAATGCAGAGTGAAGACAGTGTGTTCCTAGAGCAGAAAGAAGACAGTGTTCCTAATGCAGAGTGAAGGCCGTGTGTTCCTAATGAAGAGTGAAGACAGTGTGTTCCTACAGCAGAATGAAGACAGTTTTTCCTAACGCAGAGTGAAGACAGTGTGTTCCTAACGCAGAGTTGCGGTGTATGTGCATGGAGCAGAGTGAAGACAGTGTGTTCCTAGAGCAGAGTGAAGACATTATGTTCCTAACGCAGAATGAATACAGTGTGTTTCTAGAGCAGAATGAAGACAGTGTGTTCCTAACTCAGAGTGAAGACAGTGTGTTCCTAATGCAGAGTTGCGGTGTATGTGCATGGAGCAGAGTGAAGACAGTGTGTTCCTAGAGCAGAGTGAAGACAGTTTGTTCCTAATACAGAGTGAAGACAGTGTGTTCCTAATGCAGAGTGAAGACAGTGTGTTCCTAACGCATAGTGAAGACAGTGTGTTCCTACCGCATAGTGAAGACAGTGTGTTCCTAACGCATAGTGAAGACAGAATGTTCCTAACGCAGAGTGAAGACAGTGTGTTCCTAAGGCAGAGTTGCGGTTTATGTGCATGGAGCAGAGTGAAGACAGTATGTGCCTAGAGCAGAGTGAAGACAGTATGTTCCTAACGCATAGTGAAGACAGTGTGTTCCTAATGCATAGTGAAGACAGTGTCTTCCTAGAGCAGAGTGAAGACAGTATGTCCCTTACGCATAGTGAAGACAGTGTGTTCCTGTGCATAGTGAAGACAGTGTCTTCCTCGAGCAGAATGAAGACAGTGTGTTCCTGGCGCAGAGTGAAGACTGTGTGTTACTAATGCAGAGTTAATACAGTATGTTTCTAATGCAGAGTGAAGACAGTGTGTTCCTAACGCAGAGTGAAGACAGTTTGTTCCTAGAGCAGAGTGAAGACAGTGTGTTCCTAACGCAGAGTGAAGACAGTGTGTTCCTAACGCAGAGTTGCGGTGTATGTGCATGGAGCAGAGTGAAGACAGTGTGTTCCTATAGCAGAGTAAAGACATTATGTTCCTAACGCAGAGTGAAGACAGTGTGTTTCTAGAGCAGAAAGAAGACAGTGTGTTCCTAACGCATAGTGAAGACAGTGTGTTCCTAACACAGAGTTGCGGTGTATGTGCATGGAGCAGAGTGAACACAGTGTGTTCCTAGAGCAGAGTGAAGACAGTTTGTTTCTAATACAGAGTGAAGACAGTGTGTTCCTAATGCAGAGTGAAGACAGTGTGTTCCTAACGCATAGTGAAGACAGTGTGTTCCTACCGCATAGTGAAGACAGTGTGTTCCTAATGCAGAGTGAAGACAGAATGTTCCTAACGCATAGTGAAGACAGTGTGTTCCTAACGCAGAGTTGCAGTGTATGTGCATGGAGCAGAGTGAATACAGTGTGTTCCTAGAGCAGAGTGAAGACAGTGTGTTCCTAACGCAGAGTTGCGGTGTATGTGCATGGAGCAGAGTGAAGACAGTGTGTTCCTAGAGCAGAGGGAAGACAGTTTGTTCCTAATACAGAGTGAAGACAGTGTGTTCCTAATGCAGAGTGAAGACAGTGTGTTCCTAACGCATAGTGAAGACAGTGTGTTCCTACCGCATAGTGAAGACAATGTGTTCCTAACGCATAGTGAAGACAGAATGTTCCTAACGCATAGTGAAGACAGTGTGTTCCTAAGGCAGAGTTGCGGTTTATGTGCATGGAGCAGAGTGAAGACAGTGTGTGCCTAGAGCAGAGTGAAGACAGTATGTTCCTAACGCATAGTGAAGACAGTGTGTTCCTAATGCATAGTGAAGACAGTGTCTTCCTAGAGCAGAGTGAAGACAGTATGTCCCTAACGCATAGTGAAGACAGTGTGTTCCTCTGCATAGTGAAGACAGTGTCTTCCTCGAGCAGACTGAAGACAGTGTATTCCTAAGGCAGTGTGAAGACAGTTTGTTCCTAGAGCAGAGTGAAGACAGTGTGTTCCTGATGCAGAGTGAAGACAGTGTGTTCCTGATGCAGAGTGAAGACATTGTGTTCCTAATGCATAGTGAAGACAGTGTGTTCCTAGATCAGAGTGAAGGGAGTGTGTTCCTAACGCAGAGTTGTGGTGTACGTGCATTAGCAGAGTCAAGACAGTGTGTTCCTCGAGCAGACTGAAGACAGTGTGCTCCTAACGCACAGTTGCGGTGTATGTGCATGGAGCAGAGTGAAGACAGAATATTCCTAACGCATAGTGAAGAAAGTGTGTTCCTAGAGCAGAATGAAGACAGTTTGTTCCTAACGTAGAGTGAAGACAGTGTGTTCCTAATGCAGAGTGAAGACAGTGTGTTCCTAACGCATAGTGAAAACAGTATGTTCCTAAAGCATAGTGAAGACAGTGTGTTCCTAACTCAGAGTTGCGGTGTATGTGCATGGAGCACAGTGAAGACAGTGTTTTCCTAGAGCAGAGTGAAGACAGTTTTTTCCTAACACATAGTGAAGACAGTGTGTTCCTAATGCAGCGTGAGGACAGTGTGTTCCTACGGCAGAGTGAAGGCAGTGTCCTCCTAGAGCAAAGTGAAGACAGTGTGTTCCTAATGCATAGTGAAGACAGTGTGTTGCTAATGCATAGTGAAGACAGTTTCTTCCTAGAGCAAGGTGAAGACAGTGTGTTCATAACGCATAGTGAAGACAGTGTGTTCCTAAGGCAGAGTGAAGACACTGTGTTCCTAATGCAGAGTGAAGACAGTGTTTTCCTAGATCAGAATGAAGACAGGTTGTTCCTAACCAGAGAGAAGACAGTGTGTTCCTAACGCAGAGTTGCGGTGTATGTGCATGGAGCAGAGTGAAGACAGTTTGTTCCTAGAGCAGAGTGAAGGCGGTTTGTTCCTAATACAGAGTGAAGACAGTGTGTTCTTAAAACAGAGTGAAGACAATGTGTTCCTGATGGAGAGTGAAGACAGGATGTTCCTAACGCAGAGTGAAGACCGTGTGTTCCTACCGCATAGTGAAGACAGTGTGTTCCTAACACATATTGAAGACAGTATGTTCCTAACGCATAGTGAAGACAGTGTGTTCCTAACGCAGAGTTGCGGTGTATGTGCATGGAGCAGAGTGAAGATAGTGTGTTCAAAGAGCAGAGTGAAGACAGTGTGTTCCTAATGCAGAGTGAAGACAGTGTGTTCCTAATGCAGAGTGAAGACAGTGTGTTCCTAGAGCAGAGTGAAGACAGTGTGTTCCTAATGCAGAGTTGCGGTGTATGTGCATGGAGCAGAGTGAAGACAGTGTGTTCCTAGAGCAGAATGAAGACAGTGTGTTCCTAGAGCCGAGTGAAGACAGTGTTCCTAACGCAGAGTTGCGGTGTATATGCATGGAGCAGAGTGAAGACAGTGTGTTCGTAGAGCAGAGTGAAGACAGTTTGTTCCTAATACAGAGTGAAGACAGTGTGTTCCTAATACAGAGTGAAGACAGTGTGTTCCTAATGCAGAGTGAAGACAGTGTGTTCCTAACGCAGAGTGAAGACAGTGTGTTCCTAGAGCAGAGTGAAGACAGTGTGTTCCTAGAGCAGAGTGAAGACAGTGTGTTCCTAATGCAGAATTGCGGTGTATGTGCATGGAGCAGAGTGAAGACAGTGTGTGCATAGAGTAGAGTGAAGACAGTATGTTCCTAACGCATAGAAAAGACAGTGTGTTCCTAACGCAGAGTTACGGTGTATGTGCATGGAGCAGAGTGAAGAAAGTGTGTTTTTAATTCAGCGTGAGGACAGTGTGTTCCTAAGGCAGAGTGAAGACAGTGTCTTTCTAGAGCAGAGTGAAGACAGTGTGTTCCTAACGCATAGTGAAGACAGTGTGTTCCTGGCGCAGAGTGAAGACAGTGTGTTCCTAATGCAGAGTTGCGGTGTATGTGCATGGAGCAGAGTGAAGACGTTGTGTTCCTAGAGCAGAATGAAGACAGTGTGTTCCTAATGCACAGTCAAGACAGTGTGTTCCTAATGCAAAGTGAAGACAGTGTGATCCTAATGCATAGTGAAGACAGTGTGTTCTTAATGCAGAGTGAAGACAGTGTGTTCCTAGAGCAGAATGAAGATAGTATGTTCCTTCAGCAGAGTGTAGACAGTGTTTCCTAGAGCAGAATGAAGACAGTGTGTTCCTAATGCACAGTGAAGACCGTGTGTTCCTACGCAGAGTGAAGACAGTGTGTTCCAAATGCAGAGTGAAGACACTGTGTTCCTAACGCAGAGTGAAGACAGTGTTTTCCTAGAGCAGAGTGAAGACAGTGTGTTCCTAATGCAGAGTTGCGGTGTATGTGCATGCAGCAAAGTGAAGACAGTTTGTTCCTAGAGCAGAATGAAGACATTATGTTCCTAACGCAGAGTGAAGACAGTGTGTTTCTAGAGCAGAATGAAGACAGTGTGTTCCTAACTCAGAGTGAAGACAGTGTGTTCCTAACGCAGAGTTGCGGTGTATGTGCATGGAGCAGAGTGAAGACAGTGTGTTCCTAGAGCAGAGTGAAGACAGTTTGTTCCTAATACAGAGTGAAGACAGTGTGTTCCTAATGCAGAGTGAAGACAGTGTGTTCCTACCGCATAGTGAAGACAGTGTGTTCCTACCGCATAGTGAAGACAGTGTGTTCCTAAGGCAGAGTTGCGGTTTTTGTGCATGGAGCAGACATGTGTGTGCCTAGAGCAGAGTGAAGACAGTATGTTCCTAAGGCAGTGTGAAGACAGTGTGTTCCTAGAGCAGAGTGAAGACAGTGTGTTCCTGATACAGAGTGAAGACAGTGTGTTCCTGATGCAGAGTGAAGACAGTGTGTTCCTAATGCATAGTGAAGACAGTGTCTTCCTAGAGCAGAATGAAGACAGTATGTTCCTAACGCATAGTGAAGACAGTGTGTTCCTATGCATAGTGAAGACAGTGTCTTCCTAGAGCAGACTGAAGACAGTGTGTTCCTAAGGCAGTGTGAAGACAGTGTGTTCCTAGAGCAGAGTGAAGACAATGTGTTCCTGATACAGAGTGAAGACAGTGTGTTCCTGATGCAGAGTGAAGACAGTGTGTTCCTAATGCATAGTGAAGACAGTGTGTTCCTAGAGCAGAGTGAAGGGAGTGTGTTCCTAACGCAGAGTTGTGGTGTACGTGCATGGAGCAGAGTGAAGACCATGTTTTCCTAATGCAGAGTGAAGACAGTGTGTTCCTCGAGCAGACTGAAGACAGTGTGTTCCTAACGCAGAGTTGCAGTGTATGTGCATGGAGCAAAGTGAAGACAGTATGTTCCTAACTCAGAGTGAAGACAGTGTGTTCCTAACGCAGAGTTGCGGTTTATGTGCATGGAGCACAGTGAAGACAGTGTTTTCCTAGAGCAGAGTGAAGACAGTTTGTTCCTAACGCATAGTGAAGACAGTGTGTTCCTAATGCAGCGAGAGGACAGTGTGTTCCTACGGCAGAGTGAAGGCAGTGTCTTCCTAGAGCAAAGTGAAGACAGTGTGTTCCTAATGCATAGTGAAGACAGTGTGTTGCTAATGCATAGTGAAGACAGTTTCTTCCTAGAGCAAGGTGAAGACAGTGTGTTCCTAACGCATAGTGAAGACAGTGTGTTCCTAAGGCAGAGTGAAGACAGTGTGTTCCTAATGCAGAGGGAAGACAGTGTTTTCCTAGATCAGAATGAAGACAGGTTGTTCCTAACCAGAGAGAAGACAGTGTGTTCGTAACGCAGAGTTGCGGTGTATGTGCATGGAGCAGAGTGAAGACAGTATTTTCCTAGAGCAATGTGAAGGCAGTTTGTTCCTAATACAGAGTGAAGACAGTGTGTTCTTAAAACAGAGTGAAGACAATGTGTTCCTGATGGAGAGTGAAGACAGGATGTTCCTAACGCAGAGTGAAGACAGTGTGTTCCTACCGCATAGTGAAGACAGTGTGTTCCTAACGCAGAGTTACGGTGTATGTGCATGGAGCAGAGTGAAGACAGTGTGTTTTTAATTCAGAGTGAGGACAGTGTTTTCCTAAGGCAGAGTGAAGGCAGTGTCTTTCTAGAGCAGAGTGAAGACAGTGTGTTCCTAAGGCAGAGTGAAGACAGTGTCTTTCTAGAGCAGAGTGAAGACAGTGTGTTCCTAACGCATAGTGAAGACAGTGTGTTCCTGGCGCAGAGTGAAGACTGTGTGTTCCTAATGCAGAGTTAATACAGTATGTTCCTAATGCAGAGTGAAGACAGTGTGTTCCTAATGCAGAGTGAAGACAGTTTTTTCCTAGAGCAGAGTGAAGACAGTGTGTTCCTAACGCAGAGTGAAGACAGTGTGTTCCTAACGCAGAGTTGCGGTGTATGTGCATGGAGCAGAGTGAAGACAGTGTGTTCCTATAGCAGAGTAAAGACATTATGTTCCTAACGCAGAGAGAAGACAGTGTGTTTCTAGAGCAGAAAGAAGACAGTGTGTTCCTAACGCAGAGTGAAGACAGTGTGTTCCTTACACAGAGTTGCGGTGTATGTGCATGGAGCAGAGTGAAGACAGTGTGTTCCTAGAGCAGAGTGAAGACAATTTGTTCCTAATACAGAGTGAAGACAGTGTGTTCATAATGCAGAGTGAAGACAGTGTGTTCCTAACGCATAGTGAAGACAGTATGTTCCTACCGCATAGTGAAGACAGTGTGTTCCTAATACAGAGTGAAGACAGAATGTTCCGAACGCATAGTGAAGACAGTGTGTTCCTAACGCAGAGTTGCAGTGTATGTGCATGGAGCAGAGTGAATACAGTGTGTTCCTAAAGCAGAGTGAAGACAGTGTGTTCCTAACGCAGAGTTGCGGTGTATGTGCATGGAGCAGAGTGAAGACGTTGTGTTCCTATAGCAGAATGAAGACAGTGTGTTCCTAATGCACAGTCAAGACAGTTTGTTCCTAATGCAAAGTGAAGACAGTGTGATCCTAATGCAGAGTGAAGACAGTGTGTTCTTAATGCAGAGTGAAGACAGTGTGTTCCTAGAGCAGAATGAAGATAGTATGTTCCTTCAGCAGAGTGTAGACAGTGTTTCCTAGAGCAGAATGAAGACAGTGTGTTCCTAATGTACAGTGAAGACCATGTGTTCCTATGCAGAGTGAAGACAGTGTGTTCCTAATGCAGAGTGAATACACTGTGTTCCTAACGCAGAGTGAAGACAGTGTTTTCCTAGAGCAGAGTGAAGACAGTGTGTTTCTAATGCAGAGTTGCGGTTTATGTGCATGGAGCAAAGTGAAGACAGTTTGTTCCTAGAGCAGAATGAAGACATTATGTTCCTAACGCAGAGTGAAGACAGTGTGTTTCTAGAGCAGAATGAAGACCGTGTGTTCCTAACTCAGAGTGAAGACAGTGGGTTCCTAATGCAGAGTTGCGGTGTATGTGCATGGAGCAGAGTGAAGACAGTGTGTTCCTAGAGCAGAGTGAAGACAGTTTGTTCCTAATACAGAGTGAAGACAGTGTGTTCCTAATTCAGAGTGAAGACAGTGTGTTCTTAACGCATAGTGAAGACAGTGTGTTCCTACCGCATAGTGAAGACAGTGTGTTCTTAACGCATAGTGAAGACAGTATGTTTCTAACGCATAGTGAAGACAGTGTGTTCCTAAGGCAGAGTTGCGGTTTATGTGCATGGAGCAGACATGTGTGTGCCTAGAGCAGAGTGAAGACAGTATGTCCCTAACGCATAGTGAAGACAGTGTGTTCCTATGCATAGTGAAGACAGTGTCTTCCTAGAGCAGACTGAAGACAGTGTGTTCCTAAGGCAGTGTGAAGACAGTGTGTTCCTAGAGCAGAGTGAAGACAGTGTGTTCCTGATACAGAGTGAAGACAGTGTGTTCCTGATGCAGAGTGAAGACAGTGTGTTCCTAATGCATAGTGAAGACAGTGTGTTCCTAGAGCAGAGTGAAGGGAGTGTGTGCCTAATGCAGAGTTGTGGTGTACGTGCATGGAGCAGAGTGAAGACCATGTGTTCCTAATGCAGAGTGAAGACAGTGTGTTCCTCGAGCAGTCTGAAGACAGTGTGCTCCAAACGCACAGTTGCGGTGTATGTGCATGGAGCAGAGTGAAGACAGAATATTCCTAACACATAGTGAAGAAAGTGTGTTCCTAGTGCAGAATGAAGACAGTTTGTTCCTAACGTAGAGTGAAGACACTGTGTTCCTAATGCAGAGTGAAGACAGTGTGTTCCTAACGCATAGTGAAAACAGTATGTTCCTAACGCATAGTGAAGACAGTGTGTTCCTAACGCAGAGTTGCGGAGTATGTGCATGGAGCACAGTGAAGACAGTGTTTTCCTAGAGCAGAGTGAAGACAGTTTGTTCCTAACGCATATTGAAGACAGTGTGTTCCTAATGCAGCGTGAGGACAGTGTGTTCCTACGGCAGAGTGAAGGCAGTGTCTTCCTAGAGCAAAGTGAAGACAGTGTGTTCCTAATGCATAGTGAAGACAGTGTGTTGCTAATGCATAGTGAAGACAGTTTCTTCCTAGAGCAAGGTGAAGACAGTGTGTTCCTAACGCATAGTGAAGACAGTGTGTTCCTAAGGCATAGTGAAGACAGTGTGTTCCTAATGCAGAGTGAAGACAGTGTGTTCCTAATGCAGAGTTGCAGTGTATGTGCATGGAGCAAAGTGAAGACAGTTTGTTCCTAGAGCAGAATGAAGACATTATGTTCCTAACGCAGAGTGAAGACAGTGTGTTTCTAGAGCAGAATGAAGACAGTGTGTTCCTAACTCAGAGTGAAGACAGTGGGTTCCTAATGCAGAGTTGCGGTGTATGTGCATGGAGCAGAGTGAAGACAGTGTGTTCCTAGAGCAGAGTGAAGACAGTTTGTTCCTAATACAGAGTGAAGACAGTGTGTTCCTAATGCAGAGTGAAGACAGTGTGTTCTTAACGCATAGTGAAGACAGTGTGTTCCTACCGCATAGTGAAGACAGTGTGTTCTTAACGCATGGTGAAGACAGTATGTTTCTAACGCATAGTGAAGACAGTGTGTTCATAAGGCAGAGTTGCGGTTTATGTGCATGGAGCAGACATGTGTGTGCCTAGAGCAGAGTGAAGACAGTATGTCCCTAACGCATAGTGAAGACAGTGTGTTCCTATGCATAGTGAAGACAGTGTCTTCCTAGAGCAGACTGAAGACAGTGTGTTCCTAAGGCAGTGTGAAGACAGTGTGTTCCTAGAGCAGAGTGAAGACAGTGTGTTCCTGATACAGAGTGAAGACAGTGTGTTCCTGATGCAGAGTGAAGACAGTGTGTTCCTAATGCATAGTGAAGACAGTGTGTTCCTAGAGCAGAGTGAAGGGAGTGTGTGCCTAACGCAGAGTTGTGGTGTACGTGCATGGAGCAGAGAGAAGACCATGTGTTCCTAATGCAGAGTGAAGACAGTGTGTTCCTCGAGCAGACTGAAGACAGTGTGCTCCAAACGCACAGTTGCGGTGTATGTGCATGGAGCAGAGTGAAGACAGAATATTCCTAACGCATAGTGAAGAAAGTGTGTTCCTAGAGCAGAATGAAGACTGTTTGTTCCTAACGTAGAGTGAAGACAGTGTGTTCCTAATGCAGAGTGAAGACAGTGTGTTCCTAACGCATAGTGAAAACAGTATGTTCCTAACGCATAGTGAAGACAGTGTGTTCCTAACGCAGAGTTGCGGTGTATGTGCATGGAGCACAGTGAAGACAGTGTTTTCCTAGAGCAGAGTGAAGACAGTTTGTTCCTAACGCATATTGAAGACAGTGTGTTCCTAATGCAGCGTGAGGACAGTGTGTTCCTACGGCAGAGTGAAGGCAGTGTCTTCCTAGAGCAAAGTGAAGACAGTGTGTTCCTAATGCATAGTGAAGACAGTGTGTTGCTAATGCATAGTGAAGACAGTTTTTTCCTAGAGCAAGGTGAAGACAGTGTGTTCCTAAGGCAGTGTGAAGACAGTGTGTTCCTAGAGCAGAGTGAAGACAGTGTGTTCCTGATACAGAGTGAAGACAGTGTGTTCCTGATGCAGAGTGAAGACAGTATGTTCCTAACGCATAGTGAAGACAGTGTGTTCCTAACGCAGAGTTGCGCTGTATGTGCATGGAGCAGAGTGAAGACAGTTTGTTCCTAGAGCAGAGTGAAGGCGGTTTGTTCCTAATACAGAGTGAAGACAGTGTGTTCTTAAAACAGAGTGAAGACAATGTGTTCCTGATGGAGAGTGAAGACAGGATGTTCCTAACGCAGAGTGAAGACAGTGTGTTCCTACCGCATAGTGAAGACAGTGTGTTCCTAACACATATTGAAGACAGTATGTTCCTAACGCATAGTGAAGACAGTGTGTTCCTAACGCAGAGTTGCGGTGTATGTGCATGGAGCAGAGTGAAGATAGTGTGTTCAAAGAGCAGAGTGAAGACAGTGTGTTCCTAATGCAGAGTGAAGACAGTGTGTTCCTAATGCAGAGTGAAGACAGTGTGTTCCTAGAGCAGAGTGAAGACAGTGTGTTCCTAATGCAGAGTTGCGGTGTATGTGCATGGAGCATAGTGAAGACAGCGTGTTCCTAGAGCAGAGTAAAGACATTATGTTCCTAACGCAGAGTGAAGACAGTGTGTTCCTAGAGCAGAATGAAGACAGTGTGTTCCTAGAGCAGAGTGAAGACAGTGTTCCTAACGCAGAGTTGCGGTGTATATGCATGGAGCAGAGTGAAGACAGTGTGTTCGTAGAGCAGAGTGAAGACAGTTTGTTCCTAATATAGAGTGAAGACAGTGTGTTCCTAATGCAGAGTTGCGGTGTATGTGCATGGAGCAGAGTGAAGACAGTGTGTTCCTAGAGCAGAGTGAAGACATTATGTTCCTAACGCAGAGTGAAGACAGTGTATTTCTATAGCAGAATGAAGACAGTGTGTTCCTAGAGCAGAGTGAAGACATTATGTTCCTAACGCAGTGTGAAGACAGTGTGTTCCTAACGCAGAATTGCGGTGTATGTGCATGGAGCAGAGTGAAGACAGTGTGTGCATAGAGTAGAGTGAAGACAGTATGTTCCTAACGCATAGTGAAGACAGTGTGTTCCTAATGCAGAGTCAAGACAGTGTGTTCCTAGAGCAGAGTGAAGACAGTGTGTTCCTGATACAGAGTGAAGACAGTGTGTTCCTGATGCAGAGTGAAGACAGTGTGTTCCTAATGCATAGTGAAGACAGTGTGTTCCTAGAGCAGAGTGAAGGGAGTGTGTGCCTAACGCAGAGTTGTGGTGTACGTGCATGGAGCAGAGTGAATACCATGTGTTCCTAATGCAGAGTGAAGACAGTGTGTTCCTCGAGCAGACTGAAGACAGTGTGCACCAAACGCACAGTTGCGGTGTATGTGCATGGAGCAGAGTGAAGACAGAATATTCCTAACGCATAGTGAAGAAAGTGTGTTCCTAGAGCAGAATGAAGACAGTTTGTTCCTAACGTAGAGTGAAGACAGTGTGTTCCTAATGCAGAGTGAAGACAGTGTGTTCCTAACGCATAGTGAAAACAGTATGTTCCTAACGCATAGTGAAGACAGTGTGTTCCTAGAGCAGAATGAAGACAGTGTGTTCCTAGAGCAGTGTGAAGACAGTGTTCCTAACACAGAGTTGCGATGTATATGCATGGAGCAGAGTGAAGACAGTGTGTTCGTAGAGCAGAGTGAAGACAGTGTGTTCCTATCACAGAGTTGCGGTGTACGTGCATGGAGCAGAGTGAAGACAGTGTGTTCCTAGAGCAGAGTGAAGACAGTGTGTTCCTAGAGCAGAGTGAAGACAGTGTGTTCCTAACGCAGAGTGAAGACAGTGTGTTCCTAGAGCAGAATGAAGACAGTGTGTTCCTAGAGCAGTGTGAAGACAGTGTTCCTAACACAGAGTTGCGATGTATATGCATGGAGCAGAATGAAGACAGTGTGTTCCTAGAGCAGTGTGAAGACAGTGTTCCTAACACAGAGTTGCGATGTATATGCATGGAGCAGAGTGAAGACAGTGTGTTCCTAGAGCAGAGTGAAGACAGTGTTCCTAACACAGAGTTGCGATGTATATGCATGGAGCAGAGTGAAGACAGTGTGTTCGTAGAGCAGAGTGAAGACAGTTTGTTCCTAATACAGAGTGAAGACAGTGTGTTCCTAATACAGAGTGAAGACAGTGTGTTCCTAATGCAGAGTGAAGACAGTGTGTTCCTAACGCAGAGTGAAGAGTGTGTTCCTAACGCAGAGTGAAGAGTGTGTTCCTAGAGCAGAGTGAAGACAGTTGTTCCTAATGCAGAGTTGCGGTGTATGTGCATGGAGCAGTGTGAAGACAGTGTGTTCCTAGAGCAGAGTGAAGACATTATGTTCCTAACGCAGAGTGAAGACAGTGTATTTCTAGAGCAGAATGAAGACAGTGTGTTCCTAGAGCAGTGTGAAGACAGTGAGTTTCTAACGCAGAGTTGCGGTGTATGTGCATGGAGCGGATTGAAGACAGTGTGTTCCTAGAGCAGAGTGAAGACAGTTTGTTCCTAATACAGAATGAAGACAGTGTGTTCCTAATGCAGAGTGAAGACAGTGTGTTCCTAATGCAGAGTGAAGACAGTGTGTTCCTAGTGCAGAGTGAAGACAGTGTGTTCCTATCACAGAGTTGCGGTGTACGTGCATGGAGCAGAGTGAAGACAGTGTGTTCCTAGGGCAGAGTGAAGACAGTGTGTTCCTAGAGCAGAGTGAAGACAGTGTGTTCCTAACGCAGAATTGCGGTGTATGTGCATGGAGCAGAGTGAAGACAGTGTGTGCCTAGAGTAGAGTGAAGACAGTATGTTCCTAACGCATAGTGAAGACAGTGTGTTCCTAACGCAGAGTTACGGTGTATGTGCATGGAGCAGAGTGAAGACAGTGTGTTTTTAATTCAGCGTGAGGACAGTGTGTTCCTAAGGCAGAGTGAAGACAGTGTCTTTCTAGAGCAGAGTGAAGACAGTGTGTTCCTAACGCATAGTGAAGACAGTGTGTTCCTGGCGCAGAGTGAAGACTGTGTGTTCCTAATGCAGAGTTAATACAGTATGTTCCTAATGCAGAGTGAAGACAGTGTGTTCCTAATGCAGAGTGAAGACAGTTTGTTCCTAGAGCAGAGTGAAGACAGTGTGTTCCTAACGCAGAGTTGCGGTGCATGTGCAAGGAGCAGATTGAAGACAGTGTGTTCCTAGACCAGAGTGAAGACAGTATGTTCCTAACGCATAGTGAAGACAGTGTGTTCCTAACGCAGAGTTGCGGTGTACGTGCATGGAGCAGATTGAAGACAGTGCGTTCCTAGAGCAGAGTGAAGACAGTGTGTTCCTAGAGCAAAATGAAGAGAGTGTGTTCCTAATACAGAGTGAAGACAGTGTGTTCCTAACGCAGAGTTGCGGTATATGTGCATGGAGGTCAATGAAGACAGTGTTTTCCTAGAGCAGAGTGAAGACAGTGTGTTCCTAACGCATAGTGAAGACAGTGTGTTCCTAATACAGCATGAGGACAATGTGTTCCTATGGCAGAGTGAAGGCAGTGTCTTCCTGGAGCAGAGTGAAGACAGTGTGTTCCTGACGCATAGTGAAGACAGTGTGTTCCTAACGCAGAGTTGCTGTGTATGTGCATGGAGCACAGTGAAGACAGTGTTTTCCTAGAGCAGAGTGAAGACAGTTTGTTCCTAACGCATAATGAAGACAGTGTGTTCCTAATTCAGCGTGAGGACAGTGTTGTTCCTAACCAGAGAGAAGACAGTGTGTTCCTAACACAGAGTTGCGGTGTATGTGCATGGAGCAGAGTGAAGACAGTGTGTTCCAAGAGCAGACTGAAGACAGTGTGTTCCAAATGCAGAGTGAAGACAGTGTGTTCCTAATGCAGAGTGAAGACAGTGTGTTCCTAGTGCAGAGTGAAGACAGTGTGTTCCTAATGCCGAGTTGCGGTGTATGTGCATGGAGCATAGTGAAGACAGTGTGTTCCTAGAGCAGAGTAAAGACATTATGTTCCTAACGCAGAGTGTAGACAGTGTGTTCCTAGAGCAGAATGAAGACAGTGTGTTCCTAGAGCAGAGTGAAGACAGTGTTCCTAACGCAGAGTTGCGGTGTATGTGCATGGAGCAGAGTGAAGACAGTGTGTTCCTAGAGCAGAGTGAAGGCAGTTTGTTCCTAATACAGAGTGAAGACAGTTTGTTCCTAAAACAGAGTGAAGACAATGTGTTCCTAATGCAGAGTGAAGACAGTATGTTCCTAACGCAGAGTGAAGACAGTGTGTTCCTACCGCATAGTGAAGACAGTGTGTTCCTAACACATAGTGACGACAGTATGTTCCTAACGCATAGTGAAGACAGTGTGTTCCTAACGCAGAGTTGCTGTGTATGTGCATGGAGCAGAGTGAAGATAGTGTGTTCCAAGAGCAGAGTGAAGACAGTGTGTTCCTAATGCAGAGTGAAGACAGTGTGTTCCTAGAGCAGAATGAAGACAGTGTGTTCCTAGAGCAGAGTGAAGACAGTCTTCCTAACGCAGAGTTGCGGTGTATATGCATGGAGCAGAGTGAAGACAGTGTTTTCGTAGAGCAGAGTGAAGACAGTTTGTTCCTAATACAGAGTGAAGACAATGTGTTCCTAATACAGAGTGAAGACAGTATGTTCCTAATGCAGAGTGAATACATTGTGTTCCTAACGCAGAGTGAAGACAGTGTGTTCCTAGAGCAGAGTGAAAACAGTGTGTTCCTAATGCAGAGTTGCGGTGTATATGCATGGAGCAGAGTGAAGACAGTGTGTTCCTAGAGCAGAGTGAAGACATTATGTTCCTAACGCAGAGTGAAGACAGTGTGTTTCTAGAGCAGAATGAAGACAGTGTGTTCCTAACTCAGAGTGAAGACAGTGTGTTCCTAATGCAGAGTTGCGGTGTATGTGCATGGAGCAGAGTGAAGACAGTGTGTTCCTAGAGCAGAGTGAAGACAGTTTGTTCCTAATATAGAGTGAAGACAGTGTGTTCCTAACGCATAGTGAAGACAGTGTGTTCCTACCGCATAGTGAAGACAGTGTGTTCCTAACGCATAGTGAAGACAGAATGTTCCTAACGCATAGTGAAGACAGTGTGTTCCTAAGGCAGAGTTGCGGTGTATGTGCATGGAGCAGAGTGAAGACAGTGTGTGCCTATAGCAGAGTGAAGTCAGTATGTTCCTAACGCATAGTGAAAACAGTGTGTTCCTAAGGCAGATTTACGGTGTATGTGCTTGGAGCAGAGTGAAAACAATGTGTTCCTAATTCAGCGTGAGGACAGTGTGTTCCTAAGGCAGAGTGAAGACAGTGTCTTCCTAGAGCGGAGTGAAGACAGTATGTTCCTAACGCATAGTGAAGACAGTGTGTTCCTAAGGCAGTGTAAAGACAGTGTGTTCCTAGAGCAGAGTGAAGACAGTGTGTTCCTGATGCAGAGTGAAGACAGTGTTTTCCTAGATCAGAATGAAGACAGTGTTCCTAATGCAGAGTGAAGACAGTGTGTTCCTAATACAGAGTGAAGACAGTATGTTCCTAATGCAGAGTGAATACACTGTGTCCTTACGCAGAGTGAAGACAATGTGTTCCTAGAGCAGAGTGAAGACAGTGTGTTTCTAATGCAGAGTTGCGGTGTATGTGCATGGAGCAGAGTGAAGACAGTGTGTTCGTAGAGCAGAGTGAAGGCAGTTTGTTCCTAATACAGAGTGAAGACAGTGTGTTCTTAAAACAGAGTGAAGACAATGTGTTCCTGATGGAGATTGAAGATAGTGTGTTCCAAGAGCAGAGTGAAGACAGTGTGTTCCTACCGCATAGTGAAGACAGTGTGTTCCTAACACATATTGAAGACAGTATGTTCCTAACGCATAGTGTAGACAGTGTGTTCCTAACGCAGAGTTGCGGTGTATGTGCATGGAGCAGAGTGAAGATAGTGTGTTCAAAGAGCAGAGTGAAGACAGTGTGTTCCTAATGCAGAGTGAAGACAGTGTGTTCCTAATGCAGAGTGAAGACAGTGTTTTCCTAGAGCAGAGTGAAGACAGTGTGTTCCTAATGCAGAGTTGCGGTGTATGTGCATGGAGCAGAGTGAAGACAGTGTGTTCCTAGAGCAGAGTAAAGACATTATGTTCCTAACGCAGAGTGAAGACAGTGTGTTCCTAGAGCAGAATGAAGACAGTGTGTTCCTAGAGCAGAGTGAAGACAGTGTTCCTAACACAGAGTTGCGATGTATATGCATGGAGCAGAGTGAAGACAGTGTGTTCGTAGAGCAGAGTGAAGACAGTGTGTTCCTAATACAGAGTGAAGACAGTGTGTTCCTAATACAGAGTGAAGACAGTGTGTTCCTAATGCAGAGTGAAGACAGTGTGTTCCTAACGCAGAGTGAAGAGTGTGTTCCTAGAGCAGAGTGAAGACAGTGTGTTCCTAATGCAGAGTTGCGGTGTATGTGCATGGAGCAGAGTGAAGACAGTGTGTTCCAAGAGCAGAGTGAAGACAGAGTGTTCCTAATGCAGAGTGAAGACAGTGTGTTCCTAATGCAGAGTGAAGACAGGGTGTTCCTAGAGCAGAGTGAAGACAGTGAGTTTCTAACGCAGAGTTGCGGTGTATGTGCATGGAGCGGATTGAAGACAGTGTGTTCCTAGAGCAGAGTGAAGACAGTTTGTTCCTAATACAGAATGAAGACAGTGTGTTCCTAATGCAGAGTGAAGACAGTGTGTTCCTAATGCAGAGTGAAGACAGTGTATTCCTAGTGCAGAGTGAAGACAGTGTGTTCCTATCACAGAGTTGCGGTGTACGTGCATGGAGCAGAGTGAAGACAGTGTGTTCCTAGAGCAGAGTGAAGACAGTGTGTTCCTAGAGCAGAGTGAAGACATTGTGTTCCTAACGCAGAATTGCGGTGTATGTGCATGGAGCAGAGTGAAGACAGTGTGTGCCTAGAGTAGAGTGAAGACAGTATGTTCCTAACGCATAGTGAAGACAGTGTGTTCCTAACGCAGAGTTACGGTGTATGTGCATGGAGCAGAGTGAAGACAGTGTGTTTTTAATTCAGCGTGAGGACAGTGTGTTCCTAAGGCAGAGTGAAGACAGTGTCTTTCTAGAGCAGAGTGAAGACAGTGTGTTCCTAACGCATAGTGAAGACAGTGTGTTCCTGGCGCAGAGTGAAGACTGTGTGTTCCTAATGCAGAGTTAATACAGTATGTTCCTAATGCAGAGTGAAGACAGTGTGTTCCTAATGCAGAGTGAAGACAGTTTGTTCCTAGAGCAGAGTGAAGACAGTGTGTTCCTAACGCAGAGTTGCGGTGCATGTGCAAGGAGCGGATTGAAGACAGTGTGTTCCTAGACCAGAGTGAAGACAGTATGTTCCTAACGCATAGTGAAGACAGTGTGTTCCTAACGCAGAGTTGCGGTGTACGTGCATGGAGCAGATTGAAGACAGTGCGTTCCTAGAGCAGAGTGAAGACAGTGTGTTCCTAGAGCAAAATGAAGAGAGTGTGTTCCTAATACAGAGTGAAGACAGTGTGTTCCTAACGCAGAGTTGCGGTATATGTGCATGGAGGTCAATGAAGACAGTGTTTTCCTTGAGCAGAGTGAAGACAGTGTGTTCCTAACGCATAGTGAAGACAGTGTGTTCCTAATACAGCATGAGGACAATGTGTTCCTATGGCAGAGTGAAGGCAGTGTCTTCCTAGAGCAGAGTGAAGACAGTGTGTTCCTGACGCATAGTGAAGACAGTGTGTTCCTAACGCAGAGTTGCTGTGTATGTGCATGGAGCACAGTGAAGACAGTGTTTTCCTAGAGCAGAGTGAAGACAGTTTTTCCTAACGCATAATGAAGACAGTGTGTTCCTAATTCAGCGTGAGGACAGTGTTGTTCCTAACCAGAGAGAAGACAGTGTGTACCTAACACAGAGTTGCGGTGTATGTGCATGGAGCACAGTGAAGACAGTGTGTTCCAAGAGCAGAGTGAAGACAGTGTGTTCCAAATGCAGAGTGAAGACAGTGTGTTCCTAATGCAGAGTGAAGACAGTGTGTTCCTAGTGCAGAGTGAAGACAGTGTGTTCCTAATGCAGAGTTGCGGTGTATGTGCATGGAGCAGAGTGAAGACAGTGTGTTCCTAGAGCAGAGTAAAGACATTATGTTCCTAACGCAGAGTGAAGACAGTGTGTTCCTAGAGCAGAATGAAGACAGTGTGTTCCTAGAGCAGAGTGAAGACAGTGTTCCTAACGCAGAGTTGCGGTGTATGTGCATGGAGCAGAGTGAAGACAGTGTGTTCCTAGAGCAGAGTGAAGGCAGTTTGTTCCTAATACAGAGTGAAGACAGTTTGTTCCTAAAACAGAGTGAAGACAATGTGTTCCTAATGCAGAGTGAAGACAGTATGTTCCTAACGCAGAGTGAAGACAGTGTGTTCCTACCGCATAGTGAAGACAGTGTGTTCCTAACACATAGTGACGACAGTATGTTCCTAACGCATAGTGAAGACAGTGTGTTCCTAACGCAGAGTTGCTGTGTATGTGCATGGAGCAGAGTGAAGATAGTGTGTTCCAAGAGCAGAGTGAAGACAGTGTGTTCCTAATGCAGAGTGAAGACAGTGTGTTCCTAGAGCAGAATGAAGACAGTGTGTTCCTAGAGCAGAGTGAAGACAGTGTTCCTAACGCAGAGTTGCGGTGTATATGCATGGAGCAGAGTGAAGACAGTGTGTTCGTAGAGCAGAGTGAAGACAGTTTGTTCCTAATACAGAGTGAAGACAGTGTGTTCCTAATACAGAGTGAAGACAGTATGTTCCTAATGCAGAGTGAATACACTGTGTTCCTAACGCAGAGTGAAGACAGTGTGTTCCTAGAGCAGAGTGAAAACAGTGTGTTCCTAATGCAGAGTTGCGGTGTATGTGCATGGAGCAGAGTGAAGACAGTGTGTTCCTAGAGCAGAGTGAAGACATTATGTTCCTAACGCAGAGTGAAGACAGTGTGTTTCTAGAGCAGAATGAAGACAGTGTGTTCCTAACTCAGAGTGAAGACAGTGTGTTCCTAATGCAGAGTTGCGGTGTATGTGCATGGAGCAGAGTGAAGACAGTGTGTTCCTAGAGCAGAGTGAAGACAGTTTGTTCCTAATATAGAGTGAAGACAGTGTGTTCCTAACGCATAGTGAAGACAGTGTGTTCCTACCGCATAGTGAAGACAGTGTGTTCCTAACGCATAGTGAAGACAGAATGTTCCTAACGCATAGTGAAGACAGTTTGTTCCTAAGGCAGAGTTGCGGTGTATGTGCATGGAGCAGAGTGAAGACAGTGTGTGCCTAGAGCAGAGTGAAGTCAGTATGTTCCTAACGCATAGTGAAGACAGTGTGTTCCTAACGCAGATTTACGGTGTATGTGCTTGGAGCAGAGTGAAAACAATGTGTTCCTAATTCAGCGTGAGGACAGTGTGTTCCTAAGGCAGAGTGAAGACAGTGTCTTCCTAGAGCGGAGTGAAGACAGTATGTTCCTAACGCATAGTGAAGACAGTGTGTTCCTAAGGCAGTGTAAAGACAGTGTGTTCCCAGAGCAGAGTGAAGACAGTGTGTTCCTCATGCAGAGTGAAGACAGTGTTTTCCTAGATCAGAATGAAGACAGTGTTCCTAATGCAGAGTGAAGGCAGTGTGTTCCTAATGCAGAGTGAAGACAGTGTGTTCCTACAGCAGAATGAAGACTGGTTGTTCCTAACCAGAGAGAATACAGAGTGTTCCTAACGCAGAGTTGCGGTGTATGTGCATGGAGCAGAGTGAAGACAGTGTGTTCCTAGAGCAGAGTGAAGACATTATGTTCATAACGCAGAGTGAAGACAGTGTGTTTCTAGAGCAGAATGAAGACAATGTGTTCCTAACTCAGAGTGAAGACAGTGTGTTCCTAATGCAGAGTTGCGGTGTATGTGCATGGAGCAGAGTGAAGACAGTGTGTTCCTAGAGCAGAGTGAAGACAGTTTGTTCTTAATACAGAGTGAAGACAGTGTGTTCCTAACGCATAGTGAAGACAGTGTGTTCCTACCGCATAGTGAAGACAGGGTGTTCCTAACGCATAGTGAAGACAGAATATTCCTAACGCATAGTGAAGACAGTTTGTTCCTAAGGCAGAGTTGCGGTGTATGTGCATGGAGCAGAATGAAGACAGTGCGTTCCTAACGCAGATTTACGGTGTATGTGCTTGGAGCAGAGTGAAGACAGTGTGTTCCTAATTCAGCGTGAGGACAGTGTGTTCCTAAGGCAGAGTGAAGACAGTGTCTTCCTAGAGCAGAGTGAAGACAGTATGTTCCTAACGCATAGTGAAGACAGTGTGTTCCTAAGGCAGTGTAAAGACAGTGCGTTCCTAGAGCAGAGTGAAGACAGTGTGTTCCTGATGCAGAATGAAGACAGTGTTTTCCTAGATCAGAATGAAGACAGTGTTCCTAATGCAGAGTGAAGGCAGTGTGTTCCTAATGCAGAGTGAAGACAGTGTGTTCCTACAGCAGAATGAAGACAGGTTGTTCCTAACCAGAGAGAATACAGAGTGTTCCTAACGCAGAGTTGCGGTGTATGTGCATGGAGCAGAGTGAAGACAGTGTGTTCCAAGAGCAGAGTGAAGACAGTGTGTTCCTAATGCAGAGTGAAGACAGTGTGTTCCTAATGCAGAGTGAAGACAGTGTGTTCCTAGAGCAGAGTGAAGACAGTGTGTTCCTAGTGCAGAGTGAAGACAGTGTGTTTCTAATGCCGAGGTAATACAGTATGTTCCTACAGCAGAGTGAACACCGTGTGTTCCTAACAAAGAGTTGCTGTGTAGGTGCATGGGGCAGAGTGAAGACAGTGTGTTCCTAGAGTAGAGTGAAGACAGTATGTTCCTAATGCAGAGTGAAGACTGTGTGTTCCTAACGCATAGTGAAAACAATATGTTCCTAACGCATAGTGAAGACAGTGTGTTCCTAACGCAGAGTTGCTGTGTATGTGCATGGAGCACAGTGAAGACAGTGTTTTCCTAGAGCAGAGTGAAGGCAATTTGTTCCTAACGCATAATGAAGACAGTGTGTTCCTAATTCAGCGTGAGGACAGTGTATTCCTATGGCAGAGTGAAGGCAGTGTCTTCCTAGAGCAGAGTGAAGACAGTGTGTTCCTAACGCATAGTGAAGACAGTGTGTTCCTAATGCATAGTGAAGACAGTTTCTTCCTAGAACAAGGTGAAGACACTGTGTTCCTAACGCATAGTGAAGACAGTGTGTTCCTAAGGCAGAGTGAAGACAGTGTGTTCCTAATGCAGAGTGAAGACAGTGTTTTCCTAGATCAGAATGAAGACAGTGTTCCTAATGCAGACTGAAGGCAGTGTGTTCCTAATGCAGAGTGAAGACAGTGTGTTCCTACAGCAGAATGAAGACTGGTTGTTCCTAACCAGAGAGAAGACAGTGTGTTCCTAACGCAGAGTTGCGGTGTATGTGCATGGAGCAGAGTGAAGACAGTGTGTTCCAAGAGCAGAGTGAAGACAGTTGTTCCTAATGCAGAGTGAAGACAGTGTGTTCCTAATGCAGAGTGAAGACAGTGTGTTCCTAGAGCAGAGTGAAGACAGTGTGTTCCTAATGCAGAGTTGCGGTGTATGTGCATGGAGCAGAGTGAAGACAGTGTGTTCCTAGAGCAGAGTAAAGACATTATGTTCCTAACGCAGAGTGAAGACAGTGTGTTCCTAGAGCAGAATGAAGACAGTGTGTTCCTATAGCAGAGTGAAGACAGTGTTCCTAACGCAGAGTTGCGGTGTATGTGCATGGAGCAGAGTGAAGACAGTGTGTTCCTAGAGCAGAGTGAAGGCAGTTTGTTCCTAATACAGAGTGAAGACAGTGTGTTCCTAAAACAGAGTGAAGACAATGTGTTCCTAATGCAGAGTGAAGACAGTATGTTCCTAACGCAGAGTGAAGACAGTGTGTTCCTACCGCATAGTGAAGACAGTGTGTTCCTAACACATAGTGACGACAGTATGTTCCTAACGCATAGTGAAGACAGTGTGTTCCTAACGCAGAGTTGCGGTGTATGTGCATGGAGCAGAGTGAAGATAGTGTGTTCCAAGAGCAGAGTGAAGACAGTGTGTTCCTAATGCAGAGTGAAGACAGTGTGTTCCTAGAGCAGAATGAAGACAGTGTGTTCCTAGAGCAGAGTGAAGACAATGTTCCTAACGCAGAGTTGAGGTGTATATGCATGGAGCAGAGTGAAGACAGTGTGTTCGTAGAGCAGAGTGAAGACAGTTTGTTCCTAATACAGAGTGAAGACAGTGTGTTCCTAATACAGAGTGAAGACAGTATGTTCCTAATGCAGAGTGAATACACTGTGTTCCTAACGCAGAGTGAAGACAGTGTGTTCCTAGAGCAGAGTGAAAACAGTGTGTTCCTAATGCAGAGTTGCGGTGTATGTGCATGGAGCAGAGTGAAGACAGTGTGTTCCTAGAGCAGAGTGAAGACATTATGTTCCTAACGCTGAGTGAAGACAGTGTGTTCTAGAGCAGAATGAAGACAGTGTGTTCCTAACTCAGAGTGAAGACAGTGTGTTCCTAATGCAGAGTTGCGGTGTATGTGCATGGAGCAGAGTGAAGACAGTGTGTTCCTAGAGCAGAGTGAAGACAGTTTGTTCCTAATACAGAGTGAAGACAGTGTGTTCCTAACACATAGTGAAGACAGTGTGTTCCTACCGCATAGTGAAGACAGTGTGTTCCTAACGCATAGTGAAGACAGAATGTTCCTAACGCATAGTGAAGACAGTGTGTTCCTAAGGCAGAGTTGCGGTGTATGTGCATGGAGCAGAGTGAAGACAGTGTGTGCCTAGAGCAGAGTGAAGTCAGTATGTTCCTAACGCATAGTGAAGACAGTGTGTTCCTAATGCAGATTTACGGTGTATGTGCTTGGAGCAGAGTGAAGACAATGTGTTCCTAATTCAGCGTGAGGACAGTGTGTTCCTAAGGCAGAGTGAAGACAGTGTCTTCCTAGAGCGGAGTGAAGACAGTATGTTCCTAACGCATAGTGAAGACAGTGTGTTCCTAAGGCAGTGTAAAGACAGTGTGTTCCTAGAGCAGAGTGAAGACATTGTGTTCCTGATGCAGAGTGAAGACAGTGTTTTCCTAGATCAGAATGAAGAAAGTGTTCCTAATGCAGAGTGAAGACAGTGTGTTCCTAATACAGAGTGAAGACAGTATGTTCCTAATGCAGAGTGAATACACTGTGTCCTAACGCAGAGTGAAGACAGTGTGTTCCTAGAGCAGAGTGAAAACAGTGTGTTCCTAATGCAGAGTTGCGGTGTATGTGCATGGAGCAGAGTGAAGACAGTGTGTTCCTAGAGCAGAGTGAAGACAGTATGTTCATAATGCAGAGTGAAGACAGTGTGTTCCTAGAGCAAAATGAAGACAGTGTGTTCCTAACTCAGAGTTAAGACAGTGTGTTCCTAACGCAGAGTTGCGGTGTATGTTCATGGAGCAGAGTGAAGACAGTGTGTTCCTAGAGCAGAGTGAAGACATTATGTTCATAACGCAGAGTGAAGACAGTGTGTTTCTAGAGCAGAATGAAACAGTGTGTTCCTAACTCAGAGTGAAGACAGTGTGTTCCTAATGCAGAGTTGCGGTGTATGTGCATGGAGCAGAGTGAAGACACTGGGTTCCTAGAGCAGAGTGAAGACAGTTTGTTCCTAATACAGAGTGAAGACAGTGTGTTCCTAACGCATAGTGAAGACAGTGTGTTCCTACTGCATAGTGAAGACAGTGTGTTCCTAACGCATAGTGAAGACAGAATGTTCCTAACGCAGAGTGACGACAGTTTGTTCCTAAGGCAGAGTTGCGGTGTATGTGCATGGAGCAGAGTGAAGACAGTGTGTTCCTAACGCAGATTTACGGTGTATGTGCTTGGAGCAGAGTGAAGACAGTGTGTTCCTAATTCAGCGTGAGGACAGTGTGTTCCTAAGGCAGAGTGAAGACAGTGTCTTCCTAGAGCAGAGTGAAGACAGTATGTTCCTAACGCATAGTGAAGACAGTGTTTTCCTAAGGCAGTGTAAAGACAGTGTGTTCCTAGAGCAGAGTGAAGACAGTGTGTTCCTGATGCAGAGTGAAGACAGTGTTTTCCTAGATCAGAATGAAGACACTGTTCCTAATGCAGAGTGAAGGCAGTGTGTTCCTAATGCAGAGTGAAGACAGTGTGTTCCTACAGCAGAACGAATACAGGTTGTTCCTAACCAGAGAGAAGACAGAGTGTTCCTAACGCAGAATTTGCGGTGTATGTGCATGGAGCAGAGTGAAGACAGTGTGTTCCAAGAGCAGAGTGAAGACAGTGTGTTCCTAATGCAGAGTGAAGACAGTGTGTTCCTAATGCAGAGTGAAGACAGGGTGTTCCTAGAGCAGAGTGAAGACAGTGTGTTCCTAATGCATAGTTGCGATTTATGTGCATGGAGCAGAGTGAAGACAGTGTGTTCCTAGAGCAGAGTAAAGACATTATGTTCCTAACGCAGAGTGAAGACAGTGTGTTCCTAGAGCAGAATGAAGACAGTGTGTTCCTAGAGCAGAGTGAAGACAGTATTCCTAACGCAGAGTTGCGGTGTATGTGCATTGAGCAGAGTGAAGACAGTGTGTTCCTAGAGCAGAGTGAAGGCAGTTTGTTCCTAATACAGAGTGAAGACAGCGTGTTCCTAAAACAGAGTGAAGACAATGTGTTCCTAATGCAGAGTGAAGACAGTATGTTCCTACCGCATAGTGAAGACAGTGTGTTCCTACCGCATAGTGAAGACAGTGTGTTCCTAACACATAGTGAAGACAGTATGTTCCTAACGCATAGTGAAGACAGTGTGTTCCTAACGCAGAGTTGCGGTGTATGTGCATGGAGCAGAGTGAAGATACTATGTTCCAAGAGCAGAGTGAAGACAGTGTGTTCCTAATGCAGAGTGAAGACAGTGTGTTCCTAGAGCAGAGTGAAGACAGTGTGTTCCTAATGCAGAGTTGCGTTGTATGTGCATGGAGCAGAGTGAAGACAGTGTGTTCCTAGAGCAGAGTAAAGACATTATGTTCCTAACGCAGAGTGAAGACAGTGTGTTCCTAGAGCAGAATGAAGACAGTGTGTTCCTAGAACAAAGTGAAGACAGTGTTCCTAACGCAGAGTTGCGGTGTATGTGCATGGAGCAGAGTGAAGACAGTGTGTTCCTAGAGCAGAGTGAAGGCAGTTTGTTCCTAATACAGAGTAAAGACAGTGTGTTCCTAAAACAGAGTGAAGACAATGTGTTCCTAACGCAGAGTGAAGACAGTGTGTTCCTACCGCATAGTGAAGACAGTGTGTTCCTAACACATAGTGAAGACAGTATGTTCCTAACGCATAGTGAAGACAGTGTGTTCCTAACGCAGAGTTGCGGTGTATGTGCATGGAGCAGAGTGAAGATAGTGTGTTCCAAGAGCAGAGTGAAGACAGTGTGGTCCTAATGCAGAGTGAAGACAGTGTGTTCCTAGAGCAGAATGAAGACAGTGTGTTCCTAGAGCAGAGTGAAGACATGTTCCTAACGCAGAGTTGCGGTGTATATGCATGGAGCAGAGTGAAGACAGTGTGTTCGTAGTGCAGAGTGAAGACAGTTTGTTCCTAATACAGAGTGAAGACAGTATTGTCCTAATGCAGAGTGAATACACTGTGTTCCTAACGCAGAGTGAAGACAGTGTGTTCCTAGAGCAGAGTGAAAACAGTGTGTTCCTAATGCAGAGTTGCGGTGTATGTGCATGGAGCAGAGTGAAGACAGTGTGTTCCTAGAGCAGAGTGAAGACTTTATGTTCCTAACGCAGAGTGAAGACAGTGTGTTCTAGAACAGAATGAAGACAGTGTGTTCCTAACTCAGAGTGAAGACAGTGTGTTCCTAATGCAGAGTTGCGGTGTATGTGCATGGAGCAGAGTGAAGACAGTGTGTTCCTAGAGCAGAGTGAAGACAGTTTGTTCCTAATACAGAGTGAAGACAGTGTGTTCCTAACACATAGTGAAGACAGTGTGTTCCTACCGCATAGTGAAGACAGTGTGTTCCTAACGTATAGTGAAGACAGAATGTTCCTAACGCATAGTGAAGACAGTGTGTTCCTAAGGCAGAGTTGCGGTGTATGTGCATGGAGCAGAGTGAAGACAGTGTGTGCCTAGAGCAGAGTGAAGTCAGTATGTTCCTAACGCATAGTGAAGACAGTGTGTTCCTAATGCAGATTTACGGTGTATGTGCTTGGAGCAGAGTGAAGACAATGTGTTCCTAATTCTGCGTGAGGACAGTGTGTTCCTAAGGCAGAGTGAAGACAGTGTCTTCCTAGAGCGGAGTGAAGACAGTATGTTCCTAACGCATAGTGAAGACAGTGTGTTCCTAAGGCAGTGTAAAGACAGTGTGTTCCTAGAGCAGAGTGAAGACATTGTGTTCCTGATGCAGAGTGAAGACAGTGTTTTCCTAGATCAGAATGAAGACAGTGTTCCTAATGCAGAGTGAAGACAGTGTGTTCCTAATACAGAGTGAAGACAGTATGTTCCTAATGCAGAGTGAATACACTGTGTACTAACGCAGAGTGAAGACAGTGTGTTCCTAGAGCAGAGTGAAGACATTGTGTTCCTAATGCAGAGTTGCGGTGTATGTGCATGGAGCAGAGTGAAGACAGTGTGTTCCTAGAGCAGAGTGAAGACATTATGTTCATAACGCAGAGTGAAGACAGTGTGTTTCTAGAGCAGAATGAAGACAGTGTGTTCCTAACTCAGAGTGAAGACAGTGTGTTCCTAATGCAGAGTTGCGGTGTATGTGCATGGAGCAGAGTGAAGACACTGGGTTCCTAGAGCAGAGTGAAGACAGTTTGTTCCTAATACAGAGTGAAGACAGTGTGTTCCTAACGCATAGTGAAGACAGTGTGTTCCTACCGCATAGTGAAGACAGTGTGTTCCTAACGCATAGTGAAGACAGAATGTTCCTAACGCAGAGTGAAGACAGTTTGTTCCTAAGGCAGAGTTGCGGTGTATGTGCATGGAGCAGAGTGAAGACAGTGTGTTCCTAACGCAGATTTACGGTGTATGTGCTTGGAGCAGAGTGAAGTCAGTGTGTTCCTAATTCAGCGTGAGGACAGTGTGTTCCTAAGGCAGAGTGAAGACAGTGTCTTCCTAGAGCAGAGTGAAGACAGTATGTTCCTAACGCATAGTGAAGACAGTGTTTTCTTAAGGCAGTGTAAAGACAGTGTGTTCCTAGAGCAGAGTGAAGACAGTGTGTTCCTGATGCAGAGTGAAGACAGTGTTTTCCTAGATCAGAAGGAAGACACTGTTCCTAATGCAGAGTGAAGGCAGTGTGTTCCTAATGCAGAGTGAAGACAGTGTGTTCCTACAGCAGAATGAATACAGGTTGTTCCAAACCAGAGAGAAGACAGAGTGTTCCTAACGCAGAGTTGCGGTGTATGTGCATGGAGCAGAGTGAAGACAGTGTGTTCCAAGAGCAGAGTGAAGACAGTGTGTTCCAAGAGCAGAGTGAAGACAGTGTGTTCCTAATGCAGAGTGAAGACAGGGTGTTCCTAGAGCAGAGTGAAGACAGTGTGTTCCTAATGCATAGTTGCGATTTATGTGCATGGAGCAGAGTGAAGATAGTGTGTTCCTAGAGCAGAGTAAAGACATTATGTTCCTAACGCAGAGTGAAGACAGTGTGTTCCTAGAGCAGAATGAAGACAGTGTGTTCCTAGAGCAGAGTGAAGACAGTATTCCTAACGCAGAGTTGCGGTGTATGTGCATTGAGCAGAGTGAAGACAGTGTGTTCCTAGAGCAGAGTGAAGGCAGTTTGTTCCTAATACAGAGTGAAGACAGCGTGTTCCTAAAACAGAGTGAAGACAATGTGTTCCTAATGCAGAGTGAAGACAGTATGTTCCTACCGCATAGTGAAGACAGTGTGTTCCTACCGCATAGTGAAGACAGTGTGTTCCTAACACATAGTGAAGACAGTATGTTCCTAACGCATAGTGAAGACAGTGTGTTCCTAACGCAGAGTTGCGGTGTATGTGCATGGAGCAGAGTGAAGATACTATGTTCCAAGAGCAGAGTGAAGACAGTGTGTTCCTAATGCAGAGTGAAGACAGTGTGTTCCTAGAGCAGAGTGAAGACAGTGTGTTCCTAATGCAGAGTTGCGTTGTATGTGCATGGAGCAGAGTGAAGACAGTGTGTTCCTAGAGCAGAGTAAAGACATTATGTTCCTAACGCAGAGTGAAGACAGTGTGTTCCTAGAGCAGAATGAAGACAGTGTGTTCCTAGAACAAAGTGAAGACAGTGTTCCTAACGCAGAGTTGCGGTGTATGTGCATGGAGCAGAGTGAAGACAGTGTGTTCCTAGAGCAGAGTGAAGGCAGTTTGTTCCTAATACAGAGTAAAGACAGTGTGTTCCTAAAACAGAGTGAAGACAATGTGTTCCTAACGCAGAGTGAAGACAGTGTGTTCCTACCGCATAGTGAAGACAGTGTGTTCCTAACAAATAGTGAAGACAGTATGTTCCTAACGCATAGTGAAGACAGTGTGTTCCTAACGCAGAGTTGCGGTGTATGTGCATGGAGCAGAGTGAAGATAGTGTGTTCCAAGAGCAGAGTGAAGACAGTGTGTTCCTAATGCAGAGTGAAGACAGTGTGTTTCTAGAGCAGAATGAAGACAGTGTGTTCCTAGAGCAGAGTGAAGACATGTTCCTAACGCAGAGTTGCGGTGTATATGCATGGAGCAGAGTGAAGACAGTGTGTTCGTAGTGCAGAGTGAAGACAGTTTGTTCCTAATACAGAGTGAAGACAGTGTGTTCCTAATACAGAGTGAAGACAGTGTGTTCCTAATGCAGAGTGAATACACTGTGTTCCTAACGCAGAGTGAAGACAGTGTGTTCCTAGAGCAGAGTGAAGACATTATGTTCCTAACGCAGAGTGAAGACAGTGTGTTTCTAGAGCAGAATGAAGACCGTGTGTTCCTAACTCAGAGTGAAGACAGTGTGTTCCTAATGCAGAGTTGCGGTGTATGTGCATGGAGCAGAGTGAAGACAGGGTGTTCCTAGAGCAGAGTGAAGACAGTTTTTTTCTAATACAGAGTGAAGACAGTGTGTTCCTAACGTATAGTGAAGACAGTGTGTTCCTGCCGCATAGTGAAGACAGTGTGTTCCTAACGCATAGTGAAGACAGAATGTTCCTAACGCATAGTGAAGACAGTTTGTTCCTAAGGCAGAGTTGCGGTGTATGTGCATGGAGAAGAGTGAAGACAGTGTGTGCCTAGAGCAGAGTGAAGACAGTATGTTCCTAACGCATAGTTAAGACAGTGTATTCCTAACGCAGATCTACGGTGTATGTGCATGGAGCATATTGAAGACAGTGTGTTCCTATTTCAGCGTGAGGACAGTGTGTTCCTAAGGCAGAGTGAAGACAGTGTCTTCCTAGAGCGGAGTGAAGACAGTATGTTCCTAACGCATAGTGAAGACAGTGTGTTCCTAAGGAAGTGTGAAGACAGTGTGTTCCTAGAGCAGAGTGAAGACAGTGTGTTCCTGATGCAGAGTGAAGACAGTGTTTTCCTAGATCAGAATGAAGACAGTGTTCCTAATGCAGAGTGAAGGCAGTGTGTTCCTAATGCAGAGTGAAGACAGTGTGTTCCTACAGCAGAATGAAAACAGGTTGTTCCTAACCAGAGAGAAGACAGTGTGTTCCTAACGCAGAGTTGCGGTGTATGTGCATGGAGCAGAGTGAAGACAGTGTGTTCCAAGAGCAGTGTGAAGACAGTGTGTTCCTAATGCAGAGTGAAGACAGTGTGTTCCTAATGCAGAGTGAAGACAGTGTGTTCCTAGTGCAGAGTGAATACAGTGTGTTCCTAATGCAGAGTTGCGATGTATGTGCATGGAGCAGAGTGAAGACAGTGTGTTCCTAGAGCAGAGTAAAGACATTATGTTCCTAACGCAGAGTGAATACAGTGTGTTCCTAGAGCAGAATGAAGACAGTGTGTTCCTAGAGCAGAGTGAAGACAGTGTTCCTAACGCAGAGTTGCGGTGTATGTGCATGGAGCAGAGTGAAGACAGTGTTTTCCTAGATCAGAGTGAAGGCAGTTTGTTCCTAATACAGAGTGAAGACAGTGTGTTCCTAAAACAGAGTGAAGACAATGTGTTCCTAATGCAGAGTGAAGACAGTATGTTCCTAACGCAGAGTGAAGACAGTGTGTTCCTACCGCATAGTGAAGACAGTGTGTTCCTAACACATACTGAAGACAGTATGTTCCTAATGCATAGTGAAGACAGTGTGTTCCTAACGCAGAGTTTCGGTGTATGTGCATGGAGCAGAGTGAAGATAGTGTGTTCCAAGAGCAGAGTGAAGACAGTGTGTTCCTAATGCAGAGTGAAGACAGTGTGTTCCTAATGCAGAGTGAAGACAGTGTGTTCCTAGAGCAGAGTGAAGACAGTGTGTTCCTAGAGCAGAGTAAAGACATTATGTTCCTAACGCAGAGTGAAGACAGTGTGTTCCTAGAGCAGAATGAAGACAGTGTGTTCCTAGAGCAGAGTGAAGACACTGTTCCTAACACAGAGTTGCGATGTATATGCATGGAGCAGAGTGAAGACAGTGTGTTCGTAGAGCAGAGTGAATACAGTTTGTTCCTAATACAGAGTGAAGACAGTGTGTTCCTAATACAGAGTGAAGACAGTGTGTTCCTAATGCAGAGTGAATACACTGTGTTCCTAACACAGAGTGAAGACAGTGTGTTCCTATAGCAGAGTGAAGACAGTGTGTTCCTAATGCAGAGTTGCGGTGTATGTGCATGGAGCAGAGTGAAGACAGTGTGTTCCTAGAGCAGAGTGAAGACATTATGTTCCTAATGCAGAGTGAAGACAGTGTGTTTCTAGAGGAGAATGAAGACAGTGTGTTCCTAGAGCAGAGTGAAGACAGTGAGTTTCTAACGCAGAGTTGCGGTGTATGTGCATGGAGCGGATTGAGTACAGTGTGTTCCTAGAGCAGAGTGAAGATAGTTTGTTCCTAATACAGAATGAAGACAGTCTGTTCCTAATGCAGAGTGAAGACAGTGTGTTCCTAATGCAGAGTGAAGACAGTGTGTTCCTAGAGCAGAGTGAAGACAGTGTGTTCCTATCAAAGAGTTGCGGTGTATGTGCATGGAGCAGAGTGAAGACAGTGTGTTCCTAGAGCAGAGTGAAGACAGTGTGTTCCTAGAGCAGAGTGAAGACAGTGTGTTCCTAACGCAGAGTTGCGGTGTATGTGCATGGAGCAGAGTGAAGACAGTGAGTGCCTAGAGTAGAGTGAAGACAGTATGTTCCTAACGCATAGTGACGACAGTGTGTTCCTAACGCAGAGTTACGGTGTTTGTGCATGGAGCAGAGTGAAGACAGTGTGTTTTTAATTCAGCGTGAGGACAGTGTGTTCCTAAGGCAGAGTGAAGACAGTGTCTTTCTAGAGCAGAGTGAAGACAGTGTGTTCCTAAAGCATAGTGATGACAGTGTGTTCCTAGCGCAGAGTGAAGACTGTGTGTTCCTAATGCAGAGTTAATACAGTATGTTCCTAATGCAGAGTGAAGACAGTGTGTTCCTAATGCAGAGTGAAGACAGTTTGTTCCTAGAGCAGAGTGAAGACAGTGTCTTCCTAACGCAGAGTTGCGGGGCATGTGCAAGGAGCGGATTGAAGACAGTGTGTTCCTAGAGTAGAGTGAAGACATTATGTTCCTAACGCAGAGTGAAGACAGTGTGTTTCTAGAGCAGAATGAAGACAGTGTGTTCCTAATTCAGAGTGAAGACAGTGTGTTCCTAATGCAGAGTTGCGGTGTATGTGCATGGAGCAGAGTGAAGACAGTGTGTTCTTAGAGCAGACTGAAGACATTATGTTCCTAACGCAAAGTGAAGACAGTGGGTTTCTAGAGCAGAATGAAGACAGTGTGTTCCTAGAGCAGAGTGAAGACAGTGAGTTTCTATCGCAGAGTTGCGGTGTATGTGCATGGAGCGGATTGAAGACAGTGTGTTCCTAGAGCAGAGTGAAGACAGTTTGTTCCTAATACAGAATGAAGACAGTGTGTTCCTAATGCAGAGTGAAGACAGTGTGTTCCTAATGCAGAGTGAAGACAGTGTGTTCCTAGAGCAGAGTGAAGACAGTGTGTTCCTATCACAGAGTTGCGGTGTATGTGCATGGAGCAGAGTGAAGACGGTGTGTTCCTAGAGCAGAGTGAAGACAATGAGTTCCTAGAGCAGAGTGAAGACAGTGTGTTCCTAACGCAGAGTTGCGGTGTATGTGCATGGAGCAGAGTGAAGACAGTCTGTTCCTAGAGCAGAGTGAAGACAGTGTGTTCCTAGAGCAGAGTGAAGACAGTGTGTTCCTAACGCATAGTGAAGACAGTGTGTTCCTAACGAAGAGTTACGGTGTATGTGCATGGAGCAGAGTGAAGACAGTGTGTTTTTAATTCAGCGTGAGGACAGTGTGTTCCTAAGGCAGAGTGAAGACAGTGTCTTTCTAGAGCATAGTGAAGACAGTGTATTCCTAACGCATAGTGAAGACAGTGTGTTCCTAGCGCAGAGTGAAGACTGTGTGTTCCTAATGCAGAGTTAATACAGTATGTTCCTAATGCAGAGTGAAGACAGGTTGTTTCTAGAGCAGAGTGAAGACAGTGTGTTCCTAACGCAGAGTTGCGGTGCATGTGCAAGGAGCGGATTGAAGACAGTGTGCTCCTAGAGCAGAGTGAAGACAGTATGTTCCTAACGCATAGTGAAGACAGTGTGTTCCTAATGCAGAGTTGCGGTGTACGTGCATGGAGCAGAGTGAAGACAGTGCATTCCTAGAGCAGAGTGAAGACAGTGTGTTCCTAGAGCAGAGTGAAGGCAGTTTGTTCCTAACGCAGAGTTGCGGTGTATGTGCATGGAGGACAATGAAGACAGTGTTTTCCTATAGAATAGTGAAGATAGTGTGTTCCTAACGCATAGTGAAGACAGTGTGTTCCTAATGCAGCGTGAGGACAATGTGTTCCTATGGCAGAGTGAAGGCAGTGTCTTCCTGGAGCAGAGTGAAGACAGTGTGTTCCTAACGCATAGTGAAGACAGTGTGTTCCTAATGCATAGTGAAGACAGTTTCTTCCGAGAGCAGAGTGAGACAATGTGTTCCTAACGCATAGTGAAGACATTGTGTTCCTAAGGCAGAGTGAAGACAGTGAGTTCCTATTGCAGTGTGAAGACAGTGTGTTCCTAGAGCAGAATGAAGACAGTGTTCGTAATGCAGAGTAAAGGCAGTGTGTTCCTAATGCAGAGTGAAGACAGTGTGTTCCTACAGCAGAATGAAGACAGTTTGTTCCTAACGCAGAGTGAAGACAGTGTGTTCCTAACGCAGAGTTGCGGTGTATGTGCATGGAGCAGAGTGAAGACCGTCTGTTCCTAGAGCAGAGTGAAGACAGTGTGTTCCTAGAGCAGAGTGAAGACAGTTTGTTCCTAATGCAGAGTTGCGGTGTATGTGCATGGAGCAGAGTGAAGACAGTGTGTTCCTAATGCAGAGTGTAGACAGTGTGTTTCTAATGCCGAGGTAATGCAGTATGTTCCTACAGCAGAGTGAAGACCGTGTGTTCCTAACAAAGAGTTGCTGTGTAGGTGCATGGTGCAGAGTGAAGACAGTGTGTTCCTAGAGTAGAGTGAAGACAGTGTGTTCCTAATGCAGAGTGAAGACAGTGTGTTCCTAACGCATAGTGAAAACAGTATGTTCCTAACGCATAGTGAAGACAGTGTGTTCCTAACGCAGAGTTGCGGTGTATGTGCATGGAGCACAGTGAAGACAGTGTTTTCCTAGAGCAGAGTGAAGACAGTTTGTTCCTAACGCATAGTGAAGACAGTGTATTCCTAATGCAGCGTGAGGAAAGTGTGTTCCTACGGCAGAGTGAAGGCAGTGTCTTCCTAGAGCAGAGTGAAGACAGTGTGTTCCTAACGCATAGTGAAGACAGTGTGTTCCTAATGCATAGTTAAGACAGTTTTTTCCTAGAGCAAGGTGAAGACAGTGTGTTCCTAACACATAGTGAAGACAGTGTGTTCCTAATGCAGAGTGAAGACAGTGTTTTCCTAGATCAGAATGAAGACAGTGTTCCTAATGCAGAGTGAAGGCAGTGTGTTCCTAATGCAGAGTGAAGACAGTGTGTTCCTACAGCAGAATGAAGACAGGTTGTTCCTAACCAGAGAGAAGACAGTGTGTTCCTAACGCAGAGTTGCGGTGTATGTGCATGGAGCAGAGTGAAGACAGTGTGTTCCAAGAGCAGAGTGTAGACTGTGTTCCTAATGCAGAGTGAAGACAGTGTGTTCCTAACGCAGAGTTGCGGTGTATGTGCATGGAGCAGAGTGAAGACAGTGTGTTCCAAGAGCAGAGTGTAGACAGTGTGTTCCTAATGCAGAGTTAAGACAGTGTTTTCCTAATGCAGAGTGAAGACAGTGTGTTCCTAGAGCAGAGTGAAGACAGTGTGTTCCTAATGCAGAGTTGTGGTGTATGTGCATGGAGCAGAGTGAAGACAGTGTGTTCCTAGAGCAGAGTAAAGACATTATGTTCCTAACGCAGAGTGAAGACAGTGTGTTCCTAGAGCAGAATGAAGACAGTTTGTTCCTAGAGCAGAGTAAAGACAGTGTTCCTAACGCAGAGTTGCGGTGTATGTGCATGGAGCAGAGTGAAGACTGTGTGTTCCTAGAGCAGTGTGAAGGCAGTTTGTTCCTAATACAGAGTGAAGACAGTGTGTTCCTAAAACAGAGTGAAGACAATGTGTTCCTAACGCAGAGTGAAGACAGTGTGTTCCTACCGCATAGTGAAGACAGTGTGTTCCTAACGCATAGTGAAGACAGTATGTTCCTAACGCATAGTGAAGACAGTGTGTTCCTAACGCAGAGTTGCGGTGTATGTGCATGGAGCAGAGTGAAGATAGTGTGTTCCAAGAGCAGAGTGAAGACAGTGTGTTCCTAATGCAGAGTGAAGACAGTGTGTTTCTAGAGCAGACTGAAGACAGTGTGTTCCTAGAGCAGAGTGAAGACACTGTTCCTAACACAAAGTTGCGGTGTATATGCATGGAGAGAGTGAACACAGTGTGTTCGTAGAGCAGAGTGAAGACAGTTTGTTCCTAATACAGAGTGAAGACAGTGTGTTCCTAATACAGAGTGAAGACAGTGTGTTCCTAATGCAGACTGAATACACTGTGTTCCTAACGCAGAGTGAAGACAGTGTGTTCCTAGAGCAGAGTGAAGACAGTGTGTTCCTAATGCAGAGTTGCGGTGTATGTGCATGGAGCAGAGTGAAGACAGTGTGTTCCTAGAGCAGAGTGAAGACATTATGTTCCTAACGCAGAGTGAAGACAGTGTGTTTCTAGAGCAGAATGAAGACAGTGTGTTCCTAACTCAAAGTGAAGACAGTGTGTTCCTAATGCAGAGTTGCGGTGTATGTGCATGGAGCAGAGTGAATACAGTGTGTTCCTAGAGCAGTGTGAAGACAGTTTGTTCCTAATAGAGAGTGAAGACAGTGTGTTCCTAAAGGCATAGTGAAGACAGTGTGTTCCTACCGCATAGTGAAGACAGTGTGTTCCTAACGCATAGTGAAGACTGAATGTTCCTAACGCATAGTGAAGACAGTTTGTTCCTAAGGCAGTTTTGCGGTGTATGTGCATGGAGCAGAGTGAAGACAGTGTGTGCCTAGAGCAGAGTGAAGACAGTATGTTCCTAACGCATAGTGAAGACAGTGTGTTCCTAACACAGATTTACGGTGTATGTGCATGGAGCATAGTGAAGACAGTGTGTTCCTAATTCAGCGTGAGGACAGTGTGTTCCTAAGGCAGAGTGAAGACAGTGTCTTCCTAGAGCGGAGTAAAGACAGTATGTTCCTAACGCATAGTGAAGACAGTGTGATCCTAAGGCAGTGTGAAGACAGTGTGTTCCTGATGCAGAGTGATGACAGTGTTTTCCTAGATCAGAATGAAGACAGTGTTCCTAATGCAGAGTGAAGGCAGTGTGTTCCTAATGCAGAGTGAAGACAGTGTGTTCCTACAGCAGAATGAAGACAGGTTGTTCCTAACCAGAGAGAAGACAGTGTGTTCCTAACGCAAAGTTGCGGTGTATGTGCATGGAGCAGAGTGAAGACAGTGTGTTCCAAGAGCAGAGTGAAGAGAGTGTGTTCCTAGAGAAGAATGAAGACAGTGTGTTCCTAATGCAGAGTGAAGACAGTGTGTTCCTAGAGCAGAGTGAAGACAGTGTGTTCCTAATGCAGAGTTGCGATGTATGTGCATGGAGCAGAGTGAAGACAGTGTGTCCTAGATCAGAGTGAAGGCAGTTTGTTCCTAATACAGAGTGAAGACATTGTGTTACTAAAACAGAGTGAAGACAATGTGTTCCTAACGCAGAGTGAAGACAGTATGTTCCTAACGCAGAGTGAAGACAGTGTGTTCCTACCGCACAGTGAAGACAGTGTGTTCCTAACACATAGTGAAGACAGTATGTTCCTAACGCATAGTGAAGACAGTGTGTTCCTAACGCAGAGTTGCGGTGTATGTGCATAAAGCAGAGTGAAGATAGTGTGTTCCAAGAGCAGAGTGAAGACAGTGTGTTCCTAATGCAGAGTGAAGACAGTGTGTTCCTAATGCAGAGTGAAGACTGTGTTCCTAGAGCAGAGTGAAGACAGTGTGTTCCTAGAGCAGAGTAAAGTCATTATGTTCCTAACGCAGAGTGAAGACAGTGTGTTCTTAGAGCAGAATGAAGACAGTGTGTTCCTAGAGCAGAGTGAAGACAGTGTTCCTAACGCAGAGTTGCGGTGTATATGCATGGAGCAGAGTGAAGACCTTGTGTTCGTAGAGCAGAGTGAAGACAGTTTCTTCCTAATACAGAGTGAAGACAGTGTGTTCCTAATACAGAGTGAAGCCAGTGTGTTCCTAATGCAGAGTGAATACACTGTATTCCTAACACAGAGTGAAGACAGTGTGTTCCTAGAGCAGAGTGAAGACAGTGTGTTCCTAATGCAGAGTTGCGGTGTATGTGCATGGAGCAGAGTGAAGACAGTGTGTTCCTAGATCAGAGTGAAGGCAGTTTGTTCCTAATACAGAGTGAAGACAGTGTGTTCCTAAAACAGAGTGAAGACAATGTGTTCCTAATGCAGAGTGAAGACAGTATGTTCCTAACGCAGAGTGAAGACATTGTGTTCCTACCGCATAGTGAAGACAGTGTGTTCCTAACACATAGTGAAGACAGTATGTTCCTAACGCATAGTGAAGACAGTGTGTTCCTAACGCAGAGTTTCGGTGTATGTGCATGGAGCAGAGTGAAGATAGTGTGTTCCAAGAGCAGAGTGAAGACAGTGTGTTCCTAATGCAGAGTGAAGACAGAGTGTTCCTAGAGCAGAGTAAAGACATTATGTTCCTAACGCAGAGTGAAGACAGTGTGTTCCTAGAGCAGAATGAAGACAGTGTGTTCCTAGAGCAGAGTGAAGACAGTGTTCCTAACGCAGAGTTGCGGTGTATGTGCATGGAGCAGAGTGAAGACAGTGTGTTCCTAGAGCAGAGTGAAGGCAGTTTGTTCCTAATACAGAGTGAAGACAGTGTGTTCCTAAAACAGAGTGAAGACAATGTGTTCCTAACGCAGAGTGAAGACAGTGTGTTCCTACCGCATAGTGAAGACAGTGTGTTCCTAACACATAGTGAAGACAGTATGTTCCTAACGCATAGTGAAGACAGTGTGTTCCTAACGCAGAGTTGCGGTGTATGTGCATGGAGCAGAGTGAAGATAGTGTGTTTCAAGTGCAGAGTGAAGACAGTGTGTTCCTAATGCAGAGTGAAGACAGTGTGTTTCTAGAGCAGAATGAAGACAGTGTGTTCCTAGAGCAGAGTGAAGACAGTGTTCCTAACGCAGAGTTGCGGTGTATATGCATGGAGCAGAGTGAAGACGGTGTGTTCGTAGAGCAGATTGAAGAATGTTTGTTCCTAATACAGAGTGAAGACAGTGTGTTCCTAATACAGAGTGAAGACAGTGTGTTCCTAATGCAGAGTGAATACACTGTGTTCCTAACGCAGAGTGAAGACAGTGTGTTCCTAGAGCAGAGTGAAGACAGTGTGTACCTAATGCAGAGTTGCGGTGTATGTGCATGGAGCAGAGTGAAGACAGTGTGTTCCTAGAGCAGAGTGAAGACATTATGTTCCTAACGCAGAGTGAAGACAGTGTGTTTCTAGAGCAGAATGAAGACCGTGTGTTCCTAACTCAGAGTGAAGACAGTGTGTTCGTAATGCAGAGTTGCGGAGTATGTGCATGGAGCAGAGTGAAGACAGTGTGTTCCTAGAGCAGAGTGAAGACAGTTTGTTCCTAATACAGAGTGAAGACAGTGTGTTCCTAACGCATAGTGAAGACAGTCTGTTCCTGCCGCATAGTGAAGACAGTGTGTTCCTAACGCATAGTGAAGACAGAATGTTCCTAACGCATAGTGAAGACAGTTTGTTCCTAAGGCAGAGTTGCGGTGTATGTGCATGGAGCAGAGTGAAGACAGTGTGTTCCTAGAGCAGAGTGAAGACAGTGTGTTCCTGATGCAGAGTGAAGACAGTGTTTTCCTAGATCAGAATGAAGACAGTGTTCCTAATGCAGAGTGAAGGCAGTGTGTTCCTAATGCAGAGGGAAGACAGTGTGTTCCTACAGCAGAATGAAGACAGGTTGTTCCTAACCAGAGAGAAGACAGTGTGTTCCTAACGCAGAGTTGCGGTGTATGTGCATGGAGCAGAGTGAAGACAGTGTGTTCCAAGAGCAGAGTGAAGACAGTGTGTTCATAATGCAGAGTGAAGACAGTGTGTTCCTAATGCAGAGTGAAGACAGTGTGTTCCTAGAGCAGAGTGATGACAGTGTGTTCCTAATGCAGAGTTGCAATGTATGTGCATGGAGCAAAGTGAAGACAGTGTGTTCCTAGAGCAGAGTAAAGACATTATGTTCCTAACGCAGAGTGAAGACAGTGTGTTCCTAGAGCAGAATGAAGACAGTGTGTTCCTAGAGCAGAGTGAAGACAGTGTTCCTAACGCAGAGTTGCGGTGTATGTGCATGGAGCAGAGTGAAGACAGTGTGTTCCTAGAGCAGAGTGAAGGCAGTTTGTTCCTAATACAGAGTGAAGACAGCGTGTTCCTAAAACAGAGTGAAGACAATGTGTTTCTAATGCAGAGTGAAGACAGTATGTTCCTAACGCAGAGTGAAGACAGTGTGTTCCTAATGCATAGTGAAGACAGTGTGTTCCTAACACATAGTGAAGACAGTATGTTCCTAACGCATAGTGAAGACAGTGTGTTCCTAACGCAGAGTTGCGGTGTATGTGCATGGAGCAGAGTGTAGATAGTTTGTTCCAAGAGCAGAGTGAAGACAGTGTGTTCCTAATGCAGAGTGAAGACAGTGTGTTCCTAATGCAGAGTGAAGACAGTGTGTTCCTAGAGCAGAGTGAAGACAGTGTGTTCCTAATGCAGAGTTGCGGTGTATGTGCATGGAGCAGAGTGAAGACAGTGTGTTCCTAGAGCAGAGTAAAGACATTATGTTCCTAACGCAGAGTGAAGACAGTGTGTTCCTAGAGCAGAATGAAGACAGTGTGTTCCTAGAGCAGAGTGAAGACAGTGTTCCTAACGCAGAGTTGCGTTGAATGTGCATGGAGCAGAGTGAAGACAGTGTGTTCCTAGAGCAGAGTGAAGGCAGTTTGTTCCTAATACAGAGTGAAGACAGTGTGTTCCTAAAACAGAGTGAAGACAATGTGTTCCTAACGCAGAGTGAAGACAGTGTGTTCCTACCGCATAGTGAAGACAGTGTGTTCCTAACACATAGTGAAGACAGTCTGTTCCTAACGCATAGTGAAGACAGTGTGTTCCTAACGCAGAGTTGCGGTGTATGTGCATGGAGCAGAGTGAAGATAGTGTGTTCCAAGAGCAGAGTGAAGACAGTGTGTTCCTAATGCAGAGTGAAGACAGTGTGTTTCTAGAGCAGAGTGAAGACAGTGTGTTCCTAGAGCAGAGTGAAGACAGTGTTCCTAACGCAAAGTTGCGGTGTATATGCATGGAGCAGAGTGAAGACAGTGTGTTCGTAGAGCAGAGTGAAGACAGTTTGTTCCTAATACAGAGTGAAGACAGTGTGTTCCTAATACAGAGTGAAGACAGTGTGTTCCTAATGCAGAGTGAATACACTGTGTTCCTAACGCAGAGTGAAGACAGTGTGTTCCTAGAGCAGAGTGAAGACAGTGTGTTCCTGATGCAGAGTGAAGACAGTGTTTTCCTAGATCAGAATGAAGACAGTGTTCCTAATGAAGAGTGAAGGCAGTGTGTTCCTAATGCAGAGGGAAGACAGTGTGTTCCTACAGCAAAATGAAGACAGGTTTTTCCTAACCAGAGAGAAGACAGTGTGTTCCTAACGCAGAGTTGCGGTGTATGTGCATGGAGCAGAGTGAAGACAGTGTGTTCCAAGAGCAGAGTGAAGACAGTGTGTTCATAATGCAGAGTGAAGACAGTGTGTTCCTAATGCAGAGTGAAGACAGTGTGTTCCTAGAGCAGAGTGATGACAGTGTGTTCCTAATGCAGAGTTGCGATATGTGCATGGAGCAGAGTGAAGACAGTGTGTTCCTAGAGCAAAGACATTATGTTCCTAACGCAGAGTGAAGACAGTGTGTTCCTAGAGCAGAATGAAGACAGTGTGTTCCTAGAGCAGAGTGAAGATAGTGTTCCTAACGCAGAGTTGCGGTGTATGTGCATGGAGCAGAGTGAAGACAGTGTGTTCCTAGAGCAGAGTGAAGGCAGTTTGTTCCTAATACAGAGTGAAGACAGTGTGTTCCTAAAACAGAGTGAAGACAATGTGTTTCTAATGCAGAGTGAAGACAGTATGTTCCTAACGCAGAGTGAAGACAGTGTGTTCTAATGCATAGTGAAGACAGTGTGTTCCTAACACATAGTGAAGGCAGTATGTTCCTAACGCATAGTGAAGACAGTGTGTTCCTAACGCAGAGTTGCGGTGTATGTGCATGGAGCAGAGTGTAGATAGTTTGTTCCAAGAGCAGAGTGAAGACAGTGTGTTCCTAATGCAGAGTGAAGACAGTGTGTTCCTAATGCAGAGTGAAGACAGTGTGTTCCTAGAGCAGAGTGAAGACAGTGTGTTCCTAATGCACAGTTGCGGTGTATGTGCATGGAGCAGAGTGAAGACAGTGTGTTCCTAGAGCAGAGTAAAGACATTATGTTCCTAACGAGAGTGAAGACAGTGTGTTCCTAGAGCAGAATGAAGACAGTGTGTTCCTAGAGCAGAGTGAAGACAGTGTTCCTAACGCAGAGTTGCGTTGTATGTGCATGGAGCAGAGTGAAGACATTGTGTTCCTAGAGCAGAGTGAAGGCAGTTTGTTCCTAATACAGAGTGAAGACAGTGTGTTCCTAAAACAGAGTGAAGACAATGTGTTCCTAACGCAGAGTGAAGACAGTGTGGTCCTACCGCATAGTGAAGACAGTGTGTTCCTAACACATAGTGAAGACAGTCTTTTCCTAACGCATAGTGAAGACAGTGTGTTCCTAACGCAGAGTTGCGGTGTATGTGCATGGAGCAGAGTGAAGATAGTGTGTTCCTAATGCAGAGTGAAGACTGTGTGTTTCTAGAGCAGAGTGAAGACAGTGTGTTCCTAGAGCAGAGTGAAGACAGTGTTCCTAACGCAAAGTTGCGGTGTATATGCATGGAGCAGAGTGAAGACAGTGTGTTCGTAGAGCAGAGTGAAGACAGTTTGTTCCTAATACAGAGTGAAGACAGTGTGTTCCTAATACAGAGTGAAGACAGTGTGTTCCTAATGCAGAGTGAATACACTGTGTTCCTAACGCAGAGTGAAGACAGTGTGTTCCTAGAGCAGTGTGAAGACAGTGTGTTCCTAATGCAGAGTTGCGGTGTATGTGCATGGAGCAGAGTGAAGACAGTGTGTTCCTAGAGCAGAGTGAAGACATTATGTTCCTAACGCAGAGTGAAGACAGTGTGTTTCTAGAGCAGAATGAAGACAGTGTGTTCCTAACTCAGAGTGAAGACAGTGTGTTCCTAATGCAGAGTTGCGGTGTATGTGCATGGAGCAGAGTGAATACAGTGTGTTCCTAGAGCAGTGTGAAGACAGTTTGTTCCTAATACAGAGTGAAGACAGTGTGTTCCTAACGCATAGTGAAGACAGTGTGTTCCTACCGCATAGTGAAGACAGTGTGTTCCTAACGCATAGTGAAGACAGAATGTTCCTAACGCATAGTGAAGACAGTTTGTTCCTAAGACAGAGTTGCGGTGTATGTGCATGGAGCAGAGTGAAGACAGTGTGTGCCTAGAGCAGAGTGAAGACAGTATGTTCCTAACGCATAGTGAAGACAGTGTGTTCCTAACACAGATTTACGGTGTATGTGCATGGAGCATAGTGAAGACAGTGTGTTCCGATTCAGCGAGAGGACAGTGTGTTCCTAAGGCAGAGTGAAGACAGTGTCTACCTTGAGCGGAGTGAAGACAGTATGTTCCTAACGCATAGTGAAGACAGTGTGTTCCTAAGGCAGTGTGAAGACAGTGTGTTCCTAGAGCAAAGTGAAGACAGTGTGTTCCTGATGCAGTGTGAAGACAGTGTTTTCCTAGATCAGAATGAAGACAGTGTTCCTAATGCAGAGTGAAGGCAGTGTGTTCCTAATGCAGAGTGAAGACAGTGTGTTCCTACAGCAGAATGAAGACAGGTTGTTCCTAACCAGAGAGAAGACAGTGTGTTCCTAACACAGAGTTGCGGTGTATGTGCATGGAGCAGAGTGAAGACAGTGTGTTCCAAGAGCAGAGTGAAGACAGTGTGTTCCTAATGCAGAGTGAAGACAGTGTGTTCCTAATGCAGAGTGAAGACAGTGTGTTCCTAGAGCAGAGTGAAGACAGTGTGTTCCTAATGCAGGGTTGCGATGTATGTGCATGGAGCAGAGTGAAGACAGTGTGTTCCTAGAGCAGAGTAAAGACATTATTTTCCTAACGCAGAGTGAAGACAGTGTGTTCCTAGAGCAGAATGAAGACAGTGTGTTCCTAGAGCAGAGTGAGGACAGTGTTCCTAACGCAGAGTTGCGGTGTATGTGCATGGAGCAGAGTGAAGATAGTGTGTTCCAAGAGCAGAGTGAAGACAGTGTGTTCCTAATGCAGAGTGAAGACAGTGTGTTCCTAGAGCAGAGTAAAGACATTATGTTCCTAACGCAGGATGAAGACAGTGTGTTCCTAGAGCAGAATGAAGACAGTGTGTTCCTAGAGCAGAGTGAAGACAGTGTTCCTAACGCAGAGTTGCGGTGTATATGCATGGAGTAGAGTGAAGACAGTGTGTTCGTAGAGCAGAGTGAAGACAGTTTGTTCCTAATACAGAGTGAAGACAGTGTGTTCCTAATACAGAGTGAAGACAGTGTGTTCCTAATGCAGAGTGAATACACTGTGTTCCTAACACAGTGTGAAGACAGTGTGTTCCTAGAGCAGAGTGAAGACAGTGTGTTCCTAATGCAGAGTTGCGGTGTATGTGCATGGAGCAGAGTGAAGACAGTGTGTTCGTAGATCAGAGTGAAGGCAGTTTGTTCCTAAAGAGAGTGAAGACAGTGTGTTCCTAAAACAGAGTGAAGACAATGTGTTCCTAATGCAGAGTGAAGACAGTATGTTCCTAACGCAGAGTGAAGACAGTGTGTTCCTACCGCATAGTGAAGACAGTGTGTTCCTAACACATAGTGAAGACAGTATGTTCCTAACGCATAGTGAAGACAGTGTGTTCCTAACGCAGAGTTGCGGTGTATGTGCATGGAGCAGAGTGAAGATAGTGTGTTCCAAGAGCAGAGTGAAGACAGTGTGTTCCTAATGCAGAGTGAAGACACTGTGTTCCTAGAGCAGAGTAAAGACATTATGTTCCTAACGCAGAGTGAAGACAGTGTGTTCCTAGAGCAGAATGAAGACAGTGTGTTCCTAGAGCAGAGTGAAGACAGTGTTCCTAACGCAGAGTTGCGGTGTATGTGCATGGAGCAGAGTGAAGACAGTGTGTTCCTAGAGCAGAGTGAAGGCAGTTTGTTCCTAATACAGAGTGACGACAGCGTGTTCCTAAAACAGAGTGAAGACAATGTGTTCCTAATGCAGAGTGAAGACAGTATGTTCCTAACGCAGAGTGAAGACAGTGTGTTCCTACTGCATAGTGAAGACAGTGTGTTCCTAACACATAGTGAAGACAGTATGTTCCTAACGCATAGTGAAGACAGTGTGTTCCAAACGCAGAGTTGCGGTGTATGTGCATGGAGCAGAGTGAAGATAGTGTGTTCCAAGAGCAGAGTGAAGACAGTGTGTACCAATGCAGAGTGAAGACAGTCTGTTCCTAATGCAGAGTGAAGACAGTGTGTTCCTAGAGCAGAGTGAAGACAGTGTGTTCCTAATGCAGAGTTGCGGTGTATGTGCATGGAGCAGAGTGAAGACAGTGTGTTCCTAGAGCAGAGTAAAGACATTATGTTCCTAACGCAGAGTGAAGACAGTGTGTTCCTAGAGCAGAATGAAGACAGTGTGTTCCTAGAGCCGAGTGAAGACAGTGTTCTTAACGCAGAGTTGCGGTGTATGTGCATGGAGCAGAGTGAAGACGGTGTGTTCGTAGAGCAGAGTGAAGGCAGTTTGTTCCTAATACAGAGTGAAGACAGTGTGTTCCTAAAACAGAGTGAAGACAATGTGTTCCTAACGCAGAGTGAAGACAGTGTGTTCCTTCCGCATAGTGAAGACAGTGTGTTCCTAACACATAGTGAAGACAGAATGTTCCTAACGCATAGTGAAGACAGTGTGTTCCTAACGCAGAGTTGCGGTGTATGTGCATGGAGCAGAGTGAAGATAGTGTGTTTCAAGAGCAGAGTGAAGACAGTGTGTTCCTAATGCAGAGTGAAGACAGTGTGTTTCTAGAGCAGAATGAAGACAGTGTGTTCCTAGAGCAGAGTGAAGACAGTGTTCCTAATGCAGAGTTGCGGTGTATATGCATGGAGCAGAGTGAAGACAGTGTGTTCGTAGAGCAGAGTGAAGACAGTTTGTTCCTAATACAGAGTGAAGACAGTGTGTTCCTAATACAGAGTGAAGAAAGTGTGTTCCTAATGCAGAGTGAATACACTGTGTTCCTAACGCAGAGTGAAGACAGTGTGTTCCTAGAGCAGAGTGAAGACAGTGTGTTCCTAATGCAGAGTTGCAGTGTATGTGCATGGAGCAGAGTGAAGACAGTGTGTTCCAAGAGCAGAGTGAAGACAGTGTGTTCCTAATGCAGAGTGAAGACAGTGTGTTCCTAATGCAGAGTGAAGACAGTGTGTTCCTAGAGCAGAGTGAAGACAGTGTGTTCCTAATGCAGGGTTGCGATGTATGTGCATGGAGCAGAGTGAAGACAGTGTGTTCCTAGAGCAGAGTAAAGACATTATGTTCCTAACGCAGAGTGAAGACAGTGTGTTCCTAGAGCAGAATGAAGACAGTGTGTTCCTAGAGCAGAGTGAAGACAGTGTTCCTAACGCAGAGTTGCGGTGTATGTGCATGGAGCAGAGTGAAGATAGTGTGTTCCAAGAGCAGAGTGAAGACAGTGTGTTCCTAATGCAGAGTGAAGACAGTGTGTTCCTAGAGCAGAGTAAAGACATTATGTTCCTAACGCAGGATGAAGACAGTGTGTTCCTAGAGCAGAATGAAAACAGTGTGTTCCTAGAGCAGAGTGAAGACAGTGTTCCTAACGCAGAGTTGCGGTGTATATGCATGGAGTAGAGTGAAGACAGTGTGTTCGTAGAGCAGAGTGAAGACAGTTTGTTCCTAATACAGAGTGAAGACAGTGTGTTCCTAATACAGAGTGAAGACAGTGTGTTCCTAATGCAGAGTGAATACACTGTGTTCCTAACACAGTGTGAAGACAGTGTGTTCCTAGAGCAGAGTGAAGACAGTGTGTTCCTAATGCAGAGTTGCGGTGTATGTGCATGGAGCAGAGTGAAGACAGTGTGTTCGTAGATCAGAGTGAAGGCAGTTTGTTCCTAATACAGAGTGAAGACAGTGTGTTCCTAAAACAGAGTGAAGACAATGTGTTCCTAATGCAGAGTGAAGACAGTATGTTCCTAACGCAGAGTGAAGACAGTGTGTTCCTACCGCATAGTGAAGACAGTGTGTTCCTAACACATAGTGAAGACAGTATGTTCCTAACGCATAGTGAAGACAGTGTGTTCCTAACGCAGAGTTGCGGTGTATGTGCATGGAGCAGAGTGAAGATAGTGTGTTCCAAGAGCAGAGTGAAGACAGTGTTTTCCTAATGCAGAGTGAAGACAGTGTGTTCCTAGAGCAGAGTAAAGACATTATGTTCCTAACGCAGAGTGAAGACAGTGTGTTCCTAGAGCAGAATGAAGACAGTGTGTTCCTAGAGCAGAGTGAAGACAGTGTTCCTAACGCAGAGTTGCGGTGTATGTGCATGGAGCAGAGTGAAGACAGTGTCTTCCTAGAGCAGAGTGAAGACAGTGTGTTCCTAGAGCAGAGTGTGACAGTGTGTTCCTAACGGATAGTGAAGACAGTGTGTTCCAATGCAGCGTGAAGACAGTGTCTTCCTAGAGCAGAGTGAAGACAGTGTGTTCCTAACGTATAGTGAAGACAGTGTTCCTAATGCAGAGTGAAGGCAGTGTGTTCCTAATGCAGAGTGAAGACAGTGTGTTCCTACAACAGAATGAAGACAGTTTTTTCCTAACGCATATTGAAGACAGTGTGTTCCTAACGCAGAGTTATGGTTTATGTGCATGGAGCACAGTGAAGACAGTGTTTTCCTAGAGCAGAGTGAAGACAGTTTGTTCCTAACGCATAGTTAAGACAGTGTGTTCCTAACGGAGCGTGAGGACAGTGTGTTCCTATGGCAGATTGAAGGCAGTGTCTTCCTAGAGCAGAGTGAAGACAGTGTGTTCCTAACGCATAGTGAAGACAGTGTGTTCCTAATGAATAGTGAAGACAGTTTCTTCCTAGAGCAGAGTGAAGACAGTGTGTTCCTAACGCATACTGGAGACAGTGTGTTCCTAAGGCAGAGGGAAGACAGTGTGTTCCTAATGCAGAGTGAAGACAGTGTGTTCCTAAATCAGAGTGAAGACAGTGTGCTCCTAGAGCAGAGTGAAGACAGTGTGTTCCTAATGCAGAGTTGCAGTGTATGTGCATGGAGCAGAGTGAAAACAGTGTGTTCCTAGAGCAGAGGGAAGACAGAGTGTTCCTAATGCAGAAAGAAGACAGTGTGTTCCTAGGCAGAGTGAAGACAGTGTCTTAATAGAGCAGAGTGAAAACAGTGTGTTCCTAACTTATAGTGAAGACAGTGTGTTCCTAACACATAGTGAAGACAGTGTCGTCCTAGAGCAGAGTGAAGACAGTGTGTTCCTAATGCATAGTAAAGACAGTGTGTTCCTAAGGCAGAGTGAAGACAGTGTGTTCATAGAGCAGAGTGTAGACAGTGAGTTCCTAATTCAGAGTGAAGACAGCGTGTTTCTAATGAATTGTGAAGACAGTGTGTTCCTAGAGCAGAGAGAAGACAGTGTGTTCCTAACGCATAGTGAAGACAGTGTGTTCCTAAGGCAGAGCGAAGACAGAGTGTTTCTAGAGCAGAGTGAAGACAGTGTGTTCCTAATGCATAGTGAAGACAGTGTGTTTCTAGAGCAGAGTGAAGACAGTGTGTTCCTAATGCAGAGTGAAGACAGTATGTTCCTAATGCAGTGTGAAGACAGTGTGTTTCTAGAGCAGAGTTGACAGTGTGTTCCTAAGGCAGAGTGAAGACAGTGTGTTCCTAGAGCACAGTGAAGACAGTGTGTTCCTAATGCAGAGTAAATACAGTATGTTCCTACAGCAGAGTGAAGACAGTGTGTTCTTAACAAACACTTGCTGTGTATGTGCATGGAGCAGAGTGAAGACATTGTGTTCCTAATGCAGAGTGAAGACAATGTGTTCCTAATGCAGAGTGAAGACTGTGTGTTCCTAATGCAGAGTGAAGACAGTGTGTCCCTAAAGCAGAGTGAATACAGCATGTTCCTAACGCAGAGTTAAGACAGTGTGTTCCTTGAGGAGGAAGAAAACAGTGTGTTCCAAGAACAGAGTGAAGACAGTGTGTTCCTAATGCAGAGTGAAGACAGTGCGTTCCGAGAGCAGAGTGAAGACAGTGTGTTCCTAACGTAGAGTGAAGACAGTGTGTTCGTAACGCATAGTGAAGACAGTATGTTCTTAACGCATAGTGAAGACAGGGTTTTCCTAACGCAGAGTGAAGACAATGTGTTCCTAACGCAGAGTTGCAGTGTATGTGCATGGAGCAGAGTGAAGACAGTGTTTTCTTAGAGCAGAGTGAAGACAGTGTGTTCCTAATGCAGAGTTAATACAGTATGTTCCTACAGCAGAGTGAAGACAGTGTGTCCTTAACAAAGAGTTGCTGTGTATGTGCATGGAGCAGAGTGAAGACATTGTGTTCCTAATGCAGAGTAAAGACAGTGTGTTCCTAATGCAGAGTGAAGACAGTGTGTTCCTAATGTAGAGTGAAGCCAGTGTGTTCCAGATGCAGAGTGAAGACAGTGTGTTCCTAGAGCAGAGTGAAGTCTGTTTGTTCCTAACGCATAGTGAAGACAGTTTGTTCTTAACGCAGAGTTGCCGTGTATGTGCATGGAGCAGAGTGAAAACAGTGTGTTCCTAGAGCAGAGTGAAGACAGTGTGTTCCTAGAGCAGAGTGAAGACAGTGTGTTCCTAATGCAGAGTGAAGACAGTGTGTTCCTAGAGCAGAGTGAAGACAGTGTGTTCTTAAAGCAGAGTGAAGACAGTGTGTTCCTAGAGCAGAGTGAAGACAGTGTGTTCCTAATGCAGAGTTGCGGTGTATGTGCATGGAGCAGAGTGAAGACAGTGTGTTCCTAGAGCAGAGTGAAGACAGTGTGTTCCTAATGAAGAGTGAGGACAGTGTGTTCCTAATGCATAGTGAAGACAGTGTCTTACTAGAGCAGAGTGAAGACAGTATGTTCCTAACGCAGAGTGAAGACAGTGTGTTCCTAGAGCAGATTGAAGACTGTATGTTCCTAACGCAGAGTGAAGAGAGTGTGTTCCTAGAGCAGAAAGAAGACAGTGTGTTCCTAACGCAGAGTTGTTGTGTATGTGCATGGAGCAGGGTGAAGACATTGTGTTCTAGAGAAGAGTTAAGACAGTGTGTTCCTAATGCAGAGTGAAGACAGTGTGTTCCTAATGCAGAGTGAAGACATAGTGTTCCTAGAGGAGAAAGAAGACAGTGTGTTCCTAATGCAGAGTGAAGACATTATGTTCCTAACGCAGAGTGAAGACAGTGTGTTCCTAGAGCATAGTGAAGACATTATGTTCCTAATGCAGAGTGAAGACAGTGCGTTCCTAATGCAGAGTTGCGAAGTATGTGCATAGAACAGAGTGAAGACAGTGTATTCCAAGCAGAGTGAAGACTGTGTGTTCCTAATGCAGAGTGAAGACAGTGAGTTCCTAGAGCAAGTGAAGACAGTGTTCCTAATGCAGAGTGAAGACAGTGTGTTCCTAATGCAGAGTGAAGACAGTGTGTTCCTAATGCACAATGAAGACAGTGCGTTCCTAGAGCAGAGTGAAGAGTGTGTTCCTAACGTAGAGTGAAGACAGTGTGTTCGAAACGCATAGTGAAGACAGTATGTACTTAACGCATAGTGAAGACAGTGTTTTCCTAACGCAGAGTGAAGACAATGTGTTCCTAACGCAGAGTTGCAGTGTATGTGCATGGAGTAGAGTGAAGACAGTGTTTTCTTAGAGCAGAGTGAAGACAGTGTGTTCCTAATGCAGAGTTAATACAGTATTTTCCTACAGCAGAGTGAAGACTGTGTGTTCTTAACAAAGAGTTGCTGTGTATGTGCATGGAGCAGAGTGAAGACATTGTGTTCCTAATGCAGAGTCAAGACAGTGTGTTCCTAATGCAGAGTGACGACAGTGTGTTCCTAATGCAGAGTGAAGACAGTGTGTTCCTGATGCAGAGTGAAGACAGTGTGTTCCTAGAGCAGAGTGTAGACAGTTTGTTCCTAACGCATAGTGAAGACAGTTTGTTCTTAACGCAGAGGTGCTGTGTATGTGCATCGACCAGAGTGAAGACAGTGTGTTCCTAGAGCAGAGTGAAAACAGTGTGTTCCTAGAGCAGAGTGAAGACAGTGTGTTCCTAATGCAGAGTGACAACCCTGTGTTCCTAGAGCAGAGTGAAGACAGTGTGTTCCTAACACAGAGTTGCGGTGTATGTGCATGGAGCAGAGTGAAGACAGTGTGTTCCTACAGCAGAGTGAAGACAGTGTGTTCCTAAGGCAGAGTGAAGACAGTGTGTTCCTAGAGCAGAGAGAAGACAGTGTATTCCTAATGCATAGTGAAGACAGTGTGTTCCTAGAGTAGAGTGAAGACAGTGTGTTCCTAATGCAGAGTGAAGACAGTGTGTTCCTAATGCAGTGTGAAGACAGTGTGTTCCTAGAGCAGATTTGACAGTGTGTTCCTAATGCAGAGATATAGTGTATGTGCATGGAGCAGAGTGAAGACAGTGTTTTCCTAGAGCAGAGTGAAGACAGTGTGTTCCTAATGCAGAGTTAATACAGTATGTTCCTACAGCAGAGTGAAGACAGTGTGTTTCTAAGAAAGAGTTGCTGTGTATGTGCATGGAGTAGAGTGAAGACATTGTGTTCTTAATGCAGAGTGAAGATAGTGTGTTCCTAATGCAGAGTGAAGACAGTGTGTTCCTAATACAGAGTGAAGAAAGTGTGTTCCTAATGCAGAGTGAATACACTGTGTTCCTAACGCAGAGTGAAGACAGTGTGTTCCTAGAGCAGAGTGAAGACAATGTGTTCCTAATGCAGAGTTGCGGTGTATGTGCATGGAGCAGAGTGAAGACAGTGTGTTCCAAGAGCAGAGTGAAGACAGTGTGTTCCTAATGCAGAGTGAAGACAGTGTGTTCCTAATGCAGAGTGAAGACAGTGTGTTCCTAGAGCAGAGTGAAGACAGTGTGTTCCTAATGCAGGGTTGCGATGTATGTGCATGGAGCAGAGTGAAGACAGTGTGTTCCTAGAGCAGAGTAAAGACATTATGTTCCTAACGCAGAGTGAAGACAGTGTGTTCCTAGAGCAGAATGAAGACAGTGTGTTCCTAGAGCAGAGTGAAGACAGTGTTCCTAACGCAGAGTTGCGGTGTATGTGCATGGAGCAGAGTGAAGATAGTGTGTTCCAAGAGCAGAGTGAAGACAGTGTGTTCCTAATGCAGAGTGAAGACAGTGTGTTCCTAGAGCAGAGTAAAGACATTATGTTCCTAACCCAGGATGAAGACAGTGTGTTCCTAGAGCAGAATGAAGACAGTGTGTTCCTAGAGCAGAGTGAAGACAGTGTTCCTAACGCAGAGTTGCGGTGTATATGCATGGAGTAGAGTGAAGACAGTGTGTTCGTAGAGCAGAGTGAAGACAGTTTGTTCCTAATACAGAGTGAAGACAGTGTGTTCCTAATACAGAGTGAAGACAGTGTGTTCCTAATGCAGAGTGAATACACTGTGTTCCTAACACAGTGTGAAGACAGTGTGTTCCTAGAGCAGAGTGAAGACAGTGTGTTCCTAATGCAGAGTTGCGGTGTATGTGCATGGAGCAGAGTGAAGACAGTGTGTTCGTAGATCAGAGTGAAGGCAGTTTGTTCCTAATACAGAGTGAAGACAGTGTGTTCCTAAAACAGAGTAAAGACAATGTGTTCCTAATGCAGAGTGAAGACAGTATTTTCCTAACGCAGAGTGAAGACAGTGTGTTCCTACCGCATAGTGAAGACAGTGTGTTCCTAACACAAAGTGAAGACAGTATGTTCCTAACGCATAGTGAAGACAGTGTGTTCCTAACGCAGAGTTGCGGTGTATGTGCATGGAGCAGAGTGAAGATAGTGTGTTCCAAGAGCAGAGTGAAGACAGTGTGTTCCTAATGCAGAGTGAAGACAGTGTGTTCCTAGAGCAGAGTAAAGACATTATGTTCCTAACGCAGAGTGAAGACAGTGTGTTCCTAGAGCAGAATGAAGACAGTGTGTTCCTAGAGCAGAGTGAAGACAGTGTTCCTAACGCAGAGTTGCGGTGTATGTGCATGGAGCAGAGTTAAGACAGTGTCTTCCTAGAGCAGAGTGAAGACAGTGTGTTCCTAGAGCAGAGTGAAGACAGTGTGTTCCTAACGGATAGTGAAGACAGTGTGTTCCAATGCAGCGTGAAGACAGTGTCTTCCTAGAGCAGAGTGAAGACAGTGTGTTCCTAACGTATAGTGAAGACAGTGTTCCTAATGCAGAGTGAAGGCAGTGTGTTCCTAATGCAGAGTGAAGACAGTGTGTTCCTACAACAGAATGAAGACAGTTTTTTCCTAACGCATATTGAAGACAGTGTGTTCCTAACGCAGAGTTATGGTTTATGTGCATGGAGCACAGTGAAGACAGTGTTTTCCTAGAGCAGAGTGAAGACAGTTTGTTCCTAACGCATAGTTAAGACAGTGTGTTCCTAACGGAGCGTGAGGACAGTGTGTTCCTATGGCAGATTGAAGGCAGTGTCTTCCTAGAGCAGAGTGAAGACAGTGTGTTCCTAACGCATAGTGAAGACAGTGTGTTCCTAATGAATAGTGAAGACAGTTTCTTCCTAGAGCAGAGTGAAGAAAATGTGTTCCTAACGCATACTGGAGACAATGTGTTCCTAAGGCAGAGGGAAGACAGTGTGTTCCTAATGCAGAGTGAAGACAGTGTGTTCCTAAATCAGAGTGAAGACAGTGTGCTCCTAGAGCAGAGTGAAGACAGTGTGTTCCTAATGCAGAGTTGCAGTGTATGTGCATGGAGCAGAGTGAAAACAGTGTGTTCCTAGAGCAGAGGGAAGACAGAGTGTTCCTAATGCAGAAAGAAGACAGTGTGTTCCTAGGCAGAGTGAAGACAGTGTCTTAATAGAGCAGAGTGAAAACAGTGTGTTCCTAACGTATAGTGAAGACAGTGTGTTCCTATCACATAGTGAAGACAGTGTCGTCCTAGAGCAGAGTGAAGACAGTGTTCCTAACGCAAAGTTGCGGTGTATATGCATGGAGCAGAGTGAACACAGTGTGTTCGTAGAGCAGAGTGAAGACAGTTTGTTCCTAATACAGAGTGAAGACAGTGTGTTCCTAATACAGAGTGAAGACAGTGTGTTCCTAATGCAGACTGAATACACTGTGTTCCTAACGCAGAGTGAAGACAGTGTGTTCCTAGAGCAGAGTGAAGACAGTGTGTTCCTAATGCAGAGTTGCGGTGTATGTGCATAGAGCAGAGTGAAGACAGTGTGTTCCTAGAGCAGAGTGAAGACATTATGTTCCTAACGCAGAGTGAAGACAGTGTGTTTCTAGAGCAGAATGAGGACAGTGTGTTCCTAAGGCAGAGGGAAGACAGTGTGTTCCTAATGCAGAGTTGCGGTGTATGTGCATGGAGCAGAGTGAATACAGTGTGTTCCTAGAGCAGTGTGAAGACAGTTTGTTCCTAATACAGAGTGAAGACAGTGTGTTCCTAACGCATAGTGAAGACAGTGTGTTCCTACCGCATAGTGAAGACAGTGTGTTCCTAACGCATAGTGAAGACTGAATGTTCCTAACGCATAGTCAAGACAGTTTGTTCCTAAGGCAGTTTTGCAGTGTATGTGCATGGAGCAGAGTGAAGACAGTGTGTGCCTAGAGCAGAGTGAAGACAGTATGTTCCTAACGCATAGTGAAGACCGTGTGTTCCTAACACAGATTTACGGTGTATGTGCATGGAGCATAGTGAAGACAGTGTGTTCCTAATTCAGCGTGAGGACAGTGTGTTCCTAAGGCAGAGTGAAGACAGTGTCTTCCTAGAGCGGAGTAAAGACAGTATGTTCCTAACGCATAGTGAAGACAGTGTGATCCTAAGGCAGTGTGAAGACAGTGTGTTCCTAGAGCAGAGTGAAGACAGTGTGTTCCTGATGCAGAGTGAAGACAGTGTTTTCCTAGATCAGAATGAAGACAGTGTTCCTGATGCAGAGTGAAGGCAGTGTGTTCCTAATGCAGAGTGAAGACAGTGTGTTCCTACAGCAGAATGAAGACAGGTTGTTCCTTACCAGAGAGAAGACAGTGTGTTCCTAACGCAAAGTTGCGGTGTATGTGCATGGAGCAGAGTGAAGACAGTGTGTTCCAAGAGCAGAGTGAAGAGAGTGTGTTCCTAGAGAAGAATGAAGACAGTGTGTTCCTAATGCAGAGTGAAGACAGTGTGTTCCTAGAGCAGAGTGAAGACAGTGTGTTCCTAATGCAGAGTTGCGATGTATGTGCATGGAGCAGAGTGAAGACAGTGTGTCCTAGATCAGAGTGAAGGCAGTTTGTTCCTAATACAGAGTGAAGACATTGTGTTACTAAAACAGAGTGAAGACAATGTGTTCCTAACGCAGAGTGAAGACAGTATGTTCCTAACGCAGAGTGAAGACAGTGTGTTCCTACCGCACAGTGAAGACAGTGTGTTCCTAACACATAGTGAAGACAGTATGTTCCTAACGCATAGTGAAGACAGTGTGTTCCTAACGCAGAGTTGCGGTGTATGTGCATAAAGCAGAGTGAAGATAGTGTGTTCCAAGAGCAGAGTGAAGACAGTGTGTTCCTAATGCAGAGTGAAGACAGTGTGTTCCTAATGCAGAGTGAAGACTGTGTTCCTAGAGCAGAGTGAAGACAGTGTGTTCCTAGAGCAGAGTAAAGTCATTATGTTCCTAACGCAGAGTGAAGACAGTGTGTTCTTAGAGCAGAATGAAGACAGTGTGTTCCTAGAGCAGAGTGAAGACAGTGTTCCTAACGCAGAGTTGCGGTGTATATGCATGGAGCAGAGTGAAGACCTTGTGTTCGTAGAGCAGAGTGAAGACAGTTTCTTCCTAATACAGAGTGAAGACAGTGTGTTCCTAATACAGAGTGAAGCCAGTGTGTTCCTAATGCAGAGTGAATACACTGTATTCCTAACACAGAGTGAAGACAGTGTGTTCCTAGAGCAGAGTGAAGACAGTGTGTTCCTAATGCAGAGTTGCGGTGTATGTGCATGGAGCAGAGTGAAGACAGTGTGTTCCTAGATCAGAGTGAAGGCAGTTTGTTCCTAATACAGAGTGAAGACAGTGTGTTCCTAAAACAGAGTGAAGACAATGTGTTCCTAATGCAGAGTGAAGACAGTATGTTCCTAACGCAGAGTGAAGACATTGTGTTCCTACCGCATAGTGAAGACAGTGTGTTCCTAACACATAGTGAAGACAGTATGTTCCTAACGCATAGTGAAGACAGTGTGTTCCTAACGCAGAGTTTCGGTGTATGTGCATGGAGCAGAGTGAAGATAGTGTGTTCCAAGAGCAGAGTGAAGACAGTGTGTTCCTAATGCAGAGTGAGGACAGAGTGTTCCTAGAGCAGAGTAAAGACATTATGTTCCTAACGCAGAGTGAAGACAGTGTGTTCCTAGAGCAGAATGAAGACAGTGTGTTCCTAGAGCAGAGTGAAGACACTGTTCCTTACGCAGAGTTGCGGTGTATGTGCATGGAGCAGAGTGAAGACAGTGTGTTCCTAGAGCAGAGTGAAGGCAGTTTGTTCCTAATACAGAGTGAAGACAGCGTGTTCCTAAAACAGAGTGAAGACAATGTGTTCCTAATGCAGAGTGAAGACAGTATGTTCCTAACGCAGAGTGAAGACAGTGTGTTCCTACCGCATAGTGAAGACAGTGTGTTCCTAACACATAGTGAAGACAGTATGTTCCTAACGCATAGTGAAGACAGTGTGTTCCTAACGCAGAGTTGCAGTGTATGTGCATGGAGCAGAGTGAAGATAGTGTGTTCCAAGAGCAGAGTGAAGACAGTGTGTTCCAGTGCAGAGTGAAGACAGTCTGTTCCTAATGCAGAGTGAAGACAGTGTGTTCCTAGAGCAGAGTGAAGACAGTGTGTTCCTAATGCAGAGTTGCGGTGTATGTGCATGGAGCAGAGTGAAGACAGTGTGTTCCTAGAGCAGAGTAAAGACATTATGTTCCTAACGCAGAGTGAAGACAGTGTGTTCCTAGAGCAGAATGAAGACAGTGTGTTCCTAGAGCAGAGTGAAGACAGTGTTCCTAACGCAGAGTTGCGGTGTATGTGCATGGAGCAGAGTGAAGACAGTGTGTTCCTAGAGCAGAGTGAAGGCAGTTTGTTCCTAATACAGAGTAAAGACAGTGTGTTCCCAAAACAAAGTGAAGACAATGTGTTCCTAACGCAGAGTGAAGACAGTGTGTTCCTACCGCATAGTGAAGACAGTGTGTTCCTAACACATAGTGAAGACAGTATGTTCCTAACGCATAGTGAAGACAGTGTGTTCCTAACGCAGAGTTGCGGTGTATGTGCATGGAGCAGAGTGAAGACAGTGTGTTTCAAGTGCAGAGTGAAGACAGTGTGTTCCTAATGCAGAGTGAAGACAGTGTGTTTCTAGAGCAGAATGAAGACAGTGTGTTCCTAGAGCAGAGTGAAGACAGTGTTCCTAACGCAGAGTTGCGGTGTATATGCATGGAGCAGAGTGAAGACGGTGTGTTCGTAGAGCAGATTGAAGAATGTTTGTTCCTAATACAGAGTGAAGACAGTGTGTTCCTAATACAGAGTGAAGACAGTGTGTTCCTAATGCAGAGTGAATACACTGTGTTCCTAACGCAGAGTGAAGACAGTGTGTTCCTAGAGCAGAGTGAAGACAGTGTATACCTAATGCAGAGTTGCGGTGTATGTGCATGGAGCAGAGTGAAGACAGTGTGTTCCTAGAGCAGAGTGAAGACATTATGTTCCTAACGCAGAGTGAAGACAGTGTGTTTCTAGAGCAGAATGAAGACCGTGTGTTCCTAACTCAGAGTGAAGACAGTGTGTTCGTAATGCAGAGTTGCGGTGTATGTGCATGGAGCAGAGTGAGGACAGTGTGTTCCTAGAGCAGAGTGAAGACAGTTTGTTCCTAATACAGAGTGAAGACAGTGTGTTCCTAACGCATAGTGAAGACAGTCTGTTCCTGCCGCATAGTGAAGACAGTGTGTTCCTAACGCATAGTGAAGACAGAATGTTCCTAACGCATAGTGAAGACAGTTTGTTCCTAAGGCAGAGTTGCGGTGTATGTGCATGGAGCAGAGTGAAGACAGTGTGTTCCTAGAGCAGAGTGAAGACAGTGTGTTCCTGATGCAGAGTGAAGACAGTGTTTTCCTAGATCAGAATGAAGACAGTGTTCCTAATGCAGAGTGAAGGCAGTGTGTTCCTAATGCAGAGGGAAGACAGTGTGTTCCTACAGCAGAATGAAGACAGGTTGTTCCTAACCAGAGAGAAGACAGTGTGTTCCTAACGCAGAGTTGCGGTGTATGTGCATGGAGCAGAGTGAAGACAGTGTGTTCCAAGAGCAGAGTGAAGACAGTGTGTTCCTAAAACAGAGTGAAGACAATGTGTTCCTAATGCAGAGTGAAGACAGTATGTTCCTAACGCAGAGTGAAGACATTGTGTTCCTACCGCATAGTGAAGACAGTGTGTTCCTAACACATAGTGAAGACAGTATGTTCCTAACGCATAGTGAAGACAGTGTGTTCCTAACGCAGAGTTTCGGTGTATGTGCATGGAGCAGAGTGAAGATAGTGTGTTCCAAGAGCAGAGTGAAGACAGTGTGTTCCTAATGCAGAGTGAGGACAGAGTGTTCCTAGAGCAGAGTAAAGACATTATGTTCCTAACGCAGAGTGAAGACAGTGTGTTCCTAGAGCAGAATGAAGACAGTGTGTTCCTAGAGCAGAGTGAAGACACTGTTCCTTACGCAGAGTTGCGGTGTATGTGCATGGAGCAGAGTGAAGACAGTGTGTTCCTAGAGCAGAGTGAAGGCAGTTTGTTCCTAATACAGAGTGAAGACAGCGTGTTCCTAAAACAGAGTGAAGACAATGTGTTCCTAATGCAGAGTGAAGACAGTATGTTCCTAACGCAGAGTGAAGACAGTGTGTTCCTACCGCATAGTGAAGACAGTGTGTTCCTAACACATAGTGAAGACAGTATGTTCCTAACGCATAGTGAAGACAGTGTGTTCCTAACGCAGAGTTGCAGTGTATGTGCATGGAGCAGAGTGAAGATAGTGTGTTCCAAGAGCAGAGTGAAGACAGTGTGTTCCAGTGCAGAGTGAAGACAGTCTGTTCCTAATGCAGAGTGAAGACAGTGTGTTCCTAGAGCAGAGTGAAGACAGTGTGTTCCTAATGCAGAGTTGCGGTGTATGTGCATGGAGCAGAGTGAAGACAGTGTGTTCCTAGAGCAGAGTAAAGACATTATGTTCCTAACGCAGAGTGAAGACAGTGTGTTCCTAGAGCAGAATGAAGACAGTGTGTTCCTAGAGCAGAGTGAAGACAGTGTTCCTAACGCAGAGTTGCGGTGTATGTGCATGGAGCAGAGTGAAGACAGTGTGTTCCTAGAGCAGAGTGAAGGCAGTTTGTTCCTAATACAGAGTAAAGACAGTGTGTTCCCAAAACAAAGTGAAGACAATGTGTTCCTAACGCAGAGTGAAGACAGTGTGTTCCTACCGCATAGTGAAGACAGTGTGTTCCTAACACATAGTGAAGACAGTATGTTCCTAACGCATAGTGAAGACAGTGTGTTCCTAACGCAGAGTTGCGGTGTATGTGCATGGAGCAGAGTGAAGACAGTGTGTTTCAAGTGCAGAGTGAAGACAGTGTGTTCCTAATGCAGAGTGAAGACAGTGTGTTTCTAGAGCAGAATGAAGACAGTGTGTTCCTAGAGCAGAGTGAAGACAGTGTTCCTAACGCAGAGTTGCGGTGTATATGCATGGAGCAGAGTGAAGACGGTGTGTTCGTAGAGCAGATTGAAGAATGTTTGTTCCTAATACAGAGTGAAGACAGTGTGTTCCTAATACAGAGTGAAGACAGTGTGTTCCTAATGCAGAGTGAATACACTGTGTTCCTAACGCAGAGTGAAGACAGTGTGTTCCTAGAGCAGAGTGAAGACAGTGTATACCTAATGCAGAGTTGCGGTGTATGTGCATGGAGCAGAGTGAAGACAGTGTGTTCCTAGAGCAGAGTGAAGACATTATGTTCCTAACGCAGAGTGAAGACAGTGTGTTTCTAGAGCAGAATGAAGACCGTGTGTTCCTAACTCAGAGTGAAGACAGTGTGTTCGTAATGCAGAGTTGCGGTGTATGTGCATGGAGCAGAGTGAGGACAGTGTGTTCCTAGAGCAGAGTGAAGACAGTTTGTTCCTAATACAGAGTGAAGACAGTGTGTTCCTAACGCATAGTGAAGACAGTCTGTTCCTGCCGCATAGTGAAGACAGTGTGTTCCTAACGCATAGTGAAGACAGAATGTTCCTAACGCATAGTGAAGACAGTTTGTTCCTAAGGCAGAGTTGCGGTGTATGTGCATGGAGCAGAGTGAAGACAGTGTGTTCCTAGAGCAGAGTGAAGACAGTGTGTTCCTGATGCAGAGTGAAGACAGTGTTTTCCTAGATCAGAATGAAGACAGTGTTCCTAATGCAGAGTGAAGGCAGTGTGTTCCTAATGCAGAGGGAAGACAGTGTGTTCCTACAGCAGAATGAAGACAGGTTGTTCCTTACCAGAGAGAAGACAGTGTGTTCCTAACGCAGAGTTGCGGTGTATGTGCATGGAGCAGAGTGAAGACAGTGTGTTCCAAGAGCAGAGTGAAGACAGTGTGTTCATAATGCAGAGTGAAGACAGTGTGTTCCTAATGCAGAGTTGCAGTGTATGTGCATGGAGCAGAGTGAAAACAGTGTGTTCCTAGAGCAGAGGGAAGACAGAGTGTTCCTAATGCAGAAAGAAGACAGTGTGTTCCTAGGCAGAGTGAAGACAGTGTCTTAATAGAGCAGAGTGAAAACAGTGTGTTCCTAACGTATAGTGAAGACAGTGTGTTCCTAACACATAGTGAAGACAGTGTCGTCCTAGAGCAGAGTGAAGACAGTGTTCCTAACGCAAAGTTGCGGTGTATATGCATGGAGCACAGTGAACACAGTGTGTTCGTAGAGCAGAGTGAAGACAGTTTGTTCCTAATACAGAGTGAAGACAGTGTGTTCCTAATACAGAGTGAAGACAGTGTGTTCCTAATGCAGACTGAATACACTGTGTTCCTAACGCAGAGTGAAGACAGTGTGTTCCTAGAGCAGAGTGAAGACAGTGTGTTCCTAATGCAGAGTTGCGGTGTATGTGCATGGAGCAGAGTGAAGACAGTGTGTTCCTAGAGCAGAGTGAAGACATTATGTTCCTAACGCAGAGTGAAGACAGTGTGTTTCTAGAGCAGAATGAAGACAGTGTGTTCCTAAGGCAGAGGGAAGACAGTGTGTTCCTAATGCAGAGTTGCGGTGTATGTGCATGGAGCAGAGTGAATACAGTGTGTTCCTAGAGCAGTTTGAAGACAGTTTGTTCCTAATACAGAGTGAAGACAGTGTGTTCCTAACGCATAGTGAAGACAGTGTGTTCCTACCGCATAGTGAAGACAGTGTGTTCCTAACGCATAGTGAAGACTGAATGTTCCTAACGCATAGTGAAGACAGTTTGTTCCTAAGGCAGTTTTGCAGTGTATGTGCATGGAGCAGAGTGAAGACAGTGTGTGCCTAGAGCAGAGTGAAGACAGTATGTTCCTAACGCATAGTGAAGACAGTGTGTTCCTAACACAGATTTACGGTGTATGTGCATGGAGCATAGTGAAGACAGTGTGTTCCTAATTCAGCGTGAGGACAGTGTGTTCCTAAGGCAGAGTGAAGGCAGTGTCTTCCTAGAGCGGAGTAAAGACAGTATGTTCCTAACGCATAGTGAAGACAGTGTGATCCTAAGGCAGTGTGAAGACAGTGTGTTCCTAGAGCAGAGTGAAGACAGTGTGTTCCTGATGCAGAGTGAAGACAGTGTTTTCCTAGATCAGAATGAAGACAGTGTTCCTAATGCAGAGTGAAGGCAGTGTGTTCCTAATGCAGAGTGAAGACAGTGTGTTCCTACAGCAGAATGAAGACAGGTTGTTCCTAACCAGAGAGAAGACAGTGTGTTCCTAACGCAAAGTTGCGGTGTATGTGCATGGAGCAGAGTGAAGACAGTGTGTTCCAAGAGCAGAGTGAAGAGAGTGTGTTCCTAGAGAAGAATGAAGACAGTGTGTTCCTAATGCAGAGTTAAGACAGTGTGTTCCTAGAGCAGAGTGAAGACAGTGTGTTCCTAATGCAGAGTTGCGATGTCTGTGCATGGAGCAGAGTGAAGACAGTGTGTCCTAGATCAGAGTGAAGGCAGTTTGTTCCTAATACAGAGTGAAGACATTGTGTTACTAAAACAGAGTGAAGACAATGTGTTCCTAACGCAGAGTGAAGACAGTATGTTCCTAACGCAGAGTGAAGACAGTGTGTTCCTACCGCACAGTGAAGACAGTGTGTTCCTAACACATAGTGAAGACAGTATGTTCCTATCGCATAGTGAAGACAGTGTGTTCCTAACGCAGAGTTGCGGTGTATGTGCATAAAGCAGAGTGAAGATAGTGTGTTCCAAGAGCAGAGTGAAGACAGTGTGTTCCTAATGCAGAGTGAAGACAGTGTGTTCCTAATGCAGAGTGAAGACTGTGTTCCTAGAGCAGAGTGAAGACAGTGTGTTCCTAGAGCAGAGTAAAGTCATTATGTTCCTAACGCAGAGTGAAGACAGTGTGTTCTTAGAGCAGAATGAAGACAGTGTGTTCCTAGAGCAGAGTGAAGACAGTGTTCCTAACGCAGAGTTGCGGTGTATATGCATGGAGCAGAGTGAAGACCTTGTGTTCGTAGAGCAGAGTGAAGACAGTTTCTTCCTAATACAGAGTGAAGACAGTGTGTTCCTAATACAGAGTGAAGCCAGTGTGTTCCTAATGCAGAGTGAATACACTGTATTCCTAACACAGAGTGAAGACAGTGTGTTCCTAGAGCAGAGTGAAGACAGCGTGTTCCTAATGCAGAGTTGCGGTGTATGTGCATGGAGCAGAGTGAAGACAGTGTGTTCCTAGATCAGAGTGAAGGCAGTTTGTTCCTAATACAGAGTGAAGACAGTGTGTTCCTAAAACAGAGTGAAGACAATGTGTTCCTAATGCAGAGTGAAGACAGTATGTTCCCAACGCAGAGTGAAGACATTGTGTTCCTACCGCATAGTGAAGACAGTGTGTTCCTAACACATAGTGAAGACAGTATGTTCCTAACGCATAGTGAAGACAGTGTGTTCCTAACGCAGAGTTTCGGTGTATGTGCATGGAGCAGAGTGAAGATAGTGTGTTCCAAGAGCAGAGTGAAGACAGTGTGTTCCTAATGCAGAGTGAAGACAGAGTGTTCCTAGAGCAGAGTAAAGACATTATGTTCCTAACGCAGAGTGAAGACAGTGTGTTCCTAGAGCAGAATGAAGACAGTGTGTTCCTAGAGCAGAGTGAAGACACTGTTCCTTACGCAGAGTTGCGGTGTATGTGCATGGAGCAGAGTGAAGACAGTGTGTTCCTAGAGCAGATTGAAGGCAGTTTGTTCCTAATACAGAGTGAAGACAGCGTGTTCCTAAAACAGAGTGAAGACAATGTGTTCCTAATGCAGAGTGAAGACAGTATGTTCCTAACGCAGAGTGAAGACAGTGTGTTCCTACCGCATAGTGAAGACAGTGTGTTCCTAACACATAGTGAAGACAGTATGTTCCTAACGCATAGTGAAGACAGTGTGTTCCTAACGCAGAGTTGCGGTGTATGTGCATGGAGCAGAGTGAAGATAATGTGTTCCAAGAGCAGAGTGAAGACAGTGTGTTCCAGTGCAGAGTGAAGACAGTCTGTTCCTAATGCAGAGTGAAGACAGTGTGTTCCTAGAGCAGAGTGAAGACAGTGTGTTCCTAATGCAGAGTTGCGGTGTATGTGCATGGAGCAGAGTGAAGACAGTGTGTTCCTAGAGCAGAGTAAAGACATTATGTTCCTAACGCAGAGTGAAGACAGGATGTTCCTAGAGCAGAATGAAGACAGTGTGTTCCTAGAGCAGAGTGAAGACAGTGTTCCTAACGCAGAGTTGCGGTGTATGTGCATGGAGCAGAGTGAAGACAGTGTGTTCCTAGAGCAGAGTGAAGGCAGTTTGTTCCTAATACAGAGTAAAGACAGTGTGTTCCCAAAACAAAGTGAAGACAATGTGTTCCTAACGCAGAGTGAAGACAGTGTGTTCCTACCGCATAATGAAGACAGTGTGTTCCTAACACATAGTGAAGACAGTATGTTCCTAACGCATAGTGAAGACAGTGTGTTCCTAACGCAGAGTTGCGGTGTATGTGCATGGAGCAGAGTGAAGACAGTGTGTTTCAAGTGCAGAGTGAAGACAGTGTGTTCCTAATGCAGAGTGAAGACAGTGTGTTTCTAGAGCAGAATGAAGACAGTGTGTTCCTAGAGCAGAGTGAAGACAGTGTTCCTAACGCAGAGTTGCGGTGTATATGCATGGAGCAGAGTGAAGACGGTGTGTTCGTAGAGCAGATTGAAGAATGTTTGTTCCTAATACAGAGTGAAGACAGTGTGTTCCTAATACAGAGTGAAGACAGTGTGTTCCTAATGCAGAGTGAATACACTGTGTTCCTAACGCAGAGTGAAGACAGTGTGTTCCTAGAGCAGAGTGAAGACAGTGTATACCTAATGCAGAGTTGCGGTGTATGTGCATGGAGCAGAGTGAAGACAGTGTGTTCCTAGAGCAGAGTGAAGACATTATGTTCCTAACGCAGAGTGAAGACAGTGTGTTTCTAGAGCAGAATGAAGACCGTGTGTTCCTAACTCAGAGTGAAGACAGTGTGTTCGTAATGCAGAGTTGCGGTGTATGTGCATGGAACAGAGTGAAGACAGTGTGTTCCTAGAGCAGAGTGAAGACAGTTTGTTCCTAATACAGAGTGAAGACAGTGTGTTCCTAACGCATAGTGAAGACAGAATGTTCCTAACGCATAGTGAAGACAGTTTGTTCCTAAGGCAGAGTTGCGGTGTATGTGCATGGAGCAGAGTGAAGACAGTGTGTTCCTAGAGCAGAGTGAAGACAGTGTGTTCCTGATGCAGAGTGAAGACAGTGTTTTCCTAGATCAGAATGAAGACAGTGTTCCTAATGCAGAGTGAAGGCAGTGTGTTCCTAATGCAGAGTGAAGACAGTGTGTTCCTAGAGCAGAGTGATGACAGTGTGTTCCTAATGCAGAGTTGCGATGAATGTGCATGGAGCAAAGTGAAGACAGTGTGTTCCTAGAGCAGAGTAAAGACATTATGTTCCTAACGCAGAGTGAAGACAGTGTGTTCCTAGAGCAGAATGAAGACAGTGTGTTCCTAGAGCAGAGTGAAGACAGTGTTCCTAACGCAGAGTTGCGGTGTATGTGCATGGAGCAGAGTGAAGACAGTGTGTTCCTAGAGCAGAGTGAAGGCAGTTTGTTCCTAATACAGAGTGAAGACAGCGTGTTCCTAAAACAGAGTGAAGACAATGTGTTTCTAATGCAGAGTGAAGACAGTATGTTCCTAACGCAGAGTGAAGACAGTGTGTTCCTAATGCATAGTGAAGACAGTGTGTTCCTAACACATAGTGAAGACAGTATGTTCCTACGCATAGTGAAGACAGTGTGTTCCTAACGCAGAGTTGCGGTGTATGTGCATGGAGCAGAGTGTAGATAGTTTGTTCCAAGAGCAGAGTGAAGACAGTGTGTTCCTAATGCAGAGTGAAAAAAGTGTGTTCCTAATGCAGAGTGAAGACAGTGTGTTCCTAGAGCAGAGTGAAGACAGTGTGTTCCTAATGCAGAGTTGCGGTGTATGTGCATGGAGCAGAGTGAAGACAGTGTGTTCCTAGAGCAGAGTAAAGACATTATGTTCCTAACGCAGAGTGAAGACAGTGTGTTCCTAGAGCAGAATGAAGACAGTGTGTTCCTAGAGCAGAGTGAAGACAGTGTTCCTAACGCAGAGTTGCGTTGAATGTGCATGGAGCAGAGTGAAGACAGTGTGTTCCTAGAGCAGAGTGAAGGCAGTTTGTTCCTAATACAGAGTGAAGACAGTGTGTTCCTAAAACAGAGTGAAGACAATGTGTTCCTAACGCAGAGTGAAGACAGTGTGTTCCTACCGCATAGTGAAGACAGTGTGTTCCTAACACATAGTGAAGACAGTCTGTTCCTAACGCATAGTGAAGACAGTGTGTTCCTAACGCAGAGTTGCGGTGTATGTGCATGGAGCAGAGTGAAGATAGTGTGTTCCAAGAGCAGAGTGAAGACAGTGTGTTCCTAATGCAGAGTGAAGACAGTGTGTTTCTAGAGCAGAGTGAAGACAGTGTGTTCCTAGAGCAGAGTGAAGACAGTGTTCCTAACGCAAAGTTGCGGTGTATATGCATGGAGCAGAGTGAAGACAGTGTGTTCGTAGAGCAGAGTGAAGACAGTTTGTTCCTAATACAGAGTGAAGACAGTGTGTTCCTAATACAGAGTGAAGACAGTGTGTTCCTAATGCAGAGTGAAGACACTGTGTTCCTAACGCAGAGTGAAGACAGTGTGTTCCTAGAGCAGAGTGAAGACAGTGTCTTCCTAATGCAGAGTTGCGGTGTATGTGCATGGAGCAGAGTGAAGACAGTGTGTTCCTAGAGCAGAGTGAAGACATTATGTTCCTAACGCAGAGTGAAGACAGTGTGTTTCTAGAGCAGAATGAAGACAGTGTGTTCCTAACTCAGAGTGAAGACAGTGTGTTCCTAATGCAGAGTTGCGGTGTATGTGCATGGAGCAGAGTGAATACAGTGTGTTCCTAGAGCAGTGTGAAGACAGTTTGTTCCTAATACAGAGTGAAGACAGTGTGTTCCTAACGCATAGTGAAGACAGTGTGTTCCTACCGCATAGTGAAGACAGTGTGTTCCTAACGCATAGTGAAGACAGAATGTTCCTAACGCATAGTGAAGACAGTTTGTTCCTAAGACAGAGTTGCGGTGTATGTGCATGGAGCAGAGTGAAGACAGTGTGTGCCTAGAGCAGAGTGAAGACAGTATGTTCCTAACGCATAGTGAAGACAGTGTGTTCCTAACACAGAGTTGCGGTGTATGTGCATGGAGCAGAGTGAAGACAGTGTGTTCCAAGAGCAGAGTGAAGACAGTGTGTTCCTAATGCAGAGTGAAGACAGTGTGTTCCTAATGCAGAGTGGAGACAGTGTGTTCCTAGAGCAGAATGAAGACAGTGTGTTCCTAATGCAGAGTGAAGACAGTGTGTTCCTAGAGCAGAGTAAAGACATTATGTTCCTAACGCAGGATGAAGACAGTGTGTTCCTAGAGCAGAATGAAGACAGTGTGTTCCTAGAGCAGAGTGAAGACAGTGTTCCTAACGCAGAGTTGCGGTGTATATGCATGGAGTAGAGTGAAGACAGTGTGTTCGTAGAGCAGAGTGAAGACAGTTTGTTCCTAATACAGAGTGAAGACAGTGTGTTCCTAATACAGAGTGAAGCCAGTGTGTTCCTAATGCAGAGTGAATACACAGTGTTCCTAACACAGTGTGAAGACAGTGTGTTCCTAGAGCAGAGTGAAGACAGTGTGTTCCTAATGCAGAGTTGCGGTGTATGTGCATGGAGCAGAGTGAAGACAGTGTGTTCGTAGATCAGAGTGAAGGCAGTTTGTTCCTAATACAGAGTGAAGACAGTGTGTTCCTAAAACAGAGTGAAGACAATGTGTTCCTAATGCAGAGTGAAGACAGTATGTTCCTAACGCAGAGTGAAGACAGTGTGTTCCTACCGCATAGTGAAGACAGTGTGTTCCTAACACATAGTGAAGACAGTATGTTCCGAACGCATAGTGAAGACAGTGTGTTCCTAACGCAGAGTTGCGGTGTATGTGCATGGAGCAGAGTGAAGATAGTGTGTTCCAAGAGCAGAGTGAAGACAGTGTGTTCCTAATGCAGAGTGAAGACAGTGTGTTCCTAGAGCAGAGTAAAGACATTATGTTCCTAACGCAGAGTGAAGACAGTGTGTTCCTAGAGCAGAATGAAGACAGTGTGTTCCTAGAGCAGAGTGAAGACAGTGTTCCTAACTCAGAGTTGCGGTGTATGTGCATGGAGCAGAGTGAAGACAGTGTGTTCCTAGAGCAGAGTGAAGGCAGTTTGTTCCTAATACAGAGTGACGACAGCGTGTTCCTAAAACAGAGTGAAGACAATGTGTTCCTAATGCAGAGTGAAGACAGTATGTTCCTAACGCAGAGTGAAGACAGTGTGTTCCTACTGCATAGTGAAGACAGTGTGTTCCTAACACATAGTGAAGACAGTATGTTCCTAACGCATAGTGAAGACAGTGTGTTCCTAACGCAGAGTTGCGGTGTATGTGCATGGAGCAGAGTGAAGATAGTGTGTTCCAAGAGCAGAGTGAAGACAGTGTGTACCAATGCAGAGTGAAGACAGTCTGTTCCTAATGCAGAGTGAAGACAGTGTGTTCCTAGAGCAGAGTGAAGACAGTGTGTTCCTAATGCAGAGTTGCGGTGTATGTGCATGGAGCAGAGTGAAGACAGTGTGTTCCTAGAGCAGAGTAAAGACATTATGTTCCTAACGCAGAGTGAAGACAGTGTGTTCCTAGAGCAGAATGAAGACAGTGTGTTCCTAGAGCCGAGTGAAGACAGTGTTCTTAACGCAGAGTTGCGGTGTATGTGCATGGAGCAGAGTGAAGACAGTGTGTTCCTAGAGCAGAGTGAAGGCAGTTTGTTCCTAATACAGAGTGAAGACAGTGTGTTCCTAAAACAGAGTGAAGACAATGTGTTCCTAACGCAGAGTGAAGACAGTGTGTTCCTTCCGCATAGTGAAGACAGTGTGTTCCTAACACATAGTGAAGACAGAATGTTCCTAACGCATAGTGAAGACAGTGTGTTCCTAACGCAGAGTTGCGGTGTATGTGCATGGAGCAGAGTGAAGATAGTGTGTTTCAAGAGCAGAGTGAAGACAGTGTGTTCCTAACGCAGAGTGAAGACAGTGTGTTCCTAGAGCAGAATGAAGACAGTGTGTTCCTAGAGCAGAGTGAAGACAGTGTTCCTAACGCAGAGTTGCGGTGGATATGCATGGAGCAGAGTGAAGACAGTGTGTTCGTAGATCAGAGTGAAGGCAGTTTGTTCCTAATACAGAGTGAAGACAGTGTGTTCCTAATACAGAGTGAAGAAAGTGTGTTCATAATGCAGAGTGAATACACTGTGTTCCTAACGCAGAGTGAAGACAGTGTGTTCCTAGAGCAGAGTGAAGACAGTGTGTTCCTAATGCAGAGTTGCGGTGTATGTGCATGGAGCAGAGTGAAGACAGTGTGTTCCAAGAGCAGAGTGAAGACAGTGTGTTCCTAATGCAGAGTGAAGACAGTGTGTTCCTAATGCAGAGTGAAGACAGTGTGTTCCTAGAGCAGAGTGAAGACAGTGTTTTCCTAATGCAGGGTTGCGATGTATGTGCATGGAGCAGAGTGAAGACAGTGTGTTCCTAGAGCAGAGTAAAGACATTATGTTCCTAACGCAGAGTGAAGACAGTGTGTTCCTAGAGCAGAATGAAGACAGTGTGTTCCTAGAGCAGAGTGAAGACAGTGTTCCTAACGCAGAGTTGCGGTGTATGTGCATGGAGCAGAGTGAAGATAGTGTGTTCCAAGAGCAGAGTGAAGACAGTGTGTTCCTAATGCAGAGTGAAGACAGTGTGTTCCTAGAGCAGAGTAAAGACATTATGTTCCTAACGCAGGATGAAGACAGTGTGTTCCTAGAGCAGAATGAAGACAGTGTGTTCCTAGAGCAGAGTGAAGACAGTGTTCCTTACGCAGAGTTGCGGTGTATATGCATGGAGTAGAGTGAAGACAGTGTGTTCGTAGAGCAGAGTGAAGACAGTTTGTTCCTAATACAGAGTGAAGACAGTGTGTTCCTAATACAGAGTGAAGACAGTGTGTTCCTAATGCAGAGTGAATACACTGTGTTCCTAACACAGTGTGAAGACAGTGTGTTCCTAGAGCAGAGTGAAGACAGTGTGTTCCTAATGCAGAGTTGCGGTGTATGTGCATGGAGCAGAGTGAAGACAGTGTGTTCGTAGATCAGAGTGAAGGCAGTTTGTTCCTAATACAGAGTGAAGACAGTGTGTTCCTAAAACAGAGTGAAGACAATGTGTTCCTAATGCAGAGTGAAGACAGTATGTTCCTAACGCAGAGTGAAGACAGTGTGTTCCTACCGCATAGTGAAGACAGTGTGTTCCTAACACATAGTGAAGACAGTATGTTCCTAACGCATAGTGAAGACAGTGTGTTCCTAACGCAGAGTTGCGGTGTATGTGCATGGAGCAGAGTGAAGATAGTGTGTTCCAAGAGCAGAGTGAAGACAGTGTGTTCCTAATGCAGAGTGAAGACAGTGTGTTCCTAGAGCAGAGTAAAGACATTATGTTCCTAACGCAGAGTGAAGAGAGTGTGTTCCTAGAGCAGAATGAAGACAGTGTGTTCCTAGAGCAGAGTAAAGACATTATGTTCCTAACGCAGAGTGAAGACAGTGTGTTCCTAGAGCAGAATGAAGACAGTGTGTTCCAAGAGCAGAGTGAAGACAGTGTGTACCAATGCAGAGTGAAGAAAGTCTGTTCCTAATGCAGAGTGAAGACAGTATTCTTAACGCAGAGTTGCGGTGTATGTGCATGGAGCAGAGTGAAGACAGTGTGTTCCTAGAGCAGAGTGAAGGCAGTTTGTTCCTAATACAGAGTGAAGACAGTGTGTTCCTAAAACAGAGTGAAGACAATGTGTTCCTAACGCAGAGTGAAAACAGTGTGTTCCTTCCGCATAGTGAAGACAGTGTGTTCCTAACACATAGTGAAGACAGAATGTTCCTAACGCATAGTGAAGACAGTGTGTTCCTAACGCAGAGTTGCGGTGTATGTGCATGGAGCAGAGTGAAGATAGTGTGTTTCAAGAGCAGAGTGAAGACAGTGTGTTCCTAATGCAGAGTGAAGACAGTGTGTTTCTAGAGCAGAATGAAGACAGTGTGTTCCTAGAGCAGAGTGAAGACAGTGTTCCTAACGCAGAGTTGCGGTGTATATGCATGGAGCAGAGTGAAGACAGTGTGTTCGTAGAGCAGAGTGAAGACAGTTTGTTCCTAATACAGAGTGAAGACAGTGTGTTCCTAATACAGAGTGAAGAAAGTGTGTTCCTAATGCAGAGTGAATACACTGTGTTCCTAACGCAGAGTGAAGACAGTGTGTTCCTAGAGCAGAGTGAAGACAGTGTGTTCCTTAATGCAGAGTTGCGGTGTATGTGCATGGAGCAGAGTGAAGACAGTGTGTTCCTAGAGCAGAGTAAAGACAGTTTGTTCCTAATACAGAGTGAAGACAGTTTGTTCCTAACGCATAGTGAAGACAGTGTGTTCCTACCGCATAGTGAAGACAGTGTGTTCCTAACGCATAGTGAAGACAGTGTGTTCCTAACACATAGTGAAGACAGTATGTTCCTAACGCATATTGAAGACAGTGTGTTCCTAATGCAGAGTTGCGGTGTATGTGCATGGAGCAGAGTGTAGATAGTGTGTTCCAAGAGCAGAGTGAAGACAGTGTGTTCCTAATGCAGAGTGAAGACAGTGTGTTCCTAATGCAGAGTGAAGACAGTGTGTTCCTAGAGCAGAGTGAAGACAGTGTGTTCCTAATGCAGAGTTGCGGTGTATGTGCATGGAGCAGAGTGAAGACAGTGTGTTCCTAGAGCAGAGTAAAGACATTATGTTCCTAACGCAGAGTGAAGACATGTGTTCCTAGAGCAGAATGAAGACAGTGTGTTCCTAGAGCAGAGTGAAGACAGTGTTCCTAACGCAGAGTTGCGGTGTATGTGCATGGAGCAGAGTGAAGACAGTGTGTTCCTAGAGCAGAGTGAAGGCAGTTTGTTCCTAATACAGAGTGAAGACAGTGTGTTCCTAAAACAGAGTGAAGACAATGTGTTCCTAACGCAGAGTGAAGACAGTGTGTTCCTACCGCATAGTGAAGACAGTGTGTTCCTAACACATAGTGAAGACAGTATGTTCCTAACGCATAGTAAAGACAGTGTGTTCCTAACGCAGAGTTGCGGTGTATGTGTATGGAGCAGAGTGAAGATAGTGTGTTCCAAGAGCAGAGTGAAGACAGTGTGTTCCTAATGCAGAGTGAAGACAGTGTGTTCCTAGAGCAGAGTGAAGACAGTGTGTTCCTAATGCAGAGTGAAGACAGTGTGTTTCTAGAGCAGAATTAAGACAGTGTGTTCCTAGAGCAGAGTGAAGACAGTGTTCCTAACGCAGAGTTGCGGTGTATATGCATGGAGCAGAGTGAAGACAGTGTGTTCGTAGAGCAGAGTGAAGACAGTTTGTTCCTAATACAGAGTGAAGACAGTGTGTTCCTAATACAGAGTGAAGAAAGTGTGTTCATAATGCAGAGTGAATACACTGTGTTCCTAACGCAGAGTGAAGACAGTGTGTTCCTAGAGCAGAGTGAAGACAGTGTGTTCCTAATGCAGAGTTGCGGTGTATGTGCATGGAGCAGAGTGAAGACAGTGTGTTCCAAGAGCAGAGTGAAGACAGTGTGTTCCTAGAGCAGAGTGAAGACAGTGTTTTCCTAATGCAGGGTTGCGATGTATGTGCATGGAGCAGAGTGAAGACAGTGTGTTCCTAGAGCAGAGTAAAGACATTATGTTCCTAACGCAGAGTGAAGACAGTGTGTTCCTAGAGCAGAATGAAGACAGTGTGTTCCTAGAGCATAGTGAAGACAGTGTTCCTAACGCAGAGTTGCGGTGTATGTGCATGGAGCAGAGTGAAGATAGTGTGTTCCAAGAGCAGAGTGAAGACAGTGTGTTCCTAATGCAGAGTGAAGACAGTGTGTTCCTAGAGCAGAGTAAAGACATTATGTTCCTAACGCAGGATGAAGACAGTGTGTTCCTAGAGCAGAATGAAGACAGTGTGTTCCTAGAGCAGAGTGAAGACAGTGTTCCTAACGCAGAGTTGCGGTGTATATGCATGGAGTAGAGTGAAGACAGTGTGTTCGTAGAGCAGAGTGAAGACAGTTTGTTCCAAATACAGAGTGAAGACAGTGTGTTCCTAATACAGAGTGAAGACAGTGTGTTCCTAATGCAGAGTGAATACACTGTGTTCCTAACACAGTGTGAAGACAGTGTGTTCCTAGAGCAGAGTGAAGACAGTGTGTTCCTAATGCAGAGTTGCGGTGTATGTGCATGGAGCAGAGTGAAGACAGTGTGTTCCTAGATCAGAGTGAAGGCAGTTTGTTCCTAATACAGAGTGAAGACAGAATGTTCCTAAAACAGAGTGAAGACAATGTGTTCCTAATGCAGAGTGAAGACAGTATGTTCCTAACGCAGAGTGAAGACAGTGTGTTCCTACCGCATAGTGAAGACAGTGTGTTCCTAACACATAGTGAAGACAGTATGTTCCTAACGCATAGTGAAGACAGTGTGTTCCTAACGCAGAGTTGCGGTGTATGTGCATGGAGCAGAGTGAAGATAGTGTGTTCCAAGAGCAGAGTGAAGACAGTGTGTTCCTAATGCAGAGTGAAGACAGTGTGTTCCTAGAGCAGAGTAAAGACATTATGTTCCTAACGCAGAGTGAAGACAGTGTGTTCCTAGAGCAGAATGAAGACAGTGTGTTCCTAGAGCAGAGTAAAGACATTATGTTCCTAACGCAGAGTGAAGACAGTGTGTTCCTAGAGCAGAATGAAGACAGTGTGTTCCAAGAGCAGAGTGAAGACAGTGTGTACCAATGCAGAGTGAAGACAGTCTGTTCCTAATGCAGAGTGAAGACAGTGTGTTCCTAGAGCAGAGTGAAGACAGTGTGTTCCTAATGCAGAGTTGCGGTGTATGTGCATGGAGCAGAGTGAAGACAGTGTGTTCCTAGAGCAGAGTAAAGACATTATGTTCCTAACGCAGAGTGAAGAAAGTGTGTTCCTAGAGCAGAATGAAGACAGTGTGTTCCTAGAGCCGAGTGAAGACAGTGTTCTTAACGCAGAGTTGCGGTGTATGTGCATGGAGCAGAGTGAAGACAGTGTGTTCCTAGAGCAGAGTGAAGGCAGTTTGTTCCTAATACAGAGTGAAGACAGTGTGTTCCTAAAACAGAGTGAAGACAATGTGTTCCTAACGCAGAGTGAAGACAGTGTGTTCCTTCCGCATAGTGAAGACAGTGTGTTCCTAACACATAGTGAAGACAGAATGTTCCTAACGCATAGTGAAGACAGTGTGTTCCTAACGCAGAGTTGCGGTGTATGTGCATGGAGCAGAGTGAAGATAGTGTGTTTCAAGAGCAGAGTGAAGACAGTGTGTTCCTAATGCAGAGTGAAGACAGTGTGTTTCTAGAGCAGAATGAAGACAGTGTGTTCCTAGAGCAGAGTGAAGACAGTGTTCCTAACGCAGAGTTGCGGTGTATATGCATGGAGCAGAGTGAAGACAGTGTGTTCGTAGAGCAGAGTGAAGACAGTTTGTTCCTAATACAGAGTGAAGACAGTGTGTTCCTAATACAGAGTGAAGAAAGTGTGTTCCAAATGCAGAGTGAATACACTGTGTTCCTAACGCAGAGTGAAGACAGTGTGTTCCTAGAGCAGAGTGAAGACAGTGTGTTCCTTAATGCAGAGTTGCGGTGTATGTGCATGGAGCAGAGTGAAGACAGTGTGTTCCTAGAGCAGAGTGAAGACAGTTTGTTCCTAATACAGAGTGAAGACAGTTTGTTCCTAACGCATAGTGAAGACAGTGTGTTCCTACCGCATAGTGAAGACAGTGTGTTCCTAACGCATAGTGAAGACAGTGTGTTCCTAACACATAGTGAAGACAGTATGTTCCTAACGCATATTGAAGACAGTGTGTTCCTAATGCAGAGTTGCGGTGTATGTGCATGGAGCAGAGTGTAGATAGTGTGTTCCAAGAGCAGAGTGAAGACAGTGTGTTCCTAATGCAGAGTGAAGACAGTGTGTTCCTAGAGCAGAATGAAGACAGTGTGTTCCTAGAGCAGAGTAAAGACATTATGTTCCTAACGCAGAGTGAAGACAGTGTGTTCCTAGAGCAGAATGAAGACAGTGTGTTCCAAGAGCAGAGTGAAGACAGTGTGTACCAATGCAGAGTGAAGACAGTCTGTTCCTAATGCAGAGTGAAGACAGTGTGTTCCTAGAGCAGAGTGAAGACAGTGTGTTCCTAATACAGAGTGAAGACAGTGTGTTCCTAATACAGAGTGAAGACAGTGTGTTCCTAATGCAGAGTGAATACACTGTGTTCCTAACACAGTGTGAAGACAGTGTGTTCCTAGAGCAGAGTGAAGATAGTGTGTTCCTAATGCAGAGTTGCGGTGTATGTGCATGGAGCAGAGTGAAGACAGTGTGTTCCTAGATCAGAGTGAAGGCAGTTTGTTCCTAATACAGAGTGAAGACAGTGTGTTCCTAAAACAGAGTGAAGACAATGTGTTCCTAATGCAGAGTGAAGACAGTATGTTCCTAACGCAGAGTGAAGACAGTGTGTTCCTACCGCATAGTGAAGACAGTGTGTTCCTAACACATAGTGAAGACAGTATGTTCCTAACGCATAGTGAAGACAGTGTGTTCCTAACGCAGAGTTGCGGTGTATGTGCATGGAGCAGAGTGAAGATAGTGTGTTCCAAGAGCAGAGTGAAGACAGTGTGTTCCTAATGCAGAGTGAAGACAGTGTGTTCCTAGAGCAGACTAAAGACATTATGTTCCAAACGCAGAGTGAAGACAGTGTGTTCCTAGAGCAGAATGAAGACAGTGTGTTCCTAGAGCAGAGTAAAGACATTATGTTCCTAACGCAGAGTGAAGACAGTGTGTTCCTAGAGCAGAATGAAGACAGTGTGTTCCAAGAGCAGAGTGAAGACAGTGTGTACCAATGCAGAGTGAAGACAGTCTGTTCCTAATGCAGAGTGAAGACAGTGTGTTCCTAGAGCAGAGTGAAGACAGTGTGTTCCTAATGCAGAGTTGCGGTGTATGTGCATGGAGCAGAGTGAAGACAGTGTGTTCCTAGAGCAGAGTAAAGACATTATGTTCCTAACGCAGAGTGAAGACAGTGTGTTCCTAGAGCAGAATGAAGACAGTGTGTTCCTAGAGCCGAGTGAAGACAGTGTTCTTAACGCAGAGTTGCGGTGTATGTGCATGGAGCAGAGTGAAGACAGTGTGTTCCTAGAGCAGAGTGAAGGCAGTTTGTTCCTAATACAGAGTGAAGACAGTGTGTTCCTAAAACAGAGTGAAGACAATGTGTTCCTAACGCAGAGTGAAGACAGTGTGTTCCTTCCGCATAGTGAAGACAGTGTGTTCCTAACACATAGTGAAGACAGAATGTTCCTAACGCATAGTGAAGACAGTGTGTTCCTAACGCAGAGTTGCGGTGTATGTGCATGGAGCAGAGTGAAGATAGTGTGTTTCAAGAGCAGAGTGAAGACAGTGTGTTCCTAATGCAGAGTGAAGACAGTGTGTTTCTAGAGCAGAATGAAGACAGTGTGTTCCTAGAGCAGAGTGTAGACAGAGTTCCTAACGCAGAGTTGCGGTGTATATGCATGGAGCAGAGTGAAGACAGTGTGTTCGTAGAGCAGAGTGAAGACAGTTTGTTCCTAATACAGAGTGAAGACAGTGTGTTCCTAATACAGAGTGAAGAAAGTGTGTTCCTAATGCAGAGTGAATACACTGTGTTCCTAACGCAGAGTGAAGACAGTGTGTTCCTAGAGCAGAGTGAAGACAGTGTGTTCCTTAATGCAGAGTTGCGGTGTATGTGCATGGAGCAGAGTGAAGACAGTGTGTTCCTAGAGCAGAGTGAAGACAGTTTGTTCCTAATACAGAGTGAAGACAGTTTGTTCCTAACGCATAGTGAAGACAGTGTGTTCCTACCGCATAGTGAAGACAGTGTGTTCCTAACGCATAGTGAAGACAGTGTGTTCCTAACACATAGTGAAGACAGTATGTTCCTAACGCATATTGAAGACAGTGTGTTCCTAATGCAGAGTTGCGGTGTATGTGCATGGAGCAGAGTGTAGATAGTGTGTTCCAAGAGCAGAGTGAAGACAGTGTGTTCCTAATGCAGAGTGAAGACAGTGTGTTCCTAATGCAGAGTGAAGACAGTGTGTTCCTAGAGCAGAGTGAAGACAGTGTGTTCCTAATGCAGAGTTGCGGTGTATGTGCATGGAGCAGAGTGAAGACAGTGTGTTCCTAGAGCAGAGTAAAGACATTATGTTCCTAACGCAGAGTGAAGACAGTGTGTTCCTAGAGCAGAATGAAGACAGTGTGTTCCTAGAGCAGAGTGAAGACAGTGTTCCTAACGCAGAGTTGCGGTGTATGTGCATGGAGCAGAGTGAAGACAGTGTGTTCCTAATGCAGAGTTGCGGTGTATGTGCATGGAGCAGAGTGAAGACAGTGTGTTCCTAGATCAGAGTGAAGGCAGTTTGTTCCTAATACAGAGTGAAGACAGTGTGTTCCTAAAACAGAGTGAAGACAATGTGTTCCTAATGCAGAGTGAAGACAGTATGTTCCTAACGCAGAGTGAAGACAGTGTGTTCCTACCGCATAGTGAAGACAGTGTGTTCCTAACACATAGTGAAGACAGTATGTTCCTAACGCATAGTGAAGACAGTGTGTTCCTAACGCAGAGTTGCGGTGTATGTGCATGGAGCAGAGTGAAGATAGTGTGTTCCAAGAGCAGAGTGAAGACAGTGTGTTCCTAATGCAGAGTGAAGACAGTGTGTTCCTAGAGCAGAGTAAAGACATTATGTTCCTAACGCAGAGTGAAGACAGTGTGTTCCTAGAGCAGAATGAAGACAGTGTGTTCCTAGAGCAGAGTAAAGACATTATGTTCCTAACGCAGAGTGAAGACAGTGTGTTCCTAGAGCAGAATGAAGACAGTGTGTTCCAAGAGCAGAGTGAAGACAGTGTGTACCAATGCAGAGTGAAGACAGTCTGTTCCTAATGCAGAGTGAAGACAGTGTGTTCCTAGAGCAGAGTGAAGACAGTGTGTTCCTAATGCAGAGTTGCGGTGTATGTGCATGGAGCAGAGTGAAGACAGTGTGTTCCTAGAGCAGAGTAAAGACATTATGTTCCTAACGCAGAGTGAAGACAGTGTGTTCCTAGAGCAGAATGAAGACAGTGTGTTCCTAGAGCCGAGTGAAGACAGTGTTCTTAACGCAGAGTTGCGGTGTATGTGCATGGAGCAGAGTGAAGACAGTGTGTTCCTAGAGCAGAGTGAAGGCAGTTTGTTCCTAATACAGAGTGAAGACAGTGTGTTCCTAAAACAGAGTGAAGACAATGTGTTCCTAACGCAGAGTGAAGACAGTGTGTTCCTTCCGCATAGTGAAGACAGTGTGTTCCTAACACATAGTGAAGACAGAATGTTCCTAACGCATAGTGAAGACAGTGTGTTCCTAACGCAGAGTTGCGGTGTATGTGCATGGAGCAGAGTGAAGATAGTGTGTTTCAAGAGCAGAGTGAAGACAGTGTGTTCCTAATGCAGAGTGAAGACAGTGTGTTTCTAGAGCAGAATGAAGACAGTGTGTTCCTAGAGCAGAGTGAAGACAGTGTTCCTAACGCAGAGTTGCGGTGTATATGCATGGAGCAGAGTGAAGACAGTGTCTTCCTAATGCAGAGTGAAGACAGTGTGTTCCTAATGCAGAGTGAAGACAGTGTGTTCCTAGAGCAGAGTGAAGACAGTGTGTTCCTAATGCAGAGTTGCGGTGTATGTGCATGGAGCAGAGTGAAGACAGTGTGTTCCTAGAGCAGAGTAAAGACATTATGTTCCTAACGCAGAGTGAAGACAGTGTGTTCCTAGAGCAGAATGAAGACAGTGTGTTCCTAGAGCAGAGTGAAGACAGTGTTCCTAACGCAGAGTTGCGGTGTATGTGCATGGAGCAGAGTGAAGACAGTGTGTTCCTAATGCAGAGTTGCGGTGTATGTGCATGGAGCAGAGTGAAGACAGTGTGTTCCTAGATCAGAGTGAAGGCAGTTTGTTCCTAATACAGAGTGAAGACAGTGTGTTCCTAAAACAGAGTGAAGACAATGTGTTCCTAATGCAGAGTGAAGACAGTATGTTCCTAACGCAGAGTGAAGACAGTGTGTTCCTACCGCATAGTGAAGACAGTGTGTTCCTAACACATAGTGAAGACAGTATGTTCCTAACGCATAGTGAAGACAGTGTGTTCCTAACGCAGAGTTGCGGTGTATGTGCATGGAGCAGAGTGAAGATAGTGTGTTCCAAGAGCAGAGTGAAGACAGTGTGTTCCTAATGCAGAGTGAAGACAGTGTGTTCCTAGAGCAGAGTAAAGACATTATGTTCCTAACGCAGAGTGAAGACAGTGTGTTCCTAGAGCAGAATGAAGACAGTGTGTTCCTAGAGCAGAGTAAAGACATTATGTTCCTAACGCAGAGTGAAGACAGTGTGTTCCTAGAGCAGAATGAAGACAGTGTGTTCCAAGAGCAGAGTGAAGACAGTGTGTACCAATGCAGAGTGAAGACAGTCTGTTCCTAATGCAGAGTGAAGACAGTGTGTTCCTAGAGCAGAGTGAAGACAGTGTGTTCCTAATGCAGAGTTGCGGTGTATGTGCATGGAGCAGAGTGAAGACAGTGTGTTCCTAGAGCAGAGTAAAGACATTATGTTCCTAACGCAGAGTGAAGACAGTGTGTTCCTAGAGCAGAATGAAGACAGTGTGTTCCTAGAGCCGAGTGAAGACAGTGTTCTTAACGCAGAGTTGCGGTGTATGTGCATGGAGCAGAGTGAAGACAGTGTGTTCCTAGAGCAGAGTGAAGGCAGTTTGTTCCTAATACAGAGTGAAGACAGTGTGTTCCTAAAACAGAGTGAAGACAATGTGTTCCTAACGCAGAGTGAAGACAGTGTGTTCCTTCCGCATAGTGAAGACAGTGTGTTCCTAACACATAGTGAAGACAGAATGTTCCTAACGCATAGTGAAGACAGTGTGTTCCTAACGCAGAGTTGCGGTGTATGTGCATGGAGCAGAGTGAAGATAGTGTGTTTCAAGAGCAGAGTGAAGACAGTGTGTTCCTAATGCAGAGTGAAGACAGTGTGTTTCTAGAGCAGAATGAAGACAGTGTGTTCCTAGAGCAGAGTGAAGACAGTGTTCCTAACGCAGAGTTGCGGTGTATATGCATGGAGCAGAGTGAAGACAGTGTGTTCGTAGAGCAGAGTGAAGACAGTTTGTTCCTAATACAGAGTGAAGACAGTGTGTTCCTAATACAGAGTGAAGAAAGTGTGTTCCTAATGCAGAGTGAATACACTGTGTTCCTAACGCAGAGTGAAGACAGTGTGTTCCTAGAGCAGAGTGAAGACAGTGTGTTCCTTAATGCAGAGTTGCGGTGTATGTGCATGGAGCAGAGTGAAGACAGTGTGTTCCTAGAGCAGAGTGAAGACAGTTTGTTCCTAATACAGAGTGAAGACAGTTTGTTCCTAACGCATAGTGAAGACAGTGTGTTCCTACCGCATAGTGAAGACAGTGTGTTCCTAACGCATAGTGAAGACAGTGTGTTCCTAACACATAGTGAAGACAGTATGTTCCTAACGCATATTGAAGACAGTGTGTTCCTAATGCAGAGTTGCGGTGTATGTGCATGGAGCAGAGTGTAGATAGTGTGTTCCAAGAGCAGAGTGAAGACAGTGTGTTCCTAATGCAGAGTGAAGACAGTGTGTTCCTAATGCAGAGTGAAGACAGTGTGTTCCTAGAGCAGAGTGAAGACAGTGTGTTCCTAATGCAGAGTTGCGGTGTATGTGCATGGAGCAGAGTGAAGACAGTGTGTTCCTAGAGCAGAGTAAAGACATTATGTTCCTAACGCAGAGTGAAGACAGTGTGTTCCTAGAGCAGAATGAAGACAGTGTGTTCCTAGAGCAGAGTGAAGACAGTGTTCCTAACGCAGAGTTGCGGTGTATGTGCATGGAGCAGAGTGAAGACAGTGTGTTCCTAATGCAGAGTTGCGGTGTATGTGCATGGAGCAGAGTGAAGACAGTGTGTTCCTAGATCAGAGTGAAGGCAGTTTGTTCCTAATACAGAGTGAAGACAGTGTGTTCCTAAAACAGAGTGAAGACAATGTGTTCCTAATGCAGAGTGAAGACAGTATGTTCCTAACGCAGAGTGAAGACAGTGTGTTCCTACCGCATAGTGAAGACAGTGTGTTCCTAACACATAGTGAAGACAGTATGTTCCTAACGCATAGTGAAGACAGTGTGTTCCTAACGCAGAGTTGCGGTGTATGTGCATGGAGCAGAGTGAAGATAGTGTGTTCCAAGAGCAGAGTGAAGACAGTGTGTTCCTAATGCAGAGTGAAGACAGTGTGTTCCTAGAGCAGAGTAAAGACATTATGTTCCTAACGCAGAGTGAAGACAGTGTGTTCCTAGAGCAGAATGAAGACAGTGTGTTCCTAGAGCAGAGTAAAGACATTATGTTCCTAACGCAGAGTGAAGACAGTGTGTTCCTAGAGCAGAATGAAGACAGTGTGTTCCAAGAGCAGAGTGAAGACAGTGTGTACCAATGCAGAGTGAAGACAGTCTGTTCCTAATGCAGAGTGAAGACAGTGTGTTCCTAGAGCAGAGTGAAGACAGTGTGTTCCTAATGCAGAGTTGCGGTGTATGTGCATGGAGCAGAGTGAAGACAGTGTGTTCCTAGAGCAGAGTAAAGACATTATGTTCCTAACGCAGAGTGAAGACAGTGTGTTCCTAGAGCAGAATGAAGACAGTGTGTTCCTAGAGCCGAGTGAAGACAGTGTTCTTAACGCAGAGTTGCGGTGTATGTGCATGGAGCAGAGTGAAGACAGTGTGTTCCTAGAGCAGAGTGAAGGCAGTTTGTTCCTAATACAGAGTGAAGACAGTGTGTTCCTAAAACAGAGTGAAGACAATGTGTTCCTAACGCAGAGTGAAAACAGTGTGTTCCTTCCGCATAGTGAAGACAGTGTGTTCCTAACACATAGTGAAGACAGAATGTTCCTAACGCATAGTGAAGACAGTGTGTTCCTAACGCAGAGTTGCGGTGTATGTGCATGGAGCAGAGTGAAGATAGTGTGTTTCAAGAGCAGAGTGAAGACAGTGTGTTCCTAATGCAGAGTGAAGACAGTGTGTTTCTAGAGCAGAATGAAGACAGTGTGTTCCTAGAGCAGAGTGAAGACAGTGTTCCTAACGCAGAGTTGCGGTGTATATGCATGGAGCAGAGTGAAGACAGTGTGTTCGTAGAGCAGAGTGAAGACAGTTTGTTCCTAATACAGAGTGAAGACAGTGTGTTCCTAATACAGAGTGAAGAAAGTGTGTTCCTAATGCAGAGTGAATACACTGTGTTCCTAACGCAGAGTGAAGACAGTGTGTTCCTAGAGCAGAGTGAAGACAGTGTGTTCCTTAATGCAGAGTTGCGGTGTATGTGCATGGAGCAGAGTGAAGACAGTGTGTTCCTAGAGCAGAGTAAAGACAGTTTGTTCCTAATACAGAGTGAAGACAGTTTGTTCCTAACGCATAGTGAAGACAGTGTGTTCCTACCGCATAGTGAAGACAGTGTGTTCCTAACGCATAGTGAAGACAGTGTGTTCCTAACACATAGTGAAGACAGTATGTTCCTAACGCATATTGAAGACAGTGTGTTCCTAATGCAGAGTTGCGGTGTATGTGCATGGAGCAGAGTGTAGATAGTGTGTTCCAAGAGCAGAGTGAAGACAGTGTGTTCCTAATGCAGAGTGAAGACAGTGTGTTCCTAATGCAGAGTGAAGACAGTGTGTTCCTAGAGCAGAGTGAAGACAGTGTGTTCCTAATGCAGAGTTGCGGTGTATGTGCATGGAGCAGAGTGAAGACAGTGTGTTCCTAGAGCAGAGTAAAGACATTATGTTCCTAACGCAGAGTGAAGACATGTGTTCCTAGAGCAGAATGAAGACAGTGTGTTCCTAGAGCAGAGTGAAGACAGTGTTCCTAACGCAGAGTTGCGGTGTATGTGCATGGAGCAGAGTGAAGACAGTGTGTTCCTAGAGCAGAGTGAAGGCAGTTTGTTCCTAATACAGAGTGAAGACAGTGTGTTCCTAAAACAGAGTGAAGACAATGTGTTCCTAACGCAGAGTGAAGACAGTGTGTTCCTACCGCATAGTGAAGACAGTGTGTTCCTAACACATAGTGAAGACAGTATGTTCCTAACGCATAGTAAAGACAGTGTGTTCCTAACGCAGAGTTGCGGTGTATGTGTATGGAGCAGAGTGAAGATAGTGTGTTCCAAGAGCAGAGTGAAGACAGTGTGTTCCTAATGCAGAGTGAAGACAGTGTGTTCCTAGAGCAGAGTGAAGACAGTGTGTTCCTAATGCAGAGTGAAGACAGTGTGTTTCTAGAGCAGAATTAAGACAGTGTGTTCCTAGAGCAGAGTGAAGACAGTGTTCCTAACGCAGAGTTGCGGTGTATATGCATGGAGCAGAGTGAAGACAGTGTGTTCGTAGAGCAGAGTGAAGACAGTTTGTTCCTAATACAGAGTGAAGACAGTGTGTTCCTAATACAGAGTGAAGAAAGTGTGTTCATAATGCAGAGTGAATACACTGTGTTCCTAACGCAGAGTGAAGACAGTGTGTTCCTAGAGCAGAGTGAAGACAGTGTGTTCCTAATGCAGAGTTGCGGTGTATGTGCATGGAGCAGAGTGAAGACAGTGTGTTCCAAGAGCAGAGTGAAGACAGTGTGTTCCTAGAGCAGAGTGAAGACAGTGTTTTCCTAATGCAGGGTTGCGATGTATGTGCATGGAGCAGAGTGAAGACAGTGTGTTCCTAGAGCAGAGTAAAGACATTATGTTCCTAACGCAGAGTGAAGACAGTGTGTTCCTAGAGCAGAATGAAGACAGTGTGTTCCTAGAGCATAGTGAAGACAGTGTTCCTAACGCAGAGTTGCGGTGTATGTGCATGGAGCAGAGTGAAGATAGTGTGTTCCAAGAGCAGAGTGAAGACAGTGTGTTCCTAATGCAGAGTGAAGACAGTGTGTTCCTAGAGCAGAGTAAAGACATTATGTTCCTAACGCAGGATGAAGACAGTGTGTTCCTAGAGCAGAATGAAGACAGTGTGTTCCTAGAGCAGAGTGAAGACAGTGTTCCTAACGCAGAGTTGCGGTGTATATGCATGGAGTAGAGTGAAGACAGTGTGTTCGTAGAGCAGAGTGAAGACAGTTTGTTCCAAATACAGAGTGAAGACAGTGTGTTCCTAATACAGAGTGAAGACAGTGTGTTCCTAATGCAGAGTGAATACACTGTGTTCCTAACACAGTGTGAAGACAGTGTGTTCCTAGAGCAGAGTGAAGACAGTGTGTTCCTAATGCAGAGTTGCGGTGTATGTGCATGGAGCAGAGTGAAGACAGTGTGTTCCTAGATCAGAGTGAAGGCAGTTTGTTCCTAATACAGAGTGAAGACAGAATGTTCCTAAAACAGAGTGAAGACAATGTGTTCCTAATGCAGAGTGAAGACAGTATGTTCCTAACGCAGAGTGAAGACAGTGTGTTCCTACCGCATAGTGAAGACAGTGTGTTCCTAACACATAGTGAAGACAGTATGTTCCTAACGCATAGTGAAGACAGTGTGTTCCTAACGCAGAGTTGCGGTGTATGTGCATGGAGCAGAGTGAAGATAGTGTGTTCCAAGAGCAGAGTGAAGACAGTGTGTTCCTAATGCAGAGTGAAGACAGTGTGTTCCTAGAGCAGAGTAAAGACATTATGTTCCTAACGCAGAGTGAAGACAGTGTGTTCCTAGAGCAGAATGAAGACAGTGTGTTCCTAGAGCAGAGTAAAGACATTATGTTCCTAACGCAGAGTGAAGACAGTGTGTTCCTAGAGCAGAATGAAGACAGTGTGTTCCAAGAGCAGAGTGAAGACAGTGTGTACCAATGCAGAGTGAAGACAGTCTGTTCCTAATGCAGAGTGAAGACAGTGTGTTCCTAGAGCAGAGTGAAGACAGTGTGTTCCTAATGCAGAGTTGCGGTGTATGTGCATGGAGCAGAGTGAAGACAGTGTGTTCCTAGAGCAGAGTAAAGACATTATGTTCCTAACGCAGAGTGAAGAAAGTGTGTTCCTAGAGCAGAATGAAGACAGTGTGTTCCTAGAGCCGAGTGAAGACAGTGTTCTTAACGCAGAGTTGCGGTGTATGTGCATGGAGCAGAGTGAAGACAGTGTGTTCCTAGAGCAGAGTGAAGGCAGTTTGTTCCTAATACAGAGTGAAGACAGTGTGTTCCTAAAACAGAGTGAAGACAATGTGTTCCTAACGCAGAGTGAAGACAGTGTGTTCCTTCCGCATAGTGAAGACAGTGTGTTCCTAACACATAGTGAAGACAGAATGTTCCTAACGCATAGTGAAGACAGTGTGTTCCTAACGCAGAGTTGCGGTGTATGTGCATGGAGCAGAGTGAAGATAGTGTGTTTCAAGAGCAGAGTGAAGACAGTGTGTTCCTAATGCAGAGTGAAGACAGTGTGTTTCTAGAGCAGAATGAAGACAGTGTGTTCCTAGAGCAGAGTGAAGACAGTGTTCCTAACGCAGAGTTGCGGTGTATATGCATGGAGCAGAGTGAAGACAGTGTGTTCGTAGAGCAGAGTGAAGACAGTTTGTTCCTAATACAGAGTGAAGACAGTGTGTTCCTAATACAGAGTGAAGAAAGTGTGTTCCTAATGCAGAGTGAATACACTGTGTTCCTAACGCAGAGTGAAGACAGTGTGTTCCTAGAGCAGAGTGAAGACAGTGTGTTCCTTAATGCAGAGTTGCGGTGTATGTGCATGGAGCAGAGTGAAGACAGTGTGTTCCTAGAGCAGAGTGAAGACAGTTTGTTCCTAATACAGAGTGAAGACAGTTTGTTCCTAACGCATAGTGAAGACAGTGTGTTCCTACCGCATAGTGAAGACAGTGTGTTCCTAACGCATAGTGAAGACAGTGTGTTCCTAACACATAGTGAAGACAGTATGTTCCTAACGCATATTGAAGACAGTGTGTTCCTAATGCAGAGTTGCGGTGTATGTGCATGGAGCAGAGTGTAGATAGTGTGTTCCAAGAGCAGAGTGAAGACAGTGTGTTCCTAATGCAGAGTGAAGACAGTGTGTTCCTAGAGCAGAATGAAGACAGTGTGTTCCTAGAGCAGAGTAAAGACATTATGTTCCTAACGCAGAGTGAAGACAGTGTGTTCCTAGAGCAGAATGAAGACAGTGTGTTCCAAGAGCAGAGTGAAGACAGTGTGTACCAATGCAGAGTGAAGACAGTCTGTTCCTAATGCAGAGTGAAGACAGTGTGTTCCTAGAGCAGAGTGAAGACAGTGTGTTCCTAATACAGAGTGAAGACAGTGTGTTCCTAATACAGAGTGAAGACAGTGTGTTCCTAATGCAGAGTGAATACACTGTGTTCCTAACACAGTGTGAAGACAGTGTGTTCCTAGAGCAGAGTGAAGATAGTGTGTTCCTAATGCAGAGTTGCGGTGTATGTGCATGGAGCAGAGTGAAGACAGTGTGTTCCTAGATCAGAGTGAAGGCAGTTTGTTCCTAATACAGAGTGAAGACAGTGTGTTCCTAAAACAGAGTGAAGACAATGTGTTCCTAATGCAGAGTGAAGACAGTATGTTCCTAACGCAGAGTGAAGACAGTGTGTTCCTACCGCATAGTGAAGACAGTGTGTTCCTAACACATAGTGAAGACAGTATGTTCCTAACGCATAGTGAAGACAGTGTGTTCCTAACGCAGAGTTGCGGTGTATGTGCATGGAGCAGAGTGAAGATAGTGTGTTCCAAGAGCAGAGTGAAGACAGTGTGTTCCTAATGCAGAGTGAAGACAGTGTGTTCCTAGAGCAGACTAAAGACATTATGTTCCAAACGCAGAGTGAAGACAGTGTGTTCCTAGAGCAGAATGAAGACAGTGTGTTCCTAGAGCAGAGTAAAGACATTATGTTCCTAACGCAGAGTGAAGACAGTGTGTTCCTAGAGCAGAATGAAGACAGTGTGTTCCAAGAGCAGAGTGAAGACAGTGTGTACCAATGCAGAGTGAAGACAGTCTGTTCCTAATGCAGAGTGAAGACAGTGTGTTCCTAGAGCAGAGTGAAGACAGTGTGTTCCTAATGCAGAGTTGCGGTGTATGTGCATGGAGCAGAGTGAAGACAGTGTGTTCCTAGAGCAGAGTAAAGACATTATGTTCCTAACGCAGAGTGAAGACAGTGTGTTCCTAGAGCAGAATGAAGACAGTGTGTTCCTAGAGCCGAGTGAAGACAGTGTTCTTAACGCAGAGTTGCGGTGTATGTGCATGGAGCAGAGTGAAGACAGTGTGTTCCTAGAGCAGAGTGAAGGCAGTTTGTTCCTAATACAGAGTGAAGACAGTGTGTTCCTAAAACAGAGTGAAGACAATGTGTTCCTAACGCAGAGTGAAGACAGTGTGTTCCTTCCGCATAGTGAAGACAGTGTGTTCCTAACACATAGTGAAGACAGAATGTTCCTAACGCATAGTGAAGACAGTGTGTTCCTAACGCAGAGTTGCGGTGTATGTGCATGGAGCAGAGTGAAGATAGTGTGTTTCAAGAGCAGAGTGAAGACAGTGTGTTCCTAATGCAGAGTGAAGACAGTGTGTTTCTAGAGCAGAATGAAGACAGTGTGTTCCTAGAGCAGAGTGTAGACAGAGTTCCTAACGCAGAGTTGCGGTGTATATGCATGGAGCAGAGTGAAGACAGTGTGTTCGTAGAGCAGAGTGAAGACAGTTTGTTCCTAATACAGAGTGAAGACAGTGTGTTCCTAATACAGAGTGAAGAAAGTGTGTTCCTAATGCAGAGTGAATACACTGTGTTCCTAACGCAGAGTGAAGACAGTGTGTTCCTAGAGCAGAGTGAAGACAGTGTGTTCCTTAATGCAGAGTTGCGGTGTATGTGCATGGAGCAGAGTGAAGACAGTGTGTTCCTAGAGCAGAGTGAAGACAGTTTGTTCCTAATACAGAGTGAAGACAGTTTGTTCCTAACGCATAGTGAAGACAGTGTGTTCCTACCGCATAGTGAAGACAGTGTGTTCCTAACGCATAGTGAAGACAGTGTGTTCCTAACACATAGTGAAGACAGTATGTTCCTAACGCATATTGAAGACAGTGTGTTCCTAATGCAGAGTTGCGGTGTATGTGCATGGAGCAGAGTGTAGATAGTGTGTTCCAAGAGCAGAGTGAAGACAGTGTGTTCCTAATGCAGAGTGAAGACAGTGTGTTCCTAATGCAGAGTGAAGACAGTGTGTTCCTAGAGCAGAGTGAAGACAGTGTGTTCCTAATGCAGAGTTGCGGTGTATGTGCATGGAGCAGAGTGAAGACAGTGTGTTCCTAGAGCAGAGTAAAGACATTATGTTCCTAACGCAGAGTGAAGACAGTGTGTTCCTAGAGCAGAATGAAGACAGTGTGTTCCTAGAGCAGAGTGAAGACAGTGTTCCTAACGCAGAGTTGCGGTGTATGTGCATGGAGCAGAGTGAAGACAGTGTGTTCCTAATGCAGAGTTGCGGTGTATGTGCATGGAGCAGAGTGAAGACAGTGTGTTCCTAGATCAGAGTGAAGGCAGTTTGTTCCTAATACAGAGTGAAGACAGTGTGTTCCTAAAACAGAGTGAAGACAATGTGTTCCTAATGCAGAGTGAAGACAGTATGTTCCTAACGCAGAGTGAAGACAGTGTGTTCCTACCGCATAGTGAAGACAGTGTGTTCCTAACACATAGTGAAGACAGTATGTTCCTAACGCATAGTGAAGACAGTGTGTTCCTAACGCAGAGTTGCGGTGTATGTGCATGGAGCAGAGTGAAGATAGTGTGTTCCAAGAGCAGAGTGAAGACAGTGTGTTCCTAATGCAGAGTGAAGACAGTGTGTTCCTAGAGCAGAGTAAAGACATTATGTTCCTAACGCAGAGTGAAGACAGTGTGTTCCTAGAGCAGAATGAAGACAGTGTGTTCCTAGAGCAGAGTAAAGACATTATGTTCCTAACGCAGAGTGAAGACAGTGTGTTCCTAGAGCAGAATGAAGACAGTGTGTTCCAAGAGCAGAGTGAAGACAGTGTGTACCAATGCAGAGTGAAGACAGTCTGTTCCTAATGCAGAGTGAAGACAGTGTGTTCCTAGAGCAGAGTGAAGACAGTGTGTTCCTAATGCAGAGTTGCGGTGTATGTGCATGGAGCAGAGTGAAGACAGTGTGTTCCTAGAGCAGAGTAAAGACATTATGTTCCTAACGCAGAGTGAAGACAGTGTGTTCCTAGAGCAGAATGAAGACAGTGTGTTCCTAGAGCCGAGTGAAGACAGTGTTCTTAACGCAGAGTTGCGGTGTATGTGCATGGAGCAGAGTGAAGACAGTGTGTTCCTAGAGCAGAGTGAAGGCAGTTTGTTCCTAATACAGAGTGAAGACAGTGTGTTCCTAAAACAGAGTGAAGACAATGTGTTCCTAACGCAGAGTGAAGACAGTGTGTTCCTTCCGCATAGTGAAGACAGTGTGTTCCTAACACATAGTGAAGACAGAATGTTCCTAACGCATAGTGAAGACAGTGTGTTCCTAACGCAGAGTTGCGGTGTATGTGCATGGAGCAGAGTGAAGATAGTGTGTTTCAAGAGCAGAGTGAAGACAGTGTGTTCCTAATGCAGAGTGAAGACAGTGTGTTTCTAGAGCAGAATGAAGACAGTGTGTTCCTAGAGCAGAGTGAAGACAGTGTTCCTAACGCAGAGTTGCGGTGTATATGCATGGAGCAGAGTGAAGACAGTGTGTTCCTAATGCAGAGTGAAGACAGTGTGTTCCTAATGCAGAGTGAAGACAGTGTGTTCCTAGAGCAGAGTGAAGACAGTGTGTTCCTAATGCAGAGTTGCGGTGTATGTGCATGGAGCAGAGTGAAGACAGTGTGTTCCTAGAGCAGAGTAAAGACATTATGTTCCTAACGCAGAGTGAAGACAGTGTGTTCCTAGAGCAGAATGAAGACAGTGTGTTCCTAGAGCAGAGTGAAGACAGTGTTCCTAACGCAGAGTTGCGGTGTATGTGCATGGAGCAGAGTGAAGACAGTGTGTTCCTAATGCAGAGTTGCGGTGTATGTGCATGGAGCAGAGTGAAGACAGTGTGTTCCTAGATCAGAGTGAAGGCAGTTTGTTCCTAATACAGAGTGAAGACAGTGTGTTCCTAAAACAGAGTGAAGACAATGTGTTCCTAATGCAGAGTGAAGACAGTATGTTCCTAACGCAGAGTGAAGACAGTGTGTTCCTACCGCATAGTGAAGACAGTGTGTTCCTAACACATAGTGAAGACAGTATGTTCCTAACGCATAGTGAAGACAGTGTGTTCCTAACGCAGAGTTGCGGTGTATGTGCATGGAGCAGAGTGAAGATAGTGTGTTCCAAGAGCAGAGTGAAGACAGTGTGTTCCTAATGCAGAGTGAAGACAGTGTGTTCCTAGAGCAGAGTAAAGACATTATGTTCCTAACGCAGAGTGAAGACAGTGTGTTCCTAGAGCAGAATGAAGACAGTGTGTTCCTAGAGCAGAGTAAAGACATTATGTTCCTAACGCAGAGTGAAGACAGTGTGTTCCTAGAGCAGAATGAAGACAGTGTGTTCCAAGAGCAGAGTGAAGACAGTGTGTACCAATGCAGAGTGAAGACAGTCTGTTCCTAATGCAGAGTGAAGACAGTGTGTTCCTAGAGCAGAGTGAAGACAGTGTGTTCCTAATGCAGAGTTGCGGTGTATGTGCATGGAGCAGAGTGAAGACAGTGTGTTCCTAGAGCAGAGTAAAGACATTATGTTCCTAACGCAGAGTGAAGACAGTGTGTTCCTAGAGCAGAATGAAGACAGTGTGTTCCTAGAGCCGAGTGAAGACAGTGTTCTTAACGCAGAGTTGCGGTGTATGTGCATGGAGCAGAGTGAAGACAGTGTGTTCCTAGAGCAGAGTGAAGGCAGTTTGTTCCTAATACAGAGTGAAGACAGTGTGTTCCTAAAACAGAGTGAAGACAATGTGTTCCTAACGCAGAGTGAAGACAGTGTGTTCCTTCCGCATAGTGAAGACAGTGTGTTCCTAACACATAGTGAAGACAGAATGTTCCTAACGCATAGTGAAGACAGTGTGTTCCTAACGCAGAGTTGCGGTGTATGTGCATGGAGCAGAGTGAAGATAGTGTGTTTCAAGAGCAGAGTGAAGACAGTGTGTTCCTAATGCAGAGTGAAGACAGTGTGTTTCTAGAGCAGAATGAAGACAGTGTGTTCCTAGAGCAGAGTGAAGACAGTGTTCCTAACGCAGAGTTGCGGTGTATATGCATGGAGCAGAGTGAAGACAGTGTGTTCGTAGAGCAGAGTGAAGACAGTTTGTTCCTAATACAGAGTGAAGACAGTGTGTTCCTAATACAGAGTGAAGAAAGTGTGTTCCTAATGCAGAGTGAATACACTGTGTTCCTAACGCAGAGTGAAGACAGTGTGTTCCTAGAGCAGAGTGAAGACAGTGTGTTCCTTAATGCAGAGTTGCGGTGTATGTGCATGGAGCAGAGTGAAGACAGTGTGTTCCTAGAGCAGAGTGAAGACAGTTTGTTCCTAATACAGAGTGAAGACAGTTTGTTCCTAACGCATAGTGAAGACAGTGTGTTCCTACCGCATAGTGAAGACAGTGTGTTCCTAACGCATAGTGAAGACAGTGTGTTCCTAACACATAGTGAAGACAGTATGTTCCTAACGCATATTGAAGACAGTGTGTTCCTAATGCAGAGTTGCGGTGTATGTGCATGGAGCAGAGTGTAGATAGTGTGTTCCAAGAGCAGAGTGAAGACAGTGTGTTCCTAATGCAGAGTGAAGACAGTGTGTTCCTAATGCAGAGTGAAGACAGTGTGTTCCTAGAGCAGAGTGAAGACAGTGTGTTCCTAATGCAGAGTTGCGGTGTATGTGCATGGAGCAGAGTGAAGACAGTGTGTTCCTAGAGCAGAGTAAAGACATTATGTTCCTAACGCAGAGTGAAGACAGTGTGTTCCTAGAGCAGAATGAAGACAGTGTGTTCCTAGAGCAGAGTGAAGACAGTGTTCCTAACGCAGAGTTGCGGTGTATGTGCATGGAGCAGAGTGAAGACAGTGTGTTCCTAATGCAGAGTTGCGGTGTATGTGCATGGAGCAGAGTGAAGACAGTGTGTTCCTAGATCAGAGTGAAGGCAGTTTGTTCCTAATACAGAGTGAAGACAGTGTGTTCCTAAAACAGAGTGAAGACAATGTGTTCCTAATGCAGAGTGAAGACAGTATGTTCCTAACGCAGAGTGAAGACAGTGTGTTCCTACCGCATAGTGAAGACAGTGTGTTCCTAACACATAGTGAAGACAGTATGTTCCTAACGCATAGTGAAGACAGTGTGTTCCTAACGCAGAGTTGCGGTGTATGTGCATGGAGCAGAGTGAAGATAGTGTGTTCCAAGAGCAGAGTGAAGACAGTGTGTTCCTAATGCAGAGTGAAGACAGTGTGTTCCTAGAGCAGAGTAAAGACATTATGTTCCTAACGCAGAGTGAAGACAGTGTGTTCCTAGAGCAGAATGAAGACAGTGTGTTCCTAGAGCAGAGTAAAGACATTATGTTCCTAACGCAGAGTGAAGACAGTGTGTTCCTAGAGCAGAATGAAGACAGTGTGTTCCAAGAGCAGAGTGAAGACAGTGTGTACCAATGCAGAGTGAAGACAGTCTGTTCCTAATGCAGAGTGAAGACAGTGTGTTCCTAGAGCAGAGTGAAGACAGTGTGTTCCTAATGCAGAGTTGCGGTGTATGTGCATGGAGCAGAGTGAAGACAGTGTGTTCCTAGAGCAGAGTAAAGACATTATGTTCCTAACGCAGAGTGAAGACAGTGTGTTCCTAGAGCAGAATGAAGACAGTGTGTTCCTAGAGCCGAGTGAAGACAGTGTTCTTAACGCAGAGTTGCGGTGTATGTGCATGGAGCAGAGTGAAGACAGTGTGTTCCTAGAGCAGAGTGAAGGCAGTTTGTTCCTAATACAGAGTGAAGACAGTGTGTTCCTAAAACAGAGTGAAGACAATGTGTTCCTAACGCAGAGTGAAGACAGTGTGTTCCTTCCGCATAGTGAAGACAGTGTGTTCCTAACACATAGTGAAGACAGAATGTTCCTAACGCATAGTGAAGACAGTGTGTTCCTAACGCAGAGTTGCGGTGTATGTGCATGGAGCAGAGTGAAGATAGTGTGTTTCAAGAGCAGAGTGAAGACAGTGTGTTCCTAATGCAGAGTGAAGACAGTGTGTTTCTAGAGCAGAATGAAGACAGTGTGTTCCTAGAGCAGAGTGAAGACAGTGTTCCTAACGCAGAGTTGCGGTGTATATGCATGGAGCAGAGTGAAGACAGTGTGTTCGTAGAGCAGAGTGAAGACAGTTTGTTCCTAATACAGAGTGAAGACAGTGTGTTCCTAATACAGAGTGAAGAAAGTGTGTTCCTAATGCAGAGTGAATACACTGTGTTCCTAACGCAGAGTGAAGACAGTGTGTTCCTAGAGCAGAGTGAAGACAGTGTGTTCCTTAATGCAGAGTTGCGGTGTATGTGCATGGAGCAGAGTGAAGACAGTGTGTTCCTAGAGCAGAGTGAAGACAGTTTGTTCCTAATACAGAGTGAAGACAGTTTGTTCCTAACGCATAGTGAAGACAGTGTGTTCCTACCGCATAGTGAAGACAGTGTGTTCCTAACGCATAGTGAAGACAGTGTGTTCCTAACACATAGTGAAGACAGTATGTTCCTAACGCATATTGAAGACAGTGTGTTCCTAATGCAGAGTTGCGGTGTATGTGCATGGAGCAGAGTGTAGATAGTGTGTTCCAAGAGCAGAGTGAAGACAGTGTGTTCCTAATGCAGAGTGAAGACAGTGTGTTCCTAATGCAGAGTGAAGACAGTGTGTTCCTAGAGCAGAGTGAAGACAGTGTGTTCCTAATGCAGAGTTGCGGTGTATGTGCATGGAGCAGAGTGAAGACAGTGTGTTCCTAGAGCAGAGTAAAGACATTATGTTCCTAACGCAGAGTGAAGACAGTGTGTTCCTAGAGCAGAATGAAGACAGTGTGTTCCTAGAGCAGAGTGAAGACAGTGTTCCTAACGCAGAGTTGCGGTGCATGTGCATGGAGCAGAGTGAAGACAGTGTGTTCCTAGAGCAGAGTGAAGGCAGTTTGTTCCTAATACAGAGTGAAGACAGTGTGTTCCTAAAACAGAGTGAAGACAATGTGTTCCTAACGCAGAGTGAAGACAGTGTGTTCCTACCGCATAGTGAAGACAGTGTGTTCCTAACACATAGTGAAGACAGTATGTTCCTAACGCATAGTAAAGACAGTGTGTTCCTAACGCAGAGTTGCGGTGTATGTGTATGGAGCAGAGTGAAGATAGTGTGTTCCAAGAGCAGAGTGAAGACAGTGTGTTCCTAATGCAGAGTGAAGACAGTGTGTTTCTAGAGCAGACTGAAGACAGTGTGTTCCTAGAGCAGAGTGAAGACAGTGTTCCTAACGCAAAGTTGCGGTGTATATGCATGGAGCAGAGTGAAGACAGTGTGTTCGTTGAGCAGAGTGAAGACAGTTTGTTCCTAATACAGAGTGAAGACAGTGTGTTCCTAATACAGAGTGAAGACAGTGTGTTCCTAATGCAGAGTGAATACACTGTGTTCCTAACGCAGAGTGAAGACAGTGTGTTCCTTGAGCAGAGTGAAGACAGTGTGTTCCTAATGCAGAGTTGCGGTGTATGTGCATGGAGCAGAGTGAAGACAGTGTGTTCCTAGAGCAGAGTGAAGACAGTGTGTTCCAAGAGCAGAGTGAAGACAGTGTGTTTCTAGAGCAGAATGAAAACAGTGTGTTCCTAATGTAGAGTGAAGACAGTGTGTTCCTAATGCAGAGTTGCGGTTTATGTGCATGGAGCAGAGTGAATACAGTGTGTTCCTAGAGCAGTGTGAAGACAGTTTGTTCCTAATACAGAGTGAAGACAGTGTGTTCCTAACGCATAGTGAAGACAGTGTGTTCCTACCGCATAGTGAAGACAGTGTGTTCCTAACGCACAGTGAAGACAGAATGTTCCTAACGCATAGTGAAGACAGTTTGTTCCTAAGGCAGAGTTGCGGTGTATGTGCATGGAGCAGAGTGAAGACAGTGTGTGCCTAGAGCAGAGTGAAGACAGTATGTTCCTAACGCATAGTGAAGACAGTGTGTTCCTAACACAGATTTACAGTGTATGTGCATGGAGCATAGTGAAGACAGTGTGTTCCTAATTCAGCGTGAGGACAGTGTGTTCCTAAGGCAGAATGAAGACAGTGTCTTCCTAGAGCGGAGTGAAGACAGTATGTTCCTAACGCATAGTGAAGACAGTGTGTTCCTAAGGCAGTGTGAAGACAGTGTGTTCCTAGAGCAAAGTGAAGACAGTGTGTTCCTGATGCAGAGTGAAGACAGTGTTTTCCTAGATCAGAATGAAGACAGTGTTCCTAATGCAGAGTGAAGGCAGTGTGTTCCTAATGCAGAGTGAAGACAGTGTGTTCCTACAGCAGAATGAAGACAGGTTGTTCTAACCAGAGAGAAGACAGTGTGTTCCTAACACAGAGTTGCGGTGTATGTGCATGGAGCAGAGTGAAGACAGTGTGTTCCAAGAGCAGAGTGAAGACAGTGTGTTCCTAATGCAGAGTGAAGACAGTGTGTTCCTAATGCAGAGTGAAGACAGTGTGTTCCTAGAGCAGAGTGAAGACAGTGTGTTCCTAATGCAGAGTTGCGATGTATGTGCATGGAGCAGAGTGAAGACAGTGTGTTCCTAGAACAGAGTAAAGACATTATGTTCCTAACGCAGAGTGAAGACAGTGTGTTCCTAGAGCAGAGTGAAGACAGTGTTCCTAACGCAGAGTTGCGGTGTATGTGCATGGAGCAGTGTGAAGATAGTGTGTTCCAAGAGCAGAGTGAAGACAGTGTGTTCCTAATGCAGAGTGAAGACAGTGTGTTCCTAGAGCAGAGTAAAGACATTATGTTCCTAACGCAGAGTGAAGACAGTGTGTTCCTAGAGCAGAATGAAGACAGTGTGTTCCTAGAGCAGAGTGAAGACAGTGTTCCTAACGCAGATTTGCGGTGTAGATGCATGGAGCAGAGTGAAGACAGTGTGTTCGTAGAGCAGAGTGAAGACAGTTTGTTCCTAATACAGAGTGAAGACAGTGTGTTCCTAATACAGAGTGAAGACAGTGTGTTCCTAATGCAGAGTGAATACACTGTGTTCCTAACACAGAGTGAAGACAGTGTGTTCCTAGAGCAGAGTGAAGACAGTGTGTTCCTAATGCAGAGTTGCGGTGTATGTGCATGGAGCAGAGTGAAGACAGTGTGTTCCTAGATCAGAGTGAAGGCAGTTTGTTCCTAATACAGAGTGAAGACAGTGTGTTCCTTAAACAGAGTGAAGACAATGTGTTCCTAATGCAGAGTGAAGACAGTATGTTCCTAACGCAGAGTGAAGACAGTGTGTTCCTACCGCATAGTGAAGACAGTATGTTCCTAACACATAGTGAAGACAGTATGTTCCTAACGCATAGTGAAGACAGTGTGTTCCTAACGCAGAGTTGCGGTGTATGTGCATGGAGCAGAGTGAAGATAGTGTGTTCCAAGAGCAGAGTGAAGACAGTGTGTTCCTAATGCAGAGTGATGACAGTGTGTTCCTAGAGCAGAGTAAAGACATTATGTTCCTAACGCAGAGTTAAGACAGTGTGTTCCTAGAGCAGAATGAAGACAGTGTGTTCCTAGAGCAGAGTGAAGACAGTGTTCCTAACGCAGAGTTGCGGTGTATGTGCATGGAGCAGAGTGAAGACAGTGTGTTCCTAGAGCAGAGTGAAGACAGGTTGTTCATAATACAGAGTGAAGACAGCGTGTTCCTAAAACAGAGTGAAGACAATGTGTTCCTAATGCAGAGTGAAGACAGTATGTTCCTAACGCAGAGTGAAGACAGTGTGTTCATACTGCATAGTGAAGACAGTTTGTTCCTAACACATAGTGAAGACAGTATGTTCCGAACGCATAGTGAAGACAGTGTGTTCCTAACGCAGAGTTGCGGTGTATGTGCATGGAGCAGAGTGAAGATAGTGTGTTACAAGAGCAGAGTGAAGACAGTGTGTTCCAATGCAGAGTGAAGACAGACTGTTCCTAATGCAGAGTGAAGACAGTGTGTTCTTAGAGCAGAGTGAAGACAGTGTGTTCCTAATGCAGAGTTGCGGTGTATGTGCATGGAGCAGAGTGAAGACAGTGTGTTCCTAGATCAGAGTGAAGGCAGTTTGTTCCTAATACAGAGTGAAGACAGTGTGTTCCTAAAACAGAGTGAAGACAATGTGTTCCTAATGCAGAGTGAAGACAGTATGTTCCTAACGCAGAGTGAAGACAGTGTGTTCCTACCGCATAGTGAAGACAGTGTGTTCCTAACACATAGTGAAGACAGTATGTTCCTAACGCATAGTGAAGACAGTGTGTTCCTAACGCAGAGTTGCGGTGTATGTGCATGGAGCAGAGTGAAGATAGTGTGTTCCAAGAGCAGAGTGAAGACAGTGTGTTCCTAGTGCAGAGTGAAGACAGTGTGTTCCTAGAGCAGAGTAAAGACATTATGTTCCTAACGCAGAGTGAAGACAGTGTGTTTCTAGAGCAGAATGAAGACAGTGTGTTCCTAGAGCAGAGTGAAGACAGTGTTCCTAACGCAGAGTTGCGGTGTATGTGCATGGAGCAGAGTGAAGACAGTGTGTTCCTAGAGCAGAGTGAAGGCAGGTTGTTCCTAATACAGAGTGAAGACAGCGTGTTCCTAAAACAGAGTGAAGACAATGTGTTCCTAATGCAGAGTGAAGACAGTATGTTCCTAACGCAGAGTGAAGACAGTGTGTTCCTACTGCATAGTGAAGACAGTTTGTTCCTAACACATAGTGAAGACAGTATGGTCCTAACGCATAGTGAAGACAGTGTGTTCCTAACGCAGAGTTGCGGTGTATGTGCATGGAGCAGAGTGAAGATAGTGTGTTCCAAGAGCAGAGTGAAGACAGTGTGTTCCAATGCAGAGTGAAGACAGTCTGTTCCTAATGCAGAGTGAAGACAGTGTGTTCTTAGAGCAGAGTGAAGACAGTGTGTTCCTAATGCAGAGTTGCGGTGTATGTGCATGGAGCAGAGTGAAGACAGTGTGTTCCTAGAGCAGAGTAAAGACATTATGTTCCTAACGCAGAGTGAAGACAGTGTGTTCCTAGAGCAGAATGAAGACAGTGTGTTCCTAGAGCAGAGTGAAGACAGTGTTCCTAACGCAGAGTTGCGGTGTATGTGCATGGAGCAGAGTGAAGACAGTGTGTTCCTAGAGCAGAGTGAAGGCAGTTTGTTCCTAATACAGAGTGAAGACAGTGTGTTCCTAAAACAGAGTGAAGACAATGTGTTCCTAACGCAGAGTGAAGACAGTGTGTTCCTTCCGCATAGTGAAGACAGTGTGTTTCTAACACATAGTGAAGACAGTATGTTCCTAACGCATAGTGAAGACAGTGTGTTCCTAACGCAGAGTTGCAGTGTATGTGCATGGAGCAGAGTGAAGATAGTGTGTTTCAAGAGCAGAGTGAAGACAGTGTGTTCCTAATGCAGAGTGAAGACAGTGTGTTTCTAGAGCAGAATGAAGACAGTGTGTTCATAGAGCAGAGTGAAGACAGTGTTCCTAATGCAGAGTTGCGGTGTATATGCATGGAGCAGAGTGAAGACAGTGTGTTCGTAGAGCAGAGTGAAGACAGTTTGTTCCTAATACAGAGTGAAGACAGTGTGTTTCTAATACAGAGTGAAGACAGTGTGTTCCTAATGCAGAGTGAATACACTGTGTTCCTAACGCAGAGTGAAGACAGTGTGTTCCTAGAGCAGAGTGAAGACAGTGTGTTCCTAATGCAGAGTTGCGGTGTATGTGCATGGAGCAGAGTGAAGACAGTGTGTTCCTAGAGCAGAGTGAAGACATTATGTTCCTAACGCAGAGTGAAGACAGTGTGTTTCTAGAGCAGAATGAAGACCGTGTGTTCCTAACTCAGAGTGAAGACAGTGTGTTCCTAATGCAGAGTTGCGGTGTATTTGCATGGAGCAGAGTGAAGACAGTGTGTTCCTAGAGCAGAGTGAAGACAGTTTGTTCCTAATACAGAGTGAAGACAGTGTGTTCCTAACGCATAGTGAAGACAGTGTGTTCCTACCGCATAGTGAAGACAGTGTGTTCCTAACGCATAGTGAAGACAGAATGTTACTAACGCATAGTGAAGACAATTTGTTCCTAAGGCAGAGTTGCGGTGTATGTGCATGGAGCAGAGTGAAGATAGTGTGTGCCTAGAGCAAAGTGAAGACAGTATGTTCCTAACGCATTGTGAAGACAGTGTGTTCCTAACACAGATTTACAGTGTATGTGCATGGAGCATAGTGAAGACAGTGTGTTCCTAATTCAGCGTGAGGACTGTGTGTTCCTAAGGCAGAGTGAAGACAGTGTCTTCCTAGGGCGGAGTGAAGACAGTATGTTCCTAACGCATAGTGAAGACAGTGTGTTCCTAAGGCAGTGTGAAGACAGTGTGTTCCTAGAGCAGAGTGAAGACAGTGTGTTCCTGATGCATAGTGAAGACAGTGTTTTCCTAGATCAGAATGAAGACAGTGTTCGTAATGCAGAGTGAAGGCAGTGTGTTCCTAATGCAGAGTGAAGACAGTGTGTTCCTACAGCAGAATGGAGACAGGTTGTTCCTAACCAGAGAGAAGACAGTGTGTTCCTAACGCAGAGTTGCGGTGTATGTGCATGGAGCAGAGTGAAGACAGTGTGTTCCAAGAGCAGAGTGAAGACCGTGTGTTCCTAATGCAGAGTGAAGACAGTGTGTTCCTAATGGAGAGTGAATACACTGTGTTCCTAACACAGAGTGAAGACAGTGTGTTCCTAGAGCAGAGTAAAGACATTATGTTCCTAACGCAGAGTGAAGACAGTGTGTTCCTAGAGTAGAATGAAGACAGTGTGTTCCTAGAGCAGAGTGAAGACAGTGTTCCTAACGCAGAGTTGCGTTGTATGTGCATGGAGCACAGTGAAGATAGTGTGTTCCTAACGCAGAGTGAAGACAGTGTGTTCCTAGAGCAGAATGAAGACAGTGTGTTCCTAGAGCAGAGTGAAGACAGTGTTCCTAACGCAGAGTTGCGGTGTAGATGCATGGAGCAGAGTGAAGACAGTGTGTTCGTAGAGCAGAGTGAAGACAGTTTGTTCCTAATACAGAATGAAGACAGTGTGTTCCTAATACAGAGTGAAGACAGTGTGTTCCTAATGCAGAGTGAATACACTGTGTTCCTAACACAGAGTGAAGACAGTGTGTTCCTAGAGCAGAGTGAAGACAGTGTGGTCCTAATGCAGAGTTGCGGTGTATGTGCATGGAGCAGAGTGAAGACAGTGTGTTCCTAGATCAGAGTGAAGGCAGTTTGTTCCTAATACAGAGTGAAGACAGTGTGTTCCTAAAACAGAGTGAAGACAATGTGTTCCTAATGCAGAGTGAAGACAGTATGTTCCTAACGCAGAGTGAAGACAGTGTGTTCCTACCGCATAGTGAAGACAGTGTGTTCCTAACACATAGTGAAGACAGTATGTTCCTAACGCATAGTGAAGACAGTGTGTTCCTAACGCAGAGTTGCGGTCTATGTGCATGGAGCAGAGTGAAGATAGTGTGTTCCAAGAGCAGAGTGAAGACAGTGTGTTCCTAGTGCAGAGTGAAGACAGTGTGTTCCTAGAGCAGAGTAAAGACATTATGTTCCTAACGCAGAGTGAAGACAGTGTGTTTCTAGAGCAGAATGAAGACAGTGTGTTCCTAGAGCAGAGTGAAGACAGTGTTCCTAACGCAGAGTTGCGGTGTATGTGCATGGAGCAGAGTGAAGACAGTGTGTTCCTAGAGCAGAGTGAAGGCAGGTTGTTCCTAATACAGAGTGAAGACAGCGTGTTCCTAAAACAGAGTGAAGACAATGTGTTCCTAATGCAGAGTGAAGACAGTATGTTCCTAACGCAGAGTGAAGACAGTGTGTTCCTACTGCATAGTGAAGACAGTTTGTTCCTAACACATAGTGAAGACAGTATGGTCCTAACGCATAGTGAAGACAGTGTGTTCCTAACGCAGAGTTGCGGTGTATGTGCATGGAGCAGAGTGAAGATAGTGTGTTCCAAGAGCAGAGTGAAGACAGTGTGTTCCAATGCAGAGTGAAGACAGTCTGTTCCTAATGCAGAGTGAAGACAGTGTGTTCTTAGAGCAGAGTGAAGACAATGTGTTCCTAATGCAGAGTTGCGGTGTATGTGCATGGAGCAGAGTGAAGACAGTGTGTTCCTAGAGCAGAGTAAAGACATTATGTTCCTTACGCAGAGTGAAGACAGTGTGTTCCTAGAGCAGAATGAAGACAGTGTGTTCCTAGAGCAGAGTGAAGACAGTGTTCCTAACGCAGAGTTGCGGTGTATGTGCATGGAGCAGAGTGAAGACAGTGTGTTCCTAGAGCAGAGTGAAGGCAGTTTGTTCCTAATACAGAGTGAAGACAGTGTGTTCCTAAAACAGAGTGAAGACAATGTGTTCCTAACGCAGAGTGAAGACAGTGTGTTCCTTCCGCATAGTGAAGACAGTGTGTTTCTAACACATAGTGAAGACAGTATGTTCCTAACGCATAGTGAAGACAGTGTGTTCCTAACGCAGAGTTGCAGTGTATGTGCATGGAGCAGAGTGAAGATAGTGTGTTTCAAGAGCAGAGTGAAGACAGTGTGTTCCTAATGCAGAGTGAAGACAGTGTGTTTCTAGAGCAGAATGAAGACAGTGTGTTCATAGAGCAGAGTGAAGACAGTGTTCCTAATGCAGAGTTGCGGTGTATATGCATGGAGCAGAGTGAAGACAGTGTGTTCGTAGAGCAGAGTGAAGACAGTTTGTTCCTAATACAGAGTGAAGACAGTGTGTTCCTAATACAGAGTGAAGACAGTGTGTTCCTAATGCAGAGTGAATACACTGTGTTCCTAACGCAGAGTGAAGACAGTGTGTTCCTAGAGCAGAGTGAAGACAGTGTGTTCCTAATGCAGAGTTGCGGTGTATGTGCATGGAGCAGAGTGAAGACAGTGTGTTCCTAGAGCAGAGTGAAGACATTATGTTCCTAACGCAGAGTGAAGACAGTGTGTTTCTAGAGCAGAATGAAGACCGTGTGTTCCTAACTCAGAGTGAAGACAGTGTGTTCCTAATGCAGAGTTGCGGTGTATGTGCATGGAGCAGAGTGAAGACAGTGTGTTCCTAGAGCAGAGTGAAGACAGTTTGTTCCTAATACAGAGTGAAGACAGTGTGTTCCTAACGCATAGTGAAGACAGTGTGTTCCTACCGCATAGTGAAGACAGTGTGTTCCTAACGCATAGTGAAGACAGAATGTTACTAACGCATAGTGAAGACAATTTGTTCCTAAGGCAGAGTTGCAGTGTATGTGCATGGAGCAGAGTGAAGATAGTGTGTGCCTAGAGCAAAGTGAAGACAGTATGTTCCTAACGCATTGTGAAGACAGTGTGTTCCTAACACAGAATTACAGTGTTTGTGCATGGAGCATAGTGAAGACAGTGTGTTCCTAATTCAGCGTGAGGACTGTGTGTTCCTAAGGCAGAGTGAAGACAGTGTCTTCCTAGGGCGGAGTGAAGACAGTATGTTCCTAACGCATAGTGAAGACAGTGTGTTCCTAAGGCAGTGTGAAGACAGTGTGTTCCTAGAGCAGAGTGAAGACAGTGTGTTCCTGATGCAGAGTGAAGACAGTGTTTTCCTAGATCAGAATGAAGACAGTGTTCGTAATGCAGAGTGAAGGCAGTGTGTTCCTAATGCAGAGTGAAGACAGTGTGTTCCTACAGCAGAATGGAGACAGGTTGTTCCTAACCAGAGAGAAGACAGTGTGTTCCTAACGCAGAGTTGCGGTGTATGTGCATGGAGCAGAGTGAAGACAGTGTGTTCCAAGAGCAGAGTGAAGACCGTGTGTTCCTAATGCAGAGTGAAGACAGTGTGTTCCTAATGCAGAGTGAATACACTGTGTTCCTAACACAGAGTGAAGACAGTGTGTTCCTAGAGCAGAGTGAAGACAGTGTGTTCCTAATGCAGAGTTGCGGTGTATGTGCATGGAGCAGAGTGAAGACAGTGTGTTCCTAGAGCAGAGTGAAGGCAGTTTGTTCCTAATACAGAGTGAAGACAGTGTGTTCCTAAAACAGAGTGAAGACAATGTGTTCCTAATGCAGAGTGAAGACAGTATGTTCCTAACGCAGAGTGAAGACAGTGTGTTCCTACCGCATAGTGAAGACAGTGTGTTCCTAACACATAGTGAAGACAGTATGTTCCTAACGCATAGTGAAGACAGTGTGTTCCTAACGCAGAGTTGCGGTGTATGTGCATGGAGCAGAGTGAAGATAGTGTGTTCCAAGAGCAGAGTGAAGACAGTGTGTTCCTAGTGCAGAGTGAAGACAGTGTGTTCCTAGAGCAGAGTAAAGACATTATGTTCCTAAAGCAGAGTGAAGACAGTGTGTTTCTAGAGCAGAATGAAGACAGTGTGTTCCTAGAGCAGAGTGAAGGCAGTTTGTTCCTAATACAGAGTGAAGACAGTGTGTTCCTAAAACAGAGTGAAGACAATGTGTTCCTAACGCAGAGTGAAGACAGTGTGTTCCTTCCGCATAGTGAAGACAGTGTGTTCCTAACACATAGTGAAGACAGTGTGTTCCTAACGCAGAGTTGCAGTGTATGTGCATGGAGCAGAGTGAAGATAGTGTGTTTCAAGAGCAGAGTGAAGACAGTGTGTTCCTAATGCAGAGTGAAGACAGTGTGTTTCTAGAGCAGAATGAAGACAGTGTGTTCATAGAGCAGAGTGAAGACAGTGTTCCTAATGCAGAGTTGCGGTGTATATGCATGGAGCAGAGTGAAGACAGTGTGTACGTAGAGCAGAGTGAAGACAGTTTGTTCCTAATACAGAGTGAAGACAGTGTGTTCCTAATACAGAGTGAAGACAGTGTGTTCCTAATGCAGAGTGAATACACTGTGTTCCTAACGCAGAGTGAAGACAGTGTGTTCCTAGAGCAGAGTGAAGACAGTGTGTTCCTAATGCAGAGTTGCGGTGTATGTGCATGGAGCAGAGTGAAGACAGTGTGTTCCTAGAGCAGAGTGAAGACATTATGTTCCTAACGCAGAGTGAAGACAGTGTGTTTCTAGAGCAGAATGAAGACCGTGTGTTCCTAACTCAGAGTGAAGACAGTGTGTTCCTAATGCAGAGTTGCGGTGTATGTGCATGGAGCAGAGTGAAGACAGTGTGTTCCTAGAGCAGAGTGAAGACAGTTTGTTCCTAATACAGAGTGAAGACAGTGTGTTCCTAACGCATAGTGAAGACAGTGTGTTCCTACCGCATAGTGAAGACAGTGTGTTCCTAACGCATAGTGAAGACAGAATGTTACTAACGCATAGTGAAGACAATTTGTTCCTAAGGCAGAGTTGCGGTGTATGTGCATGGAGCAGAGTGAAGATAGTGTGTGCCTAGAGCAAAGTGAAGACAGTATGTTCCTAACGCATTGTGAAGACAGTGTGTTCCTAACACAGAATTACAGTGTTTGTGCATGGAGCATAGTGAAGACAGTGTGTTCCTAATTCAGCGTGAGGACTGTGTGTTCCTAAGGCAGAGTGAAGACAGTGTCTTCCTAGGGCGGAGTGAAGACAGTATGTTCCTAACGCATAGTGAAGACAGTGTGTTCCTAAGGCAGTGTGAAGACAGTGTGTTCCTAGAGCAGAGTGAAGACAGTGTGTTCCTGATGCAGAGTGAAGACAGTGTTTTCCTAGATCAGAATGAAGACAGTGTTCGTAATGCAGAGTGAAGGCAGTGTGTTCCTAATGCAGAGTGAAGACAGTGTGTTCCTACAGCAGAATGGAGACAGGTTGTTCCTAACCAGAGAGAAGACAGTGTGTTCCTAACGCAGAGTTGCGGTGTATGTGCATGGAGCAGAGTGAAGACAGTGTGTTCCAAGAGCAGAGTGAAGACCGTGTGTTCCTAATGCAGAGTGAAGACAGTGTGTTCCTAATGCAGAGTGAATACACTGTGTTCCTAACACAGAGTGAAGACAGTGTGTTCCTAGAGCAGAGTGAAGACAGTGTGTTCCTAATGCAGAGTTGCGGTGTATGTGCATGGAGCAGAGTGAAGACAGTGTGTTCCTAGAGCAGAGTGAAGGCAGTTTGTTCCTAATACAGAGTGAAGACAGTGTGTTCCTAAAACAGAGTGAAGACAATGTGTTCCTAATGCAGAGTGAAGACAGTATGTTCCTAACGCAGAGTGAAGACAGTGTGTTCCTACCGCATAGTGAAGACAGTGTGTTCCTAACACATAGTGAAGACAGTATGTTCCTAACGCATAGTGAAGACAGTGTGTTCCTAACGCAGAGTTGCGGTGTATGTGCATGGAGCAGAGTGAAGATAGTGTGTTCCAAGAGCAGAGTGAAGACAGTGTGTTCCTAGTGCAGAGTGAAGACAGTGTGTTCCTAGAGCAGAGTAAAGACATTATGTTCCTAAAGCAGAGTGAAGACAGTGTGTTTCTAGAGCAGAATGAAGACAGTGTGTTCCTAGAGCAGAGTGAAGGCAGTTTGTTCCTAATACAGAGTGAAGACAGTGTGTTCCTAAAACAGAGTGAAGACAATGTGTTCCTAACGCAGAGTGAAGACAGTGTGTTCCTTCCGCATAGTGAAGACAGTGTGTTCCTAACACATAGTGAAGACAGTGTGTTCCTAACGCAGAGTTGCAGTGTATGTGCATGGAGCAGAGTGAAGATAGTGTGTTTCAAGAGCAGAGTGAAGACAGTGTGTTCCTAATGCAGAGTGAAGACAGTGTGTTTCTAGAGCAGAATGAAGACAGTGTGTTCATAGAGCAGAGTGAAGACAGTGTTCCTAATGCACAGTTGCGGTGTATATGCATGGAGCAGAGTGAAGACAGTGTGTACGTAGAGCAGAGTGAAGACAGTTTGTTCCTAATACAGAGTGAAGACAGTGTGTTCCTAATACAGAGTGAAGACAGTGTGTTCCTAATGCAGAGTGAATACACTGTGTTCCTAACGCAGAGTGAAGACAGTGTGTTCCTAGAGCAGAGTGAAGACAGTGTGTTCCTAATGCAGAGTTGCGGTGTATGTGCATGGAGCAGAGTGAAGACAGTGTGTTCCTAGAGCAGAGTGAAGACATTATGTTCCTAACGCAGAGTGAAGACAGTGTGTTTCTAGAGCAGAATGAAGACCGTGTGTTCCTAACTCAGAGTGAAGACAGTGTGTTCCTAATGCAGAGTTGCGGTGTATGTGCATGGAGCAGAGTGAAGACAGTGTGTTCCTAGAGCAGAGTGAAGACAGTTTGTTCCTAATACAGAGTGAAGACAGTGTGTTCCTAACGCATAGTGAAGACAGTGTGTTCCTACCGCATAGTGAAGACAGTGTGTTCCTAACGCATAGTGAAGACAGAATGTTACTAACGCATAGTGAAGACAATTTGTTCCTAAGGCAGAGTTGCGGTGTATGTGCATGGAGCAGAGTGAAGATAGTGTGTGCCTAGAGCAAAGTGAAGACAGTATGTTCCTAACGCATTGTGAAGACAGTGTGTTCCTAACACAGAATTACAGTGTTTGTGCATGGAGCATAGTGAAGACAGTGTGTTCCTAATTCAGCGTGAGGACTGTGTGTTCCTAAGGCAGAGTGAAGACAGTGTCTTCCTAGGGCGGAGTGAAGACAGTATGTTCCTAACGCATAGTGAAGACAGTGTGTTCCTAAGGCAGTGTGAAGACAGTGTGTTCCTAGAGCAGAGTGAAGACAGTGTGTTCCTGATGCAGAGTGAAGACAGTGTTTTCCTAGATCAGAATGAAGACAGTGTTCGTAATGCAGAGTGAAGGCAGTGTGTTCCTAATGCAGAGTGAAGACAGTGTGTTCCTACAGCAGAATGGAGACAGGTTGTTCCTAACCAGAGAGAAGACAGTGTGTTCCTAACGCAGAGTTGCGGTGTATGTGCATGGAGCAGAGTGAAGACAGTGTGTTCCAAGAGCAGAGTGAAGACCGTGTGTTCCTAATGCAGAGTGAAGACAGTGTGTTCCTAATGCAGAGTGAATACACTGTGTTCCTAACACAGAGTGAAGACAGTGTGTTCCTAGAGCAGTGTGAAGACAGTGTGTTCCTAATGCAGAGTTGCGGTGTATGTGCATGGAGCAGAGTGAAGACAGTGTGTTCCTAGAGCAGAGTGAAGGCAGTTTGTTCCTAATACAGAGTGAAGACAGTGTGTTCCTAAAACAGAGTGAAGACAATGTGTTCCTAATGCAGAGTGAAGACAGTATGTTCCTAACGCAGAGTGAAGACAGTGTGTTCCTACCGCATAGTGAAGACAGTGTGTTCCTAACACATAGTGAAGACAGTATGTTCCTAACGCATAGTGAAGACAGTGTGTTCCTAACGCAGAGTTGCGGTGTATGTGCATGGAGCAGAGTGAAGATAGTGTGTTCCAAGAGCAGAGTGAAGACAGTGTGTTCCTAGTGCAGAGTGAAGACAGTGTGTTCCTAGAGCAGAGTAAAGACATTATGTTCCTAAAGCAGAGTGAAGACAGTGTGTTTCTAGAGCAGAATGAAGACAGTGTGTTCCTAGAGCAGAGTGAAGGCAGTTTGTTCCTAATACAGAGTGAAGACAGTGTGTTCCTAAAACAGAGTGAAGACAATGTGTTCCTAACGCAGAGTGAAGACAGTGTGTTCCTTCCGCATAGTGAAGACAGTGTGTTCCTAACACATAGTGAAGACAGTGTGTTCCTAACGCAGAGTTGCAGTGTATGTGCATGGAGCAGAGTGAAGATAGTGTGTTTCAAGAGCAGAGTGAAGACAGTGTGTTCCTAATGCAGAGTGAAGACAGTGTGTTTCTAGAGCAGAATGAAGACAGTGTGTTCATAGAGCAGAGTGAAGACAGTGTTCCTAATGCACAGTTGCGGTGTATATGCATGGAGCAGAGTGAAGACAGTGTGTACGTAGAGCAGAGTGAAGACAGTTTGTTCCTAATACAGAGTGAAGACAGTGTGTTCCTAATACAGAGTGAAGACAGTGTGTTCCTAATGCAGAGTGAATACACTGTGTTCCTAACGCAGAGTGAAGACAGTGTGTTCCTAGAGCAGAGTGAAGACAGTGTGTTCCTAATGCAGAGTTGCGGTGTATGTGCATGGAGCAGAGTGAAGACAGTGTGTTCCTAGAGCAGAGTGAAGACATTATGTTCCTAACGCAGAGTGAAGACAGTGTGTTTCTAGAGCAGAATGAAGACCGTGTGTTCCTAACTCAGAGTGAAGACAGTGTGTTCCTAATGCAGAGTTGCGGTGTATGTGCATGGAGCAGAGTGAAGACAGTGTGTTCCTAGAGCAGAGTGAAGACAGTTTGTTCCTAATACAGAGTGAAGACAGTGTGTTCCTAACGCATATTGAAGACAGTGTGTTCCTACCGCATAGTGAAGACAGTGTGTTCCTAACGCATAGTGAAGACAGAATGTTACTAATGCATAGTGAAGACAATTTGTTCCTAAGGCAGAGTTGCGGTGTATGTGCATGGAGCAGAGTGTAGATAGTGTGTGCCTAGAGCAAAGTGAAGACAGTATGTTCCTAACGCATTGTGAAGACAGTGTGTTCCTAACACAGATTTACAGTGTATGTGCATGGAGCATAGTGAAGACAGTGTGTTCCTAATTCAGCGTGAGGACTGTGTGTTCCTAAGGCAGAGTGAAGACAGTGTCTTCCTAGGGCGGAGTGAAGACAGTATGTTCCTAACGCATAGTGAAGACAGTGTGTTCCTAAGGCAGTGTGAAGACAGTGTGTTCCTAGAGCAGAGTGAGGACAGTGTGTTCCTGATTCAGAGTGAAGACAGTGTTTTCCTAGATCAGAATGAAGACAGTGTTCGTAATGCAGAGTGAAGGCAGTGTGTTCCTAATGCAGAGTGAAGACAGTGTGTTCCTACAGCAGAATGGAGACAGGTTGTTCCTAACCAGAGAGAAGACAGTGTGTTCCTAACGCAGAGTTGCGGTGTATGTGCATGGAGCAGAGTGAAGACAGTGTGTTCCAAGAGCAGAGTGAAGACCGTGTGTTCCTAATGCAGAGTGAAGACAGTGTGTTCCTAATGCAGAGTGAAGACAGTGTGTTCCTAGAGCAGAGTGAAGACAGTGTGTTCCTAATGCAGAGTTGCGATGTATGTGCATGGAGCAGAGTGAAGACAGTGTGTTCCTAGAGCAGAGTAAAGACATTATGTTCCTAACGCAGAGTGAAGACAGTGTGTTCCTAGAGCAGAATGAAGACAGTGTGTTCCTAGAGCAGAGTGAAGACAGTGTTCCTAACGCAGAGTTGTGGTGTATGTGCATGGAGCAGAGTGAAGACAGTGTGTTCCTAGAGCAGAGTGAAGGCAGTTTGTTCGTAATACAGAGTGAAGACAGCGTGTTCCTAAAACAAAGTGAAGACAATGTGTTTCTAATGCAGAGTGAAGACAGTATGTTCCTAACGCAGAGTGAAGACAGTGTGTTCCTACCGCATAATGAAGACAGTGTGTTCCTAACACATAGTGAAGACAGTATGTTCCTAACGAATATTGAAGACAGTGTGTTCCTAACGCAGAGTTGCGGTGTATGTGCATGGAGCAGAGTGAAGATAGTGTGTTCCAAGAGCAGAGTGAAGACAGTGTGTTCCAATGCAGAGTGAAGACAGTGTGTTCCTAATGCAGAGTGAAGACAGTGTGTTCCTAGAGCAGAGTGAAAACAGTGTGTTCCTAATGCAGAGTTGCGGTATATGTGCATGGAGCAGAGTGAAGACAGTGTGTTCCTAGAGCAGAGTAAAGACATTATGTTCCTAACGCAGAGTGAAGACAGTGTGTTCCTAGAGCAGAATGAAGACAGTGTGTTCCTAGAGCAGAGTGAAGACAGTGTTCCTAACGCAGAGTTGCGGTGTATGTGCATGGAGCAGAGTGAAGACAGTGTGTTCCTAGAGCAGAGTGAAGACAGTGTTCCTAACGCAGAGTTGCGGTGTATGTGCATAGAGCAGAGTGAAGACAATGTGTTCCTAACGCAGAGTGAAGACAGTGTGTTCCTACCGCATAGTGAAGACAGTGTGTTCCTAACACATAGTGAAGACAGTATGTTCCTAACGCATAGTGAAGACAGTGTGTTCCTAACGCAGAGTTGCGGTGTATGTGCATGGAGCAGAGTGAAGATAGTGTGTTCCAAGAGCAGAGTGAAGACAGTGTGTTCCAAATGCAGAGTGAAGACAGTGTGTTTCTAGAGCAGACTGAAGACAGTGTGTTCCTAGAGCAGAGTTAAGACAGTGTTCCTAATGCAAAGTTGCGGTGTATATGCATGGAGCAGAGTGAAGACAGTGTGTTCGTAGAGCAGAGTGAAGACAGTTTGTTCCTAATACAGAGTGAAAGCAGTGTGTTCCTAATACAGAGTGAAGACAGTGTGTTCCTAATGCAGAGTGAAAACACTGTGTTCCTAACGCAGAGTGAAGACAGTGTGTTCCTAGAGCAGAGTGAAGACAGTGTGTTCCTAATGCAGAGTTGCGGTGTATGTGCATGGAGCAGAGTGAAGACAGTGTGTTCCTAGAGCAGAGTGAAGACATTATGTTCCTAACGCAGAGTGAAGACAGTGTGTTTCTAGAGCAGAATGAAGACAGTGTGTTCCTAACTCAGAGTGAAGACAGTGTGTTCCTCCCGCATAGTGAAGACAGAGTGTTCCTAACGCATAGTGAAGACAGAATGTTCCTAACACAGATTTACGGTATATGTGCATGGAGCAGAGTGAAGACAGTGTGTTCCTAATTCAGCGTGAGGACAGTGTGTTCCTAAGGCAGAGTGAAGACAGTGTCTTCCTAGAGCGGAGTGAAGACAGTATGTTCCTAACGCATAGTGAAGACAGTGTGTTCCTAAGGCAGTGTGAAGACAGTGTGTTCCTAGAGCAGAGTGAAGACAGTGTTCCTAATGCAGAGTGAAGACAGTGTGTTCTTACAGCAGAATGAAGACAGGTTGTTCCTAACCAGAGAGAAGACAGTGTGTTCCTAACGCAGAGTTGCGGTGTATGTGCATGGAGCAGAGTGAAGACAGTGTGTTCCTAGAGCAGAGTGAAGACAGTGTTCCTAACGCAGAGTTGCGGTGTATGTGCATGGAGCAGAGTGAAGATAGTGTGTTCCACGAGCAGAGTGAAGACAGTGTGTTCCAATGCAGAGTGAAGACAGTGTGTTCCTAATGCAGAGTGAAGACAGTGTGTTCCTAATGCAGAGTTGTGATGTATGTGCATGGAGCAGAGTGAAGACAGTGTGTTCCTAGAGCAGAGTAAAGACATTATGTTCCTAACGCAGAGTGAAGACAGTGTGTTCCTAGAGCAGAATGAAGACAGTGTGTTCCTAGAGCAGAGTGAAGACAGTGTTCCTAACGCAGAGTTGCGGTGTATGTGCATGGAGCAGAGTGAAGACAGTGTGTTCGTAGAGCAGAGTGAAGACAGTTTGTTCCTAATACAGAGTGAAGACAGTGTGTTCCTAATACAGAGTGATGACAGTGTGTTCCTAATGCAGAGTGAATACACTGTGTTCCTAACACAGAGTGAAGACAGTGTGTTCCTAGAGCAGAGTGAAGACAGTGTGTTCCTAATGCAGAGTTGCGGTGTATGTGCATGGAGCAGAGTGAAGACAGTGTGTTCCTAGATCAGAGTGAAGGCAGTTTGTTCCTAATGCAGAGTGAAGACAGTATGTTCCTAACGCAGAGTGAAGACAGTGTGTTCCTACCGCATAGTGAAGACAGTGTGTTCCTAACACATAGTGAAGACAGTATGTTCCTAACGCATAGTGAAGACAGTGTGTTCCTAACGCAGAGTTGCGGTGTATGTGCATGGAGCAGAGTGAAGATAGTGTGTTTCAAGAGCAGAGTGAAGACAGTGTGTTCCTAATGCAGAGTGAAGACAGTGTGTTCCTAGAGCAGAGTAAAGACATTATGTTCCTAACGCAGAGTGAAGACAGTGTGTTCCTAGAGCAGAATGAAGACAGTGTGTTCCTAGAGCAGAGTGAAGACAGTGTTCCTAAGGCAGAGTTGCGGTGTATGTGCATGGAGCAGAGTGAAGACAGTGTGTTCCTAGAGCAGAGTGAAGGCAGTTTGTTCCTAATACAGAGTGAAGAAGGCGTGTTCCTAAAACAGAGTGAAGACAATGTGTTCCTAATGCAGAGTGAAGACAGTATGTTCCTAACGCAGAGTGAAGACAGTGTGTTTCTACCGCATAGTGAAGACAGTGGGTTCCTAACACATAGTGAAGACAGTATGTTCCTAACGCATAGTGAAGACAGTGTGTTCCTAACGCAGATTTGCGGTGTATGTGCATGGAGCAGAGTGAAGATAGTGTGTTTCAAGAGCAGAGTGAAGACAGTGTGTTCCTAATGCAGAGTGAAGACAGTGTGTTTCTAGAGCAGAATGAAGACAGTGTGTTCCTAGAGCAGAGTGAAGACAGTGTTCCTAACGCAGAGTTGCGGTGTATATGCATGGAGCAGAGTGAAGACAGTGTGTTCGTAGAGCAGAGTGAAGACAGTTTGTTCCTAATACAGAGTGAAGACAGTGTGTTCCTAACGCATAGTGAAGACAGTGTGTTCCTACCGCATAGTGAAGACAGTGTGTTCCTAACGCATAGTGAAGACAGAATGTTACTAACGCATAGTGAAGACAGTTTTTCCTAAGGCAGAGTTGCGGTGTATGTGCATGGAGCAGAGTGAAGACAGTGTGTGCCTAGAGCAGAGTGAAGACAGTATGTTCCTAACGCATAGTGAAGACAGTGTGTTCCTAACACAGATTTACGGTGTATGTGCATGGAGCATAGTGAAGACAGTGTGTTCCTAATTCAGCGTGAGTACAGTGTGTTCCTAAGGCAGAGTGAAGACAGTGTCTTCCTTGAGCGGAGTGAAGACAGTATGTTCCTAACGCATAGTGAAGACAGTGTGTTCCTAAGGCAGTGTGAAGACAGTGTGTTCCTAGAGCAGAGTGAAGACAGTGTGTTCCTGATGCAGAGTGAAGACAGTGTTTTCCTAGATCAGAATGAAGACAGTGTTCCTAATGCAGAGTGAAGGCAGTGTGTTCCTAATGCAGAGTGAAGACAGTGTGTTCCTAACGCAGAGTGAAGACAGTGTGTTCCTAGAGCAGAGTGAAGACAGTGTGTTCCTAATGCAGAGTTGCGGTGTATGTGCATGGAGCAGAGTGAAGACAGTGTGTTCCTAGAGCAGAGTGAAGACATTATGTTCCTAACGCAGAGTGAAGACAGTGTGTTTCTAGAGCAGAATGAAGACAGTGTGTTCCTAACTCAGAGTGAAGACAGTGTGTTCCTAATGCAGAGTTGCGGTGTATGTGCATGGAGCAGAGTGAATACAGTGTGTTCCTAGAGCAGTGTGAAGACAGTTTGTTCCTAATACAGAGTGAAGACAGTGTGTTCCTAACGCATAGTGAAGACAGTGTGTTCCTCCCGCATAGTGAAGACAGTGTGTTCCTAACGCATAGTGAAGACAGAATGTTCCTAACGCATAGTGAAGACAGTTTGTTCCTAAGGCAGAGTTGCGGTGTATGTGCATGGAGCAGAAAGAAGACAATGTGTGCCTAGAGCAGAGTGAAGACAGTATGTTCCTAACGCATAGTGAAGATAGTGTGTTCCTAACACAGATTTACGGTATATGTGCATGGAGCAGAGTGAAGACAGTGTGTTCCTAATTCAGCGTGAGGACAGTGTGTTCCTAAGGCAGAGTGAAGACAGTGTCTTCCTAGAGCGGAGTGAAGACAGTATGTTCCTAACGCATAGTGAAGACAGTGTGTTCCTAAAACAGAGTGAAGACAATGTGTTCCTAACGCAGAGTGAAGACAGTGTGTTCCTTCCGCATAGTGAGGACAGTGTGTTCCTAACACATAGTGAAGACAGTATGTTCCTAACGCATAATGAAGACAGTGTGTTCCTAACGCAGAGTTGCAGTGTATGTGCATGGAGCAGAGTGAAGATAGTGTGTTTCAAGAGCAGAGTGAAGACAGTGTGTTCCTAATGCAGAGTGAAGACAGTGTGTTTCTAGAGCAGAATGAAGACAGTGTGTTCATAGAGCAGAGTGAAGACAGTGTTCCTAATGCAGAGTTGCGGTGTATATGCATGGAGCAGAGTGAAGACAGTGTGTTCGTAGAGCAGAGTGAAGACAGTTTGTTCCTAATACAGAGTGAAGACAGTGTGTTCCTAATACAGAGTGAAGACAGTGTGTTCCTAATGCAGAGTGAATACACTGTGTTCCTAACGCAGAGTGAAGACAGTGTGTTCCTAGAGCAGAGTGAAGACAGTGTGTTCCTAATGCAGAGTTGCGGTGTATGTGCATGGAGCAGAGTGAAGACAGTGTGTTCCTAGAGCAGAGTGAAGACATTATGTTCCTAACGCAGAGTGAAGACAGTGTGTTTCTAGAGCAGAATGAAGACCGTGTGTTCCTAACTCAGAGTGAAGACAGTGTGTTCCTAATGCAGAGTTGCGGTGTATGTGCATGGAGCAGAGTGAAGACAGTGTGTTCCTAGAGCAGAGTGAAGACAGTTTGTTCCTAATACAGAGTGAAGACAGTGTGTTCCTAACGCATAGTGAAGACAGTGTGTTCCTACCGCATAGTGAAGACAGTGTGTTCCTAACGCATAGTGAAGACAGAATGTTACTAACGCATAGTGAAGACAATTTGTTCCTAAGGCAGAGTTGCGGTGTATGTGCATGGAGCAGAGTGAAGATAGTGTGTGCCTAGAGCAAAGTTTAGACAGTATGTTCCTAACGCATAGTGAAGACAGTGTGTTCCTAACACAGATTTACAGTGTATGTGCATGGAGCATAGTGAAGACAGTGTGTTCCTAATTCAGCGTGAGGACAGTGTGTTCCTAAGGCAGAGTGAAGACAGTGTCTTCCTAGGGCGGAGTGAAGACAGTATGTTCCTAACGCATAGTGAAGACAGTGTGTTCCTAAGGCAGTGTGAAGACAGTGTGTTCCTAGAGCAGAGTGAAGACAGTGTGTTCCTGATGCAGAGTGAAGACAGTGTTTTCCTAGATCAGAATGAAGACAGTGTTCGTAATGCAGAGTGAAGGCAGTGTGTTCCTAATGCAGAGTGAAGACAGTGTGTTCCTACAGCAGAATGAAGACAGGTTGTTCCTAACCAGAGAAGACAGTGTGTTCCTAACGCAGAGTTGCGGTGAATGTGCATGGAGCAGAGTGAAGACAGTGTGTTCCAAGAGCAGAGTGAAGACAGTGTGTTCCTAATTCAGAGTGAAGACAGTGTGTTCCTAATGCAGAGTGAAGACAGTGTGTTCCTAGAGCAGAGTGAAGACAGTATGTTCCTAATGCAGAGTTGCGATGTATGTGCATGGAGCAGAGTGAAGACAGTGTGTTCCTAGAGCAGAGTAAAGACATTATGTTCCTAACGCAGAGTGAAGACAGTGTGTTCCTAGAGCAGAATGAAGACAGTGTGTTCCTAGAGCAGAGTGAAGACAGTGTTCCTAACGCAGAGTTGTGGTGTATGTGCATGGAGCAGAGTGAAGACAGTGTGTTCCTAGAGCAGAGTGAAGGCAGTTTGTTCGTAATACAGAGTGAAGACAGCGTGTTCCTAAAACAGAGTGAAGACAATGTGTTTCTAATGCAGAGTGAAGACAGTATGTTCCTAACGCAGAGTGAAGACAGTGTGTTCCTACCGCATAGTGAAGACAGTGTGTTCCTAACACATAGTGAAGACAGTATGTTCCTAACGCATATTGAAGACAGTGTGTTCCTAACGCAGAGTTGCGGTGTATGTGCATGGAGCAGAGTGAAGATAGTGTGTTCCAAGAGCAGAGTGAAGACAGTGTGTTCCAAATGCAGAGTGAAGACAGTGTGTTTCTAGAGCAGACTGAAGACAGTGTGTTCCTAGAGCAGAGTTAAGACAGTGTTCCTAACGCAAAGTTGCGGTGTATATGCATGGAGCAGAGTGAAGACAGTGTGTTCGTAGAGCAGAGTGAAGACAGTTTGTTCCTAATACAGAGTGAAAGCAGTGTGTTCCTAATACAGAGTGAAGACAGTGTGTTCCTAATGCAGAGTGAAAACACTGTGTTCCTAACGCAGAGTGAAGACAGTGTGTTCCTAGAGCAGAGTGAAGACAGTGTGTTCCTAATGCAGAGTTGCGGTGTATGTGCATGGAGCAGAGTGAAGACAGTGTGTTCCTAGAGCAGAGTGAAGACATTATGTTCCTAACGCAGAGTGAAGACAGTGTGTTTCTAGAGCAGAATGAAGACAGTGTGTTCCTAACTCAGAGTGAAGACAGTGTGTTCCTCCCGCATAGTGAAGACAGAGTGTTCCTAACGCATAGTGAAGACAGAATGTTCCTAACACAGATTTACGGTATATGTGCATGGAGCAGAGTGAAGACAGTGTGTTCCTAATTCAGCGTGAGGACAGTGTGTTCCTAAGGCAGAGTGAAGACAGTGTCTTCCTAGAGCGGAGTGAAGACAGTATGTTCCTAACGCATAGTGAAGACAGTGTGTTCCTAAGGCAGTGTGAAGACAGTGTGTTCCTAGAGCAGAGTGAAGACAGTGTTCCTAATGCAGAGTGAAGACAGTGTGTTCTTACAGCAGAATGAAGACAGGTTGTTCCTAACCAGAGAGAAGACAGTGTGTTCCTAACGCAGAGTTGCGGTGTATGTGCATGGAGCAGAGTGAAGACAGTGTGTTCCAAGAGCAGAGTGAAGACAGTGTGTTCCTAATGCAGAGTGAAGACAGTGTGTTCCTAATGAAGAGTGAAGACAGTGTGTTCCTAGAGCAGAGTGAAGACAGTGTGTTCCTAATGCAGAGTTGCGATGTATGTGCATGGAGCAGAGTGAAGACAGTGTGTTCCTAGAGCAGAGTAAATACATTATGTTCCTAACGCAGAGTGAAGACAGTGTGTTCCTAGAGCAGAATGAAGACAGTGTGTTCCTAGAGCAGAGTGAAGACAGTGTTCCTAACGCAGAGTTGCGGTGTATGTGCATGGAGCAGAGTGAAGACAGTGTGTTCGTAGAGCAGAGTGAAGACAGTTTGTTCCTAATACAGAGTGAAGACAGTGTGTTCCTAATACAGAGTGAAGACAGTGTGTTCCTAATGCAGAGTGAATACACTGTGTTCCTAACACAGAGTGAAGACAGTGTGTTCCTAGAGCAGAGTGAAGACAGTGTGTTCCTAATGCAGAGTTGCGGTGTATGTGCATGGAGCAGAGTGAAGACAGTGTGTTCCTAGATCAGAGTGAAGGCAGTGTGTTCCTAATGCAGAGTGAAGACAGTATGTTCCTAACGCAGAGTGAAGACAGTGTGTTCCTACCGCATAGTGAAGACAGTGTGTTCCTAACACATAGTGAAGACAGTATGTTCCTAACGCATAGTGAAGACAGTGTGTTCCTAACGCAGAGTTGCGGTGTATGTGCATGGAGCAGAGTGAAGATAGTGTGTTTCAAGAGCAGAGTGAAGACAGTGTGTTCCTAATGCAGAGTGAAGACAGTGTGTTTCTAGAGCAGAATGAAGACAGTGTGTTCCTAGAGCAGAGTGAAGACAGTGTTCCTAACGCAGAGTTGCGGTGTATGTGCATGGAGCAGAGTGAAGACAGTGTGTTCCTAGAGCAGAGTGAAGGCAGTTTGTTCCTAATACAGAGTGAAGAAGGCGTGTTCCTAAAACAGAGTGAAGACAATGTGTTCCGAATGCAGAGTGAAGACAGTATGTTCCTAACGCAGAGTGAAGACAGTGTGTTCCTACCGCATAGTGAAGACAGTGGGTTCCTAACACATAGTGAAGACAGTATGTTCCTAACGCATAGTGAAGACAGTGTGTTCCTAACGCAGAGTTGCGGTGTATGTACATGGAGCAGAGTGAAGATAGTGTGTTCCTAGAGCAGAGTGAAGACAGGTTGTTCCTAACCAGAGAAGACAGTGTGTTCCTAACGCAGAGTTGCGGTGAATGTGCATGGAGCAGAGTGAAGACAGTGTGTTCCAATGCAGAGTGAAGACAGTCTGTTCCTAATGCAGAGTGAAGACAGTGTGTTCCTAGAGCAGAGTGAAGACAGTGTGTTCCTAAAGCAGAGTTGCGGTGTATGTGCATGGAGCAGAATGAAGACTGTGTGTTCCTAGAGCAGAGTAAAGACATTATGTTCCTAACACAGAGTGAAGACAGTGTGTTCCTAGAGCAGAATGAAGACAGTGTGTTCCTAGAGCAGAGTGAAGACAGTGTACCTAACGCAGAGTTGCGGTGTATGTGCATGGAGCAGAGTGAAGACAGTGTGTTCCTAGAGCAGAGTGAAGGCAGTTTGTTCCTAATACAGAGTGAAGACAGTGTGTTCCTAAAACAGAGTGAAGACAATGTGTTCCTAACGCAGAGTGAAGACAGTGTGCTCCTACCGCATAGTGAAGACAGTGTGTTCCTAACACATAGTGAAGACAGTATGTTCCTAACGCATAGTGAAGACAGTGTGTTCCTAACGCAGATTTGCGGTGTATGTGCATGGAGCAGAGTGAAGATAGTGTGTTTCAAGAGCAGAGTGAAGACAGTGTGTTCCTAATGCAGAGTGAAGACAGTGTGTTTCTAGAGCAGAATGAAGACAGTGTGTTCCTAGAGCAGAGTGAAGACAGTGTTCCAAACGCAGAGTTGCGGTGTATATGCTTGGAGCAGAGTGAAGACAGTGTGTTCGTAGGGCAGAGTGTAGACAGTTTGTTCCTAATACAGAGTGAAGACAGTGTGTTCCTAACGCATAGTGAAGACAGTGTGTTCCTACCGCATAGTGAAGACAGTGTGTTCCTAACGCATAGTGAAGACAGAATGTTACTAACGCATAGTGAAGACAGTTTTTCCTAAGGCAGAGTTGCGGTGTATGTGCATGGAGCAGAGTGAAGACAGTGTGTGCCTAGAGCAGAGTGAAGACAGTATGTTCCTAACGCATAGTGAAGACAGTGTGTTCCTAACACAGATTTACGGTGTATGTGCATGGAGCATAGTGAAGACAGTGTGTTCCTAATTCAGCGTGAGGACAGTGTGTTCCTAAGGCAGAGTGAAGACAGTGTCTTCCTAGAGCGGAGTGAAGACAGTATGTTCCTAACGCATAGTGACGACAGTGTGTTCCTAAGGCAGTGTGAAGACAGTGTGTTCCTAGAGCAGAGTGAAGACAGTGTGTTCCTGATGCAGAGTGAAGACAGTGTTTTCCTGGATCAGAATGAAGACAGTGTTCCTAATGCAGAGTGAAGGCAGTGTGTTCCTAATGCAGAGTGAAGACAGTGTGTTCCTAACGCAGAGTGAAGACAGTGTGTTCCTAGAGCAGAGTGAAGACAGTGTGTTCCTAATGCAGAGTTGCGGTGTATGTGCATGGAGCAGAGTGAAGACAGTGTGTTCCTAGAGCAGAGTGAAGACATTATGTTCCTAACGCAGAGTGAAGACAGTGTGTTTCTAGAGCAGAATGAAGACAGTGTGTTCCTAACTCAGAGTGAAGACAGTGTGTTCCTAATGCAGAGTTGCAGTGTATGTGCATGGAGCAGAGTGAATACAGTGTGTTCCTAGAGCAGTGTGAAGACAGTTTGTTCCTAATAGAGAGTGAAGACAGTGTGTTCCTAACGCATAGTGAAGACAGTGTGTTCCTCCCGCATAGTGAAGACAGTGTGTTCCTAACGCATAGTGAAGACAGAATGTTCCTAACGCATAGTGAAGACAGTTTGTTCCTAAGGCAGAGTTGCGGTGTATGTGCATGGAGCAGACAGAAGACAATGTGTGCCTAGAGCAGAGTGAAGACAGTATGTTCCTAACGCGTAGTGAAGATAGTGTGTTCCTAACACAGATTTACGGTATATGTGCATGGAGCAGAGTGAAGACAGTGTGTTCCTAATTCAGCGTGAGGACAGTGTGTTCCTAAGGCAGAGTGAAGACAGTGTCTTCCTAGAGCGGAGTGAAGACAGTATGTTCCTAACGCATAGTGAAGACAGTGTGTTCCTAAGGCAGTGTGAAGACAGTGTGTTCCTAGAGCAGAGTGAAGACAGTGTTCCTAATGCAGAGTGAAGACAGTGTGTTCTTACAGCAGAATGAAGACAGGTTGTTCCTAACCAGAGAGAAGACAGTGTGTTCCTAACGCAGAGTTGCGGTGTATGTGCATGGAGCAGAGTGAAGACAGTGTGTTCCAAGAGCAGAGTGAAGACAGTGTGTTCCTAATGCAGAGTGAAGACAGTGTGTTCCTAATGCAGAGTGAAGACAGTGTGTTCCTAGAGCAGAGTGAAGACAGTGTGTTCCTAATGCAGAGTAGCGATGTATGTGCATGGAGCAGAGTGAAGACAGTGTGTTCCTAGAGCAGAGTAAAGACATTATGTTCCTAACGCAGAGTGAAGACAGTGTGTTCCTAGAGCAGAATGAAGACAGTGTGTTCCTAGAGCAGAGTGAAGACAGTGTTCCTAAGGCAGAGTTGGGGTGTATGTGCATGGAGCAGAGTGAAGACAGTGTGTTCGTAGAGCAGAGTGAAGACAGTTTGTTCCTAATACAGAGTGAAGACAGTGTGTTCCTAATACAGAGTGAAGACAGTGTGTTCCTAATGCAGAGTGAATACACTGTGTTCCTAACACAGAGTGAAGACAGTGTGTTCCTAGAGCAGAGTGAAAACAGTGTGTTCCTAATGCAGAGTTGCAGTGTATGTGCATGGAGCAGAGTGAAGACAGTGTGTTCCTAGATCAGAGTGAAGGCAGTTTGTTCCTAATACAGAGTGAAGACAGTGTGTTCCTAAAACAGAGTGAAGACAATGTGTTCCTAATGCAGAGTGAAGACAGTATGTTCCTAACGCAGAATGAAGACAGTGTGTTCCTACCGCATAGTGAAGACAGTGTGTTCCTAACACATAGTGAAGACAGTATGTTCCTAACGCATAGTGAAGACAGTGTGTTCCTAACGCAGAGTTGCGGTGTATGTGCATGGAGCAGAGTGAAGATAGTGTGTTCCAAGAGCAGAGTGAAGACAGTGTGTTCCTAATGCAGAGTGAAGACAGTGTGTTCCTAGAGCAGAGTAAAGACATTATGTTCCTAATGCAGAGTGAAGACAGTGTGTTCCTAGAGCAGAATGAAGACAATGTGTTCCTAGAGCAGAGTGAAGACAGTGTTCCTAACGCAGAGTTGCGGTGTATGTGCATGGAGCAGAGTGAAGACAGTGTGTTCCTAGAGCAGAGTGAAGGCAGTTTGTTCCTAATACAGAGTGAAGAAGGCGTGTTCCTAAAACAGAGTGAAGACAATGTGTTCCTAATGGAGAGTGAAGACAGTATGTTCCTAACGCAGAGTGAAGACAGTGTGTTCCTACCGCATAGTGAAGACAGTGGGTTCCTAACACATAGTGAAGACAGTATGTTCCTAACGCATAGTGAAGACTGTGTGTTCCTAACGCAGAGTTGCGGTGTATGTGCATGGAGCAGAGTGAAGATAGTGTGTTCCACGAGCAGAGTGAAGACAGTGTGTTCCAATGCAGAGTGAAGACAGTCTGTTCCTAATGCAGAGTGAAGACAGTGTGTTCCTAGAGCAGAGTGAAGACAGTGTGTTCCTAATGCAGAGTTGCGGTGTATGTGCATGGAGCAGAGTGAAGACAGTGTGTTCCTAGAGCAGAGTAAAGACATTATGTTCCTAACACAGAGTGAAGACAGTGTGTTCCTAGAGCAGAATGAAGACAGTGTGTTCCTAGAGCAGAGTGAAGACAGTGTACCTAACGCAGAGTTGCGGTGTATGTGCATGGGGCAGAGTGAAGACAGTGTGTTCCTAGAGCAGAGTGAAGGCAGTTTGTTCCTAATACAGAGTGAAGACAGTGTGTTCCTAAAACAGAGTGAAGACAATGTGTTCCTAACGCAGAGTGAAGACAGTGTGCTCCTACCGCATAATGAAGACAGTGTGTTCCTAACACATAGTGAAGACAGTAAGTTCCTAACGCATAGTGAAGACAGTGTGTTCCTAACGCAGATTTGCGGTGTATGTGCATGGAGCAGAGTGAAGATAGTGTGTTTCAAGAGCAGAGTGAAGACAGTGTGTTCCTAATGCAGAGTGAAGACAGTGTGTTTCTAGAGCAGAATGAAGACAGTGTGTTCCTAGAGCAGAGTGAAGACAGTGTTCCTAACGCAGAGTTGCGGTGTATATGCATGGAGCAGAGTGAAGACAGTGTGTTCGTAGAGCAGAGTGAAGACAGTTTGTTCCTAATACAGAGTGAAGACAGTGTGTTCCTAACACAGATTTACGGTGTATGTGCATGGAGCATAGTGAAGACAGTGTGTTCCTAATTCAGCGTGAGGACAGTGTGTTCCTAAGGCAGAGTGAAGACAGTGTCTTCCTAGAGCGGAGTGAAGACAGTATGTTCCTAACGCATAGTGAAGACAGTGTGTTCCTAAGGCAGTGTGAAGACAGTGTGTTCCTAGAGCAGAGTGAAGACAGTGTGTTCCTGATGCAGAGTGAAGACAGTGTTTTCCTAGATCAGAATGAAGACAGTGTTCCTAATGCAGAGTGAAGGCAGTGTGTTCCTAATGCAGAGTGAAGACAGTGTGTTCCTACAGCAGAATGAAGACAGGTTGTTCCTAACCAGAGAGAAGACAGTGTGTTCCTAACGCAGAGTTGCGGTGTATGTGCATGGAGCAGAGTGAAGACAGTGTGTTCCAAGAGCAGAGTGAAGACAGTGTGTTCCTAATGCAGAGTGAAGACAGTGTGTCCCTAATGTAGAGTGAAGACAGTGTGTTCCTAGAGCAGAGTGAAGACAGTGTGTTCCTAATGCAGAGTTGCGATGTATGTGCATGTTGCAGAGTGAAGATAGTGTGTTCCTAGAGCAGAGTAAAGACATTATGTTCCTAACGCAGAGTGAAGACAGTGTGTTCCTAGAGCAGAATGAAGACAGTGTGTTCCTAGAGCAGAGTGAAGACAGTGTGTTCCTAACGCAGAGTTGCGGTGTATGTGCATGGAGCAGAGTGAAGACAGTGTGTTCCTAGATCAGAGTGAAGGCAGTTTGTTCCTAATACAGAGTGAAGACAGTGTGTTCCTAAAACCGAGTGAAGACAATGTGTTCCTAATGCAGAGTGATGACAGTATGTTCCTAACGCAGAGTGAAGACAGTGTGTTCCTACCGCACAGTGAAGACAGTGTGTTCCTAACACATAGTGAAGACAGTATGTTCCTAACGCATAGTGAAGACAGTGTGTTCCTAACGCAGATTTGCGGTGTATGTGCATGGAGCAGAGTGAAGATAGTGTGTTCCAAGAGCAGAGTGAAGACAGTGTGTTCCTAATGCAGAGTGAAGACAGTATGTTCCTAATGCAGAGTGAAGACTGTGTGTTCCTAGAGCAGAGTGAAGACAGTGTGTTCCTAGAGCAGAATGAAGACAGGGTGTTCCTACCGCATAGTGAAGACAGTGTGTTCCTAATGCAGAGTGAAGACAGGGTGTTCCTAGAGCAGAGTGAAGACAGTGTGTTCCTAACGCAGAGTTGCGGTGTATGTGCATGGAGCAGAGTGAAGACAGTCTGTTCCTAGAGCAGAGTGAAGACAGTGTGTTCCTAGAGCAGAGTGAAGACAGTGTGTTCCTAACGCAGAGTTACGGTGTATGTGCATGGAGCAGAGTGAAGACAGTGTGTTTTTAATTCAGCGTGAGGACAGTGTGTTCCTAAGGCAGAGTGAAGACAGTGTCTTTCTAGAGCAGAGTGAAGACAGTGTGTTCCTAACGCATAGTGAAGACAGTGTGTTCCTAGCGCAGAGTGAAGACGACTGTGTGTTCCTAATGCAGAGTTAATACAGTATGTTCCTAATGCAGAGTGAAGACAGTGTGTTCCTAATGCAGAGTGAAGACAGTTTGTTCCTAGAGCAGAGTGAAGACAGTGTGTTCTTAACGCAGAGTTGCGGTGCATGTGCAAGGAGCGGATTGAAGACAGTGTGTTCCTAGAGCAGAGTGAAGACAGTATGTTCCTAACGTATAGTGAAGACAGTGTGTTCCTAACGCAGAGTTGCGGTGTACGTGCATGGAGCAGAGTGAAGACAGTGCGTTCCTAGAGCAGAGTGAAGACAGTGTTTTCCTAGAGCAGAATGAAGACAGTGTGTTCCTAATACAGAGTGAAGACAGTGTGTTCCTAGAGCAGAGTGAAGACAGTGTGTTCCTAGAGCAGAGTGAAGACAGTGTTCCTAACGCAGAGTTGCGGTGTATATGCATGGAGCAGAGTGAAGACAGTGTGTTCGTAGAGCAGAGTGAAGACAGTGTTCCTAACGCAGAGTTGCTGTGTATGTGCATGGAGCAGAGTGAAGATAGTGTGTTCCAAGAGCAGAGTGAAGACAGTGTGTTCCTAATGCAGAGTGAAGACAGTGTGTTCCTAGAGCAGAGTAAAGACATTATGTTCCTAACGCAGAGTGAAGACAGTGTGTTCCTAGAGCAGAATGAAGACAGTGTGTTCCTAGAGCAGAGTGAAGACAGTGTTCCTAACGCAGAGTTGCGGTGTATGTGCATGGAGCAGAGTGAAGACAGTGTGTTCCTAGAGCAGAGTAAAGGCAGTTTGTTCCTATTACAGAGTGAAGAAGGCGTGTTCCTAAAACAGAGTGAAGACAATGTGTTCCTAATGCAGAGTGAAGACAGTATGTTCCTAACGCAGAGTGAAGACAGTGTGTTCCTACCGCATAGTGAAGACAGTGGGTTCCTAACACATAGTGAAGACAGTATGTTCCTAACGCATAGAGAAGACAGTGTGTTCCTAACGCAGAGTTGCGGTGTATGTGCATGGAGCAGAGTGAAGACAGTGTGTTCCTAGAGCAGAGTGAAGACAGTGTGTTCCTAGAGCAGAGTGATGACAGTGTGTTCCTAGAGCAGAGTGAATACAGTGTGTTCCTAATGCAGAGTTGCGGTGTATCTGCATGGAGCAGTGTGAAGACAGGGTGTTCCTAGAGCAGAGTGAAGACAGTGTGTTCCTAATGCACAGTTGCGGTGTATATCCATGAAGCAGAGTGAAGACAGTGTGTTCCTAGAGCAGAGTGAAGACAGTGTGTTCCTACAGCAGAGTGAAGACAGTGTGTTCCTAACGCATAGTGAAGACAGTTGTTCCTAAGGCAGAGTGAAGACAGTGTGTTCCTAGAGCAGAGTGAGGATTGTATGTTCCTAACGCAGAGTGAATACAGTGTGTTCCTAACGCAGAGTTGCAGTGTATGTGCATGGAACAGAGTGAAGACAGTGTTTTCCTAGAGCAGAGTGAAGACAGTGTGTTCCTAATGCAGAGTTAATACAGTATGTTCCTACAGCAGAGTGAAGACATTGTGTTCATAATGCAGAGTGAAGATAGTGTGTTCCTAATGCAGAGTGAAGACAGTGTGTTCCTAATGCAGAGTGAAGACAGTGTGTTCCTGATGCAGAGTGAAGACAGTGTGTTCCTAGAGAAGAGTGAAGACAGTATGTTCCTAACGCAGAGTGAAGACAGTGTTTTCCTAGAAGAGAAAGAAAAGAGTGTTTTCCTAGAGCAGAGTGAAGACAGTGTGTTCCTAATGCATAGTGAAGACAGTGTGTTCCTAATGCAGAGTGATGACAGTGTGTTCCTAGAGCAGAGTGAATACAGTATGTTCCTAAAGCAGAGTGAAGACAGTGTGTTCCTAAGGAGAAAGAAAACAGTGTGTTCCTAGAGCAGAGTGAAGACAGTGTGTTCCTAATGCAGAGTGAAATACAGTGTGTTCCTAGAGCAGAGTGAAGACAGTGTGTTCCTAACGCAGAGTTGCGGTGTATGTGCATGGAGCAGAGTGAAGACAGTGTGTGCCTAGAACAGAGTGAAGACAGTATGCTCCTAACGCATAGTGTAGACAGTGTGTTCCTAACCCAGAGTTACGGTGTATGTGCATGGAGCAGAGTGAAGACAGTGTGTTTTTAATTTAGCGTGAAGATAGTGTGTTCCTAAGGCAGAGTGAAGACAGTGTCTTTCTAGAGCAGAGTGAAGACAGTGTGTTCCTAACGCATAGTGAAGACAGTGTGTTCCTAGCGCAGAGTGAAGACAGTGTGTTCCTAAAGCAGAGTAATACAGTATGTTCCTGATGCAGAGTGAAGACAGTGTGTTCCTAATGAAGAGTGAAGACAGTTTGTTCCTAGAGCAGAGTGAAGACCGTGTGTTCCTAACGCAGAGTTGCGGTGTACGTGCATGGAGCAGATTGAAGACTGTGTGTTCCCAGAGCAGTGTGAAGACAGTATGTTCCTAAGGCAGAGTGACACAGTGCGTTCCTAACGCAGAGTTGTGAAGTATGTGCATGGAGCAGAGTGAAGACAGTGTGTTCCTAGAGCAGAGTGAAGACAGTGTGTTCCTCGAGCAGAGTGAAGACAGTGTGTTCCTAACAAAGAGTTGCGGTGTACGTGCATGGAGCAGAGTGAAGACAGTGTTTTCCTAGAGCAGAATGAAGACAGTGTGTTCCTAACGCAGAGTGAAGACAGTGCGTTCCTAACGCAGAGTTGTGAAGTATGTGCATGGAGCAGAGTGAAGACAGTGTGTTCCTAGAGCAGAGTGAAGACAGTGTGTTCCTAGAGCAGAAAAAGACAGTAAGTTCCTTCAGCAGAGTGAAGACAGTGTGTTCCTAGAGCAGAATGAAGACAGTGTGTTCCTAATGCACAGTGAAGACCGTGTGTTCCTATGCAGAGTGAAGACAGTGTGTTCTTAATGCAGAGTGAAGACAGTGTCTTCCTAGAGCAGAGTGAAGACAGTGTGTTCCTAACGAATATGGAATACAGTGTGTACCTAACGCATAGTGAAAACAGTATGTTCCTAACGCATAGTAAAGACAGTGTGTTCCAAACGCAGAGTTGCGGTGTATGTGCATGGAGCACAATGAAGACAGTGTTTTCCTAGAGCAGAGTGAAGACAGTGTGTTCCTAACGCATAGTGAAGACAGTGTGTTCCTAATGCAGCGTGAGGACAATGTGTTCCTAAGGCAGAGTGAAGGCAGTGTCTTCCTAGAGCTGAGTGAAGACAGTGTGTTCCTAACGCATAGTGAAGACAGTGTGTTCCTAATGCATAGTGAAGACAGTTTCTTCGGAGCGTAGAGTGAAGACAGTGTGTTCCTAACGCATAGTGAAGACAGTGTGTTCCTAAGGCAGAGTGAAGACAGTGTGTTCCTAATGCAGAGTGAAGACAGTGTGTTCCTAGAGCAGAATAAAGACAGTGTTCCTAATGCAGAGTGAAGGCAGTGTGTTCCTAGTGCAGAGTGAAGACAGTGTGTTCCTACAGCAGAATGAAGAAAGTTTGTTCCTAACGCAGAGTGAAGACAGTGTGCTCCTAATGCAGAGTTGCGGTGTATGTGCATGGAGCAGAGTGAAGACAGTGTGTTCCTAGAGCAGAGTGAAGACAGTGTGTTCCTAGAGCAGAGTGAAGACAGTGTGTTCCTAGAGCAGAGTGAAGACAGTGTGTTCCTAATGCAGAGTTGCGGTGTATCTGCATGGAGCAGAGTGAAGACAGTGTGTTCCTAGAGCAGAGTGAAGACATTATGTTCCTAACGCAGAGTGAAGACAGTGTGTTTCTAGAGCAGAATGAAGACAGTGTGTTCCTAACGCAGAGTGAAGACAGTGTGTTCCTAACGCAGAGTTGCGGTGTATGTGCATGGAGCAGAGTGAAGACAGTGTGTTCCTAGAGCAGAGTGAAGACAGTTTGTTCCTAATACAGAGTGAAGACAGTGTGTTCCTAATGCAGAGTGAAGACAGTGTGTTCCTAACGCATAGTGAAGACAGTGTGTTCCTAACACAGAGTGAAGACAGTGTGTTCCTAACACATACTGAAGACAGTATGTTCCTAACGCATAGTGAAGACAGTGTGTTCCTAACGCAGAGTTGCGGTGTATGTGCATGGAGCAGAGTGAAGACAGTGTGTTCCAAGAGCAGAGTGAAGACACTGTGTTCCTAATGCAGAGTGAAGACAGTGTGTTCCTAATGCAGAGTGAAGACAGTGTGTTCCTAGAGCAGAGTGAAGACAGTGTGCTCCTAATGCAGAGTGAAGACAGTGTGTTCCTAGAGCAGAGTGAAGAGAGTGTGTTCCTAACGCAGAGTTGTGGTGTACGTGCATGGAGCAGAGTGAAGCCAGTGTGTTCCTAGAGCAGAGTGAAGACAGTATGTTCCTACTGCAGAGTGAAGACCGTGTGTTCCTAATGCAGAGTGAAGACAGTGTGTTTCTCGAGAAGACTGAAGACAGTGTGTTCCTAAAGCACAGTTGCCGTGTATGTGCATGGAGCAGAGTGAAGACAGAATATTCCTAACGCATAGTGAAAAAGTGTGTTCCTAGAGCAGAATGAAGACAGTTTGTTCCTAACGTAGAGTGAAGACAGTGTGTTCCAAACGCAGAGTTGCGGTGTATGTCCATGGAGCAGAGTGAAGACAGTGTGTTCCTAGCGCAGAGTGAAGACAGTGTGTTTCTAATGCCTAGTTAATACAATATGTTCCTACAGCAGAGTGAAGACAGTGTGTTCCTAACAAAGAGTTGCTGTGTAGGTGCATGGGGCAGAGTGAAGACAGTGTGTTCCTAGAGTAGAGTGAAGACAGTGTGTTCTTAATGCAGAGTGAAGACAGTGTGTTCCTAATGCAGAGTGAAGACAGTGTGTTCCTAAAGCAGAGTGAAGACAGTGTGTTCTTAGAGCAGAGTGAAGACAGTGTGTTCCTAACTCAGAGTTGCCGTGTACGTGCATGGAGCAGATTGAAGACTGTGTGTTCCTAGAGCAGTGTGAAGAGAGTATGTTCCTAAGGCAGAGTGAAGACAGAGGGTTTCTAGAGCAGAATGAAGACAGTGTGTTCCTAACGCAGAGTTGCGGTGTATGTGCATGGAGCGGATTGAAGACAGTGTGTTCCTTGAGCAGAGTGAAGACAGTTTGTTCCTAATACAGAATGAAGACAGTGTGTTCCTAATGCAGAGTGAAGACAGTGTGTTCCTAATGCAGAGTGAAGACTGTGTTCCTAGAGCAGAGTGAAGACAGTGTGTTCCTATCACAGAGTTGCGGTGTATGTGCATGGAGCAGAGTGAAGACAGTGTGTTCCTAGAGCAGAGTGAAGACAGTGTGTTCCTAGAGCAGAGTGAAGACAGTGTGTTCCTAACACAGAGTTGTGGTGTATGTGCATGGAGCAGAGTGAAGACAGTGTGTGCCTAGAGTAGAATGAAGACAGTATGTTCCTAACGCATAGTGAAGACAGTGTGTTCCTAACACAGAGTTACGGTGTATGTGCATTGAGCAGAGTGAAGACAGTGTGTTTTTAATTCAGCGTGAGGACAGTGTGTTCCTAAGGCAGAGTGAAGACAGTGTCTTTCTAGAGCAGAGTGAAGACAGTGTGTTCCTAACGCATAGTGAAGACAGTGTGTTCCTAGCGCAGAGTGAAGACAGTGTGTTCCTAATGCAGAGTTAATACAGTATGTTCCTAATGCAGAGTGAAGACAGTGTGTTCCTAATGCAGAGTGAAGACAGTTTGTTCCTAGAGCAGAGTGAAGACAGTGTGTTCCTAACGCACAGTTGCGGTGTACGTGCATGGAGCAGAGTGAAGACAGTGTGTTCCTAGAGCAGAGTGAAGACAGTGTGTTCCTAATGCAGAGTGAAGACAGTGAGTTCTTAATTCAGAGTGAAGACAGTGTGTTATTAGAACAGAATGAAGACAGTAAGTTCCTTCAGCAGAGTGAAGACAGTGTGTTCCTAGAGCAGAATGAAGACAGTGTGTTCCTAATGCACAGTGAAGACCATGTGTTCCTATGCAGAGTGAAGACACTATGTTCTTAATGCAGAGTGAAGACAGTGTCTTCCTAGATCAGAGTGAAGACAGAGTGTTCCTAACGAATAGGGAAGACAGTGTGTACCTAAAGCATAGTGAAAACAGTATGTTCCTAACGCATAGTGAAGACAGTGTGTTCCTAACGCAGAGTTGCGGTGTATGTGCATGGAGGACAATGAAGACAGTGTTTTCCTAGAGCAGAGTGAAGACAGTGTGTTCCTAACGCATAGTGAAGACAGTGTGTTCCTAATGCAGCGTGAGGACAATGTGTTCCTATGGCAGAGTGAAGGCAGTGTCTCCCTAGAGCAGAGTGAGACAGTGTGTTCCTAACGCATAGTGAAGGCAGTGTGTTCCTAATGCAGAGTGAAAACAGTGTGTTCCTACAGCAGAATGAAGACAGTTTGTTCCTAACGCAGAGTGAAGACAGTGTGTTCCTAACGCAGAGTTGTGGTGTATGTGCATGGAGCAGAGTGAAAACAGTGTGTTCCTAGAGCAGAGTGAAGACAGTGTGTTCCTAGAGCAGATGAGGACAGTGTGTTCCTAATGCAGAGTTGCGGTGTATGTGCATGGAGCAGAGTGAAGACAGTGTGTTCCTAGAGCAGAGTGAAGACATTATGTTCCTAACGCAGAGTGAAGACAGTGTTTCTAGACCAGAATGTAGACAGTGTGTTCCTAACGCAAAGTGAAGATAGTGTGTTCCTAACGCAGAGTTGCGGTGTATGTGCATGGAGCAGAGTGAAGACAGTGTGTTCCTAGAGCAGAGTGAAGACATTTTGTTCCTAATACAGAGTGAAGACAGTGTGTTCCTAATGCAGAGTGAAGACAGTTTGTTCCTGATGCAGAGTGAAGACAGTGTGTTCCTACCGCATAGTGAAGACAGTGTGTTCCTAACGCATAGTGAAGACAGTGTGTTCCTAACGCAGAGTTGCGTTGTATGTGCATGGAGCAGAGTGAAGACAGTGTGTGCCTAGAGCAGAGTGAAGACAGTATGTTTTTAACGCATAGTGAAGACAGTGTGTTCCTAACGCAGAGTTACTGTGTATGTGAATGGAGCAGAGTGAAGACAGTGTGTTCCTAATTCAGCGTGAGGACAGTGTGTTAAAGGCAGATGAAGACAGTGTCTTCCTAAGCAGAGTGAAGACAGTGTGTTCCTAACGCATAGTGAAGACAGTGTGTTCCTAATGCATAGTGAAGACAGTGTCTTCCTAGAGCAGAGTGAAGACAGTATGTTCCTAACGCATAGTGAAGACAGTGTGTTCCTAAGGCAGTGTGAAGACCATGTGTTCCTGGAGCAGAGTGAAGACAGTGTGTTCCTAACGTAGAGTGAAGACAGTGTGTTCGTAAGGCATAGTGAAACAGTGTGTTCGTAATGCATAGTGAAGACAGTGTGCTCCTAATGCAGAGTGAAGACAGTGTGTTCCTAGAGCAGAGTGAGACATTGTGTTCCTAACGCAGAGTTGCGGTGTATGTGCATGAAGCAGAGTGAAGACAGTGTGTTCCTAGAACAGAGTGAGGACAGTGAGTTCCTAGAGCAGAGTGAAGACAGTGTGTGCCTAACGCATAGTGAAGACAGTTGTTCCTAAGGCAGAGTGAAGACAGTGTGTTCCTAGAGCAGAGTGAGGACTGTATGTTCCTAACGCAGAGTGAAGACAGTGTGTTCCTAACGCAGAGTTGCAGTGTATGTACATGGAGCAGAGTAAAGACAGTGTTTTCCTAGAGCAGAGTGAAGACAGTGTGTTCCTAATGCAGAGTTAATACAGTATGTTCCTACAGCAGAGTGAAGACAGTGTGTTCTTACCAAAGAGTTGCTGAGTATGTGCCTGGAGCAGAGTGAAGACATTGTGTTCCTAATGCAGAGTGAAGACAGTGTGTTCCTAATGCAGAGTGAAGACAGTGTGTTCCTTATGCAGAGTGAAGACAGTGTGTTCCTGATGCAGAGTGAAGACAGTGTGTTCCTGATGCAGAGTGAAGACAGTGTGTTCTTAGAGAAGAGTGAAGACAGTATGTTCCTAACGCAGAGTGAAGACAGTGTGTTCCTAGAAGAGAAAGAAAATAGTGTTTTCCTAGAGCAGAGTGAAGACAGTGTGTTCCTAATGCATAGTGAAGACAGTGTGTTCCTAATGCAGAGTGAAGACAGTGTGTACCTGATGAAGAGTGAAGACAGTGTGTTCCTAGAGCAGAGTGAATACAGTATGTTCCTAAAGCAGAGTGAAGACAGTGTGTTCCTAGAGGAGAAAGAAAACAGTGTGTTCCTAGAGCAGAGTGAAGACAGTGTGTTCCTAATGCAGACTGAAGACAGTGTGTTCCTAGAGCAGAGTGAAGACACTGTGTTCCTAACGCAGAGTTGCGATGTATGTGCATGGAGCAGAGTGAAGACAGTGTGTGCCTAGAGCAGAGTGAAGACAGTTTGTTCCTAATACAGAGTGAAGACAGTGTGTTCCTAATGCAGAGTGAAGAGAGTGTGTTCCTAACGCTTAGTGAAGACAGTGTGTTCCTAACACAGAGTGAAGACAGTGTGTTCCTAACACATACTGAAGACAGTATGTTCCTAACGCATAGTGAAGACAGTGTGTTCCTAGCACAGAGTTGCGGTGTATGTAACGCATAGTAAAGCCAGTGTGTTCCTAACGCAGAGTTGCAGTGTATGTGCATGGAGCAGAGTGAAGACAGTGTGTTCCAAGAGCAGAGTGAAGCGAGTGTGTTCCTAATGCAGAGTGAAGACAGTGTGTTCCTAATGCAGAGTCAAGACAGTGTGTTCCTAGAGCAGAGTGAAGACAGTGTGCTCCTAATGCAGAGTGAAGACAGTGTGTTCCTAGAGCAGAGTGAAGAGAGTGTGTTCCTAACGCAGAGTTGTGGTGTACGTTTATGGAGCAGAGTGAAGCCAGTGTGTTCCTAGTGCAGAGTGAAGACAGTATGTTCCTACTGCAGAGTGAATACCGTGTGTTCCTAATGCAGAGTGAAGACAGTGTGTTCCTCGAGAAGACTGAAGACAGTGTGTTCCTAACGCACAATTGCGGTGTATGTGCATGGAGCAGAGTGAAGACAGAATATTCCTAACGCATAGTGAAGAAAGTGTGTTCCTAGAGCAGAATGAAGACAGTTTGTTCTTAAGGTAGAGTGAAGACAGTGTGTTCCAAACGCAGAGTTGCGGTGTATGTGCATGGAGCAGAGTGAAGACAGTGTGTTCCTAGCGCAGAGTGAAGACAGTGTGTTTCTAATGCCTAGTTAATACAGTATGTTCCTACAGCAGAGTGAAGACAGTGTGTTACTAGAGTAGGGTGAAGACAGTGTTTTCCTAATGCAGAGTGAAGACAGTGTGTTCCTAATGCAGAGTGAAGACAGTGTGTTCCTAAAGCAGAGTGAAGACAGTGTGTTCTAAGAGCAGAGTGAAGACAGTGTGTTCCTAACTCCGAGTTGCGGTGTACGTGCATGGAGCAGATTGAAGACTGTGTGTTCCTAGAGCAGTGTGAAGAGAGTATGTTCCTAAGGCAGAGTGAAGACAGAGAGTTTCTAGAGCAGAATGAAGACAGTATGTTCCTAATACAGAATGAAGACAGTGTGTTCCTAATGCAGAGTGAAGACAGTGTGTTCCTAATGCAGAGTGAAGACAGTGTGTTCCTAATGCAGAGTGAAGACAGTGTGTTCCTATCACAGAGTTGCGGTGTATGTGCATGGAGCAGAGTGAAGACAGTGTGTTCCTAGAGCAGAGTGAAGACAGTGTGTTCCTAGAGCAGAGTGAAGACAGTGTGTTCCTAACGCAGAGTTGCGGTGTATGTGCATGGAGCAGAGTGAAGACAGTGTGTTTTTAATTCAGCGTGAGGACAGTGTGTTCCTAAGGCAGAGTGAAGACAGTGTCTTTCGAGAGCAGAGTGAAGACAGTGTGTTCCTTACGCATAGTGAAGACAGTGTGTTCCTAATGCAGAGTTAATACAGTATGTTCCTAATGCAGAGTGAAGACAGTGTGTTCCTAATGCAGAGTGAAGACAGTTTGTTCCTAGAGCAGAGTGAAGACAGTGTGTTCCTAACGCAGAGTTGCGGTGCATGTGCAAGGAGCGGATTGAAGACAGTGTGTTCCTAGAGCAGAGTGAAGACAGTATGTTCCTAACGCATAGTGAAGACAGTGTGTTCCTAACGCAGAGTTCCGGTGTATGTGCATGGAGCAGAGTGAAGACAGTGTGTTCCTAGAGCAGAGTGAAGACAGTGTGTTCCTAACGCATAGTGAAGAGAGTGTGTTCCTAATGCATAGTGAAGACAGTTTCTTCGGAGCGTAGAGTGAAGACAGTGTGTTCCTAACGCATAGTGAAGACAGTGTGTTCCTAAGGCAGAGTGAAGGCAGTGTGTTCCTAATGCAGCGTGAAGACAGTGTGTTCCTACAGCAGAATGCAGACAGTTTGTTCCTAACGCAGAGTGAAGACAGTGTGCTCCTAATGCAGAGTTGCGGTGTATGTGCATGGAGCAGAGTGAAGACAGTGTGTTCCTAGAGCAGAGTGAAGACAGTGTGTTCCTAGAGCAGAGTGAAGACAGTGTGTTCCTAGAGCAGAGTGAAGACAGTGTGTTCCTAATGCAGAGTTGCGGTGTATCTGCATGGAGCAGAGTGAAGACAGTGTGTTCCTAGAGCAGAGTGAAGACATTATGTTCCTAACGCAGAGTGAAGACAGTGTGTTTCTAGAGCAGAATGAAGACAGTGTGTTCCTAACGCAGAGTGAAGACAGTGTGTTCCTAACGCAGAGTTGCGGTGTATGTGCATGGAGCAGAGTGAAGACAGTGTGTTCCTAGAGCAGAGTGAAGACATTTGTTCCTAATACAGAGTGAAGACAGTGTGTTCCTAATGCAGAGTGAAGACAGTGTGTTCCTAACGCATAGTGAAGACAGTGTGTTCCTAACACAGAGTGAAGACAGTGTGTTCCTAACACATACTGAAGACAGTATGTTCCTAACGCATAGTGAAGACAGTGTGTTCCTAACGCAGAGTTGCGGTGTATGTGCATGGAGCAGAGTGAAGACACTGTGTTCCAAGAGCAGAGTGAAGACACTGTGTTCCTAATGCAGAGTGAAGACAGTGTGTTCCTAATGCAGAGTGAAGACAGTGTGTTCCTAGAGCAGAGTGAAGACAGTGTGCTCCTAATGCAGAGTGAAGACAGTGTGTTCCTAGAGCAGAGTGAAGAGAGTGTGTTCCTAACGCAGAGTTGTGGTGTACGTGCATGCAGCAGAGTGAAGCCAGTGTGTTCCTAGAGCAGAGTGAAGACAGTATGTTCCTACTGCAGAGTGAAGACCGTGTGTTCCTAATGCAGAGTGAAGACAGTGTGTTCCTCGAGAAGACTGAAGACAGTGTGTTCCTAACGCACAGTTGCGGTGTATGTGCATGGAGCAGAGTGAAGACAGAATATTCCTAACGCATAGTGAGAAAGTGTGTTCCTAGAGCAGAATGAAGACAGTTTGTTCCTAACGTAGAGTGAAGACAGTGTGTTCCAAACGCAGAGTTGCGGTGTATGTGCATGGAGCAGAGTGAAGACAGTGTGTTCCTAGCGCAGAGTGAAGACAGTGTGTTTCTAATGCCTAGTTAATACAGTATGTTCCTACAGCAGAGTGAAGACAGTGTGTTCCTAACAAAGAGTTGCTGTGTAGGTGCATGGGGCAGAGTGAAGACAGTGTGTTCCTAGAGTAGAGTGAAGACAGTGTGTTCCTAATGCAGAGTGAAGACAGTGTGTTCCTAATGCAGAGTGAAGACAGTGTGTTCCTAAAGCAGAGTGAAGACAGTGTGTTCTTAGAGCAGAGTGAAGACAGTGTGTTCCTAACTCAGAGTTGCCGTGTACGTGCATGGAGCAGACTGAAGACTGTGTGTTCCTAGAGCAGTGTGAAGAGAGTATGTTCCTAAGGCAGAGTGAAGACAGAGTGTTTCTAGAGCAGAATGAAGACAGTGTGTACCTAACGCAGAGTTGCGGTGTATGTGCATGGAGCAGATGGAAGACAGTGTGTTCCTAGAGCAGAGTGAAGACAGTTTGTTCCTAATACAGAATGAAGACAGTGTGTTCCTAATGCAGAGTGAAGACTGTGTGTTCCTAATGCAGACTGAAGACAGTGTGTTCCTAGAGCAGAGTGAAGACAGTGTGTTCCTATCACAGAGTTGCGGTGTATGTGCATGGAGCAGAGTGAAGACAGTGTGTTCCTAGAGCAGAGTGAAGACAGTGTGTTCCTAGAGCAGAGTGAAGACAGTGTGTTCCTAACACAGAGTTGCGGTGTATGTGCATGGAGCAGAGTGAAGACAGTGTGTGCCTAGAGTAGAGTGAAGACAGTATGTTCCTAACGCATAGTGAAGACAGTGTGTTCCCAACACAGAGTTACGGTGTATGTGCATGGAGCAGAGTGAAGACAGTGTGTTTTTAATTCAGCGTGAGGACAGTGTGTTCCTAAGGCAGAGTGAAGACAGTGTCTTTCTAGAGCAGAGTGAACACAGTGTGTTCCTAACGCATACTGAAGACAGTGTGTTCCTAGCGCAGAGTGAAGACAGTGTGTTCCTAATGCAGAGTTAATACAGTATGTTCCTAATGCAGAGTGAAGACAGTGTGTTCCTAATGCAGAGTGAAGACAGTTTGTTCCTAGAGCAGAGTGAAGAAAGTGTGTTCCTAACGCAGAGTTGCGGTGTACGTGCATGGAGCAGAGTGAAGACAGTGTGTTCCTAGAGCAGAGTGAAGACAGTGTGTTCCTAATGCAGAGTGAAGACAGTGAGTTCTTAATGCAGAGTGAAGACAGTGTGTTATTAGAACAGAATGAAGACAGTAAGTTCCTTCAGCAGAGTGAAGACAGTGTGTTCCTAGAGCAGAATGAAAACAGTGTGTTCCTAATGCACAGTGAAGACCGTGTGTTCCTATGCAGAGTGAAGACAGTATGTTCTTAATGCAGAGTGAAGACAGTGTATTCCTAGATCAGAGTGAAGACAGTGTGTTCCTAACGAATAGGGAAGACAGTGTGTACCTAACGCATAGTGAAAACAGTATGTTCCTAACGCATAGTGAAGACAGTGTGTTCCTAACGCAGAGTTGCGGTGTATGTGCATGGAGGACAATGAAGACAGTGTTTTCCTAGAGCAGAGTGAAGACAGTGTGTTCCTAACGCATAGTGAAGACAGTGTGTTCCTAATGCAGCGTGAAAACAATGTGTTCCTATGGCAGAGTGAAGGCAGTGTGTTCCTACAGCAGAATGAAGACAGTGTGTTCCTAACGCAAAGTGAAGATAGTGTGTTCCTAACGCAGAGTTGCGGTGTATGTGCATGGAGCAGAGTGAAGACAGTGTGTTCCTAGAGCAGAGTGAAGACAGTTTGTTCCTAATACAGAGTGAAGACAGTGTGTTCCTAATGCAGAGTGAAGACAGTGTGTTCCTGATGCAGATTGAAGACAGTGTGTTCCTACCGCATAGTGAAGACAGTGTGTTCCTAACGCATAGTGAGACAGTGTGTTCCTAACGCAGAGTTGCGTTGTATGTGCATGGAGCAGAGTGAAGACAGTGTGTGCCTAGAGCAGAGTGAAGACAGTATGTTTTTAACGCATAGTGAAGACAGTGTGTTCCTAACGCAGAGTTACTGTGTATGTGAATGGAGCAGAGTGAAGACAGTGTGTTCCTAATTCAGCGTGAGGACAGTGTGTTCCTAAGGCAGATGAAGACAGTGTCTTCCTAAGCAGAGTGAAGACAGTGTGTTCCTAACGCATAGTGAAGACAGTGTGTTCCTAATGCATAGTGAAGACAGTGTCTTCCTAGAGCAGAGTGAAGACAGTATGTTCCTAACGCATAGTGAAGACAGTGTGTTCCTAAGGCAGTGTGAAGACAGTGTGTTCCTAAGCAGAGTGAAGACAGTGTGTTCCTGATGCAGAGTGAAGACAGTGTGTTCCTGATGCAGAGTGAAGACAGTGTGTTCCTAATGCAGAGTGAAGACAGTGTGTTCCTGATGCAGAGTAAAGACAATGTGTTCCTAGAGCAGAGTGAAGACAGTATGTTCCTTACGCAGAGTTGAGACATTGTGTTCCTAGAGGAAAAAGAAGACAGTGTGTTCTTAGAACAGAGTGTAGACAGTGTTTTCCTAGAGCAGAGTGAAGACAGTGTGTTCTTCATGCAGAGGGAAGACAGTGTGTTCCTACAGCAGAAAGAAGACAGTGTGTTCCTAATGCAGAGTGAAGTCAGTGTGTTCCTAATGCAGAGTGAAGACAGTTTGTTCCTAGAGCAGAGTGAAGACAGTGTGTTCCTAACGCATTTGCGGTGTATGTGCATGGAGCAGAGTGAAGACAGTGTGTTCCTAGAGCAGAGTGAAGACAGTGTGCTCTAATGCAGAGTGAAGACAGTGTGTTCATAACGCATAGTGAAGACAGTGTGTTCCTAACACAGAGTGAAGACAGTGTGTTCCTAACGTAGAGTGAAGACAGTGTGTTCGTAACGCATAGTGAAACAGTGTGTTCGTAACGCATAGTGAAGACAGTGTGCTCCTAATGCAGAGTGAAGACAGTGTGTTCCTAGAGCAGAGTGAAGACATTGTGTTCCTAACGCAGAGTTGCGGTGTATGTGCATGAAGCAGAGTGAAGACAGTGTGTTCCTAGAACAGAGTGAGGACAGTGTGTTCCTAGAGCAGAGTGAAGACAGTGTGTGCCTAACGCATAGTGAAGACAGTTGTTCCTAAGGCAGAGTGAAGACAGTGTGTTCCTAGAGCAGAGTGAGGACTGTATGATCCTAACGCAGAGTGAAGACAGTGTGTTCCTAACGCAGAGTTGCAGTGTATGTGCATGGAGCAGAGTAAAGACAGTGTTTTCCTAGAGCAGCGTGAAGACAGTGTGTTCCTACAGCAGAATGAAAACAGTTTGTTCCTAACGCAGAGTGAAGACAGTGTGCTCCTAATGCAGAGTTGCGGTGTATGTGCATGGAGCAGAGTGAAGACAGTGTGTTCCTAGAGCAGAGTGAAGACAGTGTGTTCCTAGAGCAGAGTGAAGACAGTGTGTTCCTAATGCAGAGTTGCGGTGTATCTGCATGGAGCAGAGTGAAGACAGTGTGTTCCTAGAGCAGAGTGAAGACATTATGTTTCTTACGCAGAGTGAAGACAGTGTGTTTCTAGAGCAGAATGAAGACAGTGTTCCTAACGCAGAGTGAAGACAGTGTGTTCCTAACGCAGAGTTGCGGTGTATGTGCATGGAGCAGAGTGAAGACAGTGTGTTCCTAGAGCAGAGTGAAGACAGTTTGTTCCTAATACAGAGTGAAGACAGTGTGTTCCTAATGCAGAGTGAAGACAGTGTGTTCCTAACGCATAGTGAAGACAGTGTGTTCCTAACACAGAGTGAAGACAGTGTGTTCCTAACACATACTGAAGACAGTATGTTCCTAAAGCATAGTGAAGACAGTGTGTTCCTAATGCAGAGTTGCGGTGTATGTGCATGGAGCAGAGTGAAGACAGTGTGTTCCAAGAGCATAGTGAAGACACTGTGTTCCTAATGCAGAGTGAAGACAGTGTTTTCCTAATGCAGATTGAAGACAGTGTGTTCCTAGAGCGGAGTGAAGACAGTGTGCTCCTAATGCAAAGTGAAGACAGTGTGTTCCTAGAGCAGAGTGAAGAGAGTGTGTTCCTAACGCAGAGTTGTGGTGTACGTGCATGGAGCAGAGTGAAGCCAGTGTGTTCCTAGAGCAGAGTGAAGACAGTATGTTCCTACTGCAGAGTGAAGACCGTGTGTTCCTAATGCAGAGTGAAGACAGTGTGTTCCTCGAGAAGACTGAAGACAGTGTGTTCCTAACGCACAGTTGCAGTGTATGTGCATGGAGCAGAGTGAAGACAGAATATTTCTAACGCATAGTGAGAAAGTGTGTTCCTAGAGCAGAATGAAGACAGTTTGTTCCTAACGTAGAGTGAAGACAGTGTGTTCCAAACGCAGAGTTGCGGTGTATTTGCATGGAGCAGAGTGAAGACAGTGTGTTCCTAGCGCAGAGTGAAGACAGTGTGTTTCTACTGCCTAGTTAATACAGTATGTTCCTACAACAGAGTGAAGACAGTGTGTTCCTAACAAAGAGTTGCTGTGTAGGTGCATGGGGCAGAGTGAAGACAGTGTGTTCCTAGAGTAGAGTGAAGACAGTGTGTTCCTAATGAAGAGTGAAGACAGTGTGTTCCTAATGCAGAGTGAAGACAGTGTGTTCCTAAAACAGAGTGAAGACAGTGTGTTCTTAGAGCAGAGTGAAGACAGTGTGTTCCTAACTCAGAGTTGCCGTGTACGTGAATGGAGCAGATTGAAGACAGTGTGTTCCTAATGCAGCGTGAGGACAATGTGTTCCTATGGCAGAGTGAAGGCAGTGTCTTCCTAGAGCAAAGTGAGACAGTGTGTTCCTAACGCATAGTGAAGGCAGTGTGTTCCTAATGCAGAGTGAAGACAGTGTGTTCCTACAGCAGAATGAAGACAGTTTGTTCCTAACGCAGAGTGAAGACAGTGTGTTCCTAACGCAGAGTTGTGGTGTATGTGCATGGAGCAGAGTGAAAACAGTGTGTTCCTAGAGCAGAGTGAAGACAGTGTGTTTCTAGAGCAGAGTGAGGACAGTGTGTTCCTTATGCAGAGTTGCGGTGTATGTGCATTGAGCAGAGTGAAGACAGTGTGTTCCTAGAGCAGAGTGAAGGCATTATGTTCCTAACGCAGAGTGAAGACAGTGTTTCTAGACCAGAATGTAGACAGTGTGTTCCTAACGCAAAATGAAGATAGTGTGTTCCTAATATAGAGTTGCGGTGTATGTGCATGGAGCAGAGTGAAGACAGTGTGTTCCGAGAGCAGAGTGAAGACAGTTTGTTCCTAATACAGAGTGAAGACAGTGTGTTCCTAATGCAGAGTGAAGACAGTGTGTTCCTGATGCAGAGTGAAGACAGTGTGTTCCTACCGCATAGTGAAGACAGTGTGTTCCTAACGCATAGTGAAGACAGTGTGTTCCTAACGCAGAGTTGCGTTGTATGTGCATGGAGCAAAGTGAAGACAGTGTGTGCCTAGAGCAGAGTGAAGACAGTATGTTTTTAACGCATAGTGAAGACAGTGTGTTCCTAACGCAGAGTTACTGTGTATGTGAATGGAGCAGAGTGAAGACAGTGTGTTCCTAATTCAGCGTGAGGACAGTGTGTTCCTAAGGCAGATGAAGACAGTGTCTTCTTAAGCAGAGTGAAGACAGTGTGTTCCTAACGCATAGTGAAGACAGTGTGTTCCTAATGCATAGTGAAGACAGTGTCTTCCTAGAGCAGAGTGAAGACAGTATGTTCCTAACGCATAGTGAAGACAGTGTGTTCCTAAGGCAGTGTGAAGACAGTGTGTTCCTAGAGCAGAGTGAAGACAGTGTGTTCCTGATGCAGAGTGAAGACAGTGTGTTCCTGATGCAGAGTGAAGACAGTGTGTTCCTAATGCAGAGTGAAGACAGTGTGTTCCTGATGCAGAGTAAAGACAATGTGTTCCTAGAGCAGAGTGAAGACAGTATGTTCCTTACGCAGAGTTGAGACATTGTGTTCCTAGAGGAAAAAGAAGACAGTGTGTTCTTAGAACAGAGTGTAGACAGTGTGTTCCTAGAGCAGAGTGAAGACAGTGTGTTCTTCATGCAGAGGGAAGACAGTGTGTTCCTACAGCAGAAAGAAGACAGTGTGTTCCTAATGCAGAGTGAAGTCAGTGTGTTCCTAATGCAGAGTGAAGACAGTTTGTTCCTAGAGCAGAGTGAAGACAGTGTGTTCCTAACGCATTTGCGGTGTATGTGCATGGAGCAGAGTGAAGACAGTGTGTTCCTAGAGCAGAGTGAAGACAGTGTGCTCCTAATGCAGAGTGAAGACAGTGTGTTCATAACGCATAGTGAAGACAGTGTGTTCCTAACACAGAGTGAAGACAGTGTGTTCCTAACGTAAAGTGAAGACAGTGTGTTCGTAACGCATAGTGAAACAGTGTGTTCGTAACGCATAGTGAAGACAGTGTGCTCCTAATGCAGAGTGAAGACAGAGTGTTCCTAGAGCAGAGTGAAGACATTGTGTTCCTAACGCAGAGTTGCGGTGTATGTGCATGAAGCAGAGTGAAGACAGTGTGTTCCTAGAACAGAGTGAGGACAGTGAGTTCCTAGAGCAGAGTGAAGACAGTGTGTGCCTAACGCATAGTGAAGACAGTTGTTCCTAAGGCAGAGTGAAGACAGTGTGTTCCTAGAGCAGAGTGAGGACTGTATGTTCCTAACGCAGAGTGAAGACAGTGTGTTCCTAATGCAGAGTTGCAGTGTATGTGCATGAAGCTGAGTGAAGACAGTGTTTTCCTAGAGCAGAGTGAAGACAGTGTGATCCTAATGCAGAGTTAATACAGTATGTTCCTACAGCAGAGTGAAGACAGTGTGTTCTTACCAAAGAGTTGCTGAGTATGTGCCTGGAGCAGAGTGAAGTCATTGTGTTCCTAATGCAGAGTGAAGACAGTGTGTTCCTAATGCAGAGTGAAGACAGTGTGTTCCTTATGCAGAGTGAAGACAGTGTGTTCCTGATGCAGAGTGAAGACAGTGTGTTCCTGATGCAGAGTGAAGACAGTGTGTTCCTAGAGAAGAGTGAAGACAGTATGTTCCTAACGCAGAGTGAAGACAGTGTGTTCCTAACGCAGAGTGGTGGTGTATGTGCATGGAGCAGAGTGAAAATAGTGTGTTCCTAGAGCAGAGTGAAGACAGTGTGTTTCTAGAGCAGAGTGAGGACAGTGTGTTCCTAATGCAGAGTTGCGGTGTATGTGCATTGAGCAGAGTGAAGACAGTGTGTTCCTAGAGCAGAGTGAAGGCATTATGTTCCTAACGCAGAGTGAAGACAGTGTTTCTAGACCAGAATGTAGACAGTGTGTTCCTAACGCAAAATGAAGATAGTGTGTTCCTAATGCAGAGTTGCGGTGTATGTGCATGGAGCAGAGTGAAGACAGTGTGTTCCGAGAGCAGAGTGAAGACAGTTTGTTCCTAATACAGAGTGAAGACAGTGTGTTCCTAATGCAGAGTGAAGACAGTGTGTTCCTGATGCAGAGTGAAGACAGTGTGTTCCTACCGCATAGTGAAGACAGTGTGTTCCTAACGCATAGTGAAGACATTGTGTTCCTAACGCAGAGTTGCGTTGTATGTGCATGGAGCAGAGTGAAGACAGTGTGTGCCTAGAGCAGAGTGAAGACAGTATGTTTTTAACGCACAGTGAAGACAGTGTGTTTCTAACGCAGAGTTACTGTGTATGTGAATGGAGCAGAGTGAAGACAGTGTGTTCCTAATTCAGCGTGAGGACAGTGTGTTCCTAAGGCAGATGAAGACAGTGTCTTCCTAAGCAGAGTGAAGACAGTGTGTTCCTAACGCATAGTGAAGACAGTGTGTTCCTAATGCATAGTGAAGACAGTGTCTTCCTAGAGCAGAGTGAAGACAGTATGTTCCTAACGCATAGTGAAGACAGTGTGTTCCTAAGGCAGTGTGAAGACAGTGTGTTCCTAGAGCAGAGTGAAGACAGTGTGTTCCTGATGCAGAGTGAAGACAGTGTGTTCCTGATGCAGAGTGAAGACAGTGTGTTCCTAATGCAGAGTGAAGACAGTGTGTTCCTGATGCAGAGTAAAGACAATGTGTTCCTAGAGCAGAGTGAAGACAGTATGTTCCTTACGCAGAGTTGAGACATTGTGTTCCTAGAGGAAAAAGAAGACAGTGTGTTCTTAGAACAGAGTGTAGACAGTGTGTTCCTAGAGCAGAGTGAAGACAGTGTGTTCTTCATGCAGAGGGAAGACAGTGTGTTCCTACAGCAGAAAGAAGACAGTGTGTTCCTAATGCAGAGTGAAGTCAGTGTGTTCCTAATGCAGAGTGAAGACAGTTTGTTCCTAGAGCAGAGTGAAGACAGTGTGTTCCTAACGCATTTGCGGTGTATGTGCATGGAGCAGAGTGAAGACAGTGTGTTCCTAGAGCAGAGTGAAGACAGTGTGCTCCTAATGCAGAGTGAAGACAGTGTGTTCATAACGCATAGTGAAGACAGTGTGTTCCTAACACAGAGTGAAGACAGTGTGTTCCTAACGTAAAGTGAAGACAGTGTGTTCGTAACGCATAGTGAAACAGTGTGTTCGTAACGCATAGTGAAGACAGTGTGCTCCTAATGCAGAGTGAAGACAGAGTGTTCCTTGAGCAGAGTGAAGACATTGTGTTCCTAACGCAGAGTTGCGGTGTATGTGCATGAAGCAGAGTGAAGACAGTGTGTTCATAGAACAGAGTGAGGACAGTGTGTTCCTAGAGCAGAGTGAAGACAGTGTGTGCCTAACGCATAGTGAAGACAGTTGTTCCTAAGGCAGAGTGAAGACAGTGTGTTCCTAGAGCAGAGTGAGGACTGTATGTTCCTAACGCAGAGTGAAGACAGTGTGTTCCTAATGCAGTGTTGCAGTGTATGTGCATGGAGCAGAGTACAGACAGTGTTTTCCTAGAGCAGAGTGAAGACAGTGTGATCCTAATGCAGAGTTAATACAGTATGTTCCTAATGCAGAGTGAAGACAGTGTGTTCCTAATGCAGAGTGAAGTCAGTGTGTTCCTTATGCAGAGTGAAGACAGTGTGTTCCTGATGCAGAGTGAAGACAGTGTGTTCCTGATGCAGAGTGAAGACAGTGTGTTCCTAGAGAAGAGTGAAGACAGTATGTTCCTAACGCAGAGTGAAGACAGTGTGTTCCTAGAAGAGAAAGAAAATAGTGTTTTCCTAGTGCAGAGTGAAGACAGTGTGTTCCTAATGCATAGTGAAGACAGTGTGTTTCTAATGCAGAGTGAAGACAGTGTGTTCCTGTTGAAGAGTGAAGACAGTGTGTTCCTAGAGCAGAGTGAATACAGTATGTTCCTAAAGCAGAGTGAAGACAGTGTGTTCCTAGAGGAGAAAGAAAACAGTGTGTTCCTAGAGCAGAGTGAAGACAGTGTGTTCCTAATGCAGACTGAATACAGTGTGTTCCTAGAGCAGAGTGAAGACAGTGTGTTCCTAATGGAGAGTTGCGGTGTATGTGCATGGAGCAGAGTGAGGACAGTGTGTGCCTAGAGCAGAGTGAAGACAGTATGTTCCTAACGCATAGTGAAGACAGTGTGTTCCTAACGCAGAGTTACGGTGTATGTGCATGGAGCAGAGTGAAGACAGTGTGTTTTTAATTCAGCGTGAGGACAGTGTGTTCCTAAGGCAGAGTGAAGACAGTGTCTTTCTAGAGCAGCGTGAAGACAGTGTGTTCCTAACGCATAGTGAAGACAGTGTGTTCCTAGCGCAGAGTGAAGACAGTGTGTTCCTAGAGCAGAGTGAAGACAGTGTGTTCCTAGAGCAGAGTGAAGACAGTGTGTTCCTAGAGCAGAGTGAAGACAGTGTGTTCCTAATGCAGAGTTGCGGTGTATGTGCATGGAGCAGAGTGAAGACAGTGTGTTCCTAGAGCAGAGTGAAGACATTATGTTTTTAATGCAGAGTCAAGACAGTGTGTTCCTAGAGCAGAGTGAAGACTGTGTGCTCCTAATGCAGAGTGAAGACAGTGTGTTCCTAGAGCAGAGTGAAGAGAGTGTGTTCCTAACGCAGAGTTGTGGTATACGTGCATGGAGCAGAGTGAAGCCAGTGTGTTCCTAGAGCAGAGTGAAGACAGTATGTTCCTACTGCAGAGTGAAGACCGTGTGTTCCTAATGCAGAGTGAAGACAGTGTGTTCCTCGAGAAGACTGAAGACAGTGTGTTCCTAACGCACAGTTGCGGTGTATGTGCATGGAGCAGAGTGAAGACAGAATATTCCTAACGCATAGTGAAGAAAGTGTGTTCCTAGAGCAGAATGAAGACAGTTTGTTCCTAAGGTAGAGTGAAGACAGTGTGTTCCAAACGCAGAGTTGCGGTGTATGTGCATGGAGCAGAGTGAAGACAGTGTGTTCCTAGCGCAGAGTGAAGACAGTGTGTTTCTAATGCCTAGTTAATACAGTATGTTCCTACAGCAGAGTGAAGACAGTGTGTTCCTAATGCAGAGTGAAGACAGTGTGTTCCTAATGCAGAGTGAAGACAGTGTGTTCCTAAAGCAGAGTGAAGACAGTGTGTTCTAAGAGCAGAGTGAAGACAGTGTGTTCCTAACTCAGAGTTGCGGTGTACGTGCATGGAGCAGAATGAAGACAGTGTGTTCCTAGAGCAGTGTGAAGAGAGTATGTTCCTAAGGCAGAGTGAAGACAGAGAGTTTCTAGAGCAGAATGAAGACAGTGTGTTCCTAATACAGAATGAAGACAGTGTGTTCCTAATGCAGAGTGAAGACAGTGTGTTCCTAATGCAGAGTGAAGACAGTGTGTTCCTAGAGCAGAGTGAAGACAGTGTATTCCTATCACAGAGTTGCGGTGTATGTGCATGGAGCAGAGTGAAGACAGTGTGTTCCTAGAGCAGAGTGAAGACAGTGTGTTTTAGAGCAGAGTGAAGACAGTGTGTTCCTAACGCAGAGTTGCGGTGTATGTGCATGGAGCAGAGTGAAGACAGTGTGTGCCTAGAGTAGAGTGAAGACAGTATGTTCCTACGCATAGTGAAGACAGTGTGTTCCTAACGCAGAGTTACGGTGTATGTGCATGGAGCAGAGTGAAGACAGTGTGTTTTTAATTCAGCGTGAGGACAGTGTGTTCCTAAGGCATATTGAAGACAGTGTCTTTCGAGAGCAGAGTGAAGACAGTGTGTTCCTAACGCATAGTGAAGACAGTGTGTTCCTAACACATACTGAAGACAGTATGTTCCTAACGCATAGTGAAGACAGTGTGTTCCTAACGCAGAGTTGCGGTGTATGTGCATGGAGCAGAGTGAAGACAGTGTGTTCCAAGAGCAGAGTGAGGACAGTGTGTTCCTAGAGCAGAGTGAAGACAGTGTGTTCCTGATGCAGAGTGAAGACAGTGTGTTCCTACTGCATAGTGAAGACAGTGTGTTCGTAACGCATAGTGAAACAGTGTGTTCGTAACGCATAGTGAAGACAGTGTGCTCCTAATGCAGAGTGAAGACAGTGTGTTCCTAGAGCAGAGTGAAGACATTGTGTTCCTAACGCAGAGTTGCGGTGTATGTGCATGAAGCAGAGTGAAGACAGTGTGTTCCTAGAACAGAGTGAGGACAGTGTGTTCCTAGAGCAGAGTGAAGACAGTGTGTGCCTAACGCATAGTGAAGACAGTTGTTCCTAAGGCAGAGTGAAGACAGTGTGTTCCTAGAGCAGAGTGAGGACTGTATGTTCCTAACGCAGAGTGAAGACAGTGTGTTCCTAACGCAGAGTTGCAGTGTATGTGCATGGAGCAGAGTAAAGACAGTGTTTTCCTAGAGCAGAGTGAAGACAGTGTTTTCCTAATGCAGAGTTAATACAGTATGTTCCTACAGCAGAGTGAAGACAGTGTGTTCTTACCAAAGAGTTGCTGAGTATGTGCCTGGAGCAGAGTGAAGACATTGTGTTCCTAATGCAGAGTGAAGACAGTGTGTTCCTAATGCAGAGTGAAGACAGTGTGTTCCTGATGCAGAGTGAAGACAGTGTGTTCCTGATGCAGAGTGAAGACAGTGTGTTCCTGATGCAGAGTGAAGACAGTGTGTTCCTAGAGAAGAGTGAAGACAGTGTGTTCCTGATGCAGAGTGAAGACAGTGTGTTCCTGATGCAGAGTGAAGACAGTGTGTTCCTAGAGAAGAGTGAAGACAGTATGTTCCTAACGCAGAGTGAAGACAGTGTGTTCCTAGAAGAGAAAAAAAATAATGTTTTCCTAGAGCGGAGTGAAGACAGTGTGTTCCTAATGCATAGTGAAGACAGTGTGTTCCTAATGCAGAGTGAAGACAGTGTGTTCCTGATGAAGAGTGAAGACAGTGTATTCCTAGAGCAGAGTGAATACAGTATGTTCCTAAAGCAGAGTGAAGACAGTGTGTTCCTAGAGGAGAAAGAAAACAGTGTGTTCCTAGAGCAGAATGAAGACAGTGTGTTCCTAATGCAGACTGAAGACAGTGTGTTCCTAGAGCAGAGTGAAGACAGTGTGTTCCTAACGCAGAGTTGCGGTGTATGTGCATGGAGCAGAGTGAAGACAGTGTGTGCCTAGAGCAGAGTGAAGACAGTATGTTCCTAACGCATAGTGAAGACAGTGTGTTCCTAACACAGAGTTACGGTGTATGTGCTTGGAGCAGAGTGAAGACAGTGTGTTTTTAATTCACCGTGAGGACATTGTGTTCCTAAGGCAGAGTGAAGACAGTGTCTTTCTAGAGCAGCGTGAAGACAGTGCGTTCCTAACACATAGTGAAGACAGTGTGTTCCTAGCGCAGAGTGAAGACAGTGTGTTCCTAGAGCAGAGTGAAGACAGTGTGTTCCTAGAGCAGAGTGAAGACAGTGTGTTCCTAGAGCAGAGTGAAGACAGTGTGTTCCTAATGCAGAGTTGCGGTGTATGTGCATGGAGCAGAGTGAAGACAGTGTGTTCCTAGAGCAGAGTGAAGACATTATGTTCCTAACACAGAGTGAAGACAGTGTGTTTCTCGAGCAGAATGAAGACAGTGTGTTCCTAACGCAGAGTGAAAACATTGTGTTCCTATCGCAGAGTTGCGGTGTATGTGCATGGAGCAGAGTGAAGACAGTGTGTTCCTAGAGCAGAGTGAAGACAGTTTGTTCCTAATACAGAGTGAAGACAGTGTGTTCCTAATGCAGAGTGAAGACAGTGTGTTCCTAACGCATAGTGAAAACAGGGTGTTCCTAACACAGAGTGAAGACAGTGTGTTCCTAACACATACTGAAGACAGTATGTTCCTAACGCATAGTGAAGACAGTGTGTTCCTAGCGCAGAGTTGCGGTGTATGTAACGCATAGTGAAGACAGTGTGTTCCTAACGCAGAGTTGCAGTGTATGTGCATGGAGCAGAGTGAAGACAGTGTGTTCCAAGAGCAGAGTGAAGACAGTGTGTTCCTAATGCAGAGTGAAGACAGTGTGTTCCTAATGCAGAGTCAAGACAGTGTGTTCCTAGAGCAGAGTGAAGACAGTGTGCTCCTAATGCAGAGTGAAGACAGTGTGTTCCTAGAGCAGGGTGAAGAGAGTGTGTTCCTAACGCAGAGTTGTGGTGTACGTGCATGGAGCAGAGTGAAGCCAGTGTGTTCCTAGAGCAGAGTGAAGACAGTATGTTCCTACTGCAGAGAGAAGACCGTGTGTTCCTAATGCAGAGTGAAGACAGTGTGTTCCTCGAGAAGACTGAAGACAGTGTGTTCCTAACGCACAGTTGCGGTGTATGTGCATGGAGCAGAGTGAAGACAGAATATTCCTAACGCATAGTGAAGAAAGTGTGTTCCTAGAGCAGAATGAAGACAGTTTGTTCCTAAGTTAGAGTGAAGACAGTGTGTTCCAAACGCAGAGTTGCGGTGTATGTGCATGGAACAGAGTGAAGACAGTGTGTTCCTAGCGCAGAGTGAAGACAGTGTGTTTCTAATGCCTAGTTAATACAGTATGTTCCTACAGCAGAGTGAAGACAGTGTGTTCCTAACAAAGTGTTGCTGTGTAGGTGCATGGGGCAGAGTGAAGACAGTGTGTTCCTAGAGTAGAGTGAAGACAGTGTGTTCCTAATGCAGAGTGAAGACAGTGTGTTCCTAATGCAGAGTGAAGACAGTGTGTTCCTAAAGCAGAGTGAAGACAGTGTGTTCTAAGAGCAGAGTGAAGACAGTGTGTTCCTAAATCAGAGTTGCGGTGTACGTGCATGGAACAGATTGAAGACTGTGTGTTCCTAGAGCAGTGTGAAGAGAGTATGTTCCTAAGGCAGAGTGAAGACAGAGAGTTTCTAGAGCAGAATTAAGACAGTGTGTTCCTAATACAGAATGAAGACAGTGTGTTCCTAATGCAGAGTGAATACAGTGTGTTCCTAATGCAGAGTGAAGACAGTGTGTTCCTAGAGAAGAGTGAAGACAGTGTGTTCCTATCACAGAGTTGCGGTGTATGTGCATGGAGCAGAGTGAAGACAGTGTGTTCCTAGAGCAGAGTGAAGACAGTGTGTTCCTAGAGCAGAGTGAAGACAGTGTGTTCCTAACGCAGAGTTGCGGTGTATGTGCATGGAGCAGAGTGAAGACAGTGTGTGCCTAGAGTAGAGTGAAGACAGTATGTTCCTACGCATAGTGAAGACAGTGTGTTCCTAACGCAGAGTTACGGTGTATGTGCATGGAGCAGAGTGAAGACAGTGTGTTTTTAATTCAGCGTGAGGACAGTGTGTTCCTAAGGCAGAGTGAAGACAGTGTCTTTCGAGAGCAGAGTGAAGACAGTGTGTTCCTAACGCATAGTGAAGACAGTGTGTTCCTAGCGCAGAGTGAAGACAGTGTGTTCCTAATGCAGAGTTAATACAGTATGTTCCTAATGCAGAGTGAAGACAGTGTGTTCCTAATGCAGAGTGAAGACAGTTTGTTCGTAGAGCAGAGTGAAGACAGTGTGTTCCTAACGCAGAGTTGCGGTGCATGTGCAAGGAGCGGATTGAAGACAGTGTGTTCCTAGAGCCGAGTGAAGACAGTATGTTCCTAACGGATAGTGAAGACAGTGTGTTCCTAACGCAGAATTGCGGTGTACGTGCATGGAGCAGAGTGAAGACAGTGTGTTCCTAGAGCAGAGTGAAGACAGTGTGTTCCTAATGCAGAGTGAAGACAGTGAGTTCTTAATGCAGAGTGAAGACAGTGTGTTATTAGAACAGAATGAAGACAGTAAGTTCCTTCAGCAGAGTGAAGACAGTGTGTTCCTAGAGCAGAATGAAGACAGTGTGTTCCTAATGCACAGTGAAGACCGTGTGTTCCTATGCAGAGTGAAGACAGTGTGTTCTTAATGCAGAGTGAAGACAGTGTCTTCCTAGATCAGAGTGAAGACAGTGTGTTCCTAACGAATAGGGAAAACAGTGTGTACCTAACGCATAGTGAAAACAGTATGTTCCTAACGCATAGTGAAGACAGTGTGTTCCTAACGCAGAGTTGCGGTGTATGTGCATGGAGGACAATGAAGACAGTGTTTTCCTAGAGCAGAGTGAAGACAGTGTGTTCCTAACGCATAGTGAAGACAGTGTGTTCCTAATGCAGCGTGAGGACAATGTGTTCCTCTGGCAGAGTGAAGGCAGTGTCTTCCAAGAGCAGAGTGAAGACAGTGTGTTCCTAACGAATAGTGAAGACAGTGTGTTCCTAATGCAGAGTGAAGACAGTGTGTTCCTAGAGCAGAATGAAGACAGTGTGTTCCTAATGCAGAGTGAAGACAGTGTGTTCCTAGAGCAGAATGAAGACAGTGTTCCAAATGCAGAGTGAAGGCAGTGTGTTCCTAATGCAGAGTGAAGACAGTGTGTTCCTACAGCAGAATGAAGACAGTTTGTTCCTAACGCAGAGTTGCGGTGTATGTGCATGGAGCAGAGTTAAAACAGTGTGTTCCTAGAGCAGAGTGAAGACAGTGTGTTCCTAGAGCAGAGTGAAGACAGTGTGTTCCTAATGCAGAGTTGCGGTGTATGTGCATGGAGCAGAGTGAAGACAGTGTGTTCCTAGAGCAGAGTGAAGACATTATGTTCCTAACGCAGAGTGAAGACAGTGTTTCTAGACCAGAGTGTAGACAGTGTGTTCCTAACGCAAAGTGAAGATAGTGTGTTCCTAACGCAGAGTTGCGGTGTATGTGCATGGAGCAGAGTGAAGACAGTGTGTTCCTAGAGCAAAGTGAAGACAGTTTGTTCCTAATACAGAGTGAAGACAGTGTGTTCCTAATGCAGAGTGAAGACAGTGTGTTCCTGATGCAGAGTGAAGACAGTGTGTTCCTTCCGCATAGAGAAGACAGTGTGTTCCGAACGCATAGTGAAAACAGTGTGTTCCTAACGCAGAGTTACTGTGTATGTGCATGGAGCAGAGTGAAGACAGTGTGTTCCTAATTCAGCGTGAGGACAGTGTGTTCCTCAGGCAGATGAAGACAGTGTCTTCCTAAGCAGAGTGAAGACAGTGTGTTCCTAACGCATAGTGAAGACAGTGTGTTCCTAATGCATAGTGAAGACAGTGTCTTCCTAGAGCAGAGTGAAGACAGTATGTTCCTAACGCATAGTGAAGACAGTATGTTCCTAAGGCAGTGTGAAGACAGTGTGTTCCTAGAGCAGAGTGAAGACAGTGTGTTCCTGATGCAGAGTGAAGACAGTGTGTTCCTGATGCAGAGTGAAGACAGTGTGTTCCAAATGCAGAGTGAAGACAGTGTGTTCCTGATGCAGAGTGAAGACAATGTGTTCCTAGAGCAGAGTGAAGACAGTATGTTCCTTACGCAGAGTTGAGACATTGTGTTCCTAGAGGAAAAAGAAGACAGTGTGTTCTCAGAACAGAGTGTAGACAGTGTGTTCCTAGAGCAGAGTGAAGACAGTGTGTTCTTCATGCAGAGGGAAGACAGTGTGTTCCTACAGAAGAAAGAAGACAGTGTGTTCCTAATGCAGAGTGAAGTCAGTGTGTTTGTAATGCAGAGTGAAGACAGTGTGCTCCTAATGCAGAGTCTAGACAGTGTGTTCATAACGCATAGTGAAGACAGTGTGTTCCTAACACAGAGTGAAGACAGTGTGTTCCTAACGTAGTGTGAAGACAGTGTGTTCGCAACGCATAGTGAAACAGTGTGTTCGTAACGCATAGTGAAGACAGTGTGCTCCTAATGCAGAGTGATGACAGTGTGTTCCTAGAGCAGAGTGAAGACATTGTGTTCCTAACGCAGAGTTGCGGTGTATGTGCATGAAGCAGAGTGAAGACAGTGTGTTCCTAGAACAGAGTGAAGACAGTGTGTTCCTAGAGCAGAGTGAAGACAGTGTGTTCCTAACGCATAATGAAGACAGTTGTTCCTAAGGCAGAGTGAAGACAGTGTGTTCCTAGAGCAGAGTGAGGACTGTATGTTCCTAACGCAGAGTGAAGACAGTGTGTTCCTAACGCAGAGTTGCAGTGTATGTGCATGGAGCAGAATAAAGACAGTGTTTTCCTAGAGCAGAGTGAAGACAGTGTGTTCCTAATGCAGAGTTAATACAGTATGTTCCTACAGCAGAGTGAAGACAGTGTGTTCTAACCAAAGAGTTGCTGAGTATGTGCCTGGAGCAGAGTGAAGACATTGTGTTCCCTATGCAGAGTGAAGACAGTGTGTTCCTAATGCAGAGTGAAGACAGTGTGTTCCTTATGCAGAGTGAAGACAGTGTGTTCCTGATGCAGAGTGAAGACAGTGTGTTCCTGATGCAGAGTGAAGACAGTGTGTTCCTGATGCTGAGTGAAGACAGTGTGTTCCTGATGCAGAGTGAAGACAGTGTGTTCCTGATGCAGAGTGAAGACAGTGTGTTCCTGATGCAGAGTGAAGACAGTGTGTTCCTAGAAAAGAGTGAATACAGTATGTTCCTAACCAGAGTGAAGTCAGTGTGTTCCTTGAAGAGAAGGAAAATAGTGTTTTCCTAGAGCAGAGTGAAGACAGTGTGTTCCTAAAGCATAGTGAAGACAGTGTGTTCTTAATGCAGAGTGAAGACAGTGTGTTCCTGATGAAGAGTGAAGACAGTGTGTTCCTAGAGCAGAGTGAATACAGTATGTTCCTAAAGCAGAGTGAAGACAGTGTGTTCCTAGAGGAGAAAGAAAACAGTGTGTTCCTAGAGCAGAGAGAAGACAGTGTGTTCCTAATGCAGACTGAAGACAGTGTGTTCCTAGAGCAGAGTGAAGACAGTGTGTTCCTAACGCAGAGTTGCGGTGTATGTGCATGGAGCAGAGTTAAAACAGTGTGTTCCTAGAGCAGAGTGAAGACTGTGTGTTCCTAGAGCAGAGTGAAGACAGTGTGTTCCTAATGGAGAGTTGCGGTGTATGTGCATGGAGCAGAGTGAAGACAGTGTGTTCCTATAGTAGAGTGAAGACATTATGTTCCTAACGCAGAGTGAAGACAGTGTTTATAGACCAGAATGTAGACAGTGTGTTCCTAACGCAAAGTGAAGATAGTGTGTTCCTAACGCAGAGTGCGGTGTATGTGCATGGAGGACAATGAAGACAGTGTGTTCCTAGAGCAGACTGAAGACTGTGTGTTCCTAGAGCAGAGTGAAGACAGTGTGTTCCTAACGCAGAGTTGCGGTGTATGTGCATGGAGCAGAGTGAAGACAGTGTGTGCCTAGAGCAGAGTGAAGACAGTATGTTCCTAACGTATAGTGAAGACAGTGTGTTCCTAACGCAGAGTTACGGTGTATGTGCATGGAGCAGAGTGAAGACAGTGTGTTTTTAATTCAGCGTGAGGACAGTGTGTTCCTAAGGCAGAGTGCAGACAGTGTCTTTCTAGAGCAGCGTGAAGACAGTGTGTTCCTAACGCATAGTGAAGACAGTGAGTTCCTAGCGCAGAGTGAAGACAGTGTGTTCCTAGAGCAGAGTGAAGACAGTGTGTTCCTAGAGCAGAGTGAAGACAGTGTGTTCCTAGAGCAGAGTGAAGACAGTGTGTTCCTAATGCAGAGTTGCGGTGTATGTGCATGGAGCAGAGTGAAGACAGTGTGTTCCTAGATCAGAGTGAAGACATTATGTTACTAAAGCAGAGTGAAGACAGTGTGTTTCTAGAGCAGAATGAAGACAGTGTGTTCCTAACACAGAGTGAAGACAGTGTGTTCCTAACGCAGAGTTGCGGTGTATGTGCATGGAGCAGAGTGAAGACAGTGTGTTCCTAGAGCAGAGTGAAGACAGTTTGTTCCTAATACTGAGTGAAGACAGTGTGTTCCTAATGCAGAGTGAAGACAGTGTGTTCCTAACGCATAGTGAAGACAGTGTGTTCCTAACACAGAGTGAAGACAGTGTGTACCTAACGCACAGTGAAAACAGTATGTTCCTACGCATAGTGAAGACAGTGTGTTCCTAACGCAGAATTGCGGTGTATGTGCATGGAGCACAGTGAAAACAGTGTGTTCCAAGAGCAGTGTGAAGACAGTGTGTTCCTAATTCAGAGTCAAGACAGTGTGTTCCTAGAGCAGAATGAAGACAGTGTGTTCCTCATGCACAGTGAAGACCGTGTGTTCCTATGCAGAGTGAAGACAGTGTGTTCTTAATGCAGAGTGAAGACAGTGTCTTCCTAGATCAGAGTGAAGACAGTGTGTTCCTAACGAATAGGGAAGACAGTGTGTACCTAGCGCATGGTGAAAACAGTATGTTCCTAACGCATAGTGAAGACAGTGTGTTCCTAACGCAGAGTTGCGGTGTATGTGCATGGAGCAGAGTGAAGACAGTGTGTGCCTAGAGTAGAGTGAAGACAGTATGTTCCTACGCATAGTGAAGACAGTGTGTTCCTAACGCAGAGTTACGGTGTATGTGCATGGAGCAGAGTGAAGACAGTGTGTTTTTAATTCAGCGTGAGGACAGTGTGACCCTAAGGCAGAGTGAAGACAGTGTCTTTCGAGAGCAGAGTGAAGACAGTGTGTTCCTAACGCATAGTGAAGACAGTGTGTTCCTAGCGCAGAGTGAAGACAGTGTGTTCCTAATGCAGAGTTAATACAGTATGTTCCTAATGCAGAGTGAAGACAGTGTGTTCCTAATGCAGAGTGAAGACAGTTTGTTCCTAGAGCAGAGTGAAGACAGTGTTTTCCTAACGCAGAGTTGCGTTGCATGTGCAAGGAGCGGATTGAAGACAATGTGTTCCTAGAGCAGAGTGAAGACAGTATGTTCCTAACGCATAGTGAAGACAGTGTGTTCCTAACGCAGAGTTGCGGTGTACGTGCATGGAGCAGAGTGAAGACAGTGTGTTCCTAGAGCAGAGTGAAGACAGTGTGTTCCTAATGCAGAGTGAAGACAGTGAGTTCTTAATGCAGAGTGAAGACAGTGTGTTATTAGAACAGAATGAAGAAAGTAAGTTCCTTCAGCAGAGTGAAGACAGTGTGTTCCTAGAGCAGAATGAAGACAGTGTGTTCCTAATGCACAGTGAAGACCGTGTGTTCCTATGCAGTGTGAAGACAGTGTGTTCTTAATGCAGAGTGAAGACAGTGTCTTCCTAGATCAGAGTGAAGACAGTGTGTTCCTAACGAATAGGGAAGACAGTGTGTACCTAACGCATAGTGAAAACAGTATGTTCCTTACGCATAGTGAAGACAGTGTGTTGCTAATGCAGAGTTGCGGTGTATGTGCATGGAGGACAATGAAGACAGTGTTTTCCTAGAGCAGAGTGAAGACAGTGTGTTCCTAACGCATAGTGAAGACAGTGTGTTTCTAATGCAGCGTGAGGACAATGTGTTCCTATGGCAGAGTGAAGGCATGTGTCTTCCTAGAGCAGAGTGAAGACAGTGTGTTCCTAACGAATAGTGAAGACAGTGTGTTCCTAATGCAGAGTGAAGACAGAGTGTTCCTAGAGCAGAATGAAGACAGTGTGTTCCTAATGCAGAGTGAAGACAGTGTGTTCCTAGAGCAGAATGAAGACAGTGTTCCTAATGCAGAGTGAAGGCAGTGTGTTCCTAATGCAGAGTGAAGACAGTGTGTTCCTACAGCAGAATGAAGACAGTTTGTTCCTAACGCAGAGTTGCGGTGTATGTGCATGGAGCAGAGTTAAAACAGTGTGTTCCTAGAGCAGAGTGAAGACTGTGTGTTCCTAGAGCATAGTGAAGACAGTGTGTTCCTAATGCAGAGTTGCGGTGTATGTGCATGGAGCAGAGTGAAGACAGTGTGTTCCTAGAGCAGAGTGAAGACATTATGTTTTTAACGCAGAGTGAAGACAGTGTTTCTAGACCAGAATGTAGACAGTGTGTTCCTAACGCAAAGTGAAGATAGTGTGTTCCTAACGCAGAGTTGCGGTGTATGTGCATGGAGCAGAGTGAAGACAGTGTGTTCCTAGAGCAGAGTGAAGACAGTTTGTTCCTAATACAGAGTGAAGACAGTGTGTTCCTAATGCAGAGTGAAGACAGTGTGTTCCTGATGCAGAGTGAACAGTGTGTTCCTTCCGCATAGTGAAGACAGTGTGTTCCTAACGCATAGTGAAGACAGTGTGTTCCTAACGCAGAGTTACTGTGTATGTGCATGGAGCAGAGTGAAGACAGTGTGTTCCTAATTCAGCGTGAAGACAGTGTGTTTCTCAGGCAGATGAAGACAGTGTCTTCCTAAGCAGAGTGAAGACAGTGTGTCCTAACGCATAGTGAAGACAGTGTGTTCCTAATGCATAGTGAAGACAGTGTCTTCCTAGAGCAGAGTGAAGACAGTATGTTCCTAACGCATAGTGAAGACAGTGTGTTCCTAAGGCAGTGTGAAGACAGTGTGTTCCTAGAGCAGAGTGAAGACAGTGTGTTCCTGATGCAGAGTGAAGACAGTGTGTTCCTGATGCAGAGTGAAGACAGTGTGTTCCTAATGCAGAGTGAAGACAGTGTGTTCCTGATGCAGAGTGAAGACAATGTGTTCCTAGAGCAGAGTGAAGACAGTATGTTCCTTACGCAGAGTTGAGACATTGTGTTCCTAGAGGAAAAAGAAGACAGTGTGTTCTTAGAACAGAGTGTAGACAGTGTGTTCCTAGAGCAGAGTGAAGACAGTGTGTTCTTCATGCAGAGGGAAGACAGTGTGTTCCTACAGAAGGAAGAAGACAGTGTGTTCCTAATGCAGAGTGAAGTCAGTGTGTTCGTAATGCAGAGTGAAGACAGTGTGCTCCTAATGCAGAGTGAAGACAGTGTGTTCATAACGCATAGTGAAGACAGTGTGTTCCTAACACAGAGTGAAGACAGTGTGTTCCTAACGTAGAGTGAAGACAGTGTGTTCGTAACGCATAGTGAAACAGTGTGTTCGTAACGCATAGTGAAGACAGTGTGCTCCTAATGCAGAGTGAAGACAGTGTGTTCCTAGAGCAGAGTGAAGACATTGTGTTCCTAACGCAGAGTTGCGGTGTATGTGCATGAAGCAGAGTGAAGACAGTGTGTTCCTAGACCAGAGTGAAGACAGTGTGTTCCTAGAGCAGAGTGAAGACAGTGTGTTACTAAAGCATAATGAAGACAGTTGTTCCTAAGGCAGAGTGAAGACAGTGTGTTCCTAACACAGAGTTGCAGTGTATGTGCATGGAGCAGAGTAAAGACAGTGTTTTCCTAGAGCAGAGTGAAGACAGTGTGTTCCTAATGCAGAGTTAATACAGTATGTTCCTACAGCAGAGTGAAGACAGTGTGTTCTTACCAAAGAGTTGCTGAGTATGTGCCTGGAGCAGAGTGAAGACATTGTGTTCCCTATGCAGAGTGAAGACAGTGTGTTCCTAATGCAGAGTGAAGACAGTGTGTTCCTTATGCAGAGTGAAGACAGTGTGTTCCTCATGCAGAGTGAAGACAGTGTGTTCCTGATGCAGAGTGAAGACAGTGTGTTCCTAGAGAAGAGTGAAGACAGTATGTTCCTAACGCAGAGTGAAGTCAGTGTTTTCCTAGAAGAGAAAGAAAATAGTGTTTTCCTAGAGCAGAGTGAAAACAGTGTGTTCCTAATGCATAGTGAAGACAGTGTGTTCCTAATGCAGAGTGAAGACAGTGTGTTCCTGATGAAGAGTGAAGACAGTGTGTTCCTAGAGCAGAGTGAATACAGTATGTTCCTAAAGCAGAGTGAAGACAGTGTGTTCCTAGAGGAGAAAGAAAACAGTGTGTTCCTAGAGCAGAGTGAAGACAGTGTGTTCCTAATGCAGACTGAAGACAGTGTGTTCCTAAAGCAGAGTGAAGACAGTGTGTTCCTAACGCAGAGTTGCGGTGTATGTGCATGGAGCAGAGTGAAGACAGTGTGTGCCTAGAGCAGAGTGAAGACAGTATGTTCCTAACGCATAGTGAAGACAGTGTGTTCCTAACGCAGAGTTACGGTGTATGTGCATGGAGCAGAGTGAAGACAGTGTGTTTTTAATTCAGCGTGAGGACAGTGTGTTCCTAAGGCAGAGTGAAGACAGTGTCTTTCTAGAGCAGCGTGAAGACAGTGTGTTCCTAACGCATAGTGAAGACAGTGTGTTCCTAGCGCAGAGTGAAGACAGTGTGTTCCTAGAGCAGAGTGAAGACAGTGTGTTCCTAGAGCAGAGTGAAGACAGTGTGTTCCTAATGCAGAGTTGCGGTGTATGTGCATGGAGCAGAGTGAAGACAGTGTGTTCCTAGAGCAGAGTGAAGACATTATGTTCCTAAAGCAGAGTGAAGACAGTGTGTTTCTAGAGCAGAATGAAGACAGTGTGTTCCTAACGCAGAGTGAAGACAGTGTGTTCCTAACGCAGAGTTGCGGTGTATGTGCATGGAGCAGAGTGAAGACAGTGTGTTCCTAGAGCAGAGTGAAGACAGTTTGTTCCTAATACAGAGTGAAGACCGTGTGTTCCTAATGCAGAGTGAAGACAGTGTGTTCCTAAGCATAGTGAAGACAGTGTGTTCCTAACACAGAGTGAAGACAGTGTGTACCTAACACATAGTGAAAACAGTATGTTCCTAACGCATAGTGAAGACAGTGTGTTCCTAATGCAGAATTGCGGTGTATGTGCATGGAGCACAGTGAAGACAGTGTGTTCCAAGAGCAGAGTGAAGACAGTGTGTTCCTAATGTAGAGTCAAGACAGTGTGTTCCTAGAGCAGAATGAAGACAGTGTGTTCCTAATGCACAGTGAAGACCGTGTGTTCCTATGCAGAGTGAAGACAGTGTGTTCTTAATGCAGAGTGAAGACAGTGTCTTCCTAGATCAGAGTGAAGACAGTGTGTTCCTAACGAATAGGGAAGACAGTGTGTACCTAACGCATAGTGAAAACAGTATGTTCCTAACGCATAGTGAAGACAGTGTGTTCCTAACGCAGAGTTGCGGTGTATGTGCATGGAGGACAATGAAGACAGTGTTTTCCTAGAGCAGAGTGAAGACAGTGTGTTCCTAACGCATAGTGAAGACAGTGTGTTCCTAATGCAGCGTGAGGACAATGTGTTCCTATGGCAGAGTGAAGGCAGTGTCTTCCTAGAGCAGAGTGAGACAGTGTGTTCCTAACGCATAGTGAAGGCAGTGTGTTCCTAATGCAGAGTGAAGACAGTGTGTTCCTACAGCAGAATGAAGACAGTTTGTTCCTAACGCAGAATGAAGACAGTTTGTTCCTAACGCAGAGTTGCGGTGTATGTGCATGGAGCAGAGTTAAAACAGGGTGTTCCTAGAGCAGAGTGAAGACAGTGTGTTCCTAGAGCAGAGTGAAGACAGTGTGTTCCTAATGCAGAGTTGCGGTGTATGTGCATGGAGCAGAGTGAAGTCAGTGTGTTCCTAGAGCAGAGTGAAGACATTATGTTCCTAACGCAGAGTGAAGACAGTGTTTCTAGACCAGAATGTAGACAGTGTGTTTCTAACGCAAAGTGCAGATAGTGTGTTCCTAACGCAGAGTTGCGGTGTATGTGCATGGAGCAGAGTGAAGACAGTGTGTTCCTAGAGCAGAGTGAAGACAGTTTGTTCCTAATACAGAGTGAAGACAGTGTGTTCCTAATGCAGAGTGCAGACAATGTGTTCCTGATGCAGAGTGAAGACAGTGTGTTCCTTCCGCATAGTGAAGACAGTGTGTTCCTAACGCATAGTGAAGACAGTGTGTTCCTAACGCAGAGTTACTGTGTATGTGCATGGAGCAGAGTGAAGTCAGTGTGTTCCTAATTCAGCGTGAGGACAGTGTGTTCCTCAGGCAGATGAAGACAGTGTCTTCTTAAGCAGAGTGAAGACAGTGTGTTCCTAACGCATAGTGAAGACAGTGTGTTCCTAATGCATAGTGAAGACAGTGTCTTCCTAGAGCAGAGTGAAGACAGTATGTTCCTAACGCATAGTGAAGACAGTGTGTTCCTAAGGCAGTGTGAAGACAGTGTGTTCCTAGAGCAGAGTGAAGACAGTGTGTTCCTGATGCAGAGTGAAGACAGTGTGTTCCTGATGCAGAGTGAAGACAGTGTGTTCCTAATGCAGAGTGAAGACAGTGTGTTCCTGATGCAGAGTGAAGACAATGTGTTCCTAGAGCAGAGTGAAGACAGTATGTTCCTTACGCAGAGTTGAGACATTGTGTTCCTAGAGGAAAAAGAAGACAGTGTGTTCTTAGAACAGAGTGTAGACAGTGTGTTCCTAGAGCAGAGTGAAGACAGTGTGTTCTTCATGCAGAGGGAAGACAGTGTGTTCCTACAGAAGAAAGAAGACAGTGTGTTCCTAATGCAGAGTGAAGTCAGTGTGTTCGTAATGCAGAGTGAAGACAGTGTGCTCCTAATGCAGAATGAAGACAGTGTGTTCATAACGCATAGTGAAGACAGTGTGTTCCTAACACAGAGTGAAGACAGTGTGTTCCTAACGTAGAGTGAAGACAGTGTGTTCGTAACGCATAGTGAAACAGTGTGTTCGTAACGCATAATGAAGACAGTGTGCTCCTAATGCAGAGTGAAGACAGTGTGTTCCTAGAGCAGAGTGAAGACAGTTTGTTCCTAATACAGAGTGAAGACCGTGTGTTCCTAATGCAGAGTGAAGACAGTGTGTTCCTAAGCATAGTGAAGACAGTGTGTTCCTAACACAGAGTGAAGACAGTGTGTACCTAACACATAGTGAAAACAGTATGTTCCTAACGCATAGTGAAGACAGTGTGTTCCTAATGCAGAATTGCGGTGTATGTGCATGGAGCACAGTGAAGACAGTGTGTTCCAAGAGCAGAGTGAAGACAGTGTGTTCCTAATGTAGAGTCAAGACAGTGTGTTCCTAGAGCAGAATGAAGACAGTGTGTTCCTAATGCACAGTGAAGACCGTGTGTTCCTATGCAGAGTGAAGACAGTGTGTTCTTAATGCAGAGTGAAGACAGTGTCTTCCTAGATCAGAGTGAAGACAGTGTGTTCCTAACGAATAGGGAAGACAGTGTGTACCTAACGCATAGTGAAAACAGTATGTTCCTAACGCATAGTGAAGACAGTGTGTTCCTAACGCAGAGTTGCGGTGTATGTGCATGGAGGACAATGAAGACAGTGTTTTCCTAGAGCAGAGTGAAGACAGTGTGTTCCTAACGCATAGTGAAGACAGTGTGTTCCTAATGCAGCGTGAGGACAATGTGTTCCTATGGCAGAGTGAAGGCAGTGTCTTCCTAGAGCAGAGTGAGACAGTGTGTTCCTAACGCATAGTGAAGGCAGTGTGTTCCTAATGCAGAGTGAAGACAGTGTGTTCCTACAGCAGAATGAAGACAGTTTGTTCCTAACGCAGAATGAAGACAGTTTGTTCCTAACGCAGAGTTGCGGTGTATGTGCATGGAGCAGAGTTAAAACAGGGTGTTCCTAGAGCAGAGTGAAGACAGTGTGTTCCTAGAGCAGAGTGAAGACAGTGTGTTCCTAATGCAGAGTTGCGGTGTATGTGCATGGAGCAGAGTGAAGTCAGTGTGTTCCTAGAGCAGAGTGAAGACATTATGTTCCTAACGCAGAGTGAAGACAGTGTTTCTAGACCAGAATGTAGACAGTGTGTTTCTAACGCAAAGTGCAGATAGTGTGTTCCTAACGCAGAGTTGCGGTGTATGTGCATGGAGCAGAGTGAAGACAGTGTGTTCCTAGAGCAGAGTGAAGACAGTTTGTTCCTAATACAGAGTGAAGACAGTGTGTTCCTAATGCAGAGTGCAGACAATGTGTTCCTGATGCAGAGTGAAGACAGTGTGTTCCTTCCGCATAGTGAAGACAGTGTGTTCCTAACGCATAGTGAAGACAGTGTGTTCCTAACGCAGAGTTACTGTGTATGTGCATGGAGCAGAGTGAAGACAGTGTGTTCCTAATTCAGCGTGAGGACAGTGTGTTCCTCAGGCAGATGAAGACAGTGTCTTCTTAAGCAGAGTGAAGACAGTGTGTTCCTAACGCATAGTGAAGACAGTGTGTTCCTAATGCATAGTGAAGACAGTGTCTTCCTAGAGCAGAGTGAAGACAGTATGTTCCTAACGCATAGTGAAGACAGTGTGTTCCTAAGGCAGTGTGAAGACAGTGTGTTCCTAGAGCAGAGTGAAGACAGTGTGTTCCTGATGCAGAGTGAAGACAGTGTGTTCCTGATGCAGAGTGAAGACAGTGTGTTCCTAATGCAGAGTGAAGACAGTGTGTTCCTGATGCAGAGTGAAGACAATGTGTTCCTAGAGCAGAGTGAAGACAGTATGTTCCTTACGCAGAGTTGAGACATTGTATTCCTAGAGGAAAAAGAAGACAGTGTGTTCTTAGAACAGAGTGTAGACAGTGTGTTCCTAGAGCAGAGTGAAGACAGTGTGTTCTTCATGCAGAGGGAAGACAGTGTGTTCCTACAGAAGAAAGAAGACAGTGTGTTCCTAATGCAGAGTGAAGTCAGTGTGTTCGTAATGCAGAGTGAAGACAGTGTGCTCCTAATGCAGAGTGAAGACAGTGTGTTCATAACGCATAGTGAAGACAGTGTGTTCCTAACACAGAGTGAAGACAGTGTGTTCCTAACGTAGAGTGAAGACAGTGTGTTCGTAACGCATAGTGAAACAGTGTGTTCGTAACGCATAATGAAGACAGTGTGCTCCTAATGCAGAGTGAAGACAGTGTGTTCCTAGAGCAGAGTGAAGACATTGTGTTCCTAACGCAGAGTTGCGGTGTATGTGCATGAAGCAGAGTGAAGACAGTGTGTTCCTAGAACAGAGTGAAGACAGTGTGTTCCTAGAGCAGAGTGAAAACAGTGTGTTCCTAACGCATAATGAAGACAGTTGTTCCTAAGGCAGAGTGAAGACAGTGTGTTCCTAGAGCAGAGTGAGGACTGTATGTTCCTAACGCAGAGTGAAGACAGTGTGTTCCTAACGCAGAGTTGCAGTGTATGTGCATGGAGCAGAGTAAAGACAGTGTTTTCCTAGAGCAGAGTGAAGACAGTGTGTTCCTAATGCAGAGTTAATACAGTATGTTCCTACAGCAGAGTGAAGACAGTGTGTTCTTACGAAAGAGTTGCTGAGTATGTGCCTGGAGCAGAGTGAAGACATTGTGTTCCCTATGCAGAGTGAAGACAGTGTGTTCCTAATGCAGAGTGAAGACAGTGTGTTCCTTATGCAGAGTGAAGACAGTGTGTTCCTGATGCAGAGTGAAGACAGTGTGTTCCTGATGCAGAGTGAAGACAGTGTGTTCCTAGAGAAGAGTGAAGACAGTATGTTCCTAACGCAGAGTGAAGTCAGTGTGTTCCTAGAAGAGAAAGAAAATAGTGTTTTCCTAGAGCAGAGTGAAGACAGTGTGTTCCTAATGCATAGTGAAGACAGTGTGTTCCTAATGCAGAGTGAAGACAGTGTGTTCCTGATGAAGAGTGAAGACAGTGTGTTCCTAGAGCAGAGTGAATACAGTATATTCCTAAAGCAGAGTGAAGACAGTGTGTTCCTAGAGGAGAAAGAAAACAGTGTGTTCCTAGAGCAGAGTGAAGACAGTGTGTTCCTAATGCAGACTGAAGACAGTGTGTTCCTGGAGCAGAGTGAAGACAGTGTGTTCCTAACGCAGAGTTGCGGTGTATGTGCATGGAGCAGAGTGAAGACAGTGTGTGCCTAGAGCAGAGTGAAGACAGTATGTTCCTAACGCATAGTGAAGACAGTGTGTTCCTAACGCAGAGTTGCAGTGTATGTGCATGGAGAAGAGTGAAGACAGTGTGTTTTTAATTCAACGTGAGGACAGTGTGTTCCTAAGGCAGAGTGAAGACAGTGTCTTTCTAGAGCAGCGTGAAGACAGTGTGTTCCTAGAGCAGAGTGAAGACAGTGTGTTCCTAGAGCAGAGTGAAGACAGTGTGTTCCTAGAGCAGAGTGAAGACAGTGTGTTCCTAGAGCACAGTGAAGACAGTGTGTTCCTAATGCAGAGTTGCGGTGTATGTGCATGGAGCAGAGTGAAGACAGTGTGTTCCTAGAGCAGAGTGAAGACATTATGTTCCTAAAGCAGAGTGAAGACAGTGTGTTTCTAGAGCAGAATGAAGACAGTGTGTTCCTAACGCAGAGTGAAGACAGTGTGTTCCTAACGCAGAGTTGCGGTGTATGTGCATGGAGCAGAGTGAAGACAGTGTGTTCCTAGAGCACAGTGAAGACAGTTTGTTCCTAATACAGAGTGAAGACAGTGTGTTCCTAATGCAGAGTGAAGACAGTGTGTTCCTAACGCATAGTGAAGACAGTGTGTTCCTAACACAGAGTGAAGACAGTGTGTACCTAACGCATAGTGAAAACAGTATGTTCCTAACGCATAGTGAAGACAGTGTGTTCCTAACGCAGAATTGCGGTGTATGTGCATGGAGCACAGTGAAGACAGTGTGTTCCAAGAGCAGAGTGAAGACAGTGTGTTCCTAAAGCAGAGTGAATACAGTGTGTTCCTAATGCAGAGTCAAGACAGTGTGTTCCTAGAGCAGAATGAAGACAGTGTGCTCCTAATGCAGAGTGAAGACAGTGTGGTCCTAGAGCAGAGTGAAGAGAGTGTTTTCCTAACGCAGAGTTGTGTTGTACGTGCATGGAGCAGAGTGAAGCCAGTGTGTTCCTAGAGCAGACTGAAGACAGTATGTTCCTACTGCAGAGTGAAGACAGAGTGTTTCTAGAGCAGAATGAAGACAGTTTGTTCCTAAATAGAGTGAAGACAGTTTGTTCCAAACGCAGAGTTGCCGTGTATGTGCATGGAGCAGAGTGAAGACAGTGTGTTCCTAGCGCAGAGTGAAGACAGTGTGTTTCTAATGCCTAGTTAATACAGTATGTTCCTACAGCAGAGTGAAGACAGTGTGTTCCTAACAAAGAGTTGCTGTGTAGGTGCATGGGGCAGAGTGAAGACAGTGTGTTCCTAGAGTAGAGTGATGACAGTGTGTTCCTAATGCAGAGTGAAGACAGTGTGTTCCTAATGCAGAGTGAAGACAGTGTGTTCTTAGAGCAGAGTGAAGACAGTGTGTTCCTAACTCAGAGTTGCGGTGTACGTGCATGGAGCAGATTGAAGACTGTGTGTTCCTAGAGCAGTGTGAAGAGAGTATGTTCCTAAGGCAGAGTGAAGACAGAGTGTTTCTAGAGCAGAATGAAGACAGTGTGTTCCTAACGCAGAGTTGCTGTGTTGTGCATGGAGCGGATTGAAGACAGTGTGTTCCTAGAGCAGAGTGAAGACAGTTTGTTCCTAATACAGAATGAAGACAGTGTGTTCCTAATGCAGAGTGAAGACAGTGTGTTCCTAATGCAGAGTGAAGACAGTGTGTTCCTAGAGCAGAGTGAAGACTGTGTGTTCCTATCACAGAGTTGCGGTGTATGTGCATGGAGCAGAGTGAAGACAGTGTGTTATTAGAGCAGAGTGAAGACAGTGTGTTCCTAGAGCAGAGTGAAGACAGTGTGTTCCTAAAGCATAGTGAAGACAGTGTGTTCCTAATGCAGCGTGAGGACAATGTGTTCCTATGGCAGAGTGAAGGCAGTGTCTTCCTAGAGCAGAGTGAAGACAGTGTGTTCCTAACGCATAGTGAAGACAGTGTGTTCCTAATGCATAGTGAAGACAGTGTGTTCCTAGAGCAGAATGAAGACAGTGTTCCTAATGCAGAGTGAAGGCAGTGTGTTCCTAATGCAGAGTAAAGACAGTGTGTTCCTACAGCAGAATGAAGACAGTTTGTTCCTAACGCAGAGTGAAGACATTGTGTTCCTAACGCAGATTTGCGGTGTATGTGCATGGAGCAGAGTGAAAACAGTGTGTTCCTAGAGCAGAGTGAAGACAGTGTGTTCCTAAAGCAGAGTGAATACAGTGTGTTCCTAATGCAGAGTCAAGACAGTGTGTTCCTAGAGCAGAATGAAGACAGTGTGCTCCTAATGCAGAGTGAAGACAGTGTGGTCCTAGAGCAGAGTGAAGAGAGTGTTTTCCTAACGCAGAGTTGTGTTGTACGTGCATGGAGCAGAGTGAAGCCAGTGTGTTCCTAGAGCAGACTGAAGACAGTATGTTCCTACTGCAGAGTGAAGACAGAGTGTTTCTAGAGCAGAATGAAGACAGTTTGTTCCTAAATAGAGTGAAGACAGTTTGTTCCAAACGCAGAGTTGCCGTGTATGTGCATGGAGCAGAGTGAAGACAGTGTGTTCCTAGCGCAGAGTGAAGACAGTGTGTTTCTAATGCCTAGTTAATACAGTATGTTCCTACAGCAGAGTGAAGACAGTGTGTTCCTAACAAAGAGTTGCTGTGTAGGTGCATGGGGCAGAGTGAAGACAGTGTGTTCCTAGAGTAGAGTGATGACAGTGTGTTCCTAATGCAGAGTGAAGACAGTGTGTTCCTAATGCAGAGTGAAGACAGTGTGTTCTTAGAGCAGAGTGAAGACAGTGTGTTCCTAACTCAGAGTTGCGGTGTACGTGCATGGAGCAGATTGAAGACTGTGTGTTCCTAGAGCAGTGTGAAGAGAGTATGTTCCTAAGGCAGAGTGAAGACAGAGTGTTTCTAGAGCAGAATGAAGACAGTGTGTTCCTAACGCAGAGTTGCTGTGTTGTGCATGGAGCGGATTGAAGACAGTGTGTTCCTAGAGCAGAGTGAAGACAGTTTGTTCCTAATACAGAATGAAGACAGTGTGTTCCTAATGCAGAGTGAAGACAGTGTGTTCCTAATGCAGAGTGAAGACAGTGTGTTCCTAGAGCAGAGTGAAGACTGTGTGTTCCTATCACAGAGTTGCGGTGTATGTGCATGGAGCAGAGTGAAGACAGTGTGTTATTAGAGCAGAGTGAAGACAGTGTGTTCCTAGAGCAGAGTGAAGACAGTGTGTTCCTAAAGCATAGTGAAGACAGTGTGTTCCTAATGCAGCGTGAGGACAATGTGTTCCTATGGCAGAGTGAAGGCAGTGTCTTCCTAGAGCAGAGTGAAGACAGTGTGTTCCTAACGCATAGTGAAGACAGTGTGTTCCTAATGCATAGTGAAGACAGTGTGTTCCTAGAGCAGAATGAAGACAGTGTTCCTAATGCAGAGTGAAGGCAGTGTGTTCCTAATGCAGAGTAAAGACAGTGTGTTCCTACAGCAGAATGAAGACAGTTTGTTCCTAACGCAGAGTGAAGACATTGTGTTCCTAACGCAGATTTGCGGTGTATGTGCATGGAGCAGAGTGAAAACAGTGTGTTCCTAGAGCAGAGTGAAGACAGTGTGTTCCTAGAGCAGAGTGAAGACAGTGTGTTCCTAGAGCAGAGTGAAGACATTATGTTCCTAACGCAGAGTGAAGACAGTGTTTCTAGACCAGAATGTAGACAGTGTGTTCCTAACGCAAAGTGAAGATAGTGTGTTCCTAACGCAGAGTTGCGGTGTATGTGCATGGAGCAGAGTGAAGACAGTGTGTTCCTAGAGCAGAGTGAAGACAGTTCGTTCCTAATACAGAGTGAAGACAGTGTGTTCCTAATGCAGAGTGAAGACAGTGTGTTCCTGATGCAGAGTGAAGACAGTGTGTTCCTACCGCATAGTTAAGACAGTGTGTTCCTAACGCATAGTGAAGACAGAATGTTCCTAACGCATAGTGAAGACAGTGTGTTCCTAACGCAGAGTTGCATTGTATGTGCATGGAGCAGAGTGAAGACAGTGTGTGGCTAGAGCAGAGTGAAGACAGTATGTTTTTAATGCATAGTGAAGACAGTGTGTTCCTAACGCAGAGTTACTGTGTATGTGCATGGAGCAGAGTGAAGACAGTGTGTTCCTAATTCAGCGTGAGGACAGTGTGTTCCTAAGGCAGATGAAGACAGTGTTTTCCTAAGCAGAGCTAAGACAGTGTGTTCCTAACGCATAGTGAAGACAGTGTGTTCCTAAGGCAGTGTGAAGACAGTGTGTTCCTAGAGCAGAGTGAAGACTTGTGTTCCTGATGCAGAGTGAAGACAGTGTGTTCCTGATGCAGAGTGAAGACAGTGTGTTCCTGATGCAGAGTGAAGACAGTGTGTTCCTGATGCAGAGTGAAGACAGTGTGTTCCTAATGCAGAGGGAAGACAGTGTGTTCCTTATGCAGAGTGAAGACAATGTGTTCCTAGAGCAGAGTGAAGACAGTATGTTCCTTACGCAGAGTTGAGACATTGTGTTCCTAGAGGAAAAAGAAGACAGTGTGTTCTTAGAACAGAGTGTAGACAGTGTGTTCCTAGAGCAGAGTGAAGACAGTGTGTTCTTCATGCAGAGGGAATACAGTGTGTTCCTACAGCAGAAAGAAGACAGTGTGTTCCTAATGCAGAGTGAAGTCAGTGTGTTCCTAATGCAGAGTGAAGACAGTTTGTTCCTAGAGCAGAGTGAAGACAGTGTGTTCCTAACGCATTTGCGGTGTATGTGCATGGAGCATAGTGAAGACAGTGTGTTCCTAGAGCAGAGTGAAGACAGTGTGCTCCTAATGCAGAGTCAAGACAGTGTGTTCCTAACGCATAGTGAAGACAGTGTGTTCCTAACACAGAGTGAAGACAGTGTGTACCTAACGCATAGTGAAAACAGTATGTTCCTAACGCATAGTGAAGACAGTGTGTTCCTAAAGCAGAATTGCGGTGTATGTGCATGGAGCACAGTGAAGACAGTGTGTTCCAAGAGCAGAGTGAAGACAGTGTGTTCCTAATGCAGAGTGAATACAGTGTGTTCCTAATGCAGAGTCAAGACAGTATGTTCCTAGAGCAGAATGAAGACAGTGTGCTCCTAATGCAGAGTGAAGACAGTGTGTTCCTAGAGCAGAGTGAAGACAGTTTGTTCCTAATACAGAATGAAGACAGTGTGTTCCTAATGCAGAGTGAAGACAGTGTGTCCCTAATGCAGAGTGAAGACAGTGTGTTCCTAGAGCAGAGTGAAGACAGTTTGTTCCTAATACAGAATGAAGACAGTGTGTTCCTAATGCAGAGTGAAGACAGTGTGTCCCTAATGCAGAGTGAAGACAGTGTGTTCCTAGAGCAGAGTGAAGACAGTGTGTTCCTATCACAGAGTTGCGGTGTATGTGCATGCAGCAGAGTGAAGACAGTGTGTTATTAGAGCAGAGTGAAGACAGTGTGTTCCTAGAGCAGAGTGAAGACAGTGTGTTCCTAAAGCATAGTGAAGACAGTGTGTTCCTAATGCAGCGTGAGGACAATGTGTTCCTATGGCAGAGTGAAGGCAGTGTCTTCCTAGAGCAGAGTGAAGACAGTGTGTTCCTAACGCATAGTGAAGACAGTGTGTTCCTAATGCAGAGTGAAGACAGTGTGTTCCTAGAGCAGAATGAAGACAGTGTTCCTAATGCAGAGTGAAGGCAGTGTGTTCCTAATGCAGAGTGAAGACAGTGTGTTCCTACAGCAGAATGAAGACAGTTTGTTCCTAACGCAGAGTGAAGACATTGTGTTCCTAATGCAGATTTGCGGTGTATGTGCATGGAGCAGAGTGAAAACAGTGTGTTCCTAGAGCAGAGTGAAGACAGTGTGTTCCTAGAGCAGAGTGATGACAGTGTGTTCCTAGAGCAGAGTGAAGACATTATGTTCCTAACACAGAGTGAAGACAGTGTTTCTAGACCAGAATGTAGACAGTGTGTTCCTAACGCAAAGTGAAGATAGTGTGTTCCTAACGCAGAGTTGCGGTGTATGTGCATGGAGCAGAGTGAAGACAGTGTGTTCCTAGAGCAGAGTGAAGACAGTTTGTTCCTAATACAGAGTGAAGACAGTGTGTTCCTAATGCAGAGTGAAGACAGTGTGTTCCTGATGCAGAGTGAAGACAGTGTGTTCCTACCGCATAGTGAAGACAGTGTGTTCCTAACGCATAGTGAAGACAGAATGTTCCTAACGCATAGTGAAGACAGAGTGTTCCTAACGCAGAGTTGCATTGTATGTGCATGGAGCAGAGTGAAGACAGTGTGTGGCTAGAGCAGAGTGAAGACAGTATCTTTTTAATGCATAGTGAAGACAGTGTGTTCCTAACGCAGAGTTACTGTGTATGTGCATGGAGCAGAGTGAAGACAGTGTGTTCCTAATTCAGCATGAGGACAGTGTGTTCCTAAGGCAGATGAAGACAGTGTCTTCCTAAGCAGAGCTAAGACAGTGTATTCCTAACGCATAGTGAAGACAGTGTGTTCCTAAGGCAGTGTGAAGACAGTGTGTTCCTAGAGCAGAGTGAAGACTTGTGTTCCTGATGCAGAGTGAAGACAGTGTGTTCCTGTTGCAGAGTGAAGACAGTGTGTTCCTGATGCAGAGTGAAGACAGTGTGTTCCTAATGCAGAGTGAAGACAGTGTGTTCCTTATGCAGAGTGAAGACAATGTGTTCCTAGAGCAGAGTGAAGACAGTATGTTCCTTATGCAGAGTTGAGACATTGTGTTCCTAGAGGAAAAAGAAGACAGTGTGTTCTTAGAACAGAGTGTAGACAGTGTGTTCGTAGAGCAGAGTGAAGACAGTGTGTTCTTCATGCAGAGGGAATACAGTGTGTTCCTACAGCAGAAAGAAGACAGTGTGTTCCTAATGCAGAGTGAAGTCAGTGTGTTCCTAATGCAGAGTGAAGACAGTTTGTTCCTAGAGCAGAGTGAAGACAGTGTGTTCCTAACGCATTTGCGGTGTTTGTGCATGGAGCAGAGTGAAGACAGTGTGTTCCTAGAGCAGAGTGAAGACAGTGTGCTCCTAATGCAGAGTGAAGACAGTGTGTTCATAACGCATAGTGAAGACAGTGTGTTCCTAACACAGAGTGAAGACAGTGTGTTCCTAACGTAGAGTGAACACAGTGTGTTCGTAACGCATAGTGAAACAGTGTGTTCGTAACGCATAGTGAAGACAGTGTGCTCCTAATGCAGAGTGAAGGCAGTGTGTTCCTAGAGCAGAGTGAAGACATTGTGTTCCTAACGCAGAGTTGCGAGGTATGTGCATGAAGCAGAGTGAAGACAGTGTGTTATTAGAGCAGAGTGAAGACAGTGTGTTCCTAGAGCAGAGTGAAGACAGTGTGTTCCTAAAGCATAGTGAAGACAGTGTGTTCCTAATGCAGCGTGAGGACAATGTGTTCCTATGGCAGAGTGAAGGCAGTGTCTTCCTAGAGCAGAGTGAAGACAGTGTGTTCCTAACGCATAGTGAAGACAGTGTGTTCCTAATGCAGAGTGAAGACAGTGTGTTCCTAGAGCAGAATGAAGACAGTGTTCCTAATGCAGAGTGAAGGCAGTGTGTTCCTAATGCAGAGTGAAGACAGTGTGTTCCTACAGCAGAATGAAGACAGTTTGTTCCTAACGCAGAGTGAAGACATTGTGTTCCTAATGCAGATTTGCGGTGTATGTGCATGGAGCAGAGTGAAAACAGTGTGTTCCTAGAGCAGAGTGAAGACAGTGTGTTCCTAGAGCAGAGTGATGACAGTGTGTTCCTAGAGCAGAGTGAAGACATTATGTTCCTAACACAGAGTGAAGACAGTGTTTCTAGACCAGAATGTAGACAGTGTGTTCCTAACGCAAAGTGAAGATAGTGTGTTCCTAACGCAGAGTTGCGGTGTATGTGCATGGAGCAGAGTGAAGACAGTGTGTTCCTAGAGCAGAGTGAAGACAGTTTGTTCCTAATACAGAGTGAAGACAGTGTGTTCCTAATGCAGAGTGAAGACAGTGTGTTCCTGATGCAGAGTGAAGACAGTGTGTTCCTACCGCATAGTGAAGACAGTGTGTTCCTAACGCATAGTGAAGACAGAATGTTCCTAACGCATAGTGAAGACAGAGTGTTCCTAACGCAGAGTTGCATTGTATGTGCATGGAGCAGAGTGAAGACAGTGTGTGGCTAGAGCAGAGTGAAGACAGTATCTTTTTAATGCATAGTGAAGACAGTGTGTTCCTAACGCAGAGTTACTGTGTATGTGCATGGAGCAGAGTGAAGACAGTGTGTTCCTAATTCAGCATGAGGACAGTGTGTTCCTAAGGCAGATGAAGACAGTGTCTTCCTAAGCAGAGCTAAGACAGTGTATTCCTAACGCATAGTGAAGACAGTGTGTTCCTAAGGCAGTGTGAAGACAGTGTGTTCCTAGAGCAGAGTGAAGACTTGTGTTCCTGATGCAGAGTGAAGACAGTGTGTTCCTGTTGCAGAGTGAAGACAGTGTGTTCCTGATGCAGAGTGAAGACAGTGTGTTCCTAATGCAGAGTGAAGACAGTGTGTTCCTTATGCAGAGTGAAGACAATGTGTTCCTAGAGCAGAGTGAAGACAGTATGTTCCTTATGCAGAGTTGAGACATTGTGTTCCTAGAGGAAAAAGAAGACAGTGTGTTCTTAGAACAGAGTGTAGACAGTGTGTTCGTAGAGCAGAGTGAAGACAGTGTGTTCTTCATGCAGAGGGAATACAGTGTGTTCCTACAGCAGAAAGAAGACAGTGTGTTCCTAATGCAGAGTGAAGTCAGTGTGTTCCTAATGCAGAGTGAAGACAGTTTGTTCCTAGAGCAGAGTGAAGACAGTGTGTTCCTAACGCATTTGCGGTGTTTGTGCATGGAGCAGAGTGAAGACAGTGTGTTCCTAGAGCAGAGTGAAGACAGTGTGCTCCTAATGCAGAGTGAAGACAGTGTGTTCATAACGCATAGTGAAGACAGTGTGTTCCTAACACAGAGTGAAGACAGTGTGTTCCTAACGTAGAGTGAACACAGTGTGTTCGTAACGCATAGTGAAACAGTGTGTTCGTAACGCATAGTGAAGACAGTGTGCTCCTAATGCAGAGTGAAGGCAGTGTGTTCCTAGAGCAGAGTGAAGACATTGTGTTCCTAACGCAGAGTTGCGAGGTATGTGCATGAAGCAGAGTGAAGACAGTGTGTTCCTAGAACAGAGTGAAGACAGTGTGTTCCTAGAGCAGAGTGAAGACAGTGTGTTCCTAGAGCAGAGTGAAGACTTGTGTTCCTGATGCAGAGTGAAGACAGTGTGTTCCTGTTGCAGAGTGAAGACAGTGTGTTCCTGATGCAGAGTGAAGACAGTGTGTTCCTAATGCAGAGTGAAGACAGTGTGTTCCTTATGCAGAGTGAAGACAATGTGTTCCTAGAGCAGAGTGAAGACAGTGTATTCCTAGAGCAGAGTGAAGACAGTGTGTTCCTAACGCATAGTGAAGACAGTTGTTCCTAAGGCAGAGTGAAGACAGTGTGTTCCTAGAGCAGAGTGAGGACTGTATGTTCCTAACGCAGAGTGAAGACAGTGTGTTCCTAACGCAGAGTTGCAGTGTATGTGCATGGAGCAGAGTGAAGACAGTGTTTTCCTAATGCAGAGTGAAGACAGTGTGTTCCTAATGCAGAGTGAAGACAGTGTGTTCCTTATGCAGAGTGAAGACAGTGTGTTCCTGATGCAGAGTGAAGACAGTGTGTTCCTGATACAGAGTGAAGACAGTGTGTTCCTAGAGAAGAGTGAAGACAGTATGTTCCTAACGCAGAGTGAAGACAGTGTGTTCCTAGAAGAGAAAGAAAATAGTATTTTCCTAGAGCAGAGTGAAGACAGTGTGTTCCTAATGCATAGTGAAGACAGTGTGTTCCTAATGCAGAGTGAAGACAGTGTGTTCCTGATGCAGAGTGAAGACAGTGTGTTCCTAGAGCAGAGTGAATACAGTATGTTCCTAAAGCAGAGTGAAGACAGTGTGTTCCTAGAGGAGAAAGAAAACAGTGTGTTCCTAGAGCAGAGTGAAGACAGTGTGTTCCTAATGCAGACTGAAGACAGTGTGTTCCTAGAGCAGAGTGAAGACAGTGTGTTCCTAACGCAGAGTTGCGGTGTATGTGCATGGAGCAGAGTGAAGACTGTGTGTGACTAGAGCAGAGTGAAGAAAGTATGTTCCTAACGCATAGTGAAGACAGTGTGTTCCTAACGCAGAGTTACGGTGTATGTTCATGGAGCAGAGTGAAGACAGTGTGTTTTTAATTCAGCGTGAGGACAGGGTGTTCCTAAGGCAGAGTGAAGACAGTGTCTTTCTAGAGCAGCGTGAAGACAGTGTGTTCCTAACGCATAGTGAAGACAGTGTGTTCCTAGCGCAGAGTGAAGACAGTGTGTTCCTAAAGCAGAGTTAATACAGTATGTTCCTGATGCAGAGTGAAGACAGTGTGTTCCTAATGCAGAGTGAAGACAGTTTGTTCCTATAGCAGAGTGAAGATCGTGTGTTCCTAACCCAGAGTTGCGGTGTACGTGCATGGATCAGATTGAAGACTGTGTGTTCCTAGAGCAGTGTGAAGACAGTATGTTCCTAAGGCAGAGTGAAGACAGAGTGTTTCTAGAGCCGAATGAAGACAGAGTGTTCCTAACACAGAATTTCGGTGTATGTGCAAAGAGCGGATTGAAGACATTGTGTTCCTAGAGCAGAGTGAAGACAGTATGTTCCTAACGCATAGTGAAGACAGTGTGTTCCTAACAAAGAGTTGCGGTGTACGTGCATGGAGCAGAGTGAAGACAGTGTGTTCCTAGAGCAGAATGAAGACAGTGTGTTCCTAACGTAGAGTGAAGACAGTGCGTTCCTAACGCAGAGTTGTGAAGTATGTGCATGGAGCAGAGTGAAGACAGTGTGTTCCTAGAGCTGAGTGAAGACAGTGTGTTCCTAACGCATAGTGAAGACAGTGTGTTCCTAATGCATAGTGAAGACAGTTTCTTCCTAGAGCAGAGTGAAGACAGTATGTTCCTAACGCATAGTGAAGGCAGTGTGTTCCTAATGCAGTGTGAAGACAGTGTGTTCCTAGAGCAGAGTGAAGACAGTGTGTTCCTGATGCAGAGTGAAGACAGTGTGTTCCTGATGCAAAGTGAAGACAGTGTGTTCCTAATGCAGAGTGAAGACAGTGTGTTCCTAGAGCAGAATGAAGACAGTGTTCCTAATGCAGAGTGAAGGCAGTGTGTTCCTAATGCAGAGTGAAGACAGTGTGTTCCTACAGCAGAATGAAAACATTTTGTTCCTAACGCAGAGTGAAGACAGTGTGTTCCTAACGCAGAGTTGCGATGTATGTGCATGGAGCAGAGTGAAAACAGTGTGTTACTAGAGCAGAGTGAAGACAGTGTGTTCCTAGAGCAGAGTGAAGACAGTGTGCTCCTAATGCAGAGTCAAGACAGTGTGTTCCTAACGCATAGTGAAGACAGTGTGTTCCTAACACAGAGTGAAGACAGTGTGTACCTAACGCATAGTGAAAACAGTATGTTCCTAACGCATAGTGAAGACAGTGTGTTCCTAAAGCAGAATTGCGGTGTATGTGCATGGAGCACAGTGAAGACAGTGTGTTCCAAGAGCAGAGTGAAGACAGTGTGTTCCTAATGCAGAGTGAATACAGTGTGTTCCTAATGCAGAGTCAAGACAGTATGTTCCTAGAGCAGAATGAAGACAGTGTGCTCCTAATGCAGAGTGAAGACAGTGTGTTCCTAGAGCAGAGTGAAGACAGTTTGTTCCTAATACAGAATGAAGACAGTGTGTTCCTAATGCAGAGTGAAGACAGTGTGTCCCTAATGCAGAGTGAAGACAGTGTGTTCCTAGAGCAGAGTGAAGACAGTTTGTTCCTAATACAGAATGAAGACAGTGTGTTCCTAATGCAGAGTGAAGACAGTGTGTCCCTAATGCAGAGTGAAGACAGTGTGTTCCTAGAGCAGAGTGAAGACAGTGTGTTCCTATCACAGAGTTGCGGTGTATGTGCATGCAGCAGAGTGAAGACAGTGTGTTATTAGAGCAGAGTGAAGACAGTGTGTTCCTAGAGCAGAGTGAAGACAGTGTGTTCCTAAAGCATAGTGAAGACAGTGTGTTCCTAATGCAGCGTGAGGACAATGTGTTCCTATGGCAGAGTGAAGGCAGTGTCTTCCTAGAGCAGAGTGAAGACAGTGTGTTCCTAACGCATAGTGAAGACAGTGTGTTCCTAATGCAGAGTGAAGACAGTGTGTTCCTAGAGCAGAATGAAGACAGTGTTCCTAATGCAGAGTGAAGGCAGTGTGTTCCTAATGCAGAGTGAAGACAGTGTGTTCCTACAGCAGAATGAAGACAGTTTGTTCCTAACGCAGAGTGAAGACATTGTGTTCCTAATGCAGATTTGCGGTGTATGTGCATGGAGCAGAGTGAAAACAGTGTGTTCCTAGAGCAGAGTGAAGACAGTGTGTTCCTAGAGCAGAGTGAAGACAGTGTGTTCCTAGAGCAGAGTGAAGACATTATGTTCCTAACGCAGAGTGAAGACAGTGTTTCTAGACCAGAATGTAGACAGTGTGTTCCTAACGCAAAGTGAAGATAGTGTGTTCCTAACGCAGAGTTGCGGTGTATGTGCATGGAGCAGAGTGAAGACAGTGTGTTCCTAGAGCAGAGTGAAGACAGTTTGTTCCTAATACAGAGTGAAGACAGTGTGTTCCTAATGCAGAGTGAAGACAGTGTGTTCCTGATGCAGAGTGAAGACAGTGTGTTCCTACCGCATAGTGAAGACAGTGTGTTCCTAACGCATAGTGAAGACAGAATGTTCCTAACGCATAGTGAAGACAGTGTGTTCCTAACGCAGAGTTGCATTGTATGTGCATGGAGCAGAGTGAAGACAGTGTGTGGCTAGAGCAGAGTGAAGACAGTATGTTTTTAATGCATAGTGAAGACAGTGTGTTCCTAACGCAGAGTTACTGTGTATGTGCATGGAGCAGAGTGAAGACAGTGTGTTCCTAATTCAGCGTGAGGACAGTGTGTTCCTAAGGCAGATGAAGACAGTGTCTTCCTAAGCAGAGCTAAGACAGTGTGTTCCTAACGCATAGTGAAGACAGTGTGTTCCTAAGGCAGTGTGAAGACAGTGTGTTCCTAGAGCACAGTGAAGACTTGTGTTCCTGATGCAGAGTGAAGACAGTGTGTTCCTGATGCAGAGTGAAGACAGTGTGTTCCTGATGCAGAGTGAAGACAGTGTGTTCCTGATGCAGAGTGAAGACAGTGTGTTCCTAATGCAGAGGGAAGACAGTGTGTTCCTTATGCAGAGTGAAGACAATGTGTTCCTAGAGCAGAGTGAAGACAGTATGTTCCTTACGCAGAGTTGAGACATTGTGTTCCTAGAGGAAAAAGAAGACAGTGTGTTCTTAGAACAGAGTGTAGACAGTGTGTTCCTAGAGCAGAGTGAAGACAGTGTGTTCTTCATGCAGAGGGAATACAGTGTGTTCCTACAGCAGAAAGAAGACAGTGTGTTCCTAATGCAGAGTGAAGTCATTGTGTTCCTAATGCAGAGTGAAGACAGTTTGTTCCTAGAGCAGAGTGAAGACAGTGTGTTCCTAACGCATTTGCGGTGTATGTGCATGGAGCATAGTGAAGACAGTGTGTTCCTAGAGCAGAGTGAAAACAGTGTGCTCCTAATGCAGAGTCAAGACAGTGTGTTCCTAACGCATAGTGAAGACAGTGTGTTCCTAACACAGAGTGAAGACAGTGTGTACCTAACGCATAGTGAAAACAGTATGTTCCTAACGCATAGTGAAGACAGTGTGTTCCTAAAGCAGAATTGCGGTGTATGTGCATGGAGCACAGTGAAGACAGTGTGTTCCAAGAGCAGAGTGAAGACAGTGTGTTCCTAATGCAGAGTGAATACAGTGTGTTCCTAATGCAGAGTCAAGACAGTATGTTCCTAGAGCAGAATGAAGACAGTGTGCTCCTAATGCAGAGTGAAGACAGTGTGTTCCTAGAGCAGAGTGAAGACAGTTTGTTCCTAATACAGAATGAAGACAGTGTGTTCCTAATGCAGAGTGAAGACAGTGTGTCCCTAATGCAGAGTGAAGACAGTGTGTTCCTAGAGCAGAGTGAAGACAGTTTGTTCCTAATACAGAATGAAGACAGTGTGTTCCTAATGCAGAGTGAAGACAGTGTGTCCCTAATGCAGAGTGAAGACAGTGTGTTCCTAGAGCAGAGTGAAGACAGTGTGTTCCTATCACAGAGTTGCGGTGTATGTGCATGCAGCAGAGTGAAGACAGTGTGTTATTAGAGCAGAGTGAAGACAGTGTGTTCCTAGAGCAGAGTGAAGACAGTGTGTTCCTAAAGCATAGTGAAGACAGTGTGTTCCTAATGCAGCGTGAGGACAATGTGTTCCTATGGCAGAGTGAAGGCAGTGTCTTCCTAGAGCAGAGTGAAGACAGTGTGTTCCTAACGCATAGTGAAGACAGTGTGTTCCTAATGCAGAGTGAAGACAGTGTGTTCCTAGAGCAGAATGAAGACAGTGTTCCCAATGCAGAGTGAAGGCAGTGTGTTCCTAATGCAGAGTGAAGACAGTGTGTTCCTACAGCAGAATGAAGACAGTTTGTTCCTAACGCAGAGTGAAGACATTGTGTTCCTAATGCAGATTTGCGGTGTATGTGCATGGAGCAGAGTGAAAACAGTGTGTTCCTAGAGCAGAGTGAAGACAGTGTGTTCCTAGAGCAGAGTGAAGACAGTGTGTTCCTAGAGCAGAGTGAAGACATTATGTTCCTAACGCAGAGTGAAGACAGTGTTTCTAGACCAGAATGTAGACAGTGTGTTCCTAACGCAAAGTGAAGATAGTGTGTTCCTAACGCAGAGTTGCGGTGTATGTGCATGGAGCAGAGTGAAGACAGTGTGTTCCTAGAGCAGAGTGAAGACAGTTTGTTCCTAATACAGAGTGAAGACAGTGTGTTCCTAATGCAGAGTGAAGACAGTGTGTTCCTGATGCAGAGTGAAGACAGTGTGTTCCTACCGCATAGTGAAGACAGTGTGTTCCTAACGCATAGTGAAGACAGAATGTTCCTAACGCATAGTGAAGACAGTGTGTTCCTAACGCAGAGTTGCATTGTATGTGCATGGAGCAGAGTGAAGACAGTGTGTGGCTAGAGCAGAGTGAAGACAGTATCTTTTTAATGCATAGTGAAGACAGTGTGTTCCTAACGCAGAGTTACTGTGTATGTGCATGGAGCAGAGTGAAGACAGTGTGTTCCTAATTCAGCATGAGGACAGTGTGTTCCTAAGGCAGATGAAGACAGTGTCTTCCTAAGCAGAGCTAAGACAGTGTATTCCTAACGCATAGTGAAGACAGTGTGTTCCTAAGGCAGTGTGAAGACAGTGTGTTCCTAGAGCAGAGTGAAGACTTGTGTTCCTGATGCAGAGTGAAGACAGTGTGTTCCTGTTGCAGAGTGAAGACAGTGTGTTCCTGATGCAGAGTGAAGACAGTGTGTTCCTAATGCAGAGTGAAGACAGTGTGTTCCTTATGCAGAGTGAAGACAATGTGTTCCTAGAGCAGAGTGAAGACAGTATGTTCCTTACGCAGAGTTGAGACATTGTGTTCCTAGAGGAAAAAGAAGACAGTGTGTTCTTAGAACAGAGTGTAGACAGTGTGTTCGTAGAGCAGAGTGAAGACAGTGTGTTCTTCATGCAGAGGGAATACAGTGTGTTCCTACAGCAGAAAGAAGACAGTGTGTTCCTAATGCAGAGTGAAGTCAGTGTGTTCCTAATGCAGAGTGAAGACAGTTTGTTCCTAGAGCAGAGTGAAGACAGTGTGTTCCTAACGCATTTGCGGTGTTTGTGCATGGAGCAGAGTGAAGACAGTGTGTTCCTAGAGCAGAGTGAAGACAGTGTGCTCCTAATGCAGAGTGAAGACAGTGTGTTCATAACGCATAGTGAAGACAGTGTGTTCCTAACACAGAGTGAAGACAGTGTGTTCCTAACGTAGAGTGAACACAGTGTGTTCGTAACGCATAGTGAAACAGTGTGTTCGTAACGCATACTGAAGACAGTGTGCTCCTAATGCAGAGTGAAGGCAGTGTGTTCCTAGAGCAGAGTGAAGACATTGTGTTCCTAACGCAGAGTTGCGAGGTATGTGCATGAAGCAGAGTGAAGACAGTGTGTTCCTAGAACAGAGTGAAGACAGTGTGTTCCTAGAGCAGAGTGAAGACAGTGTGTTCCTAGAGCAGAGTGAAGACTTGTGTTCCTGATGCAGAGTGAAGACAGTGTGTTCCTGTTGCAGAGTGAAGACAGTGTGTTCCTGATGCAGAGTGAAGACAGTGTGTTCCTAATGCAGAGTGAAGACAGTGTGTTCCTTATGCAGAGTGAAGACAATGTGTTCCTAGAGCAGAGTGAAGACAGTGTATTCCTAGAGCAGAGTGAAGACAGTGTGTTCCTAACGCATAGTGAAGACAGTTGTTCCTAAGGCAGAGTGAAGACAGTGTGTTCCTAGAGCAGAGTGAGGACTGTATGTTCCTAACGCAGAGTGAAGACAGTGTGTTCCTAACGCAGAGTTGCAGTGTATGTGCATGGAGCAGAGTGAAGACAGTGTTTTCCTAATGCAGAGTGAAGACAGTGTGTTCCTAATGCAGAGTGAAGACAGTGTGTTCCTTATGCAGAGTGAAGACAGTGTGTTCCTGATGCAGAGTGAAGACAGTGTGTTCCTGATACAGAGTGAAGACAGTGTGTTCCTAGAGAAGAGTGAAGACAGTATGTTCCTAACGCAGAGTGAAGACAGTGTGTTCCTAGAAGAGAAAGAAAATAGTATTTTCCTAGAGCAGAGTGAAGACAGTGTGTTCCTAATGCATAGTGAAGACAGTGTGTTCCTAATGCAGAGTGAAGACAGTGTGTTCCTGATGCAGAGTGAAGACAGTGTGTTCCTAGAGCAGAGTGAATACAGTATGTTCCTAAAGCAGAGTGAAGACAGTGTGTTCCTAGAGGAGAAAGAAAACAGTGTGTTCCTAGAGCAGAGTGAAGACAGTGTGTTCCTAATGCAGACTGAAGACAGTGTGTTCCTAGAGCAGAGTGAAGACAGTGTGTTCCTAACGCAGAGTTGCGGTGTATGTGCATGGAGCAGAGTGAAGACTGTGTGTGACTAGAGCAGAGTGAAGAAAGTATGTTCCTAACGCATAGTGAAGACAGTGTGTTCCTAACGCAGAGTTACGGTGTATGTTCATGGAGCAGAGTGAAGACAGTGTGTTTTTAATTCAGCGTGAGGACAGGGTGTTCCTAAGGCAGAGTGAAGACAGTGTCTTTCTAGAGCAGCGTGAAGACAGTGTGTTCCTAACGCATAGTGAAGACAGTGTGTTCCTAGCGCAGAGTGAAGACAGTGTGTTCCTAAAGCAGAGTTAATACAGTATGTTCCTGATGCAGAGTGAAGACAGTGTGTTCCTAATGCAGAGTGAAGACAGTTTGTTCCTATAGCAGAGTGAAGATCGTGTGTTCCTAACCCAGAGTTGCGGTGTACGTGCATGGATCAGATTGAAGACTGTGTGTTCCTAGAGCAGTGTGAAGACAGTATGTTCCTAAGGCAGAGTGAAGACAGAGTGTTTCTAGAGCCGAATGAAGACAGAGTGTTCCTAACACAGAATTTCGGTGTATGTGCAAAGAGCGGATTGAAGACATTGTGTTCCTAGAGCAGAGTGAAGACAGTATGTTCCTAACGCATAGTGAAGACAGTGTGTTCCTAACAAAGAGTTGCGGTGTACGTGCATGGAGCAGAGTGAAGACAGTGTGTTCCTAGAGCAGAATGAAGACAGTGTGTTCCTAACGTAGAGTGAAGACAGTGCGTTCCTAACGCAGAGTTGTGAAGTATGTGCATGGAGCAGAGTGAAGACAGTGTGTTCCTAGAGCTGAGTGAAGACAGTGTGTTCCTAACGCATAGTGAAGACAGTGTGTTCCTAATGCATAGTGAAGACAGTTTCTTCCTAGAGCAGAGTGAAGACAGTATGTTCCTAACGCATAGTGAAGGCAGTGTGTTCCTAATGCAGTGTGAAGACAGTGTGTTCCTAGAGCAGAGTGAAGACAGTGTGTTCCTGATGCAGAGTGAAGACAGTGTGTTCCTGATGCAAAGTGAAGACAGTGTGTTCCTAATGCAGAGTGAAGACAGTGTGTTCCTAGAGCAGAATGAAGACAGTGTTCCTAATGCAGAGTGAAGGCAGTGTGTTCCTAATGCAGAGTGAAGACAGTGTGTTCCTACAGCAGAATGAAAACATTTTGTTCCTAACGCAGAGTGAAGACAGTGTGTTCCTAACGCAGAGTTGCGATGTATGTGCATGGAGCAGAGTGAAAACAGTGTGTTCCTAGAGCAGAGTGAAGACAGTGTGTTCCTAGAGCAGAGTGAAGACAGTGTGCTCCTAATGCAGAGTCAAGACAGTGTGTTCCTAACGCATAGTGAAGACAGTGTGTTCCTAACACAGAGTGAAGACAGTGTGTACCTAACGCATAGTGAAAACAGTATGTTCCTAACGCATAGTGAAGACAGTGTGTTCCTAAAGCAGAATTGCGGTGTATGTGCATGGAGCACAGTGAAGACAGTGTGTTCCAAGAGCAGAGTGAAGACAGTGTGTTCCTAATGCAGAGTGAATACAGTGTGTTCCTAATGCAGAGTCAAGACAGTATGTTCCTAGAGCAGAATGAAGACAGTGTGCTCCTAATGCAGAGTGAAGACAGTGTGTTCCTAGAGCAGAGTGAAGACAGTTTGTTCCTAATACAGAATGAAGACAGTGTGTTCCTAATGCAGAGTGAAGACAGTGTGTCCCTAATGCAGAGTGAAGACAGTGTGTTCCTAGAGCAGAGTGAAGACAGTTTGTTCCTAATACAGAATGAAGACAGTGTGTTCCTAATGCAGAGTGAAGACAGTGTGTCCCTAATGCAGAGTGAAGACAGTGTGTTCCTAGAACAGAGTGAAGACAGTGTGTTCCTATCACAGAGTTGCGGTGTATGTGCATGCAGCAGAGTGAAGACAGTGTGTTATTAGAGCAGAGTGAAGACAGTGTGTTCCTAGAGCAGAGTGAAGACAGTGTGTTCCTAAAGCATAGTGAAGACAGTGTGTTCCTAATGCAGCGTGAGGACAATGTGTTCCTATGGCAGAGTGAAGGCAGTGTCTTCCTAGAGCAGAGTGAAGACAGTGTGTTCCTAACGCATAGTGAAGACAGTGTGTTCCTAATGCAGAGTGAAGACAGTGTGTTCCTAGAGCAGAATGAAGACAGTGTTCCTAATGCAGAGTGAAGGCAGTGTGTTCCTAATGCAGAGTGAAGACAGTGTGTTCCTACAGCAGAATGAAGACAGTTTGTTCCTAACGCAGAGTGAAGACATTGTGTTCCTAATGCAGATTTGCGGTGTATGTGCATGGAGCAGAGTGAAAACAGTGTGTTCCTAGAGCAGAGTGAAGACAGTGTGTTCCTAGAGCAGAGTGAAGACAGTGTGTTCCTAGAGCAGAGTGAAGACATTATGTTCCTAACGCAGAGTGAAGACAGTGTTTCTAGACCAGAATGTAGACAGTGTGTTCCTAACGCAAAGTGAAGATAGTGTGTTCCTAACGCAGAGTTGCGGTGTATGTGCATGGAGCAGAGTGAAGACAGTGTGTTCCTAGAGCAGAGTGAAGACAGTTTGTTCCTAATACAGAGTGAAGACAGTGTGTTCCTAATGCAGAGTGAAGACAGTGTGTTCCTGATGCAGAGTGAAGACAGTGTGTTCCTACCGCATAGTGAAGACAGTGTGTTCCTAACGCATAGTGAAGACAGAATGTTCCTAACGCATAGTGAAGACAGTGTGTTCCTAACGCAGAGTTGCATTGTATGTGCATGGAGCAGAGTGAAGACAGTGTGTGGCTAGAGCAGAGTGAAGACAGTATCTTTTTAATGCATAGTGAAGACAGTGTGTTCCTAACGCAGAGTTACTGTGTATGTGCATGGAGCAGAGTGAAGACAGTGTGTTCCTAATTCAGCATGAGGACAGTGTGTTCCTAAGGCAGATGAAGACAGTGTCTTCCTAAGCAGAGCTAAGACAGTGTATTCCTAACGCATAGTGAAGACAGTGTGTTCCTAAGGCAGTGTGAAGACAGTGTGTTCCTAGAGCAGAGTGAAGACTTGTGTTCCTGATGCAGAGTGAAGACAGTGTGTTCCTGTTGCAGAGTGAAGACAGTGTGTTCCTGATGCAGAGTGAAGACAGTGTGTTCCTAATGCAGAGTGAAGACAGTGTGTTCCTTATGCAGAGTGAAGACAATGTGTTCCTAGAGCAGAGTGAAGACAGTATGTTCCTTACGCAGAGTTGAGACATTGTGTTCCTAGAGGAAAAAGAAGACAGTGTGTTCTTAGAACAGAGTGTAGACAGTGTGTTCGTAGAGCAGAGTGAAGACAGTGTGTTCTTCATGCAGAGGGAATACAGTGTGTTCCTACTGCAGAAAGAAGACAGTGTGTTCCTAATGCAGAGTGAAGTCAGTGTGTTCCTAATGCAGAGTGAAGACAGTTTGTTCCTAGAGCAGAGTGAAGACAGTGTGTTCCTAACGCATTTGCGGTGTTTGTGCATGGAGCAGTGTGAAGACAGTGTGTTCCTAGAGCAGAGTGAAGACAGTGTGCTCCTAATGCAGAGTGAAGACAGTGTGTTCATAACGCATAGTGAAGACAGTGTGTTCCTAACACAGAGTGAAGACAGTGTGTTCCTAACGTAGAGTGAACACAGTGTGTTCGTAACGCATAGTGAAACAGTGTGTTCGTAACGCATAGTGAAGACAGTGTGCTCCTAATGCAGAGTGAAGGCAGTGTGTTCCTAGAGCAGAGTGAAGACATTGTGTTCCTAACGCAGAGTTGCGAGGTATGTGCATGAAGCAGAGTGAAGACAGTGTGTTCCTAGAACAGAGTGAAGACAGTGTGTTCCTAGAGCAGAGTGAAGACAGTGTGTTCCTAGAGCAGAGTGAAGACTTGTGTTCCTGATGCAGAGTGAAGACAGTGTGTTCCTGTTGCAGAGTGAAGACAGTGTGTTCCTGATGCAGAGTGAAGACAGTGTGTTCCTAGAGCAGAGTGAATACAGTATGTTCCTAAAGCAGAGTGAAGACAGTGTGTTCCTAGAGGAGAAAGAAAACAGTGTGTTCCTAGAGCAGAGTGAAGACAGTGTGTTCCTAATGCAGACTGAAGACAGTGTGTTCCTAGAGCAGAGTGAAGACAGTGTGTTCCTAACGCAGAGTTGCGGTGTATGTGCATGGAGCAGAGTGAAGACTGTGTGTGACTAGAGCAGAGTGAAGAAAGTATGTTCCTAACGCATAGTGAAGACAGTGTGTTCCTAACGCAGAGTTACGGTGTATGTTCATGGAGCAGAGTGAAGACAGTGTGTTTTTAATTCAGCGTGAGGACAGGGTGTTCCTAAGGCAGAGTGAAGACAGTGTCTTTCTAGAGCAGCGTGAAGACAGTGTGTTCCTAACGCATAGTGAAGACAGTGTGTTCCTAGCGCAGAGTGAAGACAGTGTGTTCCTAAAGCAGAGTTAATACAGTATGTTCCTGATGCAGAGTGAAGACAGTGTGTTCCTAATGCAGAGTGAAGACAGTTTGTTCCTATAGCAGAGTGAAGATCGTGTGTTCCTAACCCAGAGTTGCGGTGTACGTGCATGGATCAGATTGAAGACTGTGTGTTCCTAGAGCAGTGTGAAGACAGTATGTTCCTAAGGCAGAGTGAAGACAGAGTGTTTCTAGAGCCGAATGAAGACAGAGTGTTCCTAACACAGAATTTCGGTGTATGTGCAAAGAGCGGATTGAAGACATTGTGTTCCTAGAGCAGAGTGAAGACAGTATGTTCCTAACGCATAGTGAAGACAGTGTGTTCCTAACAAAGAGTTGCGGTGTACGTGCATGGAGCAGAGTGAAGACAGTGTGTTCCTAGAGCAGAATGAAGACAGTGTGTTCCTAACGTAGAGTGAAGACAGTGCGTTCCTAACGCAGAGTTGTGAAGTATGTGCATGGAGCAGAGTGAAGACAGTGTGTTCCTAGAGCTGAGTGAAGACAGTGTGTTCCTAACGCATAGTGAAGACAGTGTGTTCCTAATGCATAGTGAAGACAGTTTCTTCCTAGAGCAGAGTGAAGACAGTATGTTCCTAACGCATAGTGAAGGCAGTGTGTTCCTAATGCAGTGTGAAGACAGTGTGTTCCTAGAGCAGAGTGAAGACAGTGTGTTCCTGATGCAGAGTGAAGACAGTGTGTTCCTGATGCAAAGTGAAGACAGTGTGTTCCTAATGCAGAGTGAAGACAGTGTGTTCCTAGAGCAGAATGAAGACAGTGTTCCTAATGCAGAGTGAAGGCAGTGTGTTCCTAATGCAGAGTGAAGACAGTGTGTTCCTACAGCAGAATGAAAACATTTTGTTCCTAACGCAGAGTGAAGACAGTGTGTTCCTAACGCAGAGTTGCGATGTATGTGCATGGAGCAGAGTGAAAACAGTGTGTTCCTAGAGCAGAGTGAAGACAGTGTGTTCCTAGAGCAGAGTGAAGACAGTGTTTTCCTAATGCAGAGTTGCGGTGTATGTGCATGGAGCAGAGTGAAGACAGTATGTTCCTAGAGCAGAATGAAGACATTATGTTCCTAACGCAGAGTGAAGACAGTGTTTCTAGACCAGAATGTAGACAGTGTGTTCCTAACGCAAAGTGAAGATAGTGTGTTCCTAACGCAGAGTTGCGGTGTATGTGCATGGAGCAGAGTGAAGACAGTGTGTTCCTAGAGCAGAGTGAAGACAGTTTGTTCCTAATACAGAGTGAAGACAGTGTGTTCCTAATGCAGAGTGAAGACAGTGTGTTCCTGATGCAGAGTGAAGACAGTGTGTTCCTACCGCATAGTGAAGACAGTGTGTTCCTAACGCATAGTGAAGACAGAATGTTCCTAACGCATAGTGAAGACAGTGTGTTCCTAACGCAGAGTTGCGTTGTATGTGCATGGAGCAGAGTGAAGACAGTGTGTGCCTAGAGCAGAGTGAAGACAGTATGTTTTTAACGTATAGTGAAGACAGTGTGTTCCTAACGCAGAGTTACTGTGTATGTGCATGGAGCAGAGTGAAGACAGTGTGTTCCTAATTCAGCGTGAGGACAGTGTGTTCCTAAGGCAGATGAAGACAGTGTCTTCCTTAGCAGAGTGAAGACAGTGTGTTCCTAACGCATAGTGAAGACAGTGTGTTCCTAATGCATAGTGAAGACAGTGTCTTCCTAGAGCAGAGTGAAGACAGTATGTTCCTAACGCATAGTGAAGACAGTGTGTTCCTAAGGCAGTGTGAAGACAGTGTGTTCCTAGAGCAGAGTGAAGACAGTGTGTTCCTGATGCAGAGTGAAGACAGTGTGTTCCTGATGCAGAGTGAAGACAGTGTGTTCCTAATGCAGAGTGAAGACAGTGTGTTCCTGATGCAGAGTGAAGACAATGTGTTCCTAGAGCAGAGTGAAGACAGTATGTTCCTTACGCAGAGTTGAGACATTGTGTTCCTAGAGGAAAAAGAAGACAGTGTGTTCTTAGAACAGAGTGTAGACAGTGTGTTCCTAGAGCAGAGTGAAGACAGTGTGTTCTTCATGCAGAGGGAAGACAGTGTGTTCCTACAGCAGAAAGAAGACAGTGTGTTCCTAATGCAGAGTGAAGTCAGTGTGTTCCTAATGCAGAGTGAAGACACTTTGTTCCTAGAGCAGAGTGAAGACAGTGTGTTCCTAATGCATTTGCGGTGTATGTGCATGGAGCAGAGTGAAGACAGTGTCTTCCTAGAGCAGAGTCAAGACAGTGTGCTCCTAATGCAGAGTGAAGACAGTGTGTTCATAACGCATAGTGAAGACAGTGTGTTCCTAACACAGAGTGAAGACATTGTGTTCCTAACGCAGAGTTGCGGTGTATGTGCATGAAGCAGAGTGAAGACAGTGTGTTCCTAGAACAGAGTGAAGACAGTGTGTTCCTAGAGCAGAGTGAAGACAGTGTGTTCCTAACGCATAATGAAGACAGTTGTTCCTAAGGCAGAGTGAAGACAGTGTGTTCCTAGAGCAGAGTGAGGACTGTATGTTCCTAACGCAGAGTGAAGACAGTGTGTTCCTAACGCAGAGTTGCAGTGTATGTGCATGGAGCAGAGTAAAGACAGTGTTTTCCTAGAGCAGAGTGAAGACAGTGTGTTCCTAATGCAGAGTTAATACAGTATGTTCCTACAGCAGAGTGAAGAAAGTGTGTTCTTACCAAAGAGTTGCTGAGTATGTGCCTGGAGCAGAGTGAAGACATTGTGTTCCTAATGCAGAGTGAAGACAGTGTGTTCCTAATGCAGAGTGAAGACAGTGTGTTCCTTATGCAGAGTGAAGACAGTGTGTTCCTGATGCAGAGTGAAGACAGTGTGTTCCTGATGCAGAGTGAAGACAGTGTGTTCCTAGAGAAGAGTGAAGACAGTATGTTCCTAACGCAGAGTGAAGTCAGTGTGTTCCTAGAAGAGAAAGAAAATAGTGATTTCCTAGAGCAGAGTGAAGACAGTGTGTTCCTAATGCATAGTGAAGACAGTGTGTTCCTAATGCAGAGTGAAGACAGTGTGTTCCTGATGAAGAGTGAAGACAGTGTGTTCCTAGAGCAGAGTGAATACAGTATGTTCCTAAAGCAGAGTGAAGACAGTGTGTTCCTAGAGGAGAAAGAAAACATTGTGTTCCTAGAGCAGAGTGAAGACAGTGTGTTCCTAATGCAGACTGAAGACAGTGTGTTCCTAGAGCAGAGTGAAGACAGTGTGTTCCTAACGCAGAGTTGCGGTGTATGTGCATGGAGCAGAGTGAGGACAGTGTGTGCCTAGAGCAGAGTGAAGACAGTATGTTCCTAACGCATAGTGAAGACAGTGTGTTCCTAACGCAGAGTTACGGTGTATGTGCATGGAGCAGAGTGAAGACAGTGTGTTTTTAATTCAGCGTGAGGACAGTGTGTTCCTAAGGCAGAGTGAAGACAGTGTCTTTCTAGAGCAGCGTGAAGACAGTGTGTTCCTAACGCATAGTGAAGACAGTGTGTTCCTAGCGCAAAGTGAAGACAGTGTGTTCCTAGAGCAGAGTGAAGACAGTTTGTTCCTAGAGCAGAGTGAAGACAGTGTGTTCCTTAGCATAGTGAAGACAGTGTGTTCCTAATGCAGAGTTGCGGTGTATGTGCATGGAGCAGAGTGAAGACAGTGTGTTCCTAGAGCAGAGTGAAGACATTATGTTCCTAAAGCAGAGTGAAGACAGTGTGTTTCTAGAGCAGAATGAAGACAGTGTGTTCCTAACGCAGAGTGAAGACAGTGTGTTCCTAACGCAGAGTTGCGGTGTATGTGCATGGAGCAGGGTGAAGACAGTGTGTTCCTAGAGCAGAGTGAAGACAGTTTGTTCCTAATACAGAGTGAAGACAGTGTGTTCCTAATGCAGAGTGAAGACAGTGTGTTCCTAACGCATAGTGAAGACAGTGTGTTCCTAACACAGAGTGAAGACAGTGTGTACCTAACGCATAGTGAAAACAGTATGTTCCTAACGCATAGTGAAGACAGTGTGTTCCTAACGCAGAGTTGCGGTGTATGTGCATGGAGCACAGTGAAGACAGTGTGTTCCAATAGCAGAGTGAAGACAGTGTGTTCCTAATGCAGAGTGAAGACAGTGTGTTCCTAATGCAGAGTCAAGACAGTGTGTTCCTAGAGCAGAGTAAGACAGTGTGCTCCCAATGCAGAGTGAAGACAGTGTGTTCCTAGAGCAGAGTGAAGAGAGTGTGTTCCTAACGCAGAGTTGCGGTGTATGTGCATGGAGCAGAGTGAAGACAGTGTGTTCCTAGAGCAGAGTGAAGACAGTGTGTTCCTAGAGCAGAGTGAAGACAGTGTGTTCCTAACGCATAGTGAAGACAGTGTGTTCCTAATGCAGCGTGAGGACAATGTGTTCCTATGGCAGAGTGAAGGCAGTGTCTCCTAGAGCAGAGTGAAGACAGTGTGTTCCTAACGCATAGTGAAGACAGTGTGTTCCTAATGCAGAGTGAAGACAGTGTGTTCCTAGAGCAGAATGAAGACAGTGTTCCTAATGCAGAGTGAAGGCAGTGTGTTCCTAATGCAGAGTGAAGACAGTGTGTTCCTACAGCAGAATGAAGACAGTTTGTTCCTAACGCAGAGTGAAGACATTGTGTTCCTAACGCAGAGTGAAGACAGTGTGTTCCTAGAGCAGAGTGAAGACATTATGTTCCTAACGCAGAGTGAAGACAGTGTTTCTAGACCAGAATGTAGACAGTGTGTTCCTAACGCAAAGTGAAGATAGTGTGTTCCTAACACAGAGTTGCGGTGTATGTGCATGGAGCAGAGTGAAGAAAGTGTGTTCCTAGAGCAGAGTGAAGACAGTTTGTTCCTAATACAGAGTGAAGACAGTGTGTTCCTAATGCAGAGTGAAGACAGTGTGTTCCTGATGCAGAGTGAAGACAGTGTGTTCCTACCGCATAGTGAAGACAGTGTGTTCCTAACGCATAGTGAAGACAGAATGTTCCTAACGCATAGTGAAGACAGTGTGTTCCTAACGCAGAGTTGCATTTTATGTGCATGGAGCAGAGTGAAGACAGTGTGTGGCTAGAGCAGAGTGAAGACTGTATGTTTTTAACGCATAGTGAAGACAGTGTGTTCCTAACGCAGAGTTAATGTGTATGTGCATGGAGCAGAGTGAAGACAGTGTGTTCCTAATTCAGCGTGAGGACAGTGTGTTCCTAATGCATAGTGAAGACAGTGTGTTCCTAACAAAGAGTTGCGGTGTACGTGCATGGAGCAGAGTGAAGACAGTGTGTTCCTAGAGCAGAATGAAGACAGTGTGTTCCTAATGCAGAGTGAAGACAGTGCGTTCCTAACGCAGAATTGGAAGTATGTGCATGGAGCAGAGTGAAGACAGTGTGTTCCTAATGCAGAGTGAAGACAGTGAGTTCTTAATGCAGAGTGAAGACAGTGTGTTCCTAGAGCAGAAAAAGACAGTAAGTTCCTTCAGCAGAGTGAAGACAGTGTGTTCCTAACGCATAGTGAAGACAGTGTGTTCCTAATGCAGAGTGAAGACAGTGTCTTCCTAGAGCAGAGTGAAGACAGTATGTTCCTAACGCATAGTGAAGACAGTGCTTTCCTAATGCAGTGTGAAGACAGTGTGTTCCTAGAGCAGAGTGAAAACAGTGTGTTCCTCATGCAGAGTGAAGACAGTGTGTTCCTGATGCAGAGTGAAGACAGTGTGTTCCTAATGCAGCGTGAAGACAGTGTGTTCCTAGAGCAAAATGAAGACAGTGTTCCTAATGCAGAGTGAAGGCAGTGTGTTCCTAATGCAGAGTGAAGACAGTGTGTTCCTACAGCAGAATGAAGACAGTTTGTTCCTAACGCAGAGTGAAGACAGTGTGTTCCTAACGCAGAGTTGCGATGTATGTGCATGGAGCAGAGTGAAAACAGTGTGTTCCTATAGCAGAGTGAAGACAGTGTGTTCCTAGAGCAGAGTGAAGACAGTGTGTTCCTAATGCAGAGTTGCGGTGTATGTGCATGGAGCAGAGTGAAGACAGTGTATTCCTAGAGCAGAGTGAAGACATTATGTTCCTAACGCAGAGTGAGGACAGTGTTTCTAGACCAGAATGTAGACAGAGTGTTCCTAACGCAAAGTGAAGATAGTGTGTTCCTAATGCAGAGTTGCGGTGTATGTGCATGGAGCAGAGTGAAGACAGTGTGTTCCTAGAGCAGAGTGAAGACAGTTTGTTCCTAATACAGAGTGAAGACAGTGTGTTCCTAATGCAGAGTGAAGACAGTGTGTTCCTGATGCAGAGTGAAGACAGTGTGTTCCTACCGCATAGTGAAGACAGTGTGTTCCTAACGCATAGTGAAGACAGAATGTTCCTAACGCATAGTGAAGACAGTGTGTTCCTATGCAGAGTTGCGTTGTATGTGCATGGAGCAGAGTGAAGACAGTGTGTGCCTAGAGCAGAGTGAAGACAGTATGTTTTTAACGCATAGTGAAGACAGTGTGTTCCTAACGCAGAGTTACTGTGTATGTGCATGGAGCAGAGTGAAGACAGTGTGTTCCTAATTCAGCGTGAGGACAGTGTGTTCCTAAGGCAGATGAAGACAGTGTCTTCCTAAGCAGAGTGAAGACAGTGTGTTCCTAACGCATATGAAGACAGTGTGTTCCTAATGCATAGTGAAGACAGTGTCTTCCTAGAGCAGAGTGAAGACAGTATGTTCCTAACGCATAGTGAAGACAGTGTGTTCCTAAGGCAGTGTGAAGACAGTGTGTTCGTAGAGCAGAGTGAAGACAGTGTGTTCCTGATGCAGAGTGAAGACAGTGTGTTCCTGATGCAGAGTGAAGACAGTGTGTTCCTAATGCAGAGTGAAGACAGTGTGTTCCTAACGCAGAGTGAAGACAGTGTGTTCCTAGAAGAGAAAGAAAATAGTGTTTTCCTAGAGCAGATTGAAGACAGTGTGTTCCTAATGCATAGTGAAGACAGTGTGTTCCTAATGCAGAGTGAAGACAGTGTGTTCCTGATGCAGAGTGAAGACAGTGTGTTCCTAGAGCAGAGTGAATACAGTATGTTCCTAAAGCAGAGTGAAGACAGTGTGTTCCTAGAGGAGAAAGAAAACAGTGTGTTCCTGATGCAGAGTGAAGACAGTGTGTTCCTAGAGCAGAGTGAAGACAGTGTGTTCCTAACGCAGAGTTGCGGTGTATGTGCATGGAGCAGAGTGAAGACTGTGTGTGCCTAGAGCAGAGTGAAGACAGTGTGTTCCTAATGCAGAGTGAAGACAGTGTGTTCCTGATGCAGAGTGAAGACAGTGTGTTCCTAGAGCAGAGTGAATACAGTATGTTCCTAAAGCAGAGTGAAGACAGTGTGTTCCTAGAGGAGAAAGAAAACAGTGTGTTCCTGATGCAGAGTGAAAACAGTGTGTTCCTAGAGCAGAGTGAAGACAGTATGTTCCTAACGCATAGTGAAGACATAATGTTCCTAACGCATAGTGAAGACAGTCTGTTCCTAACGCAGTGTTATGGTGTATGTGCATGGAGCAGAGTGAAGACAGTGTGTTTTTAATTCAGCGTGAGGACAGTGTGTTCCTAAGGCAGAGTGAAGACAGTTTCTTTCTAGAGCAGCGTGAAGACAGTGTGTTCCTAACGCATAGTGAAGACAGTGTGTTCCTAGCGCAAAGTGAAGACAGTATGTTCCTAAAGCAGAGTTAATACATTATGTTCCTGATGCAGAGTGAAGACAGTGTGTTCCTAATGCAGAGTGAAGATAGTTTGTTCCTAGAACAGAGTGAAGACCGTGTGTTCCTAACCCAGAGTTGCGGTGTACGTGCATGGATCATTTTGAAGATTGTGTGTTCCTAGAGCAGTGTGAAGACAGTATGTTCCTAAGGCAGAGTGAAGACAGAGTGTTTCTAGAGCCGAATGAAGACAGTGTGTTCCTAACGCAGAGTTTCGGTGTATGTGCAAAGAGCGGATTGAAGACAGTGTGTTCCTAGAGCAGAGTGAAGACAGTATGTTCCTAACGCATAGTGAAGACAGTGTGTTCCTAACAAAGAGTTGCGGTGTACGTGCATGGAGCAGAGTGAAGACAGTGTGTTCCTAGAGCAGAATGAAGACAGTGTGTTCCTAATGTAGAGTGAAGACAGTGCGTTCCTAACGCAGAATTGTGAAGTATGTGCATGGAGCAGAGTGAAGACAGTGTGTTCCTAATGCAGAGTGAAGACAGTGAGTTCTTAATGCAGAGTGAAGACACTGTGTTCCTAGAGCAGAAAAAGACAGTAAGTTCCTTCAGCAGAGTGAAGACAGTGTGTTCCTAATGCATAGTGAAGACAGTGTGTTCCTAATGCATAGTGAAGACAGTGTCTTCCTAGAGCAGAGTGAAGACAGTATGTTCAAACGCATAGTGAAGACAGTGCTTTCCTAATGCAGTGTGAAGACAGTGTGTTCCTAGAGCAGAGTGAAGACAGTGTGTTCCTGATGCAGAGTGAAGACAGTGTGTTCCTGATGCAGAGTGAAGACAGTGTGTTCCTAATGCAGAGTGAAGACAGTGTGTTCCTAGAGCAAAATGAAGACAGTGTTCCTAATGCAGAGTGAAGGCAGTGTGTTCCTAATGCAGAGTGAAGACAGTGTGTTCCTACAGCAGAATGAAGACAGTTTGTTCCTAACGCAGAGTGAAGACAGTGTGTTCCTAACGCAGAGTTGCGATGTATGTGCATGGAGCAGAGTGAAAACAGTGAGTTCCTATAGCAGAGTGAAGACAGTGTTTTCCTAGAGCAGAGTGAAGACAGTGTGTTCCTAATGCAGAGTTGCGGTGTATGTGCATGGAGCAGAGTGAAGACAGTGTATTCCTAGAGCAGAGTGAAGACATTATGTTCCTAACGCAGAGTGAAGACAGTGTTTCTAGACCAGAATGTAGACAGTGTGTTCCTAACGCAAAGTGAAGATAGTGTGTTCCTAATGCAGAGTTGCGGTGTATGTGCATGGAGCAGAGTGAAGACAGTGTGTTCCTAGAGCAGAGTGAAGACAGTTTGTTCCTAATACAGAGTGAAGACAGTGTGTTCCTAATGCAGAGTGAAGACAGTGTGTTCCTGATGCAGAGTGAAGACAGTGTGTTCCTACCGCATAGTGAAGACAGTGTGTTCCTAACGCATAGTGAAGACAGACTGTTCCTAACGCATAGTGAAGATAGTGTGTTCCTACGCAGAGTTGCGTTGTATGTGCATGGAGCAGAGTGAAGACAGTGTGTGCCTAGAGCAGAGTGAAGACAGTATGTTGTTAACGCATAGTGAAGACAGTGTGTTCCTAACGCAGAGTTACTGTGTATGTGCATGGAGCAGAGTGAAGACAGTGTGTTCCTAATTCAGCGTGAGGACAGTGTGTTCCTAAGGCAGATGAAGACAGTGTCTTCCTAAGCAGAGTGAAGACAGTGTGTTCCTAACGCATAGTGAAGACAGTGTGTTCCTAATGCATAGTGAAGACAGTGTCTTCCTAGAGCAGAGTGAAGACAGTATGTTCCTAACGCATAGTGAAGACAGTGTGTTCCTAAGGCAGTGTGAAGATAGTGTGTTCGTAGAGCAGAGTGAAGACAGTGTGTTCCTGATGAAGAGTGAAGACAGTGTGTTCCTGATGCAGAGTGAAGACAGTGTGTTCCTAATGCAGAGTGAAGACAGTGTGTTCCTAACACAGAGTGAAGACAGTGTATTCCTAGAAGAGAAAGAAAATAGTGTTTTCCTAGAGCAGATTGAAGACAGTGTGTTCCTAATGCATAGTGAAGACAGTGTGTTCCTAATGCAGAGTGAAGACAGTGTGTTCCTGATGCAGAGTGAAGACAGTGTGTTCCTAGAGCAGAGTGAATACAGTATGTTCCTAAAGCAGAGTGAAGACAGTGTGTTCCTAGAGGAGAAAGAAAACAGTGTGTTCCTGATGCAGAGTGAAAACAGTGTGTTCCTAGAGCAGAGTGAAGACAGTGTGTTCCTAACGCAGAGTTGCGGTGTATGTGCATGGAGCAGAGTGAAGACTGAGTGTGCCTAGAGCAGAGTGAAGACAGTATGTTCCTAACGCATAGTGAAGACAGTCTGTTCCTAACGCAGAGTTACGGTGTATGTGCATGGAGCAGAGTGAAGACAGAGTGTTTTTAATTCAGCGTGAGGACAGTGTGTTCCTAAGGCAGAGTGAAGACAGTGTCTTTCTAGAGCAGCGTGAAGACAGTGTGTTCCTAACGCATAGTGAAGACAGTGTGTTCCTAATCAGAGTGAAGACAGTGTGTTCCTAAAGCAGAGTTAATACAGTATGTTCCTGATGCAGAGTGAAGACAGTGTGTTCCTAATGCAGAGTGAAGACAGTTTGTTCCTGATGCAGATTTAATACAGTATATTCCTGATGCAGAGTGAAGACAGTGTGTTCCTGATGCAGAGTTAATACAGTATATTCCTGATGCAGAGTGAAGACAGTGTGTTCTTAATGCAGAGTGAAGAGAGTTTGTTCCTAGAGCAGAGTGAAGACCGTGTGTTCCTAACCCATAGTTGCGGTGTACGTGCATGGATCATTTTGAAGATTGTGTGTTCCAAGAGCAGTGTGAAGACAGTATGTTCCTAAGGCAGAGTGAAGACAGAGTGTTTCTAGAGCCGAATGAAGACAGTGTGTTCCTAACGCAGAGTTTCGGTGTATGTGCAAAGAGCGGATTGAAGACAGTGTGTTCCTAGAGCAGAGTGAAGACAGTATGTTCCTAACGCATAGTGAAGACAGTGTGTCCCTAACAAAGAGTTGCGGTGTACGTGCATGGAGCAGAGTGAAGACAGTGTGTTCCTAGAGCAGAATGAAGACAGTGTGTTCCTAATGCAGAGTGAAGACAGTGCGTTCCTAACGCAGAATTGTGAAGTATGTGCATGGAGCAGAGTGAAGACAGTGTGTTCCTAATGCAGAGTGAAGACAGTGAGTTCTTAATGCAGAGTGAAGACAGTGTGTTCCTAGAGCAGAAAAAGACAGTAAGTTCCTTCAGCAGAGTGAAGACAGTGTGTTCCTAACGCATAGTGAAGCCAGTGTGTTCCTAATGCATAGTGAAGACAGTGTCTTCTTAGAGGAGAGTGAAGACAGTATGTTCCTAACGCATAGTGAAGACAGTGTGTTCCTAATGCAGTGTGAAGACAGTGTGTTCCTAGAGCAGAGTGAAGACAGTGTGTTCCTGATGCAGAGTGAAGACAGTGTGTTCCTGATGCAGAGTGAAGACAGTGTGTTCCTAATGCAGAGTGAAGACAGTGTGTTCCAAGAGCAAAATGAAGACAGTGTTCCTAATGCAGAGTGATGGCAGTTTGTTCCTAATGCAGAGTGAAGACAGTGTGTTCCTACAGCAGAATGAAGACAGTTTGTTCCTAACGCAGAGTGAAGACAGTGTGTTCCTAACGCAGAGTTGCGATGTATGTGCATGGAGCAGAATGAAAACAGTGTGTTCCTATAGCAGAGTGAAGACAGTGTGTTCCTAGAGCAGAGTGAAGACATTGTGTTCCTAATGCAGAGTTGCGGTGTATGTGCATGGAGCAGAGTGAAGACAGTGTATTCCTAGAGGATAGTGAAGACATTATGTTCCTAACGCAGAGTGAAGACAGTGTTTCTAGACCAGAATGTAGACAGTGTGTTCCTAACGCAAAGTGAAGATAGTGTGCTCCTAATGCAAAGTTGCGGTGTATGTGCATGGAGCAGAGTGAAGACAGTGTGTTCCTATAGCAGAGTGAAGACAGTTTGTTCCTAATACAGAGTGAAGACAGTGTGTTCCTAATGCAGAGTGAAGACAGTGTGTTCCTGATGCAGAGTGAAGACAGTGTGTTCCTACCGCATAGTGAAGACAGTGTGTTCCTAACACATAGTGAAGACAGAATGTTCCTAACGCAAGGTGAAGACAGTGTGTTCCTAACGCAGAGTTGCGTTGTATGTGCATGGAGCAGAGTGAAGACAGTGTGTGCCTAGAGCAGAGTGAAGACAGTATGTTTTTAACGCATAGTGAAGACAGTGTGTTCCTAACGCAGAGTTACTGTGTATGTGCATGGAGCAGAGTGAAGACAGTGTGTTCCTAATTCAGCGTGAGGACAGTGTGTTCCTAAGGCAGATGAAGACAGTGTCTTCCTAAGCAGAGTGAAGACAGTGTGTTCCTAACGCATAGCGAAGACAGTGTGTTCTTAATGCATAGTGAAGACAGTGTCTTCCTAGAGCAGAGTGAAGACAGTATGTTCCTAACGCATAGTGAAGACAGTGTGTTCCTAAGGCAGTGTGAAGACAGTGTGTTCGTAGAGCAGAGTGAAGACAGTGTGTTCCTGATGCAGAGTGAAGACAGTGTGTTCCTGATGCAGAGTGAAGACAGTGTGTTCCTAATGCAGAGTGAAGACAGTGTGTTCCTGATGCAGAGTGAAGACAATGTGTTCCTAGAGCAGAGTGAAGACAGTATGTTCCTTACGCAGAGTTGAGACATTGTGTTCCTAGAGGAAAAAGAAGACAGTGTGTTCTTAGAACAGAGTGTAGACAGTGTGTTCCTAACGCATAGCGAAGACAGTGTGTTCTTAATGCATAGTGAAGACAGTGTGTTCCTAGAGCAGAGTGAAGACAGTGTGCTCCTAATGCAGAGTGAAGACAGTGTGTTCATAACGCATAGTGAAGACAGTGTGTTCCTAACACAGAGTGAAGACAGTGTGTTCCTAACGTAGAGTGAAGACAGTGTGTTCATAATGCATAGTGAAACAGTGTGTTCGTAACGCATAGTGAAGACAGTGTGTTCCTAATGCAGAGTGAAGACAGTGAGTTCCTAGAGCAGAGTGAAGACATTGTGTTCCTAACGCAGAGTTGCGGTGTATGTGCATGAAGCAGAGTGAAGACAGTGTGTTCCTAGAACAGAGTGAAGACAGTGTGTTCCTAGAGCAGAGTGAAGACAGTGTGTTCCTAACGCATAGTGAAGACAGTTGATCCTAAGGCAGAGTGAAGACAGTGTGTTCCTAGAGCAGAGTGAGGACTGTATGTTCCTAACGCAGAGTGAAGACAGTGTGTTCCTAACGCAGAGTTGCAGTGTATGTGCATGGAGCTGAGTGAAGACAGTGTTTTCCTAGAGCAGAGTGAAGACAGTGTGTTCCTAATGCAGAGTTAATACAGTATCTTCCTACAGCAGAGTGAAGACAGTGTGTTCTTACCAAAGAGTTGCTGAGTATGTGCCTGGAGCAGAGTGAAGACATTGTTTTCCTAATGCAGAGTGAAGACAGTGTGTTCCTAATGCAGAGTGAGGACAGTGTGTTCCTTATGCAGAGTGAAGACAGTGTGTTCCTGATGCAGAATGAAGACAGTGTGTTCCTGATGCAGAGTGAAGACAGTGTGTTCCTGATGCAGTGTGAAGACAGTGTGTTCCTAGAGCAGAGTGAATACAGTATGTTCTAAAAGCAGAGTGAAGACAGTGTGTTCCTAGAGGAGAAAGAAAACAGTGTGTTCCTAGAGCAGAGTGAAGACAGTGTGTTCCTAATGCAGACTGAAGACAGTGTGTTCCTAGAGCAGAGTGAAGACAGTGTGTTCCTAACGCAGAGTTGCGGTGTATGTGCATGGAGCAGAGTGAAGACAGTGTGTGCCTAGAGCAGAGTGAAGACAGTATGTTCCTAACGCATAGTGAAGACAATGTGTTCCTAACGCAGAGTTACGGTGTATGTGCATGGAGCAGAGTGAAGACAGTGTGTTTTTAATTCAGCGTGAGGACAGTGTGTTCCTAAGGCAGAGTGAAGACAGTGTGTTCCTAGCGCAGAGTGAAGACAGTGTGTTCCTAAAGCAGAGTTAATACAGTATGTTCCTGATGCAGAGTGAAGACAGTGTGTTCCTAATGCAGAGTGAAGACAGTTTGTTCCTAGAGCAGAGTGAAGACCGTGTGTTCCTAACCCAGAGTTGCGGTGTACGTGCATGGATCAGATTGAAGACTGTGTGTTCCTAGAGCAGTGTGAAGACAGTATGTTCCTAAGGCAGAGTGAAGACAGAGTGTTTCTAGAGCCGAATGAAGACAGTGTGTTCCTAACGCAGAGTTTCGGTGTATGTGCAAAGAGCGGATTGAAGACAGTGTGTTCCTAGAGCAGAGTGAAGACAGTATGTTCCTAACGCATAGTGAAGACAGTGTGTTCCTAACAAAGAGTTGCGGTGTACGTGCATGGAGTAGAGTGAAGACAGTGTGTTCCTAGAGCAGAATGAAGACAGTGTGTTCCTAAAGCAGAGTGAAGACAGTGCGTTCCTAACGCAGAGTTGTGAAGTATGTGCATGGAGCAGAGTGAAGACAGTGTGTTCCTAGAGCAGAGTGAAGAGAGTGTGTTCCTAATGCAGAGTGAAGACAGTGAGTTCTTAATGCAGAGTGAAGACAGTGTGTTCCTAGAGCAGAAAAAGACAGTAAGTTCCTTCAGCAGAGTGAAGACAGTGTGTTCCTAGAGCAGAATGAAGACAGTGTGTTCCTAATGCACAGTGAAGACGGTGTGTGTTCCTATGCAGAGTGAAGACAGTGTGTTCTTAATGCAGAGTGAAGACAGTGTCTTCCTAGAGCAGAGTGAAGACAGTGTGTTCCTAACGAATATGGAAGACAGTGTGTACCTAACACATAGTGAAAACAGTATGTTCCTAACGCATAGTGAAGACAGTGTGTTCCTAATGCAGAGTTGTGCTGTATGTGCATGGAGCACAATGAAGACAGTGTTTTCCTAGAGCAGAGTGAAGACAGTGTATTCCTAACGCATAGTGAAGACAGTGTGTTCCTAATGCAGCGTGAGGACAATGTGTTCCTAAGGCAGAGTGAAGGCAGTGTCTTCCTAGAGCAGAGTGAAGACAGTGTGTTCCTAACGCATAGTGAATACTGTGTGTTCCTAAGGCAGATGAAGACAGTGTCTTCCTAAGCAGAGTGAAGACAGTGTGTTCCTAACGCATAGTGAAGACAGTGTGTTCCTAATGCATAGTGAAGACAGTGTCTTCCTAGAGCAGAGTGAAGACAGTATGTTCCTAACGCATAGTGAAGACAGTGTGTTCCTAAGGCAGTGTGAAGACAGTGTGTTCGTAGAGCAGAGTGAAGACAGTGTGTTCCTGATGCAGAGTGAAGACAGTGTGTTCCTGATGCAGAGTGAAGACAGTGTTTTCCTGATGCAGAGTGAAGACAATGTGTTCCTAGAGCAGAGTGAAGACAGTATGTTCCTTACGCAGAGTTGAGACATTGTGTTCCTAGAGGAAAAAGAAGACAGTGTGTTCTTAGAACAGAGTGTAGACAGTGTGTTCCTAGAGCAGAGTGAAGACAGTGTGTTCTTCATGCAGAGGGAAGACAGTGTGTTCCTACAGCAGAAAGAAGACAGTGTGTTCCTAATGCAGAGTTAAGTCAGTGTGTTCCTAATGCAGAGTGAAGACACTTTGTTCCTAGAGCAGAGTGAAGACAGTGTGTTCCTAACGCATTTGCGGTGTATGTGCATGGAGCAGAGTGAAGACAGTGTGTTCCTAGAGCAGAGTGAAGACAGTGTGCTCCTAATGCAGAGTGAAGACAGTGTGTTCATAACGCATAGTTAAGACAGTGTGTTCCTAACACAGAGTGAAGACAGTGTGTTCCTAACGTAGAGTGAAGACAGTGTGTTCGTAATGCATAGTGAAACAGTGTGTTCGTAACGCATAGTGAAGACAGTGTGTTCCTAATGCAGAGTGAAGACAGTGTGTTCCTAGAGCAGAGTGAAGACATTGTGTTCCTAACGCAGAGTTGCGGTGTATGTGCATGAAGCAGAGTGAAGACAGTGTGTTCCTAGAACAGAGTGAAGACAGTGTGTTCCTAGAGCAGAGTGAAGACAGTGTGTTCCTAACGCATAGTGAAGACAGTTGTTCCTAAGGCAGAGTGAAGACTGTGTGTTCCTAGAGCAGAGTGAGGACTGTATGTTCCTAACGCAGAGTGAAGACAGTGTGTTCCTAACGCAGAGTTGCAGTGTATGTGCATGGAGCAGAGTGAAGACAGTGTTTTCCTAGAGCAGAGTGAAGACAGTGTGTTCCTAATGCAGAGTTAATACAGTATGTTCCTACAGCAGAGTGAAGACAGTGTGTTCTTTCCAAAGAGTTGCTGAGTATGTGCCTGGAGCAGAGTGAAGACATTGTTTTCCTAATGCAGAGTGAAGACAGTGTGTTCCTAATGCAGAGTGAAGACAGTGTGTTCCTTATGCAGAGTGAAGACAGTGTGTTCCTGATGCAGAGTGAAGACAGTGTGTTCCTGATGCAGAGTGAAGACAGTGTGTTCCTAGAGAAGAGTGAAGACAATATGTTCCTAACGCAGAGTGAAGACAGTGGGTTCCTAGAAGAGAAAGAAAATAGTGTTTTCCTAGAGCAGAGTGAAGACAGTGTGTTCCTAATGCATAGTGAAGACAGTGTGTTCCTAATTCAGAGTGAAGACAGTGTGTTCCTGATGCAGTGTGAAGACAGTGTGTTCCTAGAGCAGCGTGAATACAGTATGTTCCTAAAGCAGAGTGAAGACAGTGTGTTCCTAGAGGAGAAAGAAAACAGTGTGTTCCTAGAGCAGAGTGAAGACAGTGTGTTCCTAATGCAGACTGAAGACAGTGTGTTCCTAGAGCAGAGTGAAGACAGTGTGTTCCTAACGCAGAGTTGTGGTGTATGTGAATGGAGCAGAGTGAAGACAGTGTGTGCCTAGAGCAGAGTGAAGACAGTATGTTCCTAACGCATAGTGAAGACAATGTGTTCCTAACGCAGAGTTACGGTGTATGTGCATGGATCCGAGTGAAGACAGTGTGTTTTTAATTCAGCGTGAGGACAGTGTGTTCCTAAGGCAGAGTGAAGACAGTGTGTTCCTAGAGCAGAGTGAAGACATTGTGTTCCTAACGCAGAGTTGCGGTGTATGTGCATGAAGCAGAGTGAAGACAGTGTGTTCCTAGCGCAGAGTGAAGACAGTGTGTTCCTAAAGCAGAGTTAATACAGTATGTTCCTGATGCAGAGTGAAGACAGTGTGTTCCTAATGCAGAGTGAAGACAGTTTGTTCCTAGAGCAGAGTGAAGACCATGTGTTCCTAACCCAGAGTTGCGGTGTACGTGCATGGATCAGATTGAAGACTGTGTGTTCCTAGAGCAGTGTGAAGACAGTATGTTCCTAAGGCAGAGTGAAGACAGAGTGTTTCTAGAGCCGAATGAAGACAGTGTGTTCCTAACGCAGAGTTTCGGTGTATGTGCAAAGAGCGGATTGAAGACAGTGTGTTCCTAGAGCAGAGTGAAGACAGTATGTTCCTAACGCATAGTGAAGACAGTGTGTTCCTAACAAAGAGTTGCGGTGTACGTGCATGGAGTAGAGTGAAGACAGTGTGTTCCTAGAGCAGAATGAAGACAGTGTGTTCCTAAAGCAGAGTGAAGACAGTGCGTTCCTAACGCAGAGTTGTGAAGTATGTGCATGGAGCAGAGTGAAGACAGTGTGTTCCTAGAGCAGAGTGAAGACAGTGTGTTCCTAATGCAGAGTGAAGACAGTGAGTTCTAAATGCAGAGTGAAGACAGTGTGTTCCTAGAGCAGAAAAAGACAGTAAGTTCCTTCAGCAGAGTGAAGACAGTGTGTTCCTAGAGCAGAATGAAGACAGTGTGTTCCTAATGCACAGTGAAGACGGTGTGTGTTCCTATGCAGAGTGAAGACAGTGTGTTCTTAATGCAGAGTGAAGACAGTGTCTTCCGAGCGTAGAGAGAAGACAGTGTGTTCCTAACGCATAGTGAAGACAGTGTGTTCCTAAGGCAGAGTGAATACACTGTGTTCCTAATGCAGAGTGAAGACAGTGTGTTCCTAGAGCAGAATGAAGACAGTGTTCCTAATGCAGAGTGAAGGCAGTGTGTTACTAATGCAGCGTGAACACAGTGTGTTCCTACAGCAGAATGAAGACAGTTTGTTCCTAACGCAGAGTGAAGACAGTGTGCTCCTAATGCAGAGTTGCGGTGTATGTGCATTGGAGCAGAGTGAAGACAGTGTGTTCCTAGAGCAGAGTGAAGACAGTGTGTTCCTAGAGCAGAGTGAAGACTGTGTGCTCCTAATGCAGAGTGAAGACAGTGTGTTCCTAATGCAGAGTTGCGGTGTATGTGCATGGAGCAGAGTGAAGACAGTGTGTTTCTAGAGCAGAATGAAGACAGTGTGTTCCTAACACAGAGTGAAGACAGTGTGTTCATAACGCAGAGTTGCGGTGTATGTGCATGGGGCAGAGTGAAGACAGTGTGTTCCTAGAGCAGAGTGAAGACAGTTTGTTCCTAATACAGAGTGAAGACAGTGTGTTCCTAATGCAGAGTGAAGACAGTGTGTTCCTAACACATAGTGAAGACAGTGTGTTCCTAACGCAGAGTGAAGAAAGTGTGTTCCTAACACATACTGAAGACAGCATGTTCCTAACGCATAGTGAAGACAGTGTGTTCCTAACGCAGAGTTGCGGTGTATGTGCATGGAGCAGAGTGAAGACAGTGTGTTCCAAGAGCAGAGTGATGACAGTGTGTTTTTAATGAAGAGTGAAGACACTGTGTTCCTAATGCAGAGTGAAGACAGTGTGTTCCTAGAGCAGAGTGAAGACAGTGTGTTCCTAATGCAGAGTTGCGGTGTATGTGCATGGAGCAGAGTGAAGACATTGTGTTCGTAGAGCAGAGTAAAGACATAATGTTCCTAACGCAGAGTGAAGACAGTATGTTCCTAACGCATAGTGAAGACAGTGTGTTCCTAACGCAGAGTTGCAGTGTATGTGCATGGAGCAGAGTGAAGACAGTGTGTTCCAATGGCAGAGTGAAGACAGTGTGTTGCTAATGCAGAGTGAAGACAATTTGTTCCTAATACAGAGTGAAGACAGTGTGTTCCTAATACAGAGTGAAGACAGTGTGTTGCTAATGCAGAGTGAAGACAGTGTGTTCCTAACACAGAGTGAAGACAGTGTGTTTCTAGTGCAGAGTGTGTTCCTAATGCAGAGTTGCGGTGTATGTGCATGGAGCAATGAAGACAGTGTGTTCCTAGAGCAGAGTGAAGACATTATGTTCCTAACGCAGAGTGAAGACAGTGTGTTCCTACCGCATAGTGAAGACAGTGTGCTCCTAACGCGTAGTGAAGACAGAATGTTCCTAACGCATAGTGAAGACAGAGTGTTCCTAAGGCAGATTTGCGGTGTATGTGCATGGAGCAGAGTGAAGACAGTGTGTTCCTAGAGCAGAGTGAAGACAGTTTGTTCCTAATACAGAGTGAAGACAGTGTGTTCCTAATGCAGAGTGAAGACAGTGTGTTCCTAACGCATAGTGAAGACAGTGTGTTCCTACCGCATAGTGAAGACATTGTGTTCCTAACCCATAGTGAAGACAGAATGTTCCTAACGCATAGTGAAGACAGTGTGTTCCTAATGCAGAGTTGCGGTGTATGTGCATGGAGCAGAGTGAAGACAGTGTGTGCCTAGAGCAGAGTGAAGACAGTATGTTCCTAACGCATAGTTAAACAGTGTGTTCCTAACGCGTGGTTACGGTGTATGTGCATGGAGCAGAGTGAAGACAGTGTGTTCCTAGAGCAGAGTGAAGACAGTGTGTTCCTAATGCAGAGTGAAGACAGTGAGTTCTAAATGCAGAGTGAAGACAGTGTGTTCCTAGAGCAGAAAAAGACAGTAAGTTCCTTCAGCAGAGTGAAGACAGTGTGTTCCTAGAGCAGAATGAAGACAGTGTGTTCCTAATGCACAGTGAAGACGGTGTGTGTTCCTATGCAGAGTGAAGACAGTGTGTTCTTAATGCAGAGTGAAGACAGTGTCTTCCTAGAGCAGAGTGAAGACAGTGTGTTCCTAACGAATATGGAAGACAGTGTGTACCTAACGCATAGTGAAAACAGTATGTTCCTAACGCATAGTGAAGACAGTGTGTTCCTAATGCAGAGTTGCGGTGTATGTGCATGGAGCACAATGAAGACAGTGTTTTCCTAGGGCAGAGTGAAGACAGTGTATTCCTAACACATAGTGAAGACAGTGTGTTCCTAATGCAGCGTGAGGACAATGTGTTCCTAAGGCAGAGTGAAGGCAGTGTCTTCCTAGAGCAGAGTGAAGACAGTGTGTTCCTAACGCAGAGTTGCGGTGTAGTGCATGGAGCAGAGTGAAGACAGTGTGTTCCAAGAGCAGAGTGAAGACACTGTGTTCCTAATGCAGAGTGAAGACAGTGTGTTCCTAGAGCAGAATGAAGACAGTGTTCCTAATGCAGAGTGAAGGCAGTGTGTTCCTAATGCAGCGTGAACACAGTGTGTTCCTACAGCAGAATGAAGACAGTTTTTCCTAACGCAGAGTGAAGACAGTGTGCTCCTAATGCAGAGTTGCGGTGTATGTGCATTGGAGCAGAGTGAAGACAGTGTGTTCCTAGAGCAGAGTGAAGACAGTGTGTTCCTTGAGCAGAGTGAAGACAGTGTGCTCCTAATGCAGAGTGAAGACAGTGTGTTCCTAATGCAGAGTTGCGGTGTATGTGCATGGGGCAGAGTGAAGACAGTGTGTTCCTAGAGCAGAGTGAAGACAATATGTTCCTAACGCAGAGTGAAGACAGTGTGTTTCTAGAGCAGAATGAAGACAGTATGTTCCTAATGCAGAGTGAAGACAGTGTGTTCCTAATGCAGAGTGAAGACAGTGTGTTCCTAACACAGAGTGAAGACAGTGTGTTTCTAGAGCAGAGTGTGTTCCTAATGCAGAGTTGCGGTGTATGTGCATGGAGCAAGTGAAGACAGTGTGTTCCTAGAGCAGAGTGAAGACATTATGTTCCTAACGCAGAGTGAAGACAGTGTGTTCCTACCGCATAGTGAAGACAGTGTGCTCCTAACGCGTAGTGAAGACAGAATGTTCCTAACGCATAGTGAAGACAGTGTGTTCCTAAGGCAGATTTGCGGTGTATGTGCATGGAGTAGAGTGAAGACAGTGTGTTCCTAGAGCAGAGTGAAGACAGTTTGTTCCTAATCCAGAGTGAAGACAGTGTGTTCCTTATGCAGAGTGAAGACAGTGTGTTCCTAACGCATAGTGAAGACAGTGTGTTCTTACCGCATAGTGAAGACAGTGTGCTCCTAACCCATAGTGAAGACAGAATGTTCCTAACGCATAGTGAAGACAGTGTGTTCCTAATGCAGAGTTGCGGTGTATGTGCATGGAGCAGAGTGAAGACAGTGTGTGCCTAGAGCAGAGTGAAGACAGTATGTTCCTAACGCATAGTTAAACAGTGTGTTCCTAAAGCGTGGTTACGGTGTATGTGCATGGAGCAGAGTGAAGACACTGTGTTCCTAGAGCAGAGTGTAGACATTATGTTCCTAACGCAGAGTGAAGACAGTGTGTTTCTAGAGCAGAATGAAGACAGTGTGTTCCTAACTCAGAGTGAAGACAGTGTGTTCCTAACGCAGAGTTGCAGTGTATGTGCATGGAGCAGAGTGAAGACAGTTTGTTCATAATACAGAGTGAAGACAGTGTGTTCCTAATGCAGAGTGAAGACAGTGTGTTCCTAACGTATAGTGAAGACAGTGTGTTCCTACCGCATAGTGAAGACAGTGTGCTCCTAACGCATAGTGAAGACAGAATGTTCCTAACGCATAGTGAAGACAGTGTGTTCCTAAGGCAGAGTTGCGGTGTATGTGCATGGAGCACATTGAAGACAGTGTGTGCCTAGAGCAGAGTGAAGACAGTATGTTCCTAATGCAGAGTGAAGACAGTGTGTTCCTAACGCAGAGTTACGGTGTATGTGCATGGAGCAGAGTGAAGACAGTGTGTTCCTAGAGCAGAATGAAGACAGTGTGTTCCTAATGCACAGTGAAGACCGTGTGTTCTTATGCAGAGTGAAGACAGTGTGTTCTTAATGCAGAGTGAAGACAGTGTCTTCCTAGAGCAGAGAGAAGACAGTGTGTTCCTAGAGGAGAAAGAAAACAGTGTGTTCCTAGAGCAGAGTGAAGACAGTGTGTTCCTAATGCAGACTGAAGACAGTGTGTTCCTAATGCAGAGTGAAGACAGTGTGTTCCTGATGCAGTGTGAAGACAGTGTGTTCCTAGAGCAGAGTGAATACAGTATGTTCCTAAAGCAGAGTGAAGACAGTGTGTTCCTAGAGGAGAAAGAAAACAGTGTGTTCCTAGAGCAGAGTGAAGACAGTGTGTTCCTAATGCAGACTGAAGACAGTGTGTTCCTAGAGCAGAGTGAAGACAGTGTGTTCCTAACGCAGAGTTGCGGTGTATGTGCATGGAGCAGAGTGAAGACAGTGTGTGCCTAGAGCAGAGTGAAGACAGTATGTTCCTAACGCATAGTGAAGACAATGTGTTCCTAACGCAGAGTTACGGTGTATGTGCATGGAGCACAGTGAAGACAGTGTCTTTCTAGAGCAGCGTGAAGACAGTGTGTTCCTAACGCATAGTGAAGACAGTGTGTTCCTAGCGCAGAGTGAAGACAGTGTGTTCCTAAAGCAGAGTTAATAGAGTATGTTCCTGATGCAAGTGAAGACAGTGTGTTCCTAATGCAGAGTGAAGAGAGTTTGTTCCTAGAGCAGAGTGAAGACCGTGTGTTCCTAACCCAGAGTTGCGGTGTACGTGCATGGATAAGATTGAAGACTGTGTGTTCCTAGAGCAGTGTGAAGACAGTATGTTCCTAAGGCAGAGTGAAGACAGAGTGTTTCTAGAGCCGAATGAAGACAGTGTGTTCCTAACGCAGAGTTTCGGTGTATGTGCAAAGAGCGGATTGAAGACAGTGTGTTCCTAGAGCAGAGTGAAGACAGTATGTTCCTAACGCATAGTGAAGACAGTGTGTACCTAACAAAGAGTTGCGGTGTACGTGCATGGAGTAGAGTGAAGACAGTGTGTTCCTAGAGCAGAATGAAGACAGTGTGTTCCTAAAGCAGAGTGAAGACAGTGCGTTCCTAACGCAGAGTTGTGAAGTATGTGCATGGAGCAGAGTGAAGACAGTGTGTTCCTAGAGCAGAGTGAAGAGAGTGTGTTCCTAATGCAGAGTGAAGACAGTGAGTTCTTAATGCAGAGTGAAGACAGTGTGTTCCTAGAGCAGAAAGAGACAGTAAGTTCCTTCAGCAGAGTGAAGACAGTGTGTTCCTAGAGCAGAATGAAGACAGTGTGTTCCTAATGCACAGTGAAGACGGTGTGTGTTCCTATGCAGAGTGAAGACAGTGTGTTCTTAATGCAGAGTGAAGACAGTGTCTTCCTAGAGCAGAGTGAAGACAGTGTGTTCCTAACGAATATGGAAGACAGTGTGTACCTAACGCATAGTGAAAACAGTATGTTCCTAACGCATAGTGAAGACAGTGTGTTCCTAATGCAGAGTTGCAGTGTATGTGCATGGAGCACAATGAAGACAGTGTTTTCCTAGAGCAGAGTGAAGACAGTGTATTCCTAACGCATAGTGAAGACAGTGTGTTCCTAGAGCAGAATGAAGACAGTGTGTTCCTAATGCACAGTGAAGACCGTGTGTTCTTATGCAGAGTGAAGACAGTGTGTTCTTAATGCAGAGTGAAGACAGTGTCTTCCTAGAGCAGAGAGAAGACAGTGTGTTCCTAATGAATAGGGAAGACAGTGTACACCTAACGCATAGTGAAAACAGTATGTTCCTAACGCATAGTGAAGACAGTGTGTTCCTAACGCAGAGTTGCGGTGTATGTGCATGGAGCACAATGAAGACAGTGTTTTCCTAGAGCAGAGTGAAGACAGTGTGTTCCTAGAGCAGAATGAAGACAGTGTTCGTAATGCAGAGTGAAGGCAGTGTGTTCCTAATGCAGAGTGAAGACAGTGTGTTCCTACAACAGAATGAAGACAGTTTGTTCCTAACGCAGAGTGAAGACAGTGTGTTCCTAACGCAGAGTTGCGTTGTATGTGCATGGAGCAGAGTGAAGACAGTGTGTTCCAAGGGCAGAGTGAAGACAGTGTGTTCCTAATGCAGAGTGAAGACAATTTGTTCCTAATACAGAGTGAAGACAGTGTGTTCCTAATACAGAGTGAAGACAGTGTGTTCCTAATGCAGAGTGAAGACAGTGTGTTCCTAACGCAGAGTGAAGACAGAGTGTTCCTAGAGCAGAGTGTGTTCCTAATGCAGAGTTGCGGTGTATGTGCATGGAGCAGAGTGAAGACAGTGTGTTCCTAGAGCAGAGTGAAGACATTATGTTCCTAACGCAGAGTGAAGACAGTGTGTTCCTACCGCATAGTGAAGACAGTGTGCTCCTAACGCATAGTGAAGACAGAATGTTCCTAACGCATAGTGAAGACAGTGTGTTCCTAAGGCAGAGTTGCGGTGTATGTGCATTGAGCAGAGTGAAGACAGTGTGTTCCTAGAGCAGAGTGAAGACAGTTTGTTCCTAATACAGAGTGAAGACAGTGTGTTCCTAACGCAGAGTGAAGACAGTTTGTTCCTAACGCATAGTGAAGACAGTGTGTTCCTACCGCATAGTGAAGACAGTGTGTTCCTAACGCATAGTGAAGACAGAATGTTCCTAATGCATAGTGAAGACAGTGTGTTCCTAATGCAGAGTTGCGGTATATGTGCATGGAGCAGAGTGAAGACAGTGTGTGCCTAGAGCAGAGTGAAGACAGTATGTTCCTAACGCATAGTGAAGACGGTGTGTTCCTAACGCGTGGTTACGGTGTATGTGCATGGAACAGAGTGAAGACAGTGTGTTCCTAGAGCACAGTGAAGACATTCTGTTCCTAACGCAGAGTGAAGACAGTGTGTTTCTAGAGCAGAATGAAGACAGTGTGTTCCTAACTCAGAGTGAAGACAGTGTGTTCCTAACGCAGAGTTGCAGTGTATGTGCATGGAGCAGAGTGAAGACAGTGTGTTCCTAGAGCAGAGTGAAGACAGTGTGTTCCTAGAGCAGAGTGAAGACAGTTTGTTCATAATACAGAGTGAAGACAGTGTGTTCCTAATGCAGAGTGAAGACAGTGTGTTCCTAACGTATAGTGAAGACAGTGTGTTCCTACCGCATATGAAGACAGTGTGCTCCTAACGCATAGTGAAGACAGAATGTTCCTAACGCATAGTAAAGACAGTGTGTTCCTAAGGCAGAGTTGCGGTGTATGTGCATGGAGCACATTGAAGACAGTGTGTGCCTAGAGCAGAGTGAAGACAGTATGTTCCTAATGCAGAGTGAAGACAGTGTGTTCCTAACGCAGAGTTACGGTGTATGTGCATGGAGCAGAGTGAAGACAGTGTGTTCCTAGAGCAGAATGAAGACAGTGTGTTCCTAATGCACAGTGAAGACCGTGTGTTCTTATGCAGAGTGAAGACAGTGTGTTCTTAATGCAGAGTGAAGACAGTGTCTTCCTAGAGCAGAGAGAAGACAGTGTGTTCCTAATGAATAGGGAAGACAGTGTACACCTAACGCATAGTGAAAACAGTATGTTCCTAACGCATAGTGAAGACAGTGTGTTCCTAACGCAGAGCTGCGGTGTATGTGCATGGAGCACAATGAAGACAGTGTTTTCCTAGAGCAGAGTGAAGACAGTGTGTTCCTAGAGCAGAATGAAGACAGTGTTCGTAATGCAGAGTGAAGGCAGTGTGTTCCTAATGCAGAATGAAGACAGTGTGTTCCTACAACAGAATGAAGACAGTTTGTTCCTAACGCAGAGTGAAGACAGTGTGTTCCTAACGCAGAGTTGCGTTGTATGTGCATGGAGCAGAGTGAAGACAGTGTGTTCCAAGGGCAGAGTGAAGACAGTGTGTTCCTAATGCTGAGTGAAGACAATTTGTTCCTAATACAGAGTGAAGACAGTGTGTTCCTAATACAGAGTGAAGACAGTGTGTTCCTAATGCAGAGTGAAGACAGTGTGTTCCTAACGCAGAGTGAAGACAGTGTGTTCCTAGAGCAGAGTGTGTTCCTAATGCAGAGTTGCGGTGTATGTGCATGGAGCAGAGTGAAGACAGTGTGTTCCTAGAGCAGAGTGAAGACATTATGTTCCTAACGCAGAGTGAAGACAGTGTGTTCCTACCGCACAGTGAAGACAGTGTGCTCCTAACGCATAGTGAAGACAGAATGTTCCTAACACATAGTGAAGACAGTGTGTTCCTAAGGCAGAGTTGCGGGGTATGTGCATGGAGCAGAGTGAAGACAGTGTGTTCCTAGAGCAGAGTGAAGACAGTTTGTTCCTAATACAGAGTGAAGACAGTGTGTTCCTAACGCAGAGTGAAGACAGTTTGTTCCTAACGCATAGTGAAGACAGTGTGTTCCTACCGCATAGTGAAGACAGTGTGTTCCTTACGCATAGTGAAGACAGAATGTTCCTAACGCATAGTGAAGACAGTGTGTTCCTAATGCAGAGTTGCGGTGTATGTGCATGGAGCAGAGTGAAGACAGTGTGTGCCTAGAGCAGAGTGAAGACAGTATGTTCCTAACGCATAGTTAAGACAGTGTGTTCCTAACGCGTGGTTACGGTGTATGTGCATGGAGCAGAGTGAAGACAGTGTGTTCCTAGAGCACAGTGAAGACATTATGTTCCTAACGCAGAGTGAAGACAGTGTGTTTCTAGAGCAGAATGAAGACAGTGTGTTCCTAACTCAGAGTGAAGACAGTGTGTTCCTAACGCAGAGTTGCAGTGTATGTGCATGGAGCAGAATGAAGACAGTGTGTTCCTGATGCAGAGTGAAGACAGTGTGTTCCTAGAGCAGAGTGAAGACAGTTTGTTCATAATACAGAGTGAAGACAGTGTGTTCCTAATGCAGAGTGAAGACAGTGTGTTTCTAACGTATAGTGAAGACAGTGTGTTCCTACCGCATAGTGAAGACAGTGTGCTCCTAACGCATAGTGAAGACAGAATGTTCCTAACGCATAGTAAAGACAGTGTGTTCCTAAGGCAGAGTTGCGGTGTATGTGCATGGAGCATATTGAAGACAGTGTGTGCCTAGAGCAGAGTGAAGACAGTATGTTCCTAATGCAGAGTGAAGACAGTGTGTTCCTAACGCAGAGTTACGCTGTATGTGCATGGAGCAGAGTGAAGACAGTGTGTTCCTAGAGCAGAATGAAGACATTGTGTTCCTAATGCACAGTGAAGACCGTGTGTTCTTATGCAGAGTGAAGACAGTGTGTTCTTAATGCAGAGTGAAGACAGTGTCTTCCTAGAGCAGAGAGAAGACAGTGTGTTCCTAATGAATAGGGAAGACAGTGTACACCTAACGCATAGTCAAAACAGTATGTTCCTAACGCATAGTGAAGACAGTGTGTTCCTAACGCAGAGTTGCGGTGTATGTGCATGGAGCACAATGAAGACAGTGTTTTCCTAGAGCAGAGTGAAGACAGTGTGTTCCTAGAGCAGAATGAAGACAGTGTTCGTAATGCAGAGTGAAGGCAGAGTGTTCCTAATGCAGAGTGAAGACAGTGTGTTCCTACAACAGAATGAAGACAGTTTGTTCCTAACGCAGAGTGAAGACAGTGTGTTCCTAACGTAGAGTTGCGTTGTATGTGCATGGAGCAGAGTGAAGACAGTGTGTTCCTAGAGCAGAGTGAAGACAGTGTGTTCCTAGAGCAGAGTGAAGACAGTGTGTTCCTAATGCAGAGTTGCGGTGTATGTGCATGGAGCAGAGTGAAGACAGTGTGTTCCAAGAGCAGAGTGAAGACATTATGTTCCTAACGCAGAGTGAAGACAGTGTTTCTAGAGCAGAATGAAGACAGTGTGTTCCTAACGCAGAGTGAGACATTGTGTTCCTAACGAATATGGAAGAGAGTGTGTACCTAACGCATAGTGAAAACAGTATGTTCCTAACGCATAGTGAAGACAGTGTGTTTCTAACGCAGAGTTGCGGTGTATGTGCATGGAGCAGAGTGAAGACAGTGTGTTCCTGATGCAGAGTGAAGACAGTGTGTTCCTAATGCAGAGTGAAGACAGTGTGTTCCTGATGCAGAGTGAAGACAATGTGTTCCTAGAGCGGAGTGAAGACAGTATGTTCCTTACGCAGAGTTGAGACATTGTGTTCCTAGAGGAAAAAGAAGACAGTGTGTTCTTAGAACAGAGTGTAGACAGTGTGTTCCTAGAGCAGAGTGAAGACAGTGTGTTCTTCATGCAGAGGGAAGACAGTGTGTTCCTACAGCAGAAAGAAGACAGTGTGTTCCTAATGCAGAGTGAAGTCAGTGTTTTCCTAATGCAGAGTGAAGACACTTTGTTCCTAGAGCAGAGTGAAGACAGTGTGTTCCTAACGCATTTGCGGTGTATGTGCATGGAGCAGAGTGAAGACAGTGTGTTCCTAGAGCAGAGTGAAGACAGTGTGCTCCTAATGCAGAGTGAAGACAGTGTGTTCATAACGCATAGTGAAGACAGTGTGTTCCTAACACAGAGTGAAGACAGTGTGTTCCTAACGTAGAGTGAAGACAGTGTGTTCGTAACGCATAGTGAAACAGTGTGTTCGTAACGCATAGTGAAGACAGTGTGTTCCTAATGCAGAGTGAAGACAGTGTGTTCCTAGAGCAGAGTGAAGACATTGTGTTCCTAACGCAGAGTTGCGGTGTATGTGCATGAAGCAGAGTGAAGACAGTGTATTCCTAGAACAGAGTGAAGACAGTGTGTTCCTAGAGCAGAGTGAAGACAGTGTGTTCCTAACACATAGTGAAGACAGTTGTTCCTAACGCAGAGTGAAGACAGTGAGTTCCTAGAGCAGAGTGAGGACTGTATGTTCCTAACACAGAGTGAAGACAGTGTGTTCCTAACGCAGAGTTGCAGTGTATGTGCATGGAGCAGAGTGAAGACAGTGTTTTCCTAGAGCAGAGTGAAGACAGTGTGTTCCTAATGCAGAGTTAATACAGTATGTTCCTACAGCATAGTGAAGACAGTGTGTTCTTACCAAAGAGTTGCTGAGTATGTGCCTGGAGCAGAGTGAAGACATTGTTTTCCTAATGCAGAGTGAAGACAGTGTGTTCCTAATGCAGAGTGAAGACAGTGTGTTCCTTATGCAGAGTGAAGACAGTGTGTTCCTGATGCAGAGTGAAGACAGTGTGTTCCTGATGCAGAGTGAAGACAGTGTGTTCCTAGAGAAGAGTGAAGACAATATGTTCCTAACGCAGAGTGAAGACAGTGTGTTCCTAGAAGAGAAAGAAAATAGTGTTTTCCTAAAGCAGAGTGAAGACAGTGTGTTCCTAATGCATAGTGAAGACAGTGTGTTCCTAATGCAGAGTGAAGACAGTGTGTTCCTGATGAAGAGTGAAGACAGTGTTTTCCTAGAGCAGAGTGAATACAGTATTTTTCCAAAGCAGAGTGAAGACAGTGTGTTCCTAGAGGAGAAAGAAAACAGTGTGTTCCTAGAGCAGAGTGAAGACAGTGTGTTCCTAATGCAGACTGAAGACAGTGTGTTCCTAGAGCAGAGTGAAGACAGTGTGTTCCTAATGCAGAGTTGCGGTGTATGTGCATGGAGCAGAGTGAAGACAGTGTGTGCCTAGAGCAGAGTGAAGACAGTATGTTCCTAACGCATAGTGAACACAGTGTGTTCCTAACGCAGAGTTACGGTGTATGTGCATGGAGCAGAGTGAAGACAGTGTGTTTTTAATTCAGCGTGAGGACAGTGTGTTCCTAAGGCAGAGTGAAGACAGTGTCTTTCTAGAGCAGCGTGAAGACAGTGTGTTCCTAACGCATAGTGAAGACAGTGTGTTCCTAGCGCAGAGTGAAGACAGTGTGTTCCTAAAGCAGAGTTAATACAGTATGTTCCTGATGCAGAGTGAAGACAGTGTGTTCCTAATGCAGAGTGAAGACAGTTTGTTCCTAGAGCAGAGTGAAGACTGTGTGTTCCTAACCCAGAGTTGCGGTGTACGTGCATGGATCAGATTGAAGACTGTGTGTTCCTAGAGCAGTGTGAAGACAGTATGTTCCTAAGGCAGAGTGAAGACAGAGTGTTTCTAGAGCCGAATGAAGACAGTGTGTTCCTAACGCAGAGTTTCGGTGTATGTGCAAAGAGCGGATTGAAGACAGTGTGTTCCTAGAGCAGAGTGAAGACAGTATGTTCCTAACGCATAGTGAAGACAGTGTGTTCCTAACAAAGAGTTGCGGTGTATGTGCATGGAGCACAATGAAGACAGTGTTTTCCTAGAGCAGAGTGAAGACAGTGTGTTCCTAACGCATAGTGAAGACAGTGTGTTCCTAATGCATAGTGAAGACAGTTTCTTCGGAGCGTAGAGTGAAGACAGTGTGTTCCTAACGCATAGTGAAGACAGTGTGTTCCTAAGGCAGAGTGAAGACACTGTGTTCCTAATGCAGAGTGAAGACAGTGTGTTCCTAGAGCAGAATGAGGACAGTGTTCCTAATGCAGACTGAGGGCAGTGTGTTCCTAATGCAGCGTAAACACAGTGTGTTCCTACAGCAGAATGAAGACAGTTTGTTCCTAAAGCAGAGTGAAGACAGTGTGCTCCTAATGCAGAGTTGCGGTGTATGTGCATGGAGCAGAGTGAAGACAGTGTGTTCCTAGAGCAGAGTGAAGACAGTGTGTTCCTAGAGCAGAGTGAAGACAGTGTGCTCCTAATGCAGAGTGAAGACAGTGTGTTCCTAATGCAGAGTTGCGGTGTATGTCCATGGAGCAGAGTGAAGACAGTGTGTTCCTAGAGCAGAGTGAAGACAATATGTTCCTAACGCAGAGTGAAGACAGTGTGTTTCTAACGCAGAGTTGCGGTGTATGTGCATGGAGCAGAGTGAAGACAGTGTGTTTCTAGAGCAGAATGAAGACAGTGTGTTCCTAACGCAGAGTTGCGGTGTATGTGCATGTAGCAGAGTGAGGACAGTGTGTTCCTAGAGCAGAGTGAAGACAGTTTGTTCCTAATACAGAGTGAAGACAGTGTGTTCCTAATGCAGAGTGAAGACAGTGTGTTCCTAACGCATAGTGAAGACAGTGTGTTCCTGACGCAGAGTGAAGACAGTGTGTTCCTAACACATACTGAAGACAGTATGTTCCTAACGCATAGTGAAGACAGTGTGTTCCTAACGCAGAGTTGCGGTGTATGTGCATGGAGCAGAGTGAAGACAGTGTGTTCCAACAGCAGAGTGAAGACAGTGTGTTCCTAATGCAGAGTGAAGACAGTGTGTTCCTAATGCAGAGTGAAAACAGTGTGTTCCTAGAGCAGAGTGAAGACAGTGTGTTCCTAATGCAGAGTTGCGGTGTATGTGCATGGAGCAGAGTGAAGACATTATGTTCCTAACGCATAGTGAAGACAGTGTGTTCCTAACGCAGAGTTACGGTGTATGTGCATGGAGCAGAGTGAAGACAGTGTGTTTTTAATTCAGCGTGAGGACAGTGTGTTCCTAAGGCAGAGTGAAGACAGTGTCTTTCTAGAGCAGCGTGAAGACAGTGTGTTCCTAACGCATAGTGAAGACAGTGTGTTCCTAGCGCAGAGTGAAGACAGTGTGTTCCTAAAGCAGAGTTAATAGAGTATGTTCCTGATGCAGAGTGAAGACAGTGTGTTCCTAATGCAGAGTGAAGACAGTTTGTTCCTAGAGCAGAGTGAAGACTGTGTGTCCCTAACCCAGAGTTGCGGTGTACGTGCATGGATCAGATTGAAGACTGTGTGTTCCTAGAGCAGTGTGAAGACAGTATGTTCCTAAGGCAGAGTGAAGACAGAGTGTTTCTAGAGCCGAATGAAGACAGTGTGTTCCTAACGCAGAGTTTCGGTGTATGTGCAAAGAGCGGATTGAAGACATTGTGTTCCTAGAGCAGAGTGAAGACAGTATGTTCCTAACGCATAGTGAAGACAGTGTGTTCCTAACAAAGAGTTGCGGTGTATGTGCATGGAGCACAATGAAGACAGTGTTTTCCTAGAGCAGAGTGAAGACAGTGTGTTCCTAACGCATAGTGAAAACAGTGTGTTCCTAATGCAGAGTTGCGGTGTATGTGCATGGAGCAGAGTGAAGACAGTGTGTGCCTAGAGCAGAGTGAAGACAGTATGTTCCTAACGCATAGTTAAGACAGTGTGTTCCTAACGCGTGGTTACGGTGTATGTGCATGGAGCAGAGTGAAGACAGTGTGTTCCTAGAGCACAGTGAAGACATTATGTTCCGAACGCAGAGTGAAGACAGTGTGTTTCTAGAGCAGAATGAAGACAGTGTGTTCCTAACTCAGAGTGAAGACAGTGTGTTCCTAACGCAGAGTTGCAGTGTATGTGCATGGAGCAGAGTGAAGACAGTGTGTTCCTAGAGCAGAGTGAAGACAGTGTGTTCCTAGAGCAGAGTGAAGACAGTTTGTTCATAATACAGAGTGAAGACAGTGTGTTCCTAATGCAGAGTGAAGACAGTGTGTTCCTAACGTATAGTGAAGACAGTGTGTTCCTACCGCATAGTGAAGACAGTGTGCTCCTAACGCATAGTGAAGACAGAATGTTCCTAACGCATAGTAAAGACAGTGTGTCCTAAGGCAGAGTTGCGGTGTATGTGCATGGAGCACATTGAAGACAGTGTGTGCCTAGAGCAGAGTGAAGACAGTATGTTCCTAATGCAGAGTGAAGACAGTGTGTTCCTAACGCAGAGTTACGGTGTATGTGCATGGAGCAGAGTGAAGACAGTGTGTTCCTAGAGCAGAATGAAGACAGTGTGTTCCTAATGCACAGTGAAGACCGTGTGTTCTTATGCAGAGTGAAGACAGTGTGTTCTTAATGCAGTGTGAAGACAGTGTCTTCCTAGAGCAGAGAGAAGACAGTGTGTTCCTAATGAATAGGGAAGACAGTGTACACCTAACGCATAGTGAAAACAGTATGTTCCTAACGCATAGTGAAGACAGTGTGTTCCTAACGCAGAGTTGCGGTGTATGTGCATGGAGCACAATGAAGACAGTGTTTTCCTAGAGCAGAGTGAAGACAGTGTGTTCCTAGAGCAGAATGAAGACAGTGTTCGTAATGCAGAGTGAAGGCAGTGTGTTCCTAATGCAGAGTGAAGACAGTGTGTTCCTACAACAGAATGAAGACAGTTTGTTCCTAACGCAGAGTGAAGACAGTGTGTTCCTAACGCAGAGTTGCGTTGTATGTTCATGGAGCAGAGTGAAGACAGTGTGTTCCAAGGGCATAGTGAAGACAGTGTGTTCCTAATGCAGAGTGAAGACAATTTGTTCCTAATACAGAGTGAAGACAGTGTGTTCCTTATACAGAGTGAAGACAGTGTGTTCCTAATGCAGAGTGAAGACAGTGTGTTCCTAACGCAGAGTGAAGACAGTGTGTTCCTAGAGCAGAGTGTGTTCCTAATGCAGAGTTGCGGTGTATGTGCATGGAGCAGAGTGAAGACAGTGTGTTCCTAGAGCAGAGTGAAGACATTATGTTCCTAACGCAGAGTGAAGACAGTGTGTTCCTACCGCATAGTGAAGACAGTGTGCTCCTAACGCATAGTGAAGACAGAATGTTCCTAACGCATAGTGAAGACAGTGTGTTCCTAAGGCAGAGTTGCGGTGTATGTGCATGGAGCAGAGTGAAGACAGTGTGTTCCTAGAGCAGAGTGAAGACAGTTTGTTCCTAATACAGAGTGAAGACAGTGTGTTCCTAACGCAGAGTGAAGACAGTTTGTTCCTAACGCATAGTGAAGACAGTGTGTTCCTACCGCATAGTGAAGACAGTGTGTTCCTAACGAATAGTGAAGACAGAATGTTCCTAACGCATAGTGAAGACAGTGTGTTCCTAATGCAGAGTTGCGGTGTATGTGCATGGAGCAGAGTGAAGACAGTGTGTGCCTAGAGCAGAGTGAAGACAGTATGTTCCTAACGCATAGTGAAGACAGTGTGTTCCTAACGCGTGGTTACGGTGTATGTGCATGGAGCAGAGTGAAGACAGTGTGTTCCTAGAGCACAGTGAAGACATTATGTTCCTAACGCAGAGTGAAGACAGTGTGTTCCTAGAGCAGAATGAAGACAGTGTGTTCCTAACTCAGAGTGAAGACAGTGTGTTCCTAACGCAGAGTTGCAGTGTATGTGCATGGAGCAGAGTGAAGACAGTGTGTTCCTAGAGCAGAGTGAAGACAGTGTGTTCCTAGAGCAGAGTGAAGACAGTTTGTTCATAATACAGAGTGAAGACAGTGTGTTCCTAATGCAGAGTGAAGACAGTGTGTTCCTAACGTATAGTGAAGACAGTGTGTTCCTACCGCATATGAAGACAGTGTGCTCCTAACGCATAGTGAAGACAGAATGTTCCTAACGCATAGTAAAGACAGTGTGTTCCTAAGGCAGAGTTGCGGTGTATGTGCATGGAGCACATTGAAGACAGTGTGTGCCTAGAGCAGAGTGAAGACAGTATGTTCCTAATGCAGAGTGAAGACAGTGTGTTCCTAACGCAGAGTTACGGTGTATGTGCATGGAGCAGAGTGAAGACAGTGTGTTCCTAGAGCAGAATGAAGACAGTGTGTTCCTAATGCACAGTGAAGACCGTGTGTTCTTATGCAGAGTGAAGACAGTGTGTTCTTAATGCAGAGTGAAGACAGTGTCTTCCTAGAGCAGAGAGAAGACAGTGTGTTCCTAATGAATAGGGAAGACAGTGTACACCTAACGCATAGTGAAAACAGTATGTTCCTAACGCATATTGAAGACAGTGTGTTCCTAACGCAGAGTTGCGGTGTATGTGCATGGAGCAGAGTGAAGACAGTGTGTTCCTAGAGCAGAGTGAAGACAGTGTGTTCCTAGAGCAGAATGAAGACAGTGTTCGTAATGCAGAGTGAAGGCAGTGTGTTCCTAATGCAGAGTGAAGACAGTGTGTTCCTACAACAGAATGAAGACAGTTTGTTCCTAACGCAGAGTGAAGACAGTGTGTTCCTAACGCACAGTTGCGTTGTATGTGCATGGAGCAGAGTGAAGACAGTGTGTTCCAAGGGCAGAGTGAAGACAGTGTGTTCCTAATGCAGAGTGAAGACAATTTGTTCCTAATACAGAGTGAAGACAGTGTGTTCCTAATACAGAGTGAAGACAGTGTGTTCCTAATGCAGAGTGAAGACAGTGTGTTCCTAACGCAGAGTGAAGACAGAGTGTTCCTAGAGCAGAGTGTGTTCCTAATGCAGAGTTGCGGTGTATGTGCATGGAGCAGAGTGAAGACAGTGTGTTCCTAGAGCAGAGTGAAGACATTATGTTCCTAACGCAGAGTGAAGACAGTGTGTTCCTACCGCATAGTGAAGACAGTGTGCTCCTAACGCATAGTGAAGACAGAATGTTCCTAACGCATAGTGAAGACAGTGTGTTCCTAAGGCAGAGTTGCGGTGTATGTGCATGGAGCAGAGTGAAGACAGTGTGTTCCTAGAGCAGAGTGAAGACAGTTTGTTCCTAATACAGAGTGAAGACAGTGTGTTCCTAACGCAGAGTGAAGACAGTTTGTTCCTAACCCATAGTGAAGACAGTGTGTTCCTACCGCATAGTGAAGACAGTGTGTTCCTAACGCATAGTGAAGACAGAATGTTCCTAACGCATAGTGAAGACAGTGTGTTCCTAATGCAGAGTTGCGGTGTATGTGCATGGAGCAGAGTGAAGACAGTGTGTGCCTAGAGCAGAGTGAAGACAGTATGTTCCTAACGCATAGTTAAGACAGTGTGTTCCTAACGCGTGGTTACGGTGTATGTGCATGGAGCAGAGTGAAGACAGTGTGTTCCTAGAGCACAGTGAAGACATTATGTTCCTAACGCAGAGTGAAGACAGTGTGTTCCTAGAGCAGAGTGAAGACAGTGTGTTCCTAGAGCAGAGTGAAGACAGTGTGCTCCTAATGCAGAGTTGCGGTGTATGTGCATGGAGCAGAGTGAAGACAGTGTGTTCCTAGAGCAGAGTGAAGACATTATGTTCCTAACGCAGAGTGAAGACAGTGTTTCTAGAGCAGAATGAAGACAGTGTGTTCCTAACGCAGAGTGAGACATTGTGTTCCTAACGAATATGGAAGAGAGTGTGTACCTAACGCATAGTGAAAACAGTATGTTCCTAACGCATAGTGAAGACAGTGTGTTTCTAACGCAGAGTTGCGGTGTATGTGCATGGAGCACAATGAAGACAGTGTTTTCCTAGAGCAGAGTGAAGACAGTGTGTTCCTGATGAAGAGTGAAGACAGTGTTTTCCTAGAGCAGAGTGAATACAGTATTTTCCTAAAGCAGAGTGAAGACAGTGTGTTCCTAGAGGAGAAAGAAAACAGTGTGTTCCTAGAGCAGAGTGAAGACAGTGTGTTCCTAATGCAGACTGAAGACAGTGTGTTCCTAGAGCAGAGTGAAGACAGTGTGTTCCTAATGCAGAGTTGCGGTGTATGTGCATGGAGCAGAGTGAAGACAGTGTGTGCCTAGAGCAGAGTGAAGACAGTATGTTCCTAACGCATAGTGAAGACAGTGTGTTCCTAACGCAGATTTACGGTGTATGTGCATGGAGCAGAGTGAAGACAGTGTGTTTTTAATTCAGCGTGAGGACAGTGTGTTCCTAAGGCAGAGTGAAGACAGTGTCTTTCTAGAGCAGCGTGAAGACAGTGTGTTCCTAACGCATAGTGAAGACAGTGTGTTCCTAGCGCAGAGTGAAGACAGTGTGTTCCTAAAGCAGAGTTAATACAGTATGTTCCTGATGCAGAGTGAAGACAGTGTGTTCCTAATGCAGAGTGAAGACAGTTTGTTCCTAGAGCAGAGTGAAGACTGTGTGTTCCTAACCCAGAGTTGCGGTGTACGTGCATGGATCAGATTGAAGACTGTGTGTTCCTAGAGCAGTGTGAAGACAGTATGTTCCTAAGGCAGAGAGAAGACAGAGTGTTTCTAGAGCCGAATGAAGACAGTGTGTTCCTAACGCAGAGTTTCGGTGTATGTGCAAAGAGCGGATTGAAGACAGTGTGTTCCTAGAGCAGAGTGAAGACAGTATGTTCCTAACGCATAGTGAAGACAGTGTGTTCCTAACAAAGAGTTGCGGTGTATGTGCATGGAGCACAATGAAGACAGTGTTTTCCTAGAGCAGAGTGAAGACAGTGTGTTCCTAACGCATAGTGAAGACAGTGTGTTCCTAATGCATAGTGAAGACAGTTTCTTCGGAGCGTAGAGTGAAGACAGTGTGTTCCTAACGCATAGTGAAGACAGTGTGTTCCTAAGGCAGAGTGAAGACACTGTGTTCCTAATGCAGAGTGAAGACAGTGTGTTCCTAGAGCAGAATGAGGACAGTGTTCCTAATGCAGACTGAGGGCAGTGTGTTCCTAATGCAGCGTAAACACAGTGTGTTCCTACAGCAGAATGAAGACAGTTTGTTCCTAAAGCAAAGTGAAGACAGTGTGCTCCTAATGCAGAGTTGCGGTGTATGTGCATGGAGCAGAGTGAAGACAGTGTGTTCCTAGAGCAGAGTGAAGACAGTGTGTTCCTAGAGCAGAGTGAAGACAGTGTGCTCCTAATGCAGAGTGAAGACAGTGTGTTCCTAATGCAGAGTTGCGGTGTATGTCCATGGAGCAGAGTGAAGACAGTGTGTTCCTAGAGCAGAGTGAAGACAATATGTTCCTAACGCAGAGTGAAGACAGTGTGTTTCTAGGGCAGAATGAAGACAGTGTGTTCCTAACGCAGAGTGAAAACAGTGTGTTCCTAACGCAGAGTTGCGGTGTATATGCATGTAGCAGAGTGAAGACAGTGTGTTCCTAGAGCAGAGTGAAGACAGTTTGTTCCTAATACAGAGTGAAGACAGTGTGTTCCTAATACAGAGTGAAGACAGTGTGTTCCTAACGAATAGTGAAGACAGTGTGTTCCTAACGCAGAGTGAAGACAGTGTGTTCCTAACACATACTGAAGACAGTATGTTCCTAACGCATAGTGAAGACAGTGTGTTCCTAACGCAGAGTTGCGGTGTATGTGCATGGAGTAGAGTGAAGACAGTGTGTTCCAACAGCAGAGTGAAGACAGTGTGTTCCTAATGCAGAGTGAAGACAGTGTGTTCCTAATGCAGAGTGAAAACAGTGTGTTCCTAGAGCAGAGTGAAGACAGTGTGTTCCTAATGCAGAGTAGAGGTGTATGTGCATGGAGCAGAGTGAAGACAGTGTGTTCCTAGAGCAGAGTGAAGACAATATGTTCCTAACGCAGAGTGAAGACAGTGTGTTTCTAGAGCAGAATGAAGACAGTGTGTTCCTAACGCAGAGTGAAAACAGTGTGTTCCTAACGCAGAGTTGCGGTGTATGTGCATGTAGCAGAGTGAGGACAGTGTGTTCCTAGAGCAGAGTGAAGACAGTTTGTTCCTAATACAGAGTGAAGACAGTGTGTTCCTAATGCAGAGTGAAGACAGTGTGTTCCTAACGCATAGTGAAGACAGTGTGTTCCTGACGCAGAGTGAAGACAGTGTGTTCCTAACACATACTGAAGACAGTATGTTCCTAACGCATAGTGAAGACAGTGTGTTCCTAATGCAGAGTTGCGGTGTATGTGCATGGAGCAGAGTGAAGACAGTGTGTTCCAACAGCAGAGTGAAGACAGTGTGTTCCTAATGCAGAGTGAAGACAGTGTGTTCCTAATGCAGAGTGAAAACAGTGTGTTCCTAGAGCAGAGTGAAGACAGTGTGTTCCTAATGCAGAGTTGCGGTGTATGTGCATGGAGCAGAGTGAAGACAGTGTGTGCCTAGAGCAGAGTGAAGACATTATGTTCCTAACGCATAGTGAAGACAGTGTGTTCCTAACGCAGAGTTACGGTGTATGTGCATGGAGCAGAGTGAAGACAGTGTGTTTTTAATTCAGCGTGAGGACAGTGTGTTCCTAAGGCAGAGTGAAGACAGTGTCTTTCTAGAGCAGCGTGAAGACAGTGTGTTCCTAACGCATAGTGAAGACAGTGTGTTCCTAGCGCAGAGTGAAGACAGTGTGTTCCTAAAGCAGAGTTAATACAGTATGTTCCTGATGCAGAGTGAAGACAGTGTGTTCCTAATGCAGAGTGAAGACAGTTTGTTCCTAGAGCAGAGTGAAGACTGGGTGTCCCTAACCCATAGTTGCGGTGTACGTGCATGGATCAGATTGAAGACTGTGTGTTCCTAGAGCAGTGTGAAGACAGTATGTTCCTAAGGCAGAGTGAAGACAGAGTGTTTCTAGAGCCGAATGAAGACAGTGTGTTCCTAACGCAGAGTTTCGGTGTATGTGCAAAGAGCGGATTGAAGACAGTGTGTTCCTAGAGCAGAGTGAAGACAGTATGTTCCTAACGCATAGTGAAGACAGTGTGTTCCTAACAAAGAGTTGCGGTGTATGTGCATTGAGCACAATGAAGACAGTGTTTTCCTAGAGCAGAGTGAAGACTGTGTGTTCCTAACGCATAGTGAAAACAGTGTGTTCCTAATGCAGAGTTGCGGTGTATGTGCATGGAGCAGAGTGAAGACAGTGTGTGCCTAGAGCAGAGTGAAGACAGTATGTTCCTAACGCATAGTTAAGACAGTGTGTTCCTAACGCGTGGTTACGGTGTATGTGCATGGAGCAGAGTGAAGACAGTGTGTTCCTAGAGCACAGTGAAGACATTATGTTCCGAACGCAGAGTGAAGACAGTGTGTTTCTAGAGCAGAATGAAGACAGTGTGTTCCTAACTCTGAGTGAAGACAGTGTGTTCCTAACGCAGAGTTGCAGTGTATGTGCATGGAGCAGAGTGAAGACAGTGTGTTCCTAGAGCAGAGTGAAGACAGTGTGTTCCTAGAGCAGAGTGAAGACAGTTTGTTCATAATACAGAGTGAAGACAGTGTGTTCCTAATGCAGAGTGAAGACAGTGTGTTCCTAACGTATAGTGAAGACAGTGTGTTCCTACCGCATAGTGAAGACAGTGTGCTCCTAACGCATAGTGAAGACAGAATGTTCCTAACGCATAGTAAAGACAGTGTGTTCCTAAGGCAGAGTTGCGGTGTATGTGCATGGAGCACATTGAAGACAGTGTGTGCCTAGAGCAGAGTGAAGACAGTATGTTCCTAATGCAGAGTGAAGACAGTGTGTTCCTAACGCAGAGTTACGGTGTATGTGCATGGAGCAGAGTGAAGACAGTGTGTTCCTAGAGCAGAATGAAGACAGTGTGTTCCTAATGCACAGTGAAGACCGTGTGTTCTTATGCAGAGTGAAGACAGTGTGTTCTTAATGCAGTGTGAAGACAGTGTCTTCCTAGAGCAGAGAGAAGACAGTGTGTTCCTAATGAATAGGGAAGACAGTGTACACCTAACGCATAGTGAAAACAGTATGTTCCTAACGCATAGTGAAGACAGTGTGTTCCTAACGCAGAGTTGCGGTGTATGTGCATGGAGCACAATGAAGACAGTGTTTTCCTAGAGCAGAGTGAAGACAGTGTGTTCCTAGAGCAGAATGAAGACAGTGTTCGTAATGCAGAGTGAAGGCAGTGTGTTCCTAATGCAGAGTGAAGACAGTGTGTTCCTACAACAGAATGAAGACAGTTTGTTCCTAACGCAGAGTGAAGACAGTGTGTTCCTAACGCAGAGTTGCGTTGTATGTTCATGGAGCAGAGTGAAGACAGTGTGTTCCAAGGGCATAGTGAAGACAGTGTGTTCCTAATGCAGAGTGAAGACAATTTGTTCCTAATACAGAGTGAAGACAGTGTGTTCCTAATACAGAGTGAAGACAGTGTGTTCCTAATGCAGAGTGAAGACAGTGTGTTCCTAACGCAGAGTGAAGACAGTGTGTTCCTAGAGCAGAGTGTGTTCCTAATGCAGAGTTGCGGTGTATGTGCATGGAGCAGAGTGAAGACAGTGTGTTCCTAGAGCAGAGTGAAGACATTATGTTCCTGACGCAGAGTGAAGACAGTGTGTTCCTACCGCATAGTGAAGACAGTGTGCTCCTAACGCATAGTGAAGACAGAATGTTCCTAACGCATAGTGAAGACAGTGTGTTCCTAAGGCAGAGTTGCGGTGTATGTGCATGGAGCAGAGTGAAGACAGTGTGTTCCTAGAGCAGAGTGAAGACAGTTTGTTCCTAATACAGAGTGAAGACAGTGTGTTCCTAACGCAGAGTGAAGACAGTTTGTTCCTAACGCATAGTGAAGACAGTGTGTTCCTACCGCATAGTGAAGACAGTGTGTTCCTAACGAATAGTGAAGACAGAATGTTCCTAACGCATAGTGAAGACAGTGTGTTCCTAATGCAGAGTTGCGGTGTATGTGCATGGAGCAGAGTGAAGACAGTGTGTGCCTAGAGCAGAGTGAAGACAGTATGTTCCTAACGCATAGTGAAGGCAGTGTGTTCCTAACGCGTGGTTACGGTGTATGTGCATGGAGCAGAGTGAAGACAGTGTGTTCCTAGAGCACAGTGAAGACATTATGTTCCTAACGCAGAGTGAAGACAGTGTTTTTCTAGAGCAGAATGAAGACAGTGTGTTCCTAACTCTGAGTGAAGACAGTGTGTTCCTAACGCAGAGTTGCAGTGTATGTGCATGGAGCAGAGTGAAGACAGTGTGTTCCTAGAGCAGAGTGAAGACAGTGTGTTCCTAGAGCAGAGTGAAGACAGGTTGTTCATAATACAGAGTGAAGACAGTGTGTTCCTAATGCAGAGTGAAGACAGTGTGTTCCTAACGTATAGTGAAGACAGTGTGTTCCTACCGCATATGAAGACAGTGTGCTCCTAACGCATAGTGAAGACAGAATGTTCCTAACGCATAGTAAAGACAGTGTGTTCCTAAGGCAGAGTTGCGGTGTATGTGCATGGAGCACATTGAAGACAGTGTGTGCCTAGAGCAGAGTGAAGACAGTATGTTCCTAATGCAGAGTGAAGACAGTGTGTTCCTAACGCAGAGTTACGGTGTATGTGCATGGAGCAGAGTGAAGACAGTGTGTTCCTAGAGCAGAATGAAGACAGTGTGTTCCTAATGCACAGTGAAGACCGTGTGTTCTTATGCAGAGTGAAGACAGTGTGTTCTTAATGCAGAGTGAAGACAGTGTCTTCCTAGAGCAGAGAGAAGACAGTGTGTTCCTAATGAATAGGGAAGACAGTGTACACCTAACGCATAGTGAAAACAGTATGTTCCTAACGCATAGTGAAGACAGTGTGTTACTAACGCAGAGTTGCGGTGTATGTGCATGGAGCACAATGAAGACAGTGTTTTCCTAGAGCAGAGTGAAGACAGTGTGTTCCTAGAGCAGAATGAAGACAGTGTTCGTAATGCAGAGTGAAGGCAGTGTGTTCCTAATGCAGAGTGAAGACAGTGTGTTCCTACAACAGAATGAAGACAGTTTGTTCCTAACGCAGAGTGAAGACAGTGTGTTCCTAACGCACAGTTGCGTTGTATGTGCATGGAGCAGAGTGAAGACAGTGTGTTCCAAGGGCAGAGTGAAGACAGTGTGTTCCTAATGCAGAGTGAAGACAATTTGTTCCTAATACAGAGTGAAGACAGTGTGTTCCTAATACAGAGTGAAGACAGTGTGTTCCTAATGCAGAGTGAAGACAGTGTGTTCCTAACGCAGAGTGAAGACAGAGTGTTCCAGGAGCAGAGTGTGTTCCTAATGCAGAGTTGCGGTGTATGTGCATGGAGCAGAGTGAAGACAGTGTGTTCCTAGAGCAGAGTGAAGACATTATGTTCCTAACGCAGAGTGAAGACAGTGTGTTCCTACCGCATAGTGAAGACAGTGTGCTCCTAACGCATAGTGAAGACAGAATGTTCCTAACGCATAGTGAAGACAGTGTGTTCCTAAGGCAGAGTTGCGGTGTATGTGCATGGAGCAGAGTGAAGACAGTGTGTTCCTAGAGCAGAGTGAAGACAGTTTGTTCCTAATACAGAGTGAAGCCAGTGTGTTCCTAACGCAGAGTGAAGACAGTTTGTTCCTAACGCATAGTGAAGACAGTGTGTTCCTACCGCATAGTGAAGACAGTGTGTTCCTAACGCATAGTGAAGACAGAATGTTCCTAACGCATAGTGAAGACAGTGTGTTCCTAATGCAGAGTTGCGGTGTATGTGCATGGAGCAGAGTGAAGACAGTGTGTGCCTAGAGCAGAGTGAAGACAGTGTGTTCCTAGAGCAGAGTGAAGACAGTGTGTTCCTAATGCAGAGTTGCGGTGTATGTGCATGGAGCAGAGTGAAGACAGTGTGTTCCTAGAGCAGAGTGAAGACATTATGTTCCTAACGCAGAGTGAAGACAGTGTTTCTAGAGCAGAATGAAGACAGTGTGTTCCTAACGCAGAGTGAGACATTGTGTTCCTAACGAATATGGAAGAGAGTGTGTACCTAACGCATAGTGAAAACAGTATGTTCCTAACGCATAGTGAAGACAGTGTGTTTCTAACGCAGAGTTGCGGTGTATGTGCATGGAGCACAATGAAGACAGTGTTTTCCTAGAGCAGAGTGAAGACAGTGTGTTCCTAACGCATAGTGAAGACAGTGTGTTCCTGATGCAGAGTGAAGACAGTGTGTTCCTAATGCAGAGTGAAGACAGTGTGTTCCTGATGCAGAGTGAAGACAATGTGTTCCTAGAGCGGAGTGAAGACAGTATGTTCCTTACGCAGAGTTGAGACATTGTGTTCCTAGAGGAAAAAGAAGACAGTGTGTTCTTAGAACAGAGTGTAGACAGTGTGTTCCTAGAGCAGAGTGAAGACAGTGTGTTCTTCATGCAGAGGGAAGACAGTGTGTTCCTACAGCAGAAAGAAGACAGTGTGTTCCTAATGCAGAGTGAAGTCAGTGTTTTCCTAATGCAGAGTGAAGACACTTTGTTCCTAGAGCAGAGTGAAGACAGTGTGTTCCTAACGCATTTGCGGTGTATGTGCATGGAGCAGAGTGAAGACAGTGTGTTCCTAGAGCAGAGTGAAGACAGTGTGCTCCTAATGCAGAGTGAAGACAGTGTGTTCATAACGCATAGTGAAGACAGTGTGTTCCTATCACAGAGTGAAGACAGTGTGTTCCTAACGTAGAGTGAAGACAGTGTGTTCGTAACGCATAGTGAAACAGTGTGTTCGTAACGCATAGTGAAGACAGTGTGTTCCTAATGCAGAGTGAAGACAGTGTGTTCCTAGAGCAGAGTGAAGACATTGTGTTCCTAACGCAGAGTTGCGGTGTATGTGCATGAAGCAGAGTGAAGACAGTGTGTTCCTAGAACAGAGTGAAGACAGTGTGTTCCTAGAGCAGAGTGAAGACAGTGTGTTCCTAACACATAGTGAAGACAGTTGTTCCTAACGCAGAGTGAAGACAGTGAGTTCCTAGAGCAGAGTGAGGACTGTATGTTCCTAACGCAGAGTGAAGACAGTGTGTTCCTAACGCAGAGTTGCAGTGTATGTGCATGGAGCAGAGTGAAGACAGTGTTTTCCTAGAGCAGAGTGAAGACAGTGTGTTCCTAATGCAGAGTTAATACAGTATGTTCCTACAGCATAGTGAAGACAGTGTGTTCTTACCAAAGAGTTGCTGAGTATGTGCCTGGAGCAGAGTGAAGACATTGTTTTCCTAATGCAGAGTGAAGACAGTGTGTTCCTAATGCAGAGTGAAGACAGTGTGTTCCTTATGCAGAGTGAAGACAGTGTGTTCCTGATGCAGAGTGAAGACAGTGTGTTCCTGATGCAGAGTGAAGACAGTGTGTTCCTAGAGAAGAGTGAAGACAATATGTTCCTAACGCAGAGTGAAGACAGTGTGTTCCTAGAAGAGAAAGAAAATAGTGTTTTCCTAGAGCAGAGTGAAGACAGTGTGTTCCTAATGCATAGTGAAGACAGTGTGTTCCTAATGCAGAGTGAAGACAGTGTGTTCCTGATGAAGAGTGAAGACAGTGTTTTCCTAGAGCAGAGTGAATACAGTATGTTCCTAAAGCAGAGTGAAGACAGTGTGTTCCTAGAGGAGAAAGAAAACAGTGTGTTCCTAGAGCAGAGTGAAGACAGTGTGTTCCTAATGCAGACTGAAGACAGTGTGTTCCTAGAGCAGAGTGAAGACAGTGTGTTCCTAATGCAGAGTTGCGGTGTATGTGCATGGAGCAGAGTGAAGACAGTGTGTGCCTAGAGCAGAGTGAAGACAGTATGTTCCTAACGCATAGTGAAGACAGTGTGTTCCTAACGCAGAGTTACGGTGTATGTGCATGGAGCAGAGTGAAGACAGTGTTTTTTTAATTCAGCGTGAGGACAGTGTGTTCCTAAGGCAGAGTGAAGACAGTGTCTTTCTAGAGCAGCGTGAAGACAGTGTGTTCCTAACGCATAGTGAAGACAGTGTGTTCCTAGCGCAGAGTGAAGACAGTGTGTTCCTAAAGCAGAGTTAATACAGTATGTTCCTGATGCAGAGTGAAGACAGTGTGTTCCTAATGCAGAGTGAAGACAGTTTGTTCCTAGAGCAGAGTGAAGACTGTGTGTTCCTAACCCAGAGTTGCGGTGTACGTGCATGGATCAGATTGAAGACTGTGTGTTCCTAGAGCAGTGTGAAGACAGTATGTTCCTAAGGCAGAGTGAAGACAGAGTGTTTCTAGAGCCGAATGAAGACAGTGTGTTCCTAACGCAGAGTTTCGGTGTATGTGCAAAGAGCGGATTGAAGACAGTGTGTTCCTAGAGCAGAGTGAAGACAGTATGTTCCTAACGCATAGTGAAGACAGTGTGTTCCTAACAAAGAGTTGCGGTGTATGTGCATGGAGCACAATGAAGACAGTGTTTTCCTAGAGCAGAGTGAAGACAGTGTGTTCCTAACGCATAGTGAAGACAGTGTGTTCCTAATGCATAGTGAAGACAGTTTCTTCAGAGCGTAGAGTGAAGACAGTGTGTTCCTAACGCATAGTGAAGACAGTGTGTTCCTAAGGCAGAGTGAAGACACTGTGTTCCTAATGCAGAGTGAAGACAGTGTGTTCCTAGAGCAGAATGAGGACAGTGTTCCTAATGCAGACTGAGGGCAGTGTGTTCCTAATGCAGCGTAAACACAGTGTGTTCCTACAGCAGAATGAAGACAGTTTGTTCCTAACGCAGAGTGAAGACAGTGTGCTCCTAATGCAGAGTTGCGGTGTATGTGCATGGAGCAGAGTGAAGACAGTGTGTTCCTATAGCAGAGTGAAGACAGTGTGTTCCTAGAGCAGAGTGAAGACAGTGTGCTCCTAATGCAGAGTGAAGACAGTGTGTTCCTAATGCAGAGTTGCGGTGTATGTGCATGGAGCAGAGTGAAGACAGTGTGTTCCTAGAGCAGAGTGAAGACAATATGTTCCTAACGCAGAGTGAAGACAGTGTGTTTCTAGAGCAGAATGAAGACAGTGTGTTCCTAACGCAGAGTGAAAACAGTGTGTTCCTAACGCAGAGTTGCGGTGTATGTGCATGTAGCAGAGTGAAGACAGTGTGTTCCTAGAGCAGAGTGAAGACAGTTTGTTCCTAATACAGAGTGAAGACAGTGTGTTCCTAATGCAGAGTGAAGACAGTGTGTTCCTAACGAATAGTGAAGACAGTGTGTTCCTAACGCAGAGTGAAGACAGTGTGTTCCTAATGCAGAGTTGCGGTGTATGTGCATGGAGCAGAGTGAAGACAGTGTGTTCCAACAGCAGAGTGAAGACAGTGTGTTCCTAATGCAGAGTGAAGACAGTGTGTTCCTAATGCAGAGTGAAAACAGTGTGTTCCTAGAGCAGAGTGAAGACAGTGTGTTCCTAATGCAGAGTAGCGGTGTATGTGCATGGAGCAGAGTGAAGACAGTGTGTTCCTAGAGCAGAGTGAAGACAATATGTTCCTAACGCAGAGTGAAGACAGTGTGTTTCTAGAGCAGAATGAAGACAGTGTGCTCCTAACGCAGAGTGAAAACAGTGTGTTCCTAACGCAGAGTTGCGGTGTATGTGCATGTAGCAGAGTGAAGACAGTGTGTTCCTAGAGCAGAGTGAAGACAGTTTGTTCCTAATACAGAGTGAAGACAGTGTGTTCCTAATGCAGAGTGAAGACAGTGTGTTCCTAACGCATAGTGAAGACAGTGTGTTCCTAACGCAGAGTGAAGACAGTGTGTTCCTAACACATACTGAAGACAGTATGTTCCTAACGCATAGTGAAGACAGTGTGTTCCTAACGCAGAGTTGCGGTGTATGTGCATGGAGCAGAGAGAAGACAGTGTGTTCCAACAGCAGAGTGAAGACAGTGTGTTCCTAATGCAGAGTGAAGACAGTGTGTTCCTAATGCAGAGTGAAAACAGTGTGTTCCTAGAGCAGAGTGAAGACAGTGTGTTCCTAATGCAGAGTTGCGGTGTATGTGCATGGAGCAGAGTGAAGACAGTGTGTGCCTAGAGCAGAGTGAAGACAGTATGTTCCTAACGCATAGTGAAGACAGTGTGTTCCTAACGCAGAGTTACGGTGTATGTGCATGGAGCAGAGTGAAGACAGTGTGTTTTTAATTCAGCGTGAGGACAGTGTGTTCCTAAGGCAGAGTGAAGACAGTGTCTTTCTAGAGCAGCGTGAAGACAGTGTGTTCCTAACGCATAGTGAAGACAGTGTGTTCCTAGCGCAGAGTGAAGACAGTGTGTTCCTAAAGCAGAGTTAATACAGTATGTTCCTGATGCAGAGTGAAGACAGTGTGTTCCTAATGCAGAGTGAAGACAGTTTGTTCCTAGAGCAGAGTGAAGACTGTGTGTTCCTAACCCAGAGTTGCGGTGTACGTGCATGGATCAGATTGGAGACTGTGTGTTCCTAGAGCAGTGTGAAGACAGTATGTTCCTAAGGCAGAGTGAAGACAGAGTGTTTCTAGAGCCGAATGAAGACAGTGTGTTCCTAACGCAGAGTTTCGGTGTATGTGCAAAGAGCGGATTGAAGACAGTGTGTTCCTAGAGCAGAGTGAAGACAGTATGTTCCTAACGCATAGTGAAGACAGTGTGTTCCTAACAAAGAGTTGCGGTGTATGTGCATGGAGCACAATGAAGACAGTGTTTTCCTAGAGCAGAGTGAAGACAGTGTGTTCCTAACGCATAGTGAAGACAGTGTGTTCCTAATGCATAGTGAAGACAGTTTCTTCGGAGCGTAGAGTGAAGACAGTGTGTTCCTAACGCAGAGTTGCGGTGTATGTGCATGGAGCAGAGTGAAGACAGTGTCTTCCTAGAGTAGAATGAAGACAGTGTGTTCCTAATGCAGAGTGAAGACAATTTGTTCCTAATACAGAGTGAAGACAGTGTGTTCCTAATACAGAGTGAAGACAGTGTGTTCCTAATGCAGAGTGAAGACAGTGTGTTCCTAACGCAGAGTGAAGACAGTGTGTTCCTAGAGCAGAGTGTGTTCCTAATGCAGAGTTGCGGTGTATCTGCATGGAGCAGAGTGAAAACAGTGTGTTCCTAGAGCAGAGTGAAGACAGTTTGTTCCTAATACAGAGTGAAGACAATTTGTTCCTAAAGCAGAGTGAAGACAGTGTGTTCCTAGAGGAGAAAGAAAACAGTGTGTTCCTAGAGCAGAGTGAAGACAGTGTGTTCCTAATGCAGACTGAAGACAGTGTGTTCCTAGAGCAGAGTGAAGACAGTGTGTTCCTAATGCAGAGTTGCGGTGTATGTGCATGGAGCAGAGTGAAGACAGTGTGTGCCTAGAGCAGAGTGAAGACAGTGTGTTCCTAACGCATAGTGAAGACAGTGTGTTCCTAACGCAGAGTGAAGACAGTGTGTTCCTAACACATACTGAAGACAGTATGTTCCTAACGCATAGTGAAGACAGTGTGTTCCTAACGCAGAGTTGCGGTGTATGTGCATGGAGCAGAGTGAAGACAGTGTGTTCCAACAGCAGAGTGAAGACAGTGTGTTCCTAATGCAGAGTGAAGACATGTGTTCCTAATGCAGAGTGAAAACAGTGTGTTCCTAGAGCAGAGTGAAGACAGTGTGTTCCTAATGCAGAGTTTCGGTGTATGTGCATGGAGCAGAGTGAAGACAGTGTGTTTTTAATTCAGCGTGAGGACAGTGTGTTCCTAAGGCAGAGTGAAGACAGTGTCTTTCTAGAGCAGCGTGAAGACAGTGTGTTCCTAACGCATACTGAAGACAGTGTGTTCCTAGCGCAGAGTGAAGACAGTGTGTTCCTAAAGCAGAGTTAATACAGTATGTTCCTGATGCAGAGTGAAGACAGTGTGTTCCTAATGGAGAGTGAAGACAGTTTGTTCCTAGAGCAGAGTGAAGACTGTGTGTTCCTAACCCAGAGTTGCGGTGTACGTGCATGGATCAGATTGAAGACTGTGTGTTCCTAGAGCAGTGTGAAGACAGTATGTTCCTAAGGCAGAGTGAAGACAGAGTGTTTTTTGAGCCGAATGAAGACAGTGTGTTCCTAACGCAGAGTTTCGGTGTATGTGCAAAGAGCGGATTGAAGACAGTGTGTTCCTAGGGCAGAGTGAAGACAGTATGTTCCTAACGCATAGTGAAGACAGTGTGTTCCTAACAAAGAGTTGCGGTGTATGTGCATGGAGCACAATGAAGACAGTGTTTTCCTAGAGCAGAGTGAAGACAGTGTGTTCCTAACGCATAGTGAAGACAGTGTGTTCCTAATGCATAATGAAGACAGTTTCTTCGGAGCGTAGAGTGAAGACAGTGTGTTCCTAACGCATAGTGAAGACAGTGTGTTCCTAAGGCAGAGTGAAGACACTGTGTTCCTAATGCAGTGTGAAGACAGTGTGTTCCTAGAGCAGAATGAGGACAGTGTTCCTAATGCAGACTGAGGGCAGTGTGTTCCTAATGCAGCGTAAACACAGTGTGTTCCTACAGCAGAATGAAGACAGTTTGTTCCTAACGCAGAGTGAAGACAGTGTGCTCCTAATGCAGAGTTGCGGTGTATGTGCATGGAGCAGAGTGAAGACAGTGTGTTCCTAGAGCAGAGTGAAGACAGTGTGTTCCTAGAGCAGAGTGAAGACAGTGTGCTCCTAATGCAGAGTGAAGACAGTGTGTTCCTAATGCAGAGTTGCGGTGTATGTGCATGGAGCAGAGTGAAGACAGTGTGTTCCTAGAGCAGAGTGAAGACAATATGTTCCTAACGCAGAGTGAAGACAGTGTGTTTCTAGAGCAGAATGAAGACAGTGTGTTCCTAACGCAGAGTGAAAACAGTGTGTTCCTAACGCAGAGTTGCGGTGTATGTGCATGTAGCAGAGTGAAGACAGTGTGTTCCTAGAGCAGAGTGAAGACAGTTTGTTCCTAATACAGAGTGAAGACAGTGTGTTCCTAATGCAGAGTGAAGACAGTGTGTTCCTAACGAATAGTGAAGACAGTGTGTTCCTAACGCAGAGTGAAGACAGTGTGTTCCTAACACATACTGAAGACAGTATGTTCCTAACGCATAGTGAAGACAGTGTGTTCCTAACGCAGAGTTGCGGTGTATGTGCATGGAGCAGAGTGAAGACAGTGTATTCCAACAGCAGAGTGAAGACAGTGTGTTCCTAATGCAGAGTGAAGACAGTGTGTTCCTAATGCAGAGTGAAAACAGTGTGTTCCTAGAGCAGAGTGAAGACAGTGTGTTCCTAATGCAGAGTAGCGGTGTATGTGCATGGAGCAGAGTGAAGACAGTGTGTTCCTAGAGCAGAGTGAAGACAATATGTTCCTAACGCAGAGTGAAGACAGTGTGTTTCTAGAGCAGAATGAAGACAGTGTGCTCCTAACGCAGAGTGAAAACAGTGTGTTCCTAACGCAGAGTTGCGGAGTATGTGCATGTAGCAGAGTGAAGACAGTGTGTTCCTAGAGCAGAGTGAAGACAGTTTGTTCCTAATACAGAGTGAAGACAGTGTGTTCCTAATGCAGAGTGAAGACAGTGTGTTCCTAACGCATAGTGAAGACAGTGTGTTCCTAACGCAGAGTGAAGACAGTGTGTTCCTAACACATACTGAAGACAGTATGTTCCTAACGCATAGTGAAGACAGTGTGTTCCTAACGCAGAGTTGCGGTGTATGTGCATGGAGCAGAGTGAAGACAGTGTGTTCCAACAGCAGAGTGAAGACAGTGTGTTCCTAATGCAGAGTGAAGACAGTGTGTTCCTAATGCAGAGTGAAAACAGTGTGTTCCTAGAGCAGAGTGAAGACAGTGTGTTCCTAATGCAGAGTTGCGGTGTATGTGCATGGAGCAGAGTGAAGACAGTGTGTGCCTAGAGCAGAGTGAAGACAGTATGTTCCTAACGCATAGTGAAGACAGTGTGTTCGTAACGCAGAGTTACGGTGTATGTGCATGGAGCAGAGTGAAGACAGTGTGTTTTTAATTCAGCGTGAGGACAGTGTGTTCCTAAGGCAGAGTGAAGACAGTGTCTTTCTAGAGCAGCGTGAAGACAGTGTGTTCCTAACGCATAGTGAAGACAGTGTGTTCCTAGCGCAGAGTGAAGACAGTGTGTTCCTAAAGCAGAGTTAATACAGTATGTTCCTGATGCAGAGTGAAGACAGTGTGTTCCTAATGCAGAGTGAAGACAGTTTGTTCCTAGAGCAGAGTGAAGACTGTGTGTTCCTAACCCAGAGTTGCGGTGTACGTGCATGGATCAGATTGGAGACTGTGTGTTCCTAGAGCAGTGTGAAGACAGTATGTTCCTAAGGCAGAGTGAAGACAGAGTGTTTCTAGAGCCGAATGAAGACAGTGTGTTCCTAACGCAGAGTTTCGGTGTATGTGCAAAGAGCGGATTGAAGACAGTGTGTTCCTAGAGCAGAGTGAAGACAGTATGTTCCTAACGCATAGTGAAGACAGTGTGTTCCTAACAAAGAGTTGCGGTGTATGTGCATGGAGCACAATGAAGACAGTGTTTTCCTAGAGCAGAGTGAAGACAGTGTGTTCCTAACGCATAGTGAAGACAGTGTGTTCCTAATGCATAGTGAAGACAGTTTCTTCGGAGCGTAGAGTGAAGACAGTGTGTTCCTAACGCAGAGTTGCGGTGTATGTGCATGGAGCAGAGTGAAGACAGTGTCTTCCTAGAGCAGAGTGAAGACAGTGTGTTCCTAATGCAGAGTGAAGACAATTTTTTCCTAATACAGAGTGAAGACAGTGTGTTCCTAATACAGAGTGAAGACAGTGTGTTCCTAACGCAGAGTGAAGACAGTGTGTTCCTAGAGCAGAGTGTGTTCCTAATGCAGAGTTGCGGTGTATCTGCATGGAGCAGAGTGAAAACAGTGTGTTCCTAGAGCAGAGTGAAGACAGTTTGTTCCTAATACAGAGTGAAGACAATTTGTTCCTAATACAGAGTGAAGACAGTGTGTTCCTAATACAGAGTGAAGACAGTGTGTTCCTAATGCAGAGTGAAGACAGTGTGTTCCTTCAGCATAGTGAAGACAGTGTGCTCCTAACGCATAGTGAAGACAGAATGTTCCTAACGCATAGTGAAGACAGTGTGTTCCTAAGGCAGATTTGCGGTGTATGTGCATGGAGCAGATTGAAGAAAGTGTGTGCCTAGAGCAGAGGGAAGACAGTATGTTCCTAACGCATAGTGAAGACAGTGTGTTCCTAACGCAGAGTTAAGGTGTATGTGCATGGAGCAGAGTGAAGACAGTGTGTTCCTAGAGCAGAATGAAGACAGTGTGTTCCTAATGCACAGTGAAGACCGTGTGTTCCTATGCAGAGTGAAGACAGTGTGTTCTTAATGCAGAGTGAAGACAGTGTCTTCCTAGAGCAGAGTGAAGACAGTGTGTTCCTAATGAATAGGGAAGACAGTGTACACCTAACGCATAGTGAAAACAGTATGTTCCTAAAGCATTGTGAAGACAGTGTGTTCCTAACGCAGAGTTGCGGTGTATGTGCATGGAGCACAATGAAGACAGTGTTTTCCTAGAGCAGAGTGAAGACAGTGTGTTCCTAACGCATAGTGAAGACAGTGTGTTCCTAATGCAGCGTGAGGACAATGTGTTCCTATGGCAGAGTGAAGGCAGTGTCTTCCTAGAGCAGAGTGAAGACAGTTTTTTCCTAACGCATAGTGAAGACAGTGTGTTCCTAATGCATAGGGAAGACAATTTCTTCCGAGAGCAGCGTGAAGACAGTGTGTTCCTAACGCATAGTGAAGACAGTGTGTTCCTAAGGCAGAGTGAAGTCAGTGTGTTCCTAGAGCAGAATGAAGACAGTGTTCGTAATGCAGAGTGAAGGCAGTGTGTTCCTAATGCAGAGTGAAGACAGTGTGTTCCTACAGCAGAATGAAGACAGTTTGTTCCTAACGCAGAGTGAAAACAGTGTGTTCCTAACGCAGAGTTGCGTAGTATGTGCATGGAGCAGTGTGAAGACAGTGTGTTCCTAGAGCAGAGTGAAGACAGTGTGTTCCTAGAGCAGAGTGAAGACTGTGTGTTCCTAACGAAGAGTTGCGGTGTATGTGCATGGAGCAGAGTGAATACAGTGTGTTCCTAGAGCAGAGTGAAGACATTATGTTCCTAACGCAGAGTGAAGACAGTGTTTCTAGACCAGAATGAAGACAGTGTGTTCCTAACGCAGAGTGAGACAGTGTGTTCCTAACGCAGAGTTGCGGTGTATGTGCATGGAGCAGAAGGAAGACAGTGTGTTCCTAGAGCAGAGTGAAGACAGTTTGTTCATAATACAGAGTGAAGACAGTGTGTTCTTAATGCAGAGTGAAGACAGTGTGGTCCTAACGCATAGTGAAGACAGTGTGTTCCTACCGCAGAGTGAAGACAGTGTGTTCCTAACGCATAGTGAAGACATAATGTTCCTAACGCATAGTGAAGACAGTGTGTTCCTAATGCAGAGTTGCGGTGTATGTGCATGGAGCAGAGTGAAGACAGTGTGTGCCTAGAGCAGAGTGAAGACAGTATGTTCTTAACGCATAGTTAAGACAGTGTGTTCCTAACGCGTGGTTACGGTGTATGTGCATGGAGCAGAGTGAAGACAGTGTGTTGCTAATTCAGCGTGAGGACAGTGTGTTCCTAAGGCAGAGTGAAGACAGAGTCTTCCTAAACAGAGTGAAGACAGTGTGTTCCTAACGCATAGTGAAGACAGTGTGTTCCTAATGCATAGTGAAGACAGTGTCTTCCTAGAGCAGAGTGAAGACAGTATGTTCCTAACGCATAGTGAAGACAGTCTGTTCCTAAGGCAGTGTGAAGACAGTGTGTTCCTAGAGCAGAGTAAGACAGTGTGTTCCTGATGCAGAGTTAAGACATTGTGTTCCTAGAGGAGAAAGAAGACAGTGTGTTCTTAGAGCAGAGTGTAGACAGTGTGTTCCTAGAGCAGAGTGAAGACAGTGTGTTCTTCATGCAGAGTGAAGACAGTGTGTTCCTACAGCAGAAAGAAGACAGTGTGTTCCTAATGCAGAGTGAAGTCAGTGTGTTCCTAATGCAGAGTGAAGACAGTTTGTTCCTAGAGCAGAGTGAAGACAGTGTGTTCCTAACGCATAGTGAAGACAGTGTGTTCCTAATGCATAGTGAAGACAGTTTCTTCGGAGCGTAGAGTGAAGACAGTGTGTTCCTAACGCATAGTGAAGACAGTGTGTTCCTAAGGCAGAGTGAAGACACTGTGTTCCTAATGCAGAGTGAAGACAGTGTGTTCCTAGAGCAGAATGAGGACAGTGTTCCTAATGCAGACTGAGGGCAGTGTGTTCCTAATGCAGCGTAAACACAGTGTGTTCCTACAGCAGAATGAAGACAGTTTGTTCCTAACGCAGAGTGAAGACAGTGTGCTCCTAATGCAGAGTTGCGGTGTATGTGCATGGAGCAGAGTGAAGACAGTGTGTTCCTAGAGCAGAGTGAAGACAGTGTGTTCCTAGAGCAGAGTGAAGACAGTGTGCTCCTAATGCAGAGTGAAGACAGTGTGTTCCTAATGCAGAGTTGCGGTGTATGTGCATGGAGCAGAGTGAAGACAGTGTGTTCCTAGAGCAGAGTGAAGACAATATGTTCCTAACGCAGAGTGAAGACAGTGTGTTTCTAGAGCAGAATGAAGACAGTGTGTTCCTAACGCAGAGTGAAAACAGTGTGTTCCTAACGCAGAGTTGCGGTGTATGTGCATGTAGCAGAGTGAAGACAGTGTGTTCCTAGAGCAGAGTGAAGACAGTTTGTTCCTAATACAGAGTGAAGACAGTGTGTTCCTAATGCAGAGTGAAGACAGTGTGTTCCTAACGAATAGTGAAGACAGTGTGTTCCTAACGCAGAGTGAAGACAGTGTGTTCCTAACACATACTGAAGACAGTATGTTCCTAACGCATAGTGAAGACAGTGTGTTCCTAACGCAGAGTTGCGGTGTATGTGCATGGAGCAGAGTGAAGACAGTGTGTTCCAACAGCAGAGTGAAGACAGTGTGTTACTAATACAGAGTGAAGACAGTGTGTTCCTAATGCAGAGTGAAGACAGTGTGTTCCTAACGCATAGTGAAGACAGTGTGTTCCTAACGCAGAGTGAAGACAGTGTGTTCCTAACACATACTGAAGACAGTGTGTTCCTAACGCATAGTGAAGACAGTGTGTTCCTAACGCAGAGTGAAGACAGTGTGTTCCTAACACATACTGAAGACAGTATGTTCCTAACGCATAGTGAAGACAGTGTGTTCCTAACGCAGAGTTGCGGTGTATGTGCATGGAGCAGAGTGAAGACAGTGTGTTCCAACAGCAGAGTGAAGACAGTGTGTTCCTAATGCAGAGTGAAGACAGTGTGTTCCTAATGCAGAGTGAAAACAGTGTGTTCCTAGAGCAGAGTGAAGACAGTGTGTTCCTAATGCAGAGTTGCGGTGTATGTGCATGGAGCAGAGTGAAGACAGTGTGTGCCTAGAGCAGAGTGAAGACAGTATGTTCCTAACGCATAGTGAAGACAGTGTGTTCCTAACGCAGAGTTACGGTGTATGTGCATGGAGCAGAGTGAAGACAGTGTGTTTTTAATTCAGCGTGAGGACAGTGTGTTCCTAAGGCAGAGTGAAGACAGTGTCTTTCTAGAGCAGCGTGAAGACAGTGTGTTCCTAACGCATAGTGAAGACAGTGTGTTCCTAGCGCAGAGTGAAGACAGTGTGTTCCTAAAGCAGAGTTAATACAGTATGTTCCTGATGCAGAGTGAAGACAGTGTGTTCCTAATGCAGAGTGAAGACAGTTTGTTCCTAGAGCAGAGTGAAGACTGTGTGTTCCTAACCCAGAGTTGCGGTGTACGTGCATGGATCAGATTGGAGACTGTGTGTTCCTAGAGCAGTGTGAAGACAGTATGTTCCTAAGGCAGAGTGAAGACAGAGTGTTTCTAGAGCCGAATGAAGACAGTGTGTTCCTAACGCAGAGTTTCGGTGTATGTGCAAAGAGCGGATTGAAGACAGTGTGTTCCTAGAGCAGAGTGAAGACAGTATGTTCCTAACGCATAGTGAAGACAGTGTGTTCCTAACAAAGAGTTGCGGTGTATGTGCATGGAGCACAATGAAGTCAGTGTTTTCCTAGAGCAGAGTGAAGACAGTGTGTTCCTAACGCATAGTGAAGACAGTGTGTTCCTAATGCATAGTGAAGACAGTTTCTTCGGAGCGTAGAGTGAAGACAGTGTGTTCCTAACGCAGAGTTGCGGTGTATGTGCATGGAGCAGAGTGAAGACAGTGTCTTCCTAGAGCAGAGTGAAGACAGTGTGTTCCTAATGCAGAGTGAAGACAATTTTTTCCTAATACAGAGTGAAGACAGTGTGTTCCTAATACAGAGTGAAGACAGTGTGTTCCTAACGCAGAGTGAAGACAGTGTGTTCCTAGAGCAGAGTGTGTTCCTAATGCAGAGTTGCGGTGTATCTGCATGGAGCAGAGTGAAAACAGTGTGTTCCTAGAGCAGAGTGAAGACAGTTTGTTCCTAATACAGAGTGAAGACAATTTGTTCCTAATACAGAGTGAAGACAGTGTGTTCCTAATACAGAGTGAAGACAGTGTGTTCCTAATGCAGAGTGAAGACAGTGTGTTCCTTCAGCATAGTGAAGACAGTGTGCTCCTAACGCATAGTGAAGACAGAATGTTCCTAAAGCATTGTGAAGACAGTGTGTTCCTAACGCAGAGTTGCGGTGTATGTGCATGGAGCACAATGAAGACAGTGTTTTCCTAGAGCAGAGTGAAGACAGTGTGTTCCTAACGCATAGTGAAGACAGTGTGTTCCTAATGCAGCGTGAGGACAATGTGTTCCTATGGCAGAGTGAAGGCAGTGTCTTCCTAGAGCAGAGTGAAGACAGTTTTTTCCTAACGCATAGTGAAGACAGTGTGTTCCTAATGCATAGGGAAGACAATTTCTTCCGAGAGCAGCGTGAAGACAGTGTGTTCCTAACGCATAGTGAAGACAGTGTGTTCCTAAGGCAGAGTGAAGTCAGTGTGTTCCTAGAGCAGAATGAAGACAGTGTTCGTAATGCAGAGTGAAGGCAGTGTGTTCCTAATGCAGAGTGAAGACAGTGTGTTCCTACAGCAGAATGAAGACAGTTTGTTCCTAACGCAGAGTGAAAACAGTGTGTTCCTAACGCAGAGTTGCGTAGTATGTGCATGGAGCAGTGTGAAGACAGTGTGTTCCTAGAGCAGAGTGAAGACAGTGTGTTCCTAGAGCAGAGTGAAGACTGTGTGTTCCTAACGAAGAGTTGCGGTGTATGTGCATGGAGCAGAGTGAATACAGTGTGTTCCTAGAGCAGAGTGAAGACATTATGTTCCTAACGCAGAGTGAAGACAGTGTTTCTAGACCAGAATGAAGACAGTGTGTTCCTAACGCAGAGTGAGACAGTGTGTTCCTAACGCAGAGTTGCGGTGTATGTGCATGGAGCAGAAGGAAGACAGTGTGTTCCTAGAGCAGAGTGAAGACAGTTTGTTCATAATACAGAGTGAAGACAGTGTGTTCTTAATGCAGAGTGAAGACAGTGTGGTCCTAACGCATAGTGAAGACAGTGTGTTCCTACCGCAGAGTGAAGACAGTGTGTTCCTAACGCATAGTGAAGACATAATGTTCCTAACGCATAGTGAAGACAGTGTGTTCCTAATGCAGAGTTGCGGTGTATGTGCATGGAGCAGAGTGAAGACAGTGTGTGCCTAGAGCAGAGTGAAGACAGTATGTTCTTAACGCATAGTTAAGACAGTGTGTTCCTAACGCGTGGTTACGGTGTATGTGCATGGAGCAGAGTGAAGACAGTGTGTTGCTAATTCAGCGTGAGGACAGTGTGTTCCTAAGGCAGAGTGAAGACAGAGTCTTCCTAAACAGAGTGAAGACAGTGTGTTCCTAACGCATAGTGAAGACAGTGTGTTCCTAATGCATAGTGAAGACAGTGTCTTCCTAGAGCAGAGTGAAGACAGTATGTTCCTAACGCATAGTGAAGACAGTCTGTTCCTAAGGCAGTGTGAAGACAGTGTGTTCCTAGAGCAGAGTAAGACAGTGTGTTCCTGATGCAGAGTTAAGACATTGTGTTCCTAGAGGAGAAAGAAGACAGTGTGTTCTTAGAGCAGAGTGTAGACAGTGTGTTCCTAGAGCAGAGTGAAGACAGTGTGTTCTTCATGCAGAGTGAAGACAGTGTGTTCCTACAGCAGAAAGAAGACAGTGTGTTCCTAATGCAGAGTGAAGTCAGTGTGTTCCTAATGCAGAGTGAAGACAGTTTGTTCCTAGAGCAGAGTGAAGACAGTGTGTTCCTAATGCATTGGCGGTGTATGTGCATGGAGCTGAGTGAAGACAGTGTGTTCCTAGAGCAGAGTGAAGACAGTGTGCTCCTAATGCAGAGTGAAGACAGTGTGTTCGTAATGCATAGTGAAGACAGTGTGTTCCTAACACAGAGTGAAGACAGTGTGTTCCTAACGTAGAGTGAAGACAGTGTGTTCGTAACACATAGTGAAACTGTGTGTTCGTAACGCATAGTGAAGACAGTGTGCTCCTAATGCAGAGTGAAGACAGTGTGTTCCTAGAGCAGAGTGAAGACAGTGTGTTCCTATCGCAGTGTTCCGGTGTATGTGCATGAAGCAGAGTGAAGACAGTGTGTTCCTAGAGCAGAGTGAAGACAGTGTGTTCCTAGAGCAGAGTGAAGACAGTGTGTTCCTAACTCATAGTGAAGACAGTTGTTCCTAAGGCAGAATGAAGACAGTGTGTTCCTAGAGCAGAGTGAGGACTGTATGTTCCTAACGCAGAGTGAAGACAGTGTGTTCCTAACGCAGAGTTGCAGTGTATGTGCATGGAGCAGAGTGAAGACAGTGTTTTCCTAGAGCAGAGTGAAGACAGTGTGTTCCTAATGCAGAGTTAATACAGTATGTTCCTACAGCAGAGTGAAGACAGTGTGTTCTTAACAAAGAGTTGCTGAGTATGTGCATGGAGCAGAGTGAAGACATTGTGTTCCTAATGCAGAGTGAAGACAGTGTGTTCCTAATGCAGAGTAAAGACAGTGTGTTCCTAATGCAGAGTGAAGACAGTGTGTTCCTGATGCAGAGTGAAGACAGTGTGTTCCTGATGCAGAGTGAAGACAGTGTGTTCCTAGTGAAGAGTGAAGACAGTATGTTCCTAACGCAGAGTGAAGACAGTGTGTTCCTAGAAGAGAAAGAAAAAAGTGTTTTCCTAGAGCAGAGTGAAGACAGTGTGTTCCTAATGCAGAGTGAAGACAGTGTGTTCCTAATGCAGATTGAAGACAGTGTGTTCCTGATGCAGAGAGAAGACAGTGTGTTCCTAGAGCAGAGTGAATACAGTATGTTCCTAACGCAGAGTGAAAACAGTGTGTTCCTAGAGGAGAAAGAAAACAGTGTGGTCCTAGAGCAGAGTGAAGACAGTGTGTTCCTAATGCAGAGTGAAGACAGTGTGTTCCTAGAGCAGAGTGAAGACAGTGTGTTCCTAACGCAGAGTTGCGGTGTATGTGCATGGAGCAGAGTGAAGACAGTGTGTTCCTAGAGCAGAGTGAAGACAGTTTGTTCCTAATACATAGTGAAGACAGTGTGTTCCTAATGCAGAGTGAAGACAGTGTGTTCCTAACGCATAGTGAAGACGGTGTGTTCCTAACGCAGAGTGAAGACAGTGTGTTCCTACCGCATAGTGAAGACAGTGAGTTCCTAACACATACTGAAGACAGTATGTTCCTAACGCATAGTGAAGACAGTGTGTTCCTAACGCAGAGTTGCGGTGTATGTGCATGGAGCAGAGTGAAGACAGTGTGTTCCAAGAGCAGAGTGAACACAGTGTGTTCCTAATGCAGAGTGAAGACAGTGTGTTCCTAATGCAGAGTGAAGACAGTGTGTTCCTAGAGTAGAGTGAAGACAGTGTGTTCCTAATGCAGAGTTGCGGTGTATGTGCATGGAGCAGAGTGAAGACAGTATGTTCCTAACGCAGTATGTTCCTAGAGCAGAGTGAAGACAGTTTTTTCCTAACGCATAGTGAAGACAGTGTGTTCCTAATGCACAGTGAAGACCGTGTGTTCCTATGCAGAGTGAAGACAGTGTGTTCTTAATGCAGAGTGAAGACAGTGTCTTCCTAGAGCAGAGTGAAGACAGTGTGTTCCTAATGAATAGGGAATAAAGTGTACACCTAACGCATAGTGAAAACAGTATGTTCCTAAGGCATAGTGAAGACAGTATGTTCCTAACGCAGTATGTTCCTAGAGCAGAGTGAAGACAGTGTGTTCCTAATGCAGTGAAGACAGTGTGTTCCTAACGCATAGTGAAGACAGTGTGTTCCTACCGCATAGTGAAGACAGTGTGTTCCTAACGCATAGTGAAGACATAATGTTCCTAACGCATAGTGAAGACAGTGTGTTCCTAATGCAGAGTTGCGGTGTATGTGCATGGAGCAGAGTGAAGACAGTGTGTTGCTAATTCAGCGTGAGGACAGTGTGTTCCTAATGCAGAGTGAAGACAGTGTCTTCCTAAACAGAGTGAAGACATTGTGTTCCTAACGCATAGTGAAGACAGTGTGTTCCTAACGCATAGTGAAGACAGTGTCTTCCTAGAGCAGAGTGAAGACAGTATGTTCCTAACGCATAGTGAAGACAGTCTGTTCCTAAGGCAGTGTGAAGACAGTGTGTTCCTAGAGCAGAGTAAGACAGTGTGTTCCTGATGCAGAGTTAAGACATTGTGTTCCTAGAGGAGAAAGAAGACAGTGTGTTCTTAGAGCAGAGTGTAGACAGTGTGTTCCTAGAGCAGAGTGAAGACAGTGTGTTCTTCATGCAGAGTGAAGAAAGTGTGTTCCTACAGCAGAAAGAAAACAGTGTGTTCCTAATGCAGAGTGAAGTCAGTGTGTTCCTAATGCAGAGTGAAGACATTTTGTTCCTAGAGCAGAGTGAAGACAGTGTGTTCCTAACGCATTTGCGGTGTATGTGCATGGAGCAGAGTGAAGACAGTGTGTTCCTAGACCAGAGTGAAGACAGTGTGCTCCAAAACAGAGTGAAGACAGTGTGTTCGTAATGCATAGTGAAGACAGTGTGTTCCTAACACAGAGTGAAGACAGTGTGTTCGTAACGTAGAGTGAAGACAGTGTGTTCGTAACGCATAGTGAAACAGTGTGTTCGTAACGCATAGTGAAGACAGTGTGCTCCTAATGCAGAGTGAAGAGAGTGTGTTCCTATCACAGAGTTCCGGTGTATGTGCATGAAGCAGAGTGAAGACAGTGTGTTCCTAGAGCAGAGTGAAGACAGTGTGTTCCTAGAGCAGAGTGAAGACAGTGTGTTCCTAACGCATAGTGAAGACAGTTGTTCCTAAGGCAGAGTGAAGACAGTGTGTTCCTAGAGCAGAGTGAGGACTGTATGTTCCTAACGCAGAGTGAAGACAGTGTGTTCCTAATGCAGAGTTGCAATGTATGTGCATGGAGCAGAGGGAAGACAGTGTTTTCCTAGAGCAGAGTGAAGACATTATGTTCCTTACGCAGAGTGAAGACTGTGTGTTCCTAGAGCAGAATGAAGACAGTGTGTTCCTAACGCAGAGTTGCTGAGTATGTGCATGGAGCAGAGTGAAGACATTGTGTTCCTAATGCAGAGTGAAGACAGTGTGTTCCTAATGCAGAGTGAAGACAGTGTGTTCCTAGAGCAGAGTGAAGACAGTGTGTTCCTCATGCAGAGTTGCGGTGTATGTGCATGGAGCAGAGTGAAGACATTATGTTCCTAACGCAGAGTGAAGACAGTATGTTCCTAACGCAGAGTGAAGACTGAGTGTTCCTAATGCAGAGTGAAGACAGTGTGTTCCTAATACAGAGTGAAGACTGTGTGTTCCTAATGCAGAGTGAAGACAGTGTGTTCCTAATGCAGAGTGAAGACAGTGTGTTCCTAGAGCAGAGTGTGTTCCTAATGCAGAGTTGCTGTGTATGTGCATTGAGCAGAGTGAAGACAGTGTGTTCCTAGAGCAGAGTGAAGACATTATGTTCTTAACGCAGAGTGAAGACAGTGTGTTTCTGGAGCAGAATGAAGACAGTGTGTTCCTAACGCAGAGTGCATGGAGCAGAGTGAAGACAGTGTGTTCCTAGAGCAGAGTGAAGACAGTTTGTTCATAATACAGAGTGAAGACAGTGTGTTCCTAATGCAGAGTGAAGACAGTGTGTTCCTAACGCATAGTGAAGACAGTGTGTTCCTACCGCATAGTGAAGACAGTGTGCTCCTAACGCATAGTGAAGACAGTGTGTTCCTAACACATAGTGAAGACAGTGTGTTCCTAAGGCAGAGTTGCGGTGTATGTGCATGGAGCAGATTAAAGACAGTGTGTGCCTAGAGCAGAGTGAAGACAGTATGTTCCTAACGCATAGTGAAGACAGTGTGTTCCTAAAGCAGAGTTACGGTGTATGTGCATGGAGCAGAGTGAAGACAGTGTGTTCCTAGAGCAGAATGAAGACAGTGTGTTCCTAATGCACAGTGAAGACCGTGTGTTCCTATGCAGAGTGAAGACAGTGTGTTCTTAATGCAGAGTGAAGACAGTGTCTTCCTAGAGCAGAGTGAAGACAGTGTGTTCCTAATGAATAGGGAAGACAGTGTACACCTAACGCATAGTGAAAACAGTATGTTCCTAACGCATAGTGAAGACAGTGTGTTCCTAACGCAGAGTTGCGGTGTATGTGCATGGAGCACAATGAAGACAGTGTTTTCCTAGAGCAGAGTGAAGACAGTGTGTTCCTAACGCATAGTGAAGACAGTGTGTTCCTAATGCAGCGTGAGGACAATGTGTTCCTATGGCAGAGTGAAGGCAGTGTCTTCCTAGAGCAGAGTGAAGACAGTTTTTTCCTAACGCATAGTGAAGACAGTGTGTTCCTAATGCATAGTGAAGACAATTTCTTCCGAGAGCAGAATGAAGACAGTGTGTTCCTAGAGCAGAGTGAAGACAGTTTGTTCATAATACAGAGTGAAGACAGTGTGTTCCTAATGCAGAGTGAAGACAGTGTATTCCTAACGCATAGTGAAGACAGTGTGTGCCTAGAGCAGAGTGAAGACAGTATGTTCCTAACGCATAGTGAAGACATAATGTTCCTAACGCATAGTGAAGACAGTGTGTTCCTAATGCAGAGTTGCGGTGTATGTGCATGGAGCAGAGTGAAGACAGTGTGTGCCTAGAGCAGAGTGAAGACAGTATGTTCCTAACGCATAGTTAAGACAGTGTGTTCCTAACGCGTGGTTACGGTGTATGTGCATGGAGCAGAGTGAAGACAGTGTGTTGCTAATTCAGCGTGAGGACAGTGTGTTCCTAAGGCAGAGTGAAGACAGTGTCTTCCTAAACAGAGTGAAGACAGTGTGTTCCTAACGCATAGTGAAGACAGTGTGTTCCTAATGCATAGTGAAGACAGTGTCTTCTTAGAGCAGAGTGAAGACAGTATGTTCCTAACGCATAGTGAAGACAGTCTGTTCCTAAGGCAGTGTGAAGACAGTGTGTTCCTAGAGCAGAGTAAGACAGTGTGTTCCTGATGCAGAGTTAAGACATTGTGTTCCTAGAGGAGAAAGAAGACAGTGTGTTCTTAGAGCAGAGTGTAGACAGTGTGTTCCTAGAGCAGAGTGAAGACAGTGTGTTCTTCATGCAGAGTGAAGACAGTGTGTTCCTACAGCAGAAAGAAAACAGTGTGTTCCTAATGCAGAGTGAAGTCAGTGTGTTCCTAATGCAGAGTGAAGACAGTTTTTTCCCAGAGCAGAGTGAAGACAGTGTGTTCCTAACGCATTTGCGGTGTATGTGCATGGAGCAGAGTGAAGACAGTGTGTTCCTAGACCAGAGTGAAGACAGTGTGCTCCTAATGCAGAGTGAAGACAGTGTGTTCATAAAGCATAGTGAAGACAGTGTGTCCCTAACACAGAGTGAAGACAGTGTGTTCCTAACGTAGAGTGAAGACAGTGTGTTCGTAACGCATAGTGAAACAGTGTGTTCGTAACGCATAGTGAAGACAGTGTGCTCCTAATGCAGAGTGAAGACAGTGTGTTCCTAGAGCAGAGTGAAGACAGTGTGTTCCTATCGCAGAGTTCCAGTGTATGTACATGAAGCAGAGTGAAGACAGTGTGTTCCTAGAGCAGAGTGAAGACAGTGTGTTCCTAGAGCAGAGTGAAGACAGTGTGTTCCTAACGCATAGTGAAGACAGTTGTTCCTAAGGCAGAGTGAAGACAGTGTGTTCCTAGAGCAGAGTGAAGACAGTGTGTTCCTAAGGCAGAGTGAATACAGTATGTTCCTACAGCAGAGTGAAGACAGTTTGTTCTTAACAAAGAGTTGCTGAGTATGTGCATGGAGCAGAGTGAAGACATTGTGTTTCTAATGCAGAGTGAAGACAGTGTGTTCCTAATGCAGAGTGAAGACAGTGTGTTCCTGATTCAGAGTGAAGACAGTGTGTTCCTAATGCAGAGTGAAGACAGTGTGTTCCTGATGCAGAGTGAAGACAGTGTGTTCCTGATGCAGAGTGAAGACAGTGTGTTCCGAGTGAAGAGTGAAGACAGTGTGTTCTTAATGCAGAGTGAAGACAGTGTGTTCCTAGAGCAGAATGAAGACAGTGTTCGTAATGCAGAGTGAAGGCAGTGTGTTCCTAATGCAGAGTGAAGACAGTGTGTTCCTAGAGCAGAGTAAGACAGTGTGTTCCTGATGCAGAGTTAAGACATTGTGTTTCTAGAGGAGAAAGAAGACAGTGTGTTCTTAGAGCAGAGTGTAGACAGTGTGTTCCTAGAGCAGAGTGAAGACAGTGTGTTCCTGATGCAGAGTGAAGACAGTGTGTTCCGAGTGAAGAGTGAAGACAGTATGTTCCTAACGCATAGTGAAGACAGTGTGTTCCTAAAGCAGAGTTACGGTGTATGTGCATGGAGCAGAGTGAAGACAGTGTGTTCCTAGAGCAGAATGAAGACAGTGTGTTCCTAATGCACAGTGAAGACCGTGTGTTCCTATGCAGAGTGAAGACAGTGTGTTCTTAATGCAGAGTGAAGACAGTGTCTTCCTAGAGCAGAGTGAAGACAGTGTGTTCCTAATGAATAGGGAAGACAGTGTACACCTAACGCATAGTGAAAACAGTATGTTCCTAACGCATAGTGAAGACAGTGTGTTCCTAACGCAGAGTTGCGGTGTATGTGCATGGAGCACAATGAAGACAGTGTTTTCCTAGAGCAGAGTGAAGACAGTGTGTTCCTAACGCATAGTGAAGACAGTGTGTTCCTAATGCAGCGTGAGGACAATGTGTTCCTATGGCAGAGTGAAGGCAGTGTCTTCCTAGAGCAGAGTGAAGACAATTTTTTCCTAACGCATAGTGAAGACAGTGTGTTCCTAATGCATAGTGAAGACAATTTCTTCCGAGAGCAGAGTGAAGACAGTGTGTTCCTAACGCATAGTGAAGACAGTGTGTTCCTAAGGCAGAGTGAAGACAGTGTGTTCCTAATGCAGAGTGAAGTCAGTGTGTTCCTAGAGCAGAATGAAGACAGTGTTCGTAATGCAGAGTTAAGGCAGTGTGTTCCTAATGCAGAGTGAAGACAGTGTGTTCCTACAGCAGAATGAAGACAGTTTGTTCTTAACGCAGAGTGAAAACAGTGTGTTCCTAACGCAGAGTTGCGTTGTATGTGCATGGAGCAGAGTGAAGACAGTGTGTTCCTAGAGCAGAGTGAAGACAGTGTGTTCCTAGAGCAGAGTGAAGACAGTGTGTTCCTAACGAAGAGTTGCGGTGTATGTGCATGGAGCAGAGTGAAGACAGTGTGTTCCTAGAGCAGAGTGAAGACATTATGTTCCTAACGCAGAGTGAAGACAGTGTTTCTAGACCAGAATGAAGACAGTGTGTTCCTAACGCAGAGTGAGACAGTGTGTTCCTAACGCAGAGTTGCGGTGTATGTGCATGGAGCAGAATGAAGACAGTGTGTTCCTAGAGCAGAGTGAAGACAGTATGTCCCTAACGCATAGTGAAGACATTGTGTTCCTAACGCAGAATTACGGTGTATGTGCATGGAGCAGAATGAAGACAGTGTGTTCCTACCGCATAGTGAAGACAGTGTGTTCCTAACGCATAGTGAAGACATAATGTTCCTAACGCATAGTGAAGACAGTGTGTTCCTAATGCAGAGTTGCGGTGTATGTGCATGGAGCAGAGTGAAGACAGTGTGTTGCTAATTCAGCGTGAGGACAGTGTGTTCCTAATGCAGAGTGAAGACAGTGTCTTCCTAAACAGAGTGAAGACATTGTGTTCCTAACGCATAGTGAAGACAGTGTGTTCCTAACGCATAGTGAAGACAGTGTCTTCCTAGAGCAGAGTGAAGACAGTATGTTCCTAACGCATAGTGAAGACAGTCTGTTCCTAAGGCAGTGTGAAGACAGTGTGTTCCTAGAGCAGAGTAAGACAGTGTGTTCCTGATGCAGAGTTAAGACATTGTGTTCCTAGAGGAGAAAGAAGACAGTGTGTTCTTAGAGCAGAGTGTAGACAGTGTGTTCCTAGAGCAGAGTGAAGACAGTGTGTTCTTCATGCAGAGTGAAGACAGTGTGTTCCTACAGCAGAAAGAAAACAGTGTGTTCCTAATGCAGAGTGAAGTCAGTGTGTTCCTAATGCAGAGTGAAGACATTTTGTTCCTAGAGCAGAGTGAAGACAGTGTGTTCCTAACGCATTTGCGGTGTATGTGCATGGAGCAGAGTGAAGACAGTGTGTTCCTAGACCAGAGTGAAGACAGTGTGCTCCAAAACAGAGTGAAGACAGTGTGTTCGTAATGCATAGTGAAGACAGTGTGTTCCTAACACAGAGTGAAGACAGTGTGTTCGTAACGTAGAGTGAAGACAGTGTGTTCGTAACGCATAGTGAAACAGTGTGTTCGTAACGCATAGTGAAGACAGTGTGCTCCTAATGCAGAGTGAAGAGAGTGTGTTCCTATCACAGAGTTCCGGTGTATGTGCATGAAGCAGAGTGAAGACAGTGTGTTCCTAGAGCAGAGTGAAGACAGTGTGTTCCTAGAGCAGAGTGAAGACAGTGTGTTCCTAACGCATAGTGAAGACAGTTGTTCCTAAGGCAGAGTGAAGACAGTGTGTTCCTAGAGCAGAGTGAGGACTGTATGTTCCTAACGCAGAGTGAAGACAGTGTGTTCCTAATGCAGAGTTGCAGTGTATGTGCATGGAGCAGAGGGAAGACAGTGTTTTCCTAGAGCAGAGTGAAGACAGTGTGTTCCTAATGCAGAGTTAATACAGTATGTTCCTACAGCAGAGTAAAGACAGTGTGTTCTTAAAAAGAGTTGCTGAGTATGTGCATGGAGCAGAGTGAAGACATTGTGTTCCTAATGCAGAGTGAAGACAGTGTGTTCCTAATGCAGAGTAAAGACAGTGTGTTCCTAATGCAGAGTGAAGACAGTGTGTTCCTAGAGCAGAGTGAAGACAGTGTGTTCCTCATGCAGAGTTGCGGTGTATGTGCAGGGAGCAGAGTGAAGACATTATGTTCCTAACGCAGAGTGAAGACAGTATGTTCCTAACGCAGAGTGAAGACTGAGTGTTCCTAATGCAGAGTGAAGACAGTGTGTTCCTAATACAGAGTGAAGACTGTGTGTTCCTAATGCAGAGTGAAGACAGTGTGTTCCTAATGCAGAGTGAAGACAGTGTGTTCCTAGAGCAGAGTGTGTTCCTAATGCAGAGTTGCTGTGTATGTGCATTGAGCAGAGTGAAGACAGTGTGTTCCTAGAGCAGAGTGAAGACATTATGTTCTTAACGCAGAGTGAAGACAATGTGTTTCTGGAGCAGAATGAAGACAGTGTGTTCCTAACGCAGAGTGCATGGAGCAGAGTGAAGACAGTGTGTTCCTAGAGCAGAGTGAAGACAGTTTGTTCATAATACAGAGTGAAGACAGTGTGTTCCTAATGCAGAGTGAAGACAGTGTGTTCCTAACGCATAGTGAAGACAGTGTGTTCCTACCGCATAGTGAAGACAGTGTGCTCCTAACGCATAGTGAAGACAGTGTGTTCCTAACACATAGTGAAGACAGTGTGTTCCTAAGGCAGAGTTGCGGTGTATGTGCATGGAGCAGATTAAAGACAGTGTGTGCCTAGAGCAGAGTGAAGACAGTATGTTCCTAACGCATAGTGAAGACAGTGTGTTCCTAAAGCAGAGTTACGGTGTATGTGCATGGAGCAGAGTGAAGACAGTGTGTTCCTAGAGCAGAATGAAGACAGTGTGTTCCTAATGCACAGTGAAGACCGTGTGTTCCTATGCAGAGTGAAGACAGTGTGTTCTTAATGCAGAGTGAAGACAGTGTCTTCCTAGAGCAGAGTGAAGACAGTGTGTTCCTAATGAATAGGGAAGACAGTGTACACCTAACGCATAGTGAAAACAGTATGTTCCTAACGCATAGTGAAGACAGTGTGTTCCTAACGCAGAGTTGCGGTGTATGTGCATGGAGCACAATGAAGACAGTGTTTTCCTAGAGCAGAGTGAAGACAGTGTGTTCCTAACGCATAGTGAAGACAGTGTGTTCCTAATGCAGCGTGAGGACAATGTGTTCCTATGGCAGAGTGAAGGCAGTGTCTTCCTAGAGCAGAGTGAAGACAGTTTTTTCCTAACGCATAGTGAAGACAGTGTGTTCCTAATGCATAGTGAAGACAATTTCTTCCGAGAGCAGAGTGAAGACAGTGTGTTCCTAACGCATAGTGAAGACAGTGTGTTCCTAAGGCAGAGTGAAGACAGTGTGTTCCTAATGCAGAGTGAAGTCAGTGTGTTCCTAGAGCAGAATGAAGACAGTGTTCGTAATGCAGAGTTAAGGCAGTGTGTTCCTAATGCAGAGTGAAGACAGTGTGTTCCTACAGCAGAATGAAGACAGTTTGTTCTTAACGCAGAGTGAAAACAGTGTGTTCCTAACGCAGAGTTGCGTTGTATGTGCATGGAGCAGAGTGAAGACAGTGTGTTCCTAGAGCAGAGTGAAGACAGTGTGTTCCTAGAGCAGAGTGAAGACAGTGTGTTCCTAACGAAGAGTTGCGGTGTATGTGCATGGAGCAGAGTGAAGACAGTGTGTTCCTAGAGCAGAGTGAAGACATTATGTTCCTAACGCAGAGTGAAGACAGTGTTTCTAGACCAGAATGAAGACAGTGTGTTCCTAACGCAGAGTGAGACAGTGTGTTCCTAACGCAGAGTTGCGGTGTATGTGCATGGAGCAGAATGAAGACAGTGTGTTCCTAGAGCAGAGTGAAGACAGTTTGTTCATAATACAGAGTGAAGACAGTGTGTTCCTAATGCAGAGTGAAGACAGTGTATTCCTAACGCATAGTGAAGACAGTGTGTGCCTAGAGCAGAGTGAAGACAGTATGTTCCTAACGCATAGTGAAGACATAATGTTCCTAACGCATAGTGAAGACAGTGTGTTCCTAATGCAGAGTTGCGGTGTATGTGCATGGAGCAGAGTGAAGACAGTGTGTGCCTAGAGCAGAGTGAAGACAGTATGTTCCTAACGCATAGTTAAGACAGTGTGTTCCTAACGCGTGGTTACGGTGTATGTGCATGGAGCAGAGTGAAGACAGTGTGTTGCTAATTCAGCGTGAGGACAGTGTGTTCCTAAGGCAGAGTGAAGACAGTGTCTTCCTAAACAGAGTGAAGACAGTGTGTTCCTAACGCATAGTGAAGACAGTGTGTTCCTAATGCATAGTGAAGACAGTGTCTTCTTAGAGCAGAGTGAAGACAGTATGTTCCTAACGCATAGTGAAGACAGTCTGTTCCTAAGGCAGTGTGAAGACAGTGTGTTCCTAGAGCAGAGTAAGACAGTGTGTTCCTGATGCAGAGTTAAGACATTGTGTTCCTAGAGGAGAAAGAAGACAGTGTGTTCTTAGAGCAGAGTGTAGACAGTGTGTTCCTAGAGCAGAGTGAAGACAGTGTGTTCTTCATGCAGAGTGAAGACAGTGTGTTCCTACAGCAGAAAGAAAACAGTGTGTTCCTAATGCAGAGTGAAGTCAGTGTGTTCCTAATGCAGAGTGAAGACAGTTTTTTCCCAGAGCAGAGTGAAGACAGTGTGTTCCTAACGCATTTGCGGTGTATGTGCATGGAGCAGAGTGAAGACAGTGTGTTCCTAGACCAGAGTGAAGACAGTGTGCTCCTAATGCAGAGTGAAGACAGTGTGTTCATAAAGCATAGTGAAGACAGTGTGTCCCTAACACAGAGTGAAGACAGTGTGTTCCTAACGTAGAGTGAAGACAGTGTGTTCGTAACGCATAGTGAAACAGTGTGTTCGTAACGCATAGTGAAGACAGTGTGCTCCTAATGCAGAGTGAAGACAGTGTGTTCCTAGAGCAGAGTGAAGACAGTGTGTTCCTATCGCAGAGTTCCAGTGTATGTACATGAAGCAGAGTGAAGACAGTGTGTTCCTAGAGCAGAGTGAAGACAGTGTGTTCCTAGAGCAGAGTGAAGACAGTGTGTTCCTAACGCATAGTGAAGACAGTTGTTCCTAAGGTAGAGTGAAGACAGTGTGTTCCTAGAGCAGAGTGAAGACAGTGTGTTCCTAAGGCAGAGTGAATACAGTATGTTCCTACAGCAGAGTGAAGACAGTTTGTTCTTAACAAAGAGTTGCTGAGTATGTGCATGGAGCAGAGTGAAGACATTGTGTTTCTAATGCAGAGTGAAGACAGTGTGTTCCTAATGCAGAGTGAAGACAGTGTGTTCCTGATTCAGAGTGAAGACAGTGTGTTCCTAATGCAGAGTGAAGACAGTGTGTTCCTGATGCAGAGTGAAGACAGTGTGTTCCGAGTGAAGAGTGAAGACAGTGTGTTCTTAATGCAGAGTGAAGACAGTGTGTTCCTAGAGCAGAATGAAGACAGTGTTCGTAATGCAGAGTGAAGGCAGTGTGTTCCTAATGCAGAGTGAAGACAGTGTGTTCCTAGAGCAGAGTAAGACAGTGTGTTCCTGATGCAGAGTTAAGACATTGTGTTTCTAGAGGAGAAAGAAGACAGTGTGTTCTTAGAGCAGAGTGTAGACAGTGTGTTCCTAGAGCAGAGTGAAGACAGTGTGTTCCTGATGCAGAGTGAAGACAGTGTGTTCCGAGTGAAGAGTGAAAACAGTATGTTCCTAACGCATAGTGAAGACAGTGTGTTCCTAACGCAGAGTTGCGGTGTATGTGCATGGAGCACAATGAAGACAGTGTTTTCCTAGAGCAGAGTGAAGACAGTGTGTTCCTAACGCATAGTGAAGACAGTGTGTTCCTAATGCAGCGTGAGGACAATGTGTTCCTATGGCAGAGTGAAGGCAGTGTCTTCCTAGAGCAGAGTGAAGACAGTTTTTTCCTAACGCATAGTGAAGACAGTGTGTTCCTAATGCATAGTGAAGACAATTTCTTCCGAGAGCAGAGTGAAGACAGTGTGTTCCTAACGCATAGTGAAGACAGTGTGTTCCTAAGGCAGAGTGAAGACAGTGTGTTCCTAATGCAGAGTGAAGTCAGTGTGTTCCTAGAGCAGAATGAAGACAGTGTTCGTAATGCAGAGTTAAGGCAGTGTGTTCCTAATGCAGAGTGAAGACAGTGTGTTCCTACAGCAGAATGAAGACAGTTTGTTCTTAACGCAGAGTGAAAACAGTGTGTTCCTAACGCAGAGTTGCGTTGTATGTGCATGGAGCAGAGTGAAGACAGTGTGTTCCTAGAGCAGAGTGAAGACAGTGTGTTCCTAGAGCAGAGTGAAGACAGTGTGTTCCTAACGAAGAGTTGCGGTGTATGTGCATGGAGCAGAGTGAAGACAGTGTGTTCCTAGAGCAGAGTGAAGACATTATGTTCCTAACGCAGAGTGAAGACAGTGTTTCTAGACCAGAATGAAGACAGTGTGTTCCTAACGCAGAGTGAGACAGTGTGTTCCTAACGCAGAGTTGCGGTGTATGTGCATGGAGCAGAATGAAGACAGTGTGTTCCTAGAGCAGAGTGAAGACAGTATGTCCCTAACGCATAGTGAAGACATTGTGTTCCTAACGCAGAATTACGGTGTATGTGCATGGAGCAGAATGAAGACAGTGTGTTCCTAGAGCAGAGTGAAGACAGTTTGTTCATAATACAGAGTGAAGACAGTGTGTTCCTAATGCAGAGTGAAGACAGTGTATTCCTAACGCATAGTGAAGACAGTGTGTGCCTAGAGCAGAGTGAAGACAGTATGTTCCTAACGCATAGTGAAGACATAATGTTCCTAACGCATAGTGAAGACAGTGTGTTCCTAATGCAGAGTTGCGGTGTATGTGCATGGAGCAGAGTGAAGACAGTGTGTGCCTAGAGCAGAGTGAAGACAGTATGTTCCTAACGCATAGTTAAGACAGTGTGTTCCTAACGCGTGGTTACGGTGTATGTGCATGGAGCAGAGTGAAGACAGTGTGTTGCTAATTCAGCGTGAGGACAGTGTGTTCCTAAGGCAGAGTGAAGACAGTGTCTTCCTAAACAGAGTGAAGACAGTGTGTTCCTAACGCATAGTGAAGACAGTGTGTTCCTAATGCATAGTGAAGACAGTGTCTTCTTAGAGCAGAGTGAAGACAGTATGTTCCTAACGCATAGTGAAGACAGTCTGTTCCTAAGGCAGTGTGAAGACAGTGTGTTCCTAGAGCAGAGTAAGACAGTGTGTTCCTGATGCAGAGTTAAGACATTGTGTTCCTAGAGGAGAAAGAAGACAGTGTGTTCTTAGAGCAGAGTGTAGACAGTGTGTTCCTAGAGCAGAGTGAAGACAGTGTGTTCTTCATGCAGAGTGAAGACAGTGTGTTCCTACAGCAGAAAGAAAACAGTGTGTTCCTAATGCAGAGTGAAGTCAGTGTGTTCCTAATGCAGAGTGAAGACAGTTTTTTCCCAGAGCAGAGTGAAGACAGTGTGTTCCTAACGCATTTGCGGTGTATGTGCATGGAGCAGAGTGAAGACAGTGTGTTCCTAGACCAGAGTGAAGACAGTGTGCTCCTAATGCAGAGTGAAGACAGTGTGTTCATAAAGCATAGTGAAGACAGTGTGTCCCTAACACAGAGTGAAGACAGTGTGTTCCTAACGTAGAGTGAAGACAGTGTGTTCGTAACGCATAGTGAAACAGTGTGTTCGTAACGCATAGTGAAGACAGTGTGCTCCTAATGCAGAGTGAAGACAGTGTGTTCCTAGAGCAGAGTGACGACAGTGTGTTCCTATCGCAGAGTTCCAGTGTATGTACATGAAGCAGAGTGAAGACAGTGTGTTCCTAGAGCAGAGTGAAGACAGTGTGTTCCTAGAGCAGAGTGAAGACAGTGTGTTCCTAACGCATAGTGAAGACAGTTGTTCCTAAGGCAGAGTGAAGACAGTGTGTTCCTAGAGCAGAGTGAAGACAGTGTGTTCCTAAGGCAGAGTGAATACAGTATGTTCCTACAGCAGAGTGAAGACAGTTTGTTCTTAACAAAGAGTTGCTGAGTATGTGCATGGAGCAGAGTGAAGACATTGTGTTTCTAATGCAGAGTGAAGACAGTGTGTTCCTAATGCAGAGTGAAGACAGTGTGTTCCTGATTCAGAGTGAAGACAGTGTGTTCCTAATGCAGAGTGAAGACAGTGTGTTCCTGATGCAGAGTGAAGACAGTGTGTTCCTGATGCAGAGTGAAGACAGTGTGTTCCGAGTGAAGAGTGAAGACAGTGTGTTCTTAATGCAGAGTGAAGACAGTGTGTTCCTAGAGCAGAATGAAGACAGTGTTCGTAATGCAGAGTGAAGGCAGTGTGTTCCTAATGCAGAGTGAAGACAGTGTGTTCCTAGAGCAGAGTAAGACAGTGTGTTCCTGATGCAGAGTTAAGACATTGTGTTTCTAGAGGAGAAAGAAGACAGTGTGTTCTTAGAGCAGAGTGTAGACAGTGTGTTCCTAGAGCAGAGTGAAGACAGTGTGTTCCTGATGCAGAGTGAAGACAGTGTGTTCCGAGTGAAGAGTGAAAACAGTATGTTCCTAACGCATAGTGAAGACAGTGTGTTCCTAACGCAGAGTTGCGGTGTATGTGCATGGAGCACAATGAAGACAGTGTTTTCCTAGAGCAGAGTGAAGACAGTGTGTTCCTAACGCATAGTGAAGACAGTGTGTTCCTAATGCAGCGTGAGGACAATGTGTTCCTATGGCAGAGTGAAGGCAGTGTCTTCCTAGAGCAGAGTGAAGACAGTTTTTTCCTAACGCATAGTGAAGACAGTGTGTTCCTAATGCATAGTGAAGACAATTTCTTCCGAGAGCAGAGTGAAGACAGTGTGTTCCTAACGCATAGTGAAGACAGTGTGTTCCTAAGGCAGAGTGAAGACAGTGTGTTCCTAATGCAGAGTGAAGTCAGTGTGTTCCTAGAGCAGAATGAAGACAGTGTTCGTAATGCAGAGTTAAGGCAGTGTGTTCCTAATGCAGAGTGAAGACAGTGTGTTCCTACAGCAGAATGAAGACAGTTTGTTCTTAACGCAGAGTGAAAACAGTGTGTTCCTAACGCAGAGTTGCGTTGTATGTGCATGGAGCAGAGTGAAGACAGTGTGTTCCTAGAGCAGAGTGAAGACAGTGTGTTCCTAGAGCAGAGTGAAGACAGTGTGTTCCTAACGAAGAGTTGCGGTGTATGTGCATGGAGCAGAGTGAAGACAGTGTGTTCCTAGAGCAGAGTGAAGACATTATGTTCCTAACGCAGAGTGAAGACAGTGTTTCTAGACCAGAATGAAGACAGTGTGTTCCTAACGCAGAGTGAGACAGTGTGTTCCTAACGCAGAGTTGCGGTGTATGTGCATGGAGCAGAATGAAGACAGTGTGTTCCTAGAGCAGAGTGAAGACAGTATGTCCCTAACGCATAGTGAAGACATTGTGTTCCTAACGCAGAATTACGGTGTATGTGCATGGAGCAGAATGAAGACAGTGGGTTCCTAGAGCAGAGTGAAGACAGTTTGTTCATAATACAGAGTGAAGACAGTGTGTTCCTAATGCAGAGTGAAGACAGTGTATTCCTAACGCATAGTGAAGACAGTGTGTGCCTAGAGCAGAGTGAAGACAGTATGTTCCTAACGCATAGTGAAGACATAATGTTCCTAACGCATAGTGAAGACAGTGTGTTCCTAATGCAGAGTTGCGGTGTATGTGCATGGAGCAGAGTGAAGACAGTGTGTGCCTAGAGCAGAGTGAAGACAGTATGTTCCTAACGCATAGTTAAGACAGTGTGTTCCTAACGCGTGGTTACGGTGTATGTGCATGGAGCAGAGTGAAGACAGTGTGTTGCTAATTCAGCGTGAGGACAGTGTGTTCCTAAGGCAGAGTGAAGACAGTGTCTTCCTAAACAGAGTGAAGACAGTGTGTTCCTAACGCATAGTGAAGACAGTGTGTTCCTAATGCATAGTGAAGACAGTGTCTTCTTAGAGCAGAGTGAAGACAGTATGTTCCTAACGCATAGTGAAGACAGTCTGTTCCTAAGGCAGTGTGAAGACAGTGTGTTCCTAGAGCAGAGTAAGACAGTGTGTTCCTGATGCAGAGTTAAGACATTGTGTTCCTAGAGGAGAAAGAAGACAGTGTGTTCTTAGAGCAGAGTGTAGACAGTGTGTTCCTAGAGCAGAGTGAACACAGTGTGTTCTTCATGCAGAGTGAAGACAGTGTGTTCCTACAGCAGAAAGAAAACAGTGTGTTCCTAATGCAGAGTGAAGTCAGTGTGTTCCTAATGCAGAGTGAAGACAGTTTTTTCCCAGAGCAGAGTGAAGACAGTGTGTTCCTAACGCATTTGCGGTGTATGTGCATGGAGCAGAGTGAAGACAGTGTGTTCCTAGACCAGAGTGAAGACAGTGTGCTCCTAATGCAGAGTGAAGACGTGTGTTCATAAAGCATAGTGAAGACAGTGTGTCCCTAACACAGAGTGAAGACAGTGTGTTCCTAACGTAGAGTGAAGACAGTGTGTTCGTAACGCATAGTGAAACAGTGTGTTCGTAACGCATAGTGAAGACAGTGTGCTCCTAATGCAGAGTGAAGACAGTGTGTTCCTAGAGCAGAGTGAAGACAGTGTGTTCCTATCGCAGAGTTCCAGTGTATGTACATGAAGCAGAGTGAAGACAGTGTGTTCCTAGAGCAGAGTGAAGACAGTGTGTTCCTAGAGCAGAGTGAAGACAGTGTGTTCCTAACGCATAGTGAAGACAGTTGTTCCTAAGGCAGAGTGAAGACAGTGTGTTCCTAGAGCAGAGTGAAGACAGTGTGTTCCTAAGGCAGAGTGAATGCAGTATGTTCCTACAGCAGAGTGAAGACAGTTTGTTCTTAACAAAGAGTTGCTGAGTATGTGCATGGAGCAGAGTGAAGACATTGTGTTTCTAATGCAGAGTGAAGACAGTGTGTTCCTAATGCAGAGTGAAGACAGTGTGTTCCTGATGCAGAGTGAAGACAGTGTGTTCCTAATGCAGAGTGAAGACAGTGTGTTCCTGATGCAGAGTGAAGACAGTGTGTTCCTGATGCAGAGTGAAGACAGTGTGTTCCGAGTGAAGAGTGAAGACAGTGTGTTCTTAATGCAGAGTGAAGACAGTGTGTTCCTAGAGCAGAATGAAGACAGTGTTCGTAATGCAGAGTGAAGGCAGTGTGTTCCTAATGCAGAGTGAAGACAGTGTGTTCCTAGAGCAGAGTAAGACAGTGTGTTCCTGATGCAGAGTTAAGACATTGTGTTTCTAGAGGAGAAAGAAGACAGTGTGTTCTTAGAGCAGAGTGTAGACAGTGTGTTCCTAGAGCAGAGTGATGACAGTGTGTTCTTCATGCAGAGTGAAGACAGTGTGTTCCTACAGCAGAAAGAAAACAGTGTGTTCCTAATGCAGAGTGAAGTCAGTGTGTTCCTAATGCAGAGTGAAGACAGTTTGTTCCTAGAGCAGAGTGAAGACAGTGTGTTCCTAACGCATTTGCGGTGTATGTGCATGGAGCAGAGTGAAGACAGTGTGTTCCTAGACCAAAGTGAAGACAGTGTGCTCCTAATGCAGAGTGAAGACAGTGTGTTCGTAATGCATAGTGAAGACAGTATGTTCCTAACACAGAGTGAAGACAGTGTGTTCCTAACGTAGAGTGAAGACAGTGTGTTCGTAACGCATAGTGAAACAGTGTGTTCGTAACACATAGTGAAGACAGTGTGCTCCTAATGCAGAGTGAAGACAGTGTGTTCCTATCGCAGAGTTCCGGTGTATGTGCATGAAGCAGAGTGAAGACAGTGTGTTCCTAGAGCAGAGTGAAGACAGTGTGTTCCTAGAGCAGAGTGAAGACAGTGTGTTCGTAACGCATAGTGAAGACAGATGTTCCTAAGGCAGAGTGAAGACAGTGTGTTCCTAGAGCAGAGTGAAGACTGTATGTTCCTAACACAGAGTGAAGACAGTGTGTTCCTAACGCAGAGTTGCAGTGTATGTGCATGGAGCAGAGTGAAGACAGTGTTTTCCTAGAGCAGAGTGAAGACAGTGTGTTCCTAATGCAGAATTAATACAGTATGTTCCTACAGCAGAGTAAAGACAGTGTGTTCTTAACAAAGAGTCGCTGAGTATGTGCATGGAGCAGAGTGAAGACATTGTGTTCCTAATGCAGAGTGAAGACAGTGTGTTCTTAATGCAGAGTAAAGACAGTGTGTTCCTAATGCAGAGTGAAGACAGTGTGTTCCTGATGCAGAGTGAAGACAGTGTGTTCCTGATGCAGAGTGAAGACAGTGTGTTCCTAGTGAAGAGTGAAGACAGTATGTTCCTAATGCAGAGTGAAGACAGTGTGTTCCTAGAGGAGAAAGAAAACAGTGTGGTGCTAGAGCAGAGTGAAGACAGTGTGTTCCTAATGCAGAGTGAAGACAGTGTGTTCCTAGAGCAGAGTGAAGACAGTGTGTTCCTAACGCAGAGTTGCGGTGTATGTGCATGGAGCAGAGTGAAGACAGTGTGTTCCTAGAGCAGAGTGAAGACAGTTTGTTCCTAATACAGAGTGAAGACAGTGTGTTCCTAATGCAGAGTGAAGACAGTGTGTTCCTAACGCAGAGTGAAGACAGTGTGTTCCTACCGCATAGTGAAGACAGTGTGTTCCTAACACATACTGAAGACAGTATGTTCCTAACGCATAGTGAAGACAGTGTGTTCCTAACGCAGAGTTGCGGTGTATGTGCATGGAGCAGAGTGAAGACAGTGTGTTCCAAGAGCAGAGTGAAGACAGTGTGTTCCTAATGCAGAGTGAAGACAGTGTGTTCCTAATGCAGAGTGAAGACAGTGTGTTCCTAGAGCAGAGTGAAGACAGTGTGTTCCTAATGCAGAGTTACGGTGTATGTGCATGGAGCAGAGTGAAGACAGTGTGTTCCTAGAGCAGAGTAAAGACATTATGTTCCTAACGCAGAGTGAAGACAGTATGTTCCTAACGCAGAGTGAAGACTGAGTGGTCCTAATGAAGAGTGAAGACAGTGTGTTCCTAACGCAGAGTGAAGACAGTGTGTTTCTGGAGCAGAATGAAGACAGTGTGTTCCTAACGCAGAGTGCATGGAGCAGAGTGAAGACAGTGTGTTCCTAGAGCAGAGTGAAGACAGTTTGTTCATAATACAGAGTGAAGACAGTGTGTTCCTAATGCAGAGTGAAGACAGTGTGTTCCTAACGCATAGTGAAGACAGTGTGTTCCTACCGCATAGTGAAGACAGTGTGCTCCTAACGCATAGTGAAGACAGTGTGTTCCTAACGCATAGTGAAGACAGTGTGTTCCTAAGGCAGAGGTGCCGTGTATGTGCATGGAGCAGATTAAAGACAGTGTGTGCCTAGAGCAGAGTGAAGACAGTATGTTCCTAACGCATAGTGAAGACAGTGTGTTCCTAACGCAGAGTTACAGTGTATGTGCATGGAGCAGAGTGAAGACAGTGTGTTCCTAGAGCAGAATGAAGACAGTGTGTTCCTAATGCACAGTGAAGACCGTGTGTTCCTATGCAGAGTGAAGACAGTGTGTTCTTAATGCAGAGTGAAGACAGTGTCTTCCTAGAGCAGAGTGAAGACAGTGTGTTCCTAATGAATAAGGAAGACAGTGTACACCTAACGCATAGTAAAAACAGTATGTTCCTAACGCATAATGAAGACAGTGTGTTCCTACGCAGAGTTGCGGTGTATGTGCATGGAGCACAATGAAGACAGTGTTTTCCTAGAGCAGAGTGAAGACAGTGTGTTCCTAACGCATAGTGAAGACAGTGTGTTCCTAATGCAGCGTGAGGACAATGTGTTCCTATGGCAGAGTGAAGGCAGTGTCTTCCTAGAGCAGAGTGAAGACAGTTTTTTCCTAACGCATAGTGAAGACAGTGTGTTCCTAATGCATAGTGAAGACAATTTCTTCCGAGAGCAGAGTGAAGACAGTGTGTTCCTAACGCATAGTGAAGACAGTGTGTTCCTAAGGCAGAGTGAAGACAGTGTGTTCCTAATGCAGAGTGAAGTCAGTGTGTTCCTAGAGCAGAATGAAGACAGTGTTTGTAATGCAGAGTGAAGGCAGTGTGTTCCTAATGCAGAGTGAAGACAGTGTGTTCCTACAGCAGAATGAAGACAGTTTGTTCCTAACGCAGAGTGAAAACAGTGTGTTCCTAGCGCAGAGTTGCGTTGTATGTGCATGGAGCAGAGTGAAGACAGTGTGTTACTAGAGCAGAGTGAAGACAGTGTGTTCCTAGAGCAGAGTGAAGACAGTGTGTTCCTAACGAAGAGTTGCGGTGTATGTGCATGGAGCAGAGTGAAGACAGTGTGTTCCTAGAGCAGAGTGAAAACATTATGTTCCTAACGCAGAGTGAAGACAGTGTTTCTAGACCAGAATGAAGACAGTGTGTTCCTAACGCAGAGTGAGACAGTGTGTTCCTAACGCAGAGTTGCGGTGTATGTGCATGGAGCAGAATGAAGACAGTGTGTTCCTAGAGCAGAGTGAAGACAGTTTGTTCATAATACAGAGTGAAGACAGTGTGTTCCTAATGCAGAGTGAAGACAGTGTGTTCCTACGCATAGTGAAGACAGTGTGTTCCTAACGCATAGTGAAGACATAATATTCCTAACGCATAGTGAAGACAGTATGTTCCTAATGCAGAGTTTTGGTGTATGTGCATGGAGCAGAGTGAAGACAGTGTGTGCCTAGAGCAGAGTGAAGACAGTATGTTCCTAAAGCATAGTTAAGACAGTGTGTTCCTAACGCGTGGTTACGGTGTATGTGCATGGAGCAGAGTGAAGACAGTGTGTTGCTAATTCAGCGTGAGGGCAGTGTGTTCCTAAGGCACAGTGAAGACAGTGTCTTCCTAAACAGAGTGAAGACATGTGTTCCTAACGCATAGTGAAGACAGTGTGTTCCTAATGCATAGTGAAGACAGTGTCTTCCTAGAGCAGAGTGAAGACAGTATGTTCCTAACGCATAGTGAAGACAGTGTGTTCCTAAGGCAGTGTGAAGACAGTGTGTTCCTAAGGCAGTGTGAAGACAGTGTGTTCCTAGAGTAGAGTGAAGACAGTGTGTTCCTGATGCAGAGTTAAGACATTGTGTTCCTAGAGGAGAAAGAAGACAGTGTGTTCTTAGAGCAGAGTGTAGACAGTGTGTTCCTAGAGCAGAGTGAAGACAGTGTGTTCTTCATGCAGAGTGAAGACAGTGTGTTCCTACAGCAGAAAGAAGACAGTGTGTTCCTAATGCAGAGTGAAGTCAGTGTGTTCCTAATGCAGAGTGTAGACAGTTTGTTCCTAGAGCAGAGTGAAGACAGTGTGTTCCTAAAGCATTTGCGGTGTATGTGCATGGAGCAGAGTGAAGACAGTGTGTTCCTAGAGCAGAGTGAAGACAGTGTGCTCCTAATGCAGAGTGAAGACAGTGTGTTCGTAACGCATACTGAAGACAGTGTGTTCCTAACAGAGAGTGAAGACAGTGTGGTCCTAACGTAGAGTGAAGACAGTGTGGTCGTAACGCATAGTGAAACAGTGTGTTCGTAACGCATAGTGAAGACAGTGTGCTCCTAATGCAGAGTGAAGACAGTGTGTTCCTAGAGCAGAGTGAAGACAGTGTGTTCCTAACGCAGAATTCCGGTGTATGTGCATGAAGCAGAGTGAAGACAGAGTGTTCCTAGAGCAGAGTGAAGACAGTGTGTTCGTAGAGCAGAGTGAAGACAGTGTGTTCCTAGAGCAGAGTGAAGACAGTGTGTTCCTAATGCAGAGTTAATACAGTATGTTCCTACAGCAGAGTGAAGACAGTGTGTTCTTAACAAAGAGTTGCTGAGTATGTGCATGGAGCAGAGTGAAGACATTGTGTTCCTAATGCAGAGTGAAGACAGTGTGTTCCTAATGCAGAGTGAAGACAGTGTGTTCCTGATGCAGAGTGAAGACAGTGTGTTCCTGATGCAGAGTGAAGACAGTGTGTTCCGAATGAAGAGTGAAGACAGTATGTTCCTAACGCAGAGTGAAGACAATGTGTTCCTAGAAGAGAAAGAAAAAAGTGTTTTCCTAGAGCAGAGTGAAGACAGTGTGTTCCTAGACCAGAGTGAAGACAGTGTGTTCCTAATGCAGAGTGAAGACAGTGTGTTCCTGATGCAGAGAGAAGACAGTGTGTTCCTAGAGCAGAGTGAATACAGTATGTTCCTAACACAGAGTGAAGACAGTGTGTTCCTAGAGGAGAAAGAAAACAGTGTGGTCCTAGAGCAGAGTGAAGACAGTGTGTTCCTAATATAGAGTGAAGACAGTGTGTTCCTAGAGCAGAGTGAAGACAGTGTGTTCCTAACGCAGAGTTGCGGTGTATGTGCATGGAGCAGAGTGAAGACAGTGTGTTCCTAGAGCAGAGTGAAGACAGGTTGTTCCTAATACAGAGTGAAGACAGTGTGTTCCTAATGCAGAGTGAAGACAGTGTGTTCCTAACGCATAGTGAAGACAGTGTGTTCCTAACGCAGTGTGAAGACAGTGTGTTCCTAACGCAGAGTTGCGGTGTATGTGCATGGAGCAGAGTGAAGACAGTGTGTTCCAAGAGCAGAGTGAAGACAGTGTGTTCCTAATGCAGAGTGAAGACAGTGTGTTCCTAATGCAGAGTGGAGACAGTGTGTTCCTAGAGCAGAGTGAAGACAGTGTGTTCCTAATGTAGAGTTGCGGTGTATGTGCATGGAGCAGAGTGAAGACAGTGTGTTCCTAGAGCAGAGTAAAGACATTATGTTCCTAACGCAGAGTGAAGACAGTATGTTCCTAACGCAGAGTGAAGACTGTGTGTTCCTAATGCAGAGTGAAGACAGTGTGTTCCTAATACAGAGTGAAGACTGTGTGTTCCTAATGCAGAGTGAAGACAGTGTGTTCCTAACGCAGAGTGAAGACAGTGTGTTCCTAGAGCAGAGTGTGTTCCTAATGCAGAGTTGCTGTGTATGTGCATGGAGCAGAGTGAAGACAGTGTGTTCCTAGAGCAGAGTGAAGACATTATGTTCCTAACGCAGAGTGAAGACAGTGTGTTTCTGGAGCAGAATGAAGACAGTGTGTTCCTAACGCAGAGTGCATGGAGCAGAGTGAAGACAGTGTGTTCCTAGAGCAGAGTGAAGACAGTTTGTTCATAATACAGAGTGAAGACAGTGTGTTCCTAAAGCAGAGTGAAGACAGTGTGTTCCTAACGCATAGTGAAGACAGTGTGTTCCTACCGCATAGTGAAGACAGTGTGCTCCGAACGCATAGTGAAGACAGAATGTTCCTAACGCATAGTGAAGACAGTGTGTTCCTAAGGCAGAGTTGCGGTGTATGTGCATGGAGCAGATTAAAGACAGTGTGTGCCTAGAGCAGAGTGAAGACAGTATGTTCCTAACGCATAGTGAAGACAGTGTGTTCCTAACGCAAAGTTAGGGTGTATGTGCATGGAGCAGAGTGAAGACAGTGTGTTCCTAGAGCAGAATGAAGACAGTGTGTTCCTAATGCACAGTGAAGACCGTGTGTTCCTATGCAGAGTGAAGACAGTGTGTTCTTAATGCAGAGTGAAGACAGTGTCTTCCTAGAGCAGAGTGAAGACAGTGTGTTCCTAATGAATAGGGAAGACAGTGTACACCTAACGCATAGTGAAAACAGTATGTTCCTAACGCATAGTGAAGACAGTGTGTTCCTAACGCAGAGTTCCGGTGTATGTGCATGGAGCACAATGAAGACAGTGTTTTCCTAGAGCAGAGTGAAGACAGTGTGTTCCTAATGCATAGTGAAGACAGTGTGTTCCTAATGCAGCGTGAGGACAATGTGTTCCTATGGCAGAGTGAAGGCAGTGTCTTCCTAGAGCAGAGTGAAGACAATTTTTTCCTAACGCATAGTGAAGACAGTGTGTTCCTAATGCATAGTGAAGACAATTTCTTCCGAGAGCAGAGTGAAGACAGTGTGTTCCTAACGCATAGTGAAGACAGTGTGTTCCTAAGGCAGAGTGAAGACAGTGTGTTCCTAATGCAGAGTGAAGTCAGTGTGTTCCTAGAGCAGAATGAAGACAGTGTTCGTAATGCAGAGTGAAGGCAGTGTGTTCGTAATGCAGAGTGAAGACAGTGTGTTCCAACAGCAGAATGAAGACAGTTTGTTCCTAACGCAGAGTGAAAACAGTGTGTTCCTAACGCAGAGTTGCGTTGTATGTGCATGGAGCAGAGTGAAGACAGTGTGTTCCTAGAGCAGAGTGAAGACAGTGTGTTCCTAGAGCAGAGTGAAGACAGTGTGTTCCTAACGAAGAGTTGCGGTGTATGTGCATGGAGCAGAGTGAAGACAGTGTGTTCCTAGAGCAGAGTGAAGACATTATGTTCCTAACGCAGAGTGAAGACAGTGTTTCTAGACCAGAATGAAGACAGTGTGTTCCTAACGCAGAGTGAGACAATGTGTTCCTAACGCAGAGTTGCGGTGTATGTGCATGGAGCAGAATGAAGACAGTGTGTTCCTAGAGCAGAGTGAAGACAGTTTGTTCATAATACAGAGTGAAGACAGTGTGTTCCTAATGCAGAGTGAAGACAGTGTGTTCCTAACGCATAGTGAAGACAGTGTGTTCCTACCGCATAGTGAAGACAGTGTGTTCCTAACGCATAGTGAAGACATAATATTCCTAACGCATAGTGAAGACAGTGTGTTCCTAATGCAGAGTTGCGGTGTATGTGCATGGAGCAGAGTGAAGACAAGGTGTGCCTAGAGCTGAGTGAAGACAGTATGTTCCTAACGCATAGTTAAGACAGTGTGTTCCTAACGCGTGGTTACGGTGTATGGGCATGGAGCAGAGTGAAGACAGTGTGTTGCTAATTCAGCGTGAGGACAGTGTGTTCCTAAGGCAGAGTGAAGACAGTGTCTTCATAAACAGAGTGAAGACAGTGTGTTCCTAACGCATAGTGAAGACAGTGTGTTCCTAATGCATAATGAAGACAGTTTCTTCCTAGAGCAGAGTGAAGACAGTATGTTCCTAACGCATACTGAAGACAGTGTGTTCCTAAGGCAGTGTGAAGACAGTGTGTTCCTAGAGCAGAGTGAAGACAGTGTGTTCCTGATGCAGAGTTAAGTCATTGTGTTCCTAGAGGAGAAAGAAGACAGTGTGTTCTTAGAGCAGAGTGTAGACAGTGTGTTCCTAGAGCAGAGTGAAGACAGTGTGTTCTTCATGCAGAGTGAAGACAATGTTTTCCTACAGCAGAAAGAAGACAGTGTGTTCCTAATGCAGAGTGAAGTCAGTGTGTTCCTAATGCAGAGTGAAGACAGTTTGTTCCTAGAGCAGAGTGAAGACAGTGTGTTCCTAACGCATTTGTGGTGTATGTGCATGGAGCAGAGTGAAGACAGTGTGTTCCTAGAGCAAAGTGAAGACAGTGTGCTCCTAATGCAGAGTGAAGACAGTGTGTTCGTAACGCATACTGAAGACAGTGTGTTCCTAACACAGAGTAAAGACAGTGTGTTCCTAACGTAGAGTGAAGACAGTGTGTTCGTAACGCATAGTGAAACAGTGTGTTCGTAACGCATAGTGAAGACAGTGTGCTCCTAATGCAGAGTGAAGACAGTGTGTTCCTAGAGCAGAGTGAAGACAGTGTGTTCCTAACGCAGAGTTCCGGTGTATGTGCATGAAGCAGAGTGAAGACAGTGTGTTCCTAGGGCAGAGTGAAGACAGTGTGTTCCTAGCGCAGAGTGAAGACAGTGTGTTCCTAACGCATAGTGAAGACAGTTGTTCCTAAGGCAGAGTGAAGACAGTGTGTTCCTAGAGCAGAGTGAAGACAGTGTGTTCCTAATGCAGAGTTAATACAGTATGTTCCTACAGCAGAGTGAAGACAGTGTGTTCTTAACAAAGAGTTGCTGAGTATGTGCATGGAGCAGAGTGAAGACATTGTGTTCCTAATGCAGAGTGAAGACAGTGTGTTCCTAATGCAGAATGAAGACAGTGTGTTCCTAACGCAGAGTGAGACAGTGTGTTCCTAACGCAGAGTTGCGGTGTATGTGCATGGAGCAGAATGAAGACAGTGTGTTCCTAGAGCAGAGTGAAGACAGTTTGTTCATAATACAGAGTGAAGACAGTGTGTTCCTAATGCAGAGTGAAGACAGTGTGTTCCTAACGCATAGTGAAGACAGTGTGTTCCTACCGCATAGTGAAGACAGTGTGTTCCTAACGCATAGTGAAGACATAATGTTCCTAACGCATAGTGAAGACAGTGTGTTCCTAATGCAGAGTTGCGGTGTATGTGCATGGAGCAGAGTGAAGACAGTGTGTGCCTAGAGCAGAGTGAAGACAGTATGTTCCTAACACATAGTTAAGACAGTGTGTTCCTAACGCGTGGTTACGGTGTATGTGCATGGAGCAGAGTGAAGACAGTGTGTTGCTAATTCAGCATGAGGACAGTGTGTTCCTAAGGCAGAGTGAAGACAGTGTCTTCCTAAACAGAGTAAAGACAGTGTGTTCCTAACGCATAGTGAAGACAGTGTGTTCCTGATGCAGAGTGAAGACAGTGTGTTCCGAGTGAAGAGTGAAGACAGTATGTTCCTAACGCAGAGTGAAGACAATGTGTTCCTAGAAGAGAAAGAAAAAAGTGTTTTCCTAGAGCAGAGTGAAGACAGTGTGTTCCTAATGCAGAGTGAAGACAGTGTGTACCTAATGCAGAGTGAAGACAGTGTGTTCCTGATGCAGAGAGAAGACAGTGTGTTCCTAGAGCAGAGTGAATACAGTATGTTCCTAACGCAGAGTGAAGACAGTGTGTTCCTAGAGGAGAAAGAAAACAGTGTGGTCCTAGAGCAGAGTGAAGACAGTGTGTTCCTAATATAGAGTGAAGACAGTGTGTTCCTAGAGCAGAGTGAAGACAGTGTGTTCCTAACGCAGAGTTGCGGTGTATGTGCATGGAGCAGAGTGAAGACAGTGTGTTCCTAGAGCAGAGTGAAGACAGGTTGTTCCTAATACAGAGTGAAGACAGTGTGTTCCTAATGCAGAGTGAAGACAGTGTGTTCCTAACGCATAGTGAAGACAGTGTGTTCCTAACGCAGAGTGAAGACAGTGTGTTCCTAACGCAGAGTTGCGGTGTATGTGCATGGAGCAGAGTGAAGACAGTGTGTTCCAAGAGCAGAGTGAAGACAGTGTGTTCCTAATGCAGAGTGAAGACAGTGTGTTCCTAATGCAGAGTGAAGACAGTGTGTTCCTAGAGCAGAGTGAAGACAGTGTGTTCCTAATGTAGAGTTGCGGTGTATGTGCATGGAGCAGAGTGAAGACAGTGTGTTCCTAGAGCAGAGTAAAGACATTATGTTCCTAACGCAGAGTGAAGACAGTATGTTCCTAACGCAGAGTGAAGACTGTGTGTTCCTAATGCAGAGTGAAGACAGTGTGTTCCTAATACAGAGTGAAGACTGTGTGTTCCTAATGCAGAGTGAAGACAGTGTGTTCCTAACGCAGAGTGAAGACAGTGTGTTCCTAGAGCAGAGTGTGTTCCTAATGCAGAGTTGCTGTGTATGTGCATGGAGCAGAGTGAAGACAGTGTGTTCCTAGAGCAGAGTGAAGACATTATGTTCCTAACGCAGAGTGAAGACAGTGTGTTTCTGGAGCAGAATGAAGACAGTGTGTTCCTAACGCAGAGTGCATGGAGCAGAGTGAAGACAGTGTGTTCCTAGAGCAGAGTGAAGACAGTTTGTTCATAATACAGAGTGAAGACAGTGTGTTCCTAAAGCAGAGTGAAGACAGTGTGTTCCTAACGCATAGTGAAGACAGTGTGTTCCTACCGCATAGTGAAGACAGTGTGCTCCTAACGCATAGTGAAGACAGAATGTTCCTAACGCATAGTGAAGACAGTGTGTTCCTAAGGCAGAGTTGCGGTGTATGTGCATGGAGCAGATTAAAGACAGTGTGTGCCTAGAGCAGAGTGAAGACAGTATGTTCCTAACGCATAGTGAAGACAGTGTGTTCCTAACGCAGAGTTAGGGTGTATGTGCATGGAGCAGAGTGAAGACAGTGTGTTCCTAGAGCAGAATGAAGACAGCGTGTTCCTAATGCACAGTGAAGACCGTGTGTTCCTATGCAGAGTGAAGACAGTGTGTTCTTAATGCAGAGTGAAGACAGTGTCTTCCTAGAGCAGAGTGAAGACAGTGTGTTCCTAATGAATAGGGAAGACAGTGTACACCTAACGCATAGTGAAAACAGTATGTTCCTAACGCATAGTGAAGACAGTGTGTTCCTAACGCAGAGTTGCGGTGTATGTGCATGTAGCACAATGAAGATAGTGTTTTCCTAGAGCAGAGTGAAGACAGTGTGTTCCTAATGCATAGTGAAGACTGTGTGTTCCTAATGCAGCGTGAGGACAATGTGTTCCTATGGCAGAGTGAAGGCAGTGTCTTCCTAGAGCAGAGTGAAGACAATTTTTTCCTAACGCATAGTGAAGACAGTGTGTTCCTAATGCATAGTGAAGACAATTTCTTCCGAGAGCAGAGTGAAGACAGTGTGTTCCTAACGCATAGTGAAGACAGTGTGTTCCTAAGGCAGAGTGAAGACAGTGTGTTCCTAATGCAGAGTGAAGACAGTGTGTTCCTAGAGCAGAATGAAGACAGTGTTCGTAATGTAGAGTGAAGGCAGTGTGTTCGTAATGCAGAGTGAAGACAGTGTGTTCCTACAGCAGAATGAAGACAGTTTGTTCCTAACGCAGAGTGAAAACAGTGTGTTCCTAACGCAGAGTTGCGTTGTATGTGCATGGAGCAGAGTGAAGACAGTGTGTTCCTAGAGCAGAGTGAAGACAGTGTGTTCCTAGAGCAGAGTGAAGACAGTGTGTTCCTAACGAAGAGTTGCGGTGTATGTGCATGGAGCAGAGTGAAGACAGTGTGTTCCTAGAGCAGAGTGAAGACATTATGTTCCTAACGCAGAGTGAAGACAGTGTTTCTAGACCAGAATGAAGACAGTGTGTTCCTAACGCAGAGTGAGACAGTGTGTTCCTAACGCAGAGTCGCGGTGTATGTGCATGGAGCACAATGAAGACAGTGTTTTCCTAGAGCAGAGTGAAGACAGTGTGGTCCTAATGCATAGTGAAGACAGTGTGTTCCTAATGCATAGTGAAGACAATTTCTTCCGAGAGCAGAGTGAAGACAGTGTGTTCCTAACGCATAGTGAAGACAGTGTGTTCCTAAGGCAGAGTGAAGACAGTGTGTTCCTAATGCAGAGTGAAGTCAGTGTGTTCCTAGAGCAGAATGAAGACAGTGTTCGTAATGCAGAGTGAAGGCAGTGTGTTCGTAATGCAGAGTGAAGACAGTGTGTTCCTACAGCAGAATGAAGACAGTTTGTTCCTAACGCAGAGTGAAAACAGTGTGTTCCTAACGCAGAGTTGTGTTGTATGTGCATGGAGCAGAGTGAAGACAGTGTGTTCCTAGAGCAGAGTGAAGACAGTGTGTTCCTAGAGCAGAGTGAAGACAGTGTGTTCCTAACGAAGAGTTGCGGTGTATGTGCATGGAGCAGAGTGAAGACAGTGTGTTCCTAGAGCAGAGTGAAGACATTATGTTCCTAACGCAGAGTGAAGACAGTGTTTCTAGACCAGAATGAAGACAGTGTGTTCCTAACGCAGAGTGAGACAGTGTGTTCCTAACGCAGAGTTGCGGTGTATGTGCATGGAGCAGAATGAAGACAGTGTGTTCCTAGAGCAGAGTGAAGACAGTTTGTTCATAATACAGAGTGAAGACAGTGTGTTCCTAATGCAGAGTGAAGACAGTGTGTTCCTAACGCATAGTGAAGACAGTGTGTTCCTACCGCATAGTGAAGACAGTGTGTTCCTAACGCATAGTGAAGACATAATATTCCTAACGCATAGTGAAGACAGTGTGTTCCTAATGCAGAGTTGCGGTGTATGTGCATGGAGCAGAGTGAAGACAAGGTGTGCCTAGAGCAGAGTGAAGACAGTATGTTCCTAACGCATAGTTAAGACAGTGTGTTCCTAACGCGTGGTTACGGTGTATGGGCATGGAGCAGAGTGAAGACAGTGTGTTGCTAATTCAGCGTGAGGACAGTGTGTTCCTAAGGCAGAGTGAAGACAGTGTCTTCCTAAACAGAGTGAAGACAGTGTGTTCCTAACGCATAGTGAAGACAGTGTGTTCCTAATGCATAATGAAGACAGTTTCTTCCTAGAGCAGAGTGAAGACAGTATGTTCCTAACGCATACTGAAGACAGTGTGTTCCTAAGGCAGTGTGAAGACAGTGTGTTCCTAGAGCAGAGTGAAGACAGTGTGTTCCTGATGCAGAGTTAAGTCATTGTGTTCCTAGAGGAGAAAGAAGACAGTGTGTTCTTAGAGCAGAGTGTAGACAGTGTGTTCCTAGAGCAGAGTGAAGACAGTGTGTTCTTCATGCAGAGTGAAGACAATGTTTTCCTACAGCAGAAAGAAGACAGTGTGTTCCTAATGCAGAGTGAAGTCAGTGTGTTCCTAATGCAGAGTGAAGACAGTTTGTTCCTAGAGCAGAGTGAAGACAGTGTGTTCCTAACGCATTTGTGGTGTATGTGCATGGAGCAGAGTGAAGACAGTGTGTTCCTAGAGCAGAGTGAAGACAGTGTGCTCCTAATGCAGAGTGAAGACAGTGTGTTCGTAACGCATACTGAAGACAGTGTGTTCCTAACACAGAGTAAAGACAGTGTGTTCCTAACGTAGAGTGAAGACAGTGTGTTCGTAACGCATAGTGAAACAGTGTGTTCGTAACGCATAGTGAAGACAGTGTGCTCCTAATGCAGAGTGAAGACAGTGTGTTCCTAGAGCAGAGTGAAGACAGTGTGTTCCTAACGCAGAGTTCCGGTGTATGTGCATGAAACAGAGTGAAGACAGTGTGTTCCTAGGGCAGAGTGAAGACAGTGTGTTCCTAGCGCAGAGTGAAGACAGTGTGTTCCTAACGCATAGTGAAGACAGTTGTTCCTAAGGCAGAGTGAAGACAGTGTGTTCCTAGAGCAGAGTGAAGACAGTGTGTTCCTAATGCAGAGTTAATACAGTATGTTCCTACAGCAGAGTGAAGACAGTGTGTTCCTAACGCAGAGTGAGACAGTGTGTTCCTAACGCAGAGTTGCAGTGTATGTGCATGGAGCAGAATGAAGACAGTGTGTTCCTAGAGCAGAGTGAAGACAGTTTGTTCATAATACAGAGTGAAGACAGTGTGTTCCTAATGCAGAGTGAAGACAGTGTGTTCCTAACGCATAGTGAAGACAGTGTGTTCCTACCGCATAGTGAAGACAGTGTGTTCCTAACGCATAGTGAAGACATAATATTCCTAACGCATAGTGAAGACAGTGTGTTCCTAATGCAGAGTTGCGGTGTATGTGCATGGAGCAGAGTGAAGACAAGGTGTGCCTAGAGCAGAGTGAAGACAGTATGTTCCTAACGCATAGTTAAGACAGTGTGTTCCTAACGCGTGGTTACGGTGTATGGGCATGGAGCAGAGTGAAGACAGTGTGTTGCTAATTCAGCGTGAGGACAGTGTGTTCCTAAGGCAGAGTGAAGACAGTGTCTTCCTAAACAGAGTGAAGACAGTGTGTTCCTAACGCATAGTGAAGACAGTGTGTTCCTAATGCATAATGAAGACAGTTTCTTCCTAGAGCAGAGTGAAGACAGTATGTTCCTAACGCATACTGAAGACAGTGTGTTCCTAAGGCAGTGTGAAGACAGTGTGTTCCTAGAGCAGAGTGAAGACAGTGTGTTCCTGATGCAGAGTTAAGTCATTGTGTTCCTAGAGGAGAAAGAAGACAGTGTGTTCTTAGAGCAGAGTGTAGACAGTGTGTTCCTAGAGCAGAGTGAAGACAGTGTGTTCTTCATGCAGAGTGAAGACAATGTTTTCCTACAGCAGAAAGAAGACAGTGTGTTCCTAATGCAGAGTGAAATCAGTGTGTTCCTAATGCAGAGTGAAGACAGTTTGTTCCTAGAGCAGAGTGAAGACAGTGTGTTCCTAACGCATTTGTGGTGTATGTGCATGGAGCAGAGTGAAGACAGTGTGTTCCTAGAGCAGAGTGAAGACAGTGTGCTCCTAATGCAGAGTGAAGACAGTGTGTTCGTAACGCATACTGAAGACAGTGTGTTCCTAACACAGAGTAAAGACAGTGTGTTCCTAACGTAGAGTGAAGACAGTGTGTTCGTAACGCATAGTGAAACAGTGTGTTCGTAACGCATAGTGAAGACAGTGTGCTCCTAATGCAGAGTGAAGACAGTGTCTTCCTAGAGCAGAGTGAAGACAGTGTGTTCCTAACGCAGAGTTCCGGTGTATGTGCATGAAGCAGAGTGAAGACAGTGTGTTCCTAGGGCAGAGTGAAGACAGTGTGTTCCTAGCGCAGAGTGAAGACAGTGTGTTCCTAACGCATAGTGAAGACAGTGTGTTCCTAAGGCAGAGTGAAGACAGTGTGTTCCTAATGCAGAGTGAAGACAGTGTGTTCCTAGAGCAGAATGAAGACAGTGTTCGTAATGTAGAGTGAAGGCAGTGTGTTCGTAATGCAGAGTGAAGACAGTGTGTTCCTACAGCAGAATGAAGACAGTTTGTTCCTAACGCAGAGTGAAAACAGTGTGTTCCTAACGCAGAGTTGCGTTGTATGTGCATGGAGCAGAGTGAAGACAGTGTGTTCCTAGAGCAGAGTGAAGACAGTGTGTTCCTAGAGCAGAGTGAAGACAGTGTGTTCCTAACGAAGAGTTGCGGTGTATGTGCATGGAGCAGAGTGAAGACAGTGTGTTCCTAGAGCAGAGTGAAGACATTATGTTCCTAACGCAGAGTGAAGACAGTGTTTCTAGACCAGAATGAAGACAGTGTGTTCCTAACGCAGAGTGAGACAGTGTGTTCCTAACGCAGAGTCGCGGTGTATGTGCATGGAGCACAATGAAGACAGTGTTTTCCTAGAGCAGAGTGAAGACAGTGTGGTCCTAATGCATAGTGAAGACAGTGTGTTCCTAATGCATAGTGAAGACAATTTCTTCCGAGAGCAGAGTGAAGACAGTGTGTTCCTAACGCATAGTGAAGACAGTGTGTTCCTAAGGCAGAGTGAAGACAGTGTGTTCCTAATGCAGAGTGAAGTCAGTGTGTTCCTAGAGCAGAATGAAGACAGTGTTCGTAATGCAGAGTGAAGGCAGTGTGTTCGTAATGCAGAGTCAAGACAGTGTGTTCCTACAGCAGAATGAAGACAGTTTGTTCCTAACGCAGAGTGAAAACAGTGTGTTCCTAACGCAGAGTTGTGTTGTATGTGCATGGAGCAGAGTGAAGACAGTGTGTTCCTAGAGCAGAGTGAAGACAGTGTGTTCCTAGAGCAGAGTGAAGACAGTGTGTTCCTAACGAAGAGTTGCGGTGTATGTGCATGGAGCAGAGTGAAGACAGTGTGTTCCTAGAGCAGAGTGAAGACATTATGTTCCTAACGCAGAGTGAAGACAGTGTTTCTAGACCAGAATGAAGACAGTGTGTTCCTAACGCAGAGTGAGACAGTGTGTTCCTAACGCAGAGTTGCGGTGTATGTGCATGGAGCAGAATGAAGACAGTGTGTTCCTAGAGCAGAGTGAAGACAGTTTGTTCATAATACAGAGTGAAGACAGTGTGTTCCTAGAGCAGAGTAAAGACATTATGTTCCTAATGCAGAGTGAAGACAGTATGTTCCTAACGCAGAGTGAAGACTGTGTGTTCCTAATGCAGAGTGAAGACAGTGTGTTCCTAATACAGAGTGAAGACTGTGTGTTCCTAATGCAGAGTGAAGACAGTGTGTTCCTAACGCAGAGTGAAGACAGTGTGTTCCTAGAGCAGAGTGTGTTCCTAATGCAGAGTTGCTGTGTATGTGCATGGAGCAGAGTGAAGACAGTGTGTTCCTAGAGCAGAGTGAAGACATTATGTTCCTAACGCAGAGTGAAGACAGTGTGTTTCTGGAGCAGAATGAAGACAGTGTGTTCCTAACGCAGAGTGCATGGAGCAGAGTGAAGACAGTGTGTTCCTAGAGCAGAGTGAAGACAGTTTGTTCATAATACAGAGTGAAGACAGTGTGTTCCTAAAGCAGAGTGAAGACAGTGTGTTCCTAACGCATAGTGAAGACAGTGTGTTCCTACCGCATAGTGAAGACAGTGTGCTCCGAACGCATAGTGAAGACAGAATGTTCCTAACGCATAGTGAAGACAGTGTGTTCCTAAGGCAGAGTTGCGGTGTATGTGCATGGAGCAGATTAAAGACAGTGTGTGCCTAGAGCAGAGTGAAGACAGTATGTTCCTAACGCATAGTGAAGACAGTGTGTTCCTAACGCAAAGTTAGGGTGTATGTGCATGGAGCAGAGTGAAGACAGTGTGTTCCTAGAGCAGAATGAAGACAGTGTGTTCCTAATGCACAGTGAAGACCGTGTGTTCCTATGCAGAGTGAAGACAGTGTGTTCTTAATGCAGAGTGAAGACAGTGTCTTCCTAGAGCAGAGTGAAGACAGTGTGTTCCTAATGAATAGGGAAGACAGTGTACACCTAACGCATAGTGAAAACAGTATGTTCCTAACGCATAGTGAAGACAGTGTGTTCCTAACGCAGAGTTCCGGTGTATGTGCATGGAGCACAATGAAGACAGTGTTTTCCTAGAGCAGAGTGAAGACAGTGTGTTCCTAATGCATAGTGAAGACAGTGTGTTCCTAATGCAGCGTGAGGACAATGTGTTCCTATGGCAGAGTGAAGGCAGTGTCTTCCTAGAGCAGAGTGAAGACAATTTTTTCCTAACGCATAGTGAAGACAGTGTGTTCCTAATGCATAGTGAAGACAATTTCTTCCGAGAGCAGAGTGAAGACAGTGTGTTCCTAACGCATAGTGAAGACAGTGTGTTCCTAAGGCAGAGTGAAGACAGTGTGTTCCTAATGCAGAGTGAAGTCAGTGTGTTCCTAGAGCAGAATGAAGACAGTGTTCGTAATGCAGAGTGAAGGCAGTGTGTTCGTAATGCAGAGTGAAGACAGTGTGTTCCAACAGCAGAATGAAGACAGTTTGTTCCTAACGCAGAGTGAAAACAGTGTGTTCCTAACGCAGAGTTGCGTTGTATGTGCATGGAGCAGAGTGAAGACAGTGTGTTCCTAGAGCAGAGTGAAGACAGTGTGTTCCTAGAGCAGAGTGAAGACAGTGTGTTCCTAACGAAGAGTTGCGGTGTATGTGCATGGAGCAGAGTGAAGACAGTGTGTTCCTAGAGCAGAGTGAAGACATTATGTTCCTAACGCAGAGTGAAGACAGTGTTTCTAGACCAGAATGAAGACAGTGTGTTCCTAACGCAGAGTGAGACAATGTGTTCCTAACGCAGAGTTGCGGTGTATGTGCATGGAGCAGAATGAAGACAGTGTGTTCCTAGAGCAGAGTGAAGACAGTTTGTTCATAATACAGAGTGAAGACAGTGTGTTCCTAATGCAGAGTGAAGACAGTGTGTTCCTAACGCATAGTGAAGACAGTGTGTTCCTACCGCATAGTGAAGACAGTGTGTTCCTAACGCATAGTGAAGACATAATATTCCTAACGCATAGTGAAGACAGTGTGTTCCTAATGCAGAGTTGCGGTGTATGTGCATGGAGCAGAGTGAAGACAAGGTGTGCCTAGAGCTGAGTGAAGACAGTATGTTCCTAACGCATAGTTAAGACAGTGTGTTCCTAACGCGTGGTTACGGTGTATGGGCATGGAGCAGAGTGAAGACAGTGTGTTGCTAATTCAGCGTGAGGACAGTGTGTTCCTAAGGCAGAGTGAAGACAGTGTCTTCATAAACAGAGTGAAGACAGTGTGTTCCTAACGCATAGTGAAGACAGTGTGTTCCTAATGCATAATGAAGACAGTTTCTTCCTAGAGCAGAGTGAAGACAGTATGTTCCTAACGCATACTGAAGACAGTGTGTTCCTAAGGCAGTGTGAAGACAGTGTGTTCCTAGAGCAGAGTGAAGACAGTGTGTTCCTGATGCAGAGTTAAGTCATTGTGTTCCTAGAGGAGAAAGAAGACAGTGTGTTCTTAGAGCAGAGTGTAGACAGTGTGTTCCTAGAGCAGAGTGAAGACAGTGTGTTCTTCATGCAGAGTGAAGACAATGTTTTCCTACAGCAGAAAGAAGACAGTGTGTTCCTAATGCAGAGTGAAGTCAGTGTGTTCCTAATGCAGAGTGAAGACAGTTTGTTCCTAGAGCAGAGTGAAGACAGTGTGTTCCTAACGCATTTGTGGTGTATGTGCATGGAGCAGAGTGAAGACAGTGTGTTCCTAGAGCAAAGTGAAGACAGTGTGCTCCTAATGCAGAGTGAAGACAGTGTGTTCGTAACGCATACTGAAGACAGTGTGTTCCTAACACAGAGTAAAGACAGTGTGTTCCTAACGTAGAGTGAAGACAGTGTGTTCGTAACGCATAGTGAAACAGTGTGTTCGTAACGCATAGTGAAGACAGTGTGCTCCTAATGCAGAGTGAAGACAGTGTGTTCCTAGAGCAGAGTGAAGACAGTGTGTTCCTAACGCAGAGTTCCGGTGTATGTGCATGAAGCAGAGTGAAGACAGTGTGTTCCTAGGGCAGAGTGAAGACAGTGTGTTCCTAGCGCAGAGTGAAGACAGTGTGTTCCTAACGCATAGTGAAGACAGTTGTTCCTAAGGCAGAGTGAAGACAGTGTGTTCCTAGAGCAGAGTGAAGACAGTGTGTTCCTAATGCAGAGTTAATACAGTATGTTCCTACAGCAGAGTGAAGACAGTGTGTTCTTAACAAAGAGTTGCTGAGTATGTGCATGGAGCAGAGTGAAGACATTGTGTTCCTAATGCAGAGTGAAGACAGTGTGTTCCTAATGCAGAATGAAGACAGTGTGTTCCTAACGCAGAGTGAGACAGTGTGTTCCTAACGCAGAGTTGCGGTGTATGTGCATGGAGCAGAATGAAGACAGTGTGTTCCTAGAGCAGAGTGAAGACAGTTTGTTCATAATACAGAGTGAAGACAGTGTGTTCCTAATGCAGAGTGAAGACAGTGTGTTCCTAACGCATAGTGAAGACAGTGTGTTCCTACCGCATAGTGAAGACAGTGTGTTCCTAACGCATAGTGAAGACATAATGTTCCTAACGCATAGTGAAGACAGTGTGTTCCTAATGCAGAGTTGCGGTGTATGTGCATGGAGCAGAGTGAAGACAGTGTGTGCCTAGAGCAGAGTGAAGACAGTATGTTCCTAACACATAGTTAAGACAGTGTGTTCCTAACGCGTGGTTACGGTGTATGTGCATGGAGCAGAGTGAAGACAGTGTGTTGCTAATTCAGCATGAGGACAGTGTGTTCCTAAGGCAGAGTGAAGACAGTGTCTTCCTAAACAGAGTAAAGACAGTGTGTTCCTAACGCATAGTGAAGACAGTGTGTTCCTGATGCAGAGTGAAGACAGTGTGTTCCGAGTGAAGAGTGAAGACAGTATGTTCCTAACGCAGAGTGAAGACAATGTGTTCCTAGAAGAGAAAGAAAAAAGTGTTTTCCTAGAGCAGAGTGAAGACAGTGTGTTCCTAATGCAGAGTGAAGACAGTGTGTACCTAATGCAGAGTGAAGACAGTGTGTTCCTGATGCAGAGAGAAGACAGTGTGTTCCTAGAGCAGAGTGAATACAGTATGTTCCTAACGCAGAGTGAAGACAGTGTGTTCCTAGAGGAGAAAGAAAACAGTGTGGTCCTAGAGCAGAGTGAAGACAGTGTGTTCCTAATATAGAGTGAAGACAGTGTGTTCCTAGAGCAGAGTGAAGACAGTGTGTTCCTAACGCAGAGTTGCGGTGTATGTGCATGGAGCAGAGTGAAGACAGTGTGTTCCTAGAGCAGAGTGAAGACAGGTTGTTCCTAATACAGAGTGAAGACAGTGTGTTCCTAATGCAGAGTGAAGACAGTGTGTTCCTAACGCATAGTGAAGACAGTGTGTTCCTAACGCAGAGTGAAGACAGTGTGTTCCTAACGCAGAGTTGCGGTGTATGTGCATGGAGCAGAGTGAAGACAGTGTGTTCCAAGAGCAGAGTGAAGACAGTGTGTTCCTAATGCAGAGTGAAGACAGTGTGTTCCTAATGCAGAGTGAAGACAGTGTGTTCCTAGAGCAGAGTGAAGACAGTGTGTTCCTAATGTAGAGTTGCGGTGTATGTGCATGGAGCAGAGTGAAGACAGTGTGTTCCTAGAGCAGAGTAAAGACATTATGTTCCTAACGCAGAGTGAAGACAGTATGTTCCTAACGCAGAGTGAAGACTGTGTGTTCCTAATGCAGAGTGAAGACAGTGTGTTCCTAATACAGAGTGAAGACTGTGTGTTCCTAATGCAGAGTGAAGACAGTGTGTTCCTAACGCAGAGTGAAGACAGTGTGTTCCTAGAGCAGAGTGTGTTCCTAATGCAGAGTTGCTGTGTATGTGCATGGAGCAGAGTGAAGACAGTGTGTTCCTAGAGCAGAGTGAAGACATTATGTTCCTAACGCAGAGTGAAGACAGTGTGTTTCTGGAGCAGAATGAAGACAGTGTGTTCCTAACGCAGAGTGCATGGAGCAGAGTGAAGACAGTGTGTTCCTAGAGCAGAGTGAAGACAGTTTGTTCATAATACAGAGTGAAGACAGTGTGTTCCTAAAGCAGAGTGAAGACAGTGTGTTCCTAACGCATAGTGAAGACAGTGTGTTCCTACCGCATAGTGAAGACAGTGTGCTCCTAACGCATAGTGAAGACAGAATGTTCCTAACGCATAGTGAAGACAGTGTGTTCCTAAGGCAGAGTTGCGGTGTATGTGCATGGAGCAGATTAAAGACAGTGTGTGCCTAGAGCAGAGTGAAGACAGTATGTTCCTAACGCATAGTGAAGACAGTGTGTTCCTAACGCAGAGTTAGGGTGTATGTGCATGGAGCAGAGTGAAGACAGTGTGTTCCTAGAGCAGAATGAAGACAGCGTGTTCCTAATGCACAGTGAAGACCGTGTGTTCCTATGCAGAGTGAAGACAGTGTGTTCTTAATGCAGAGTGAAGACAGTGTCTTCCTAGAGCAGAGTGAAGACAGTGTGTTCCTAATGAATAGGGAAGACAGTGTACACCTAACGCATAGTGAAAACAGTATGTTCCTAACGCATAGTGAAGACAGTGTGTTCCTAACGCAGAGTTGCGGTGTATGTGCATGTAGCACAATGAAGATAGTGTTTTCCTAGAGCAGAGTGAAGACAGTGTGTTCCTAATGCATAGTGAAGACTGTGTGTTCCTAATGCAGCGTGAGGACAATGTGTTCCTATGGCAGAGTGAAGGCAGTGTCTTCCTAGAGCAGAGTGAAGACAATTTTTTCCTAACGCATAGTGAAGACAGTGTGTTCCTAATGCATAGTGAAGACAATTTCTTCCGAGAGCAGAGTGAAGACAGTGTGTTCCTAACGCATAGTGAAGACAGTGTGTTCCTAAGGCAGAGTGAAGACAGTGTGTTCCTAATGCAGAGTGAAGACAGTGTGTTCCTAGAGCAGAATGAAGACAGTGTTCGTAATGTAGAGTGAAGGCAGTGTGTTCGTAATGCAGAGTGAAGACAGTGTGTTCCTACAGCAGAATGAAGACAGTTTGTTCCTAACGCAGAGTGAAAACAGTGTGTTCCTAACGCAGAGTTGCGTTGTATGTGCATGGAGCAGAGTGAAGACAGTGTGTTCCTAGAGCAGAGTGAAGACAGTGTGTTCCTAGAGCAGAGTGAAGACAGTGTGTTCCTAACGAAGAGTTGCGGTGTATGTGCATGGAGCAGAGTGAAGACAGTGTGTTCCTAGAGCAGAGTGAAGACATTATGTTCCTAACGCAGAGTGAAGACAGTGTTTCTAGACCAGAATGAAGACAGTGTGTTCCTAACGCAGAGTGAGACAGTGTGTTCCTAACGCAGAGTCGCGGTGTATGTGCATGGAGCACAATGAAGACAGTGTTTTCCTAGAGCAGAGTGAAGACAGTGTGGTCCTAATGCATAGTGAAGACAGTGTGTTCCTAATGCATAGTGAAGACAATTTCTTCCGAGAGCAGAGTGAAGACAGTGTGTTCCTAACGCATAGTGAAGACAGTGTGTTCCTAAGGCAGAGTGAAGACAGTGTGTTCCTAATGCAGAGTGAAGTCAGTGTGTTCCTAGAGCAGAATGAAGACAGTGTTCGTAATGCAGAGTGAAGGCAGTGTGTTCGTAATGCAGAGTGAAGACAGTGTGTTCCTACAGCAGAATGAAGACAGTTTGTTCCTAACGCAGAGTGAAAACAGTGTGTTCCTAACGCAGAGTTGTGTTGTATGTGCATGGAGCAGAGTGAAGACAGTGTGTTCCTAGAGCAGAGTGAAGACAGTGTGTTCCTAGAGCAGAGTGAAGACAGTGTGTTCCTAACGAAGAGTTGCGGTGTATGTGCATGGAGCAGAGTGAAGACAGTGTGTTCCTAGAGCAGAGTGAAGACATTATGTTCCTAACGCAGAGTGAAGACAGTGTTTCTAGACCAGAATGAAGACAGTGTGTTCCTAACGCAGAGTGAGACAGTGTGTTCCTAACGCAGAGTTGCGGTGTATGTGCATGGAGCAGAATGAAGACAGTGTGTTCCTAGAGCAGAGTGAAGACAGTTTGTTCATAATACAGAGTGAAGACAGTGTGTTCCTAATGCAGAGTGAAGACAGTGTGTTCCTAACGCATAGTGAAGACAGTGTGTTCCTACCGCATAGTGAAGACAGTGTGTTCCTAACGCATAGTGAAGACATAATATTCCTAACGCATAGTGAAGACAGTGTGTTCCTAATGCAGAGTTGCGGTGTATGTGCATGGAGCAGAGTGAAGACAAGGTGTGCCTAGAGCAGAGTGAAGACAGTATGTTCCTAACGCATAGTTAAGACAGTGTGTTCCTAACGCGTGGTTACGGTGTATGGGCATGGAGCAGAGTGAAGACAGTGTGTTGCTAATTCAGCGTGAGGACAGTGTGTTCCTAAGGCAGAGTGAAGACAGTGTCTTCCTAAACAGAGTGAAGACAGTGTGTTCCTAACGCATAGTGAAGACAGTGTGTTCCTAATGCATAATGAAGACAGTTTCTTCCTAGAGCAGAGTGAAGACAGTATGTTCCTAACGCATACTGAAGACAGTGTGTTCCTAAGGCAGTGTGAAGACAGTGTGTTCCTAGAGCAGAGTGAAGACAGTGTGTTCCTGATGCAGAGTTAAGTCATTGTGTTCCTAGAGGAGAAAGAAGACAGTGTGTTCTTAGAGCAGAGTGTAGACAGTGTGTTCCTAGAGCAGAGTGAAGACAGTGTGTTCTTCATGCAGAGTGAAGACAATGTTTTCCTACAGCAGAAAGAAGACAGTGTGTTCCTAATGCAGAGTGAAGTCAGTGTGTTCCTAATGCAGAGTGAAGACAGTTTGTTCCTAGAGCAGAGTGAAGACAGTGTGTTCCTAACGCATTTGTGGTGTATGTGCATGGAGCAGAGTGAAGACAGTGTGTTCCTAGAGCAGAGTGAAGACAGTGTGCTCCTAATGCAGAGTGAAGACAGTGTGTTCGTAACGCATACTGAAGACAGTGTGTTCCTAACACAGAGTAAAGACAGTGTGTTCCTAACGTAGAGTGAAGACAGTGTGTTCGTAACGCATAGTGAAACAGTGTGTTCGTAACGCATAGTGAAGACAGTGTGCTCCTAATGCAGAGTGAAGACAGTGTGTTCCTAGAGCAGAGTGAAGACAGTGTGTTCCTAACGCAGAGTTCCGGTGTATGTGCATGAAACAGAGTGAAGACAGTGTGTTCCTAGGGCAGAGTGAAGACAGTGTGTTCCTAGCGCAGAGTGAAGACAGTGTGTTCCTAACGCATAGTGAAGACAGTTGTTCCTAAGGCAGAGTGAAGACAGTGTGTTCCTAGAGCAGAGTGAAGACAGTGTGTTCCTAATGCAGAGTTAATACAGTATGTTCCTACAGCAGAGTGAAGACAGTGTGTTCCTAACGCAGAGTGAGACAGTGTGTTCCTAACGCAGAGTTGCAGTGTATGTGCATGGAGCAGAATGAAGACAGTGTGTTCCTAGAGCAGAGTGAAGACAGTTTGTTCATAATACAGAGTGAAGACAGTGTGTTCCTAATGCAGAGTGAAGACAGTGTGTTCCTAACGCATAGTGAAGACAGTGTGTTCCTACCGCATAGTGAAGACAGTGTGTTCCTAACGCATAGTGAAGACATAATATTCCTAACGCATAGTGAAGACAGTGTGTTCCTAATGCAGAGTTGCGGTGTATGTGCATGGAGCAGAGTGAAGACAAGGTGTGCCTAGAGCAGAGTGAAGACAGTATGTTCCTAACGCATAGTTAAGACAGTGTGTTCCTAACGCGTGGTTACGGTGTATGGGCATGGAGCAGAGTGAAGACAGTGTGTTGCTAATTCAGCGTGAGGACAGTGTGTTCCTAAGGCAGAGTGAAGACAGTGTCTTCCTAAACAGAGTGAAGACAGTGTGTTCCTAACGCATAGTGAAGACAGTGTGTTCCTAATGCATAATGAAGACAGTTTCTTCCTAGAGCAGAGTGAAGACAGTATGTTCCTAACGCATACTGAAGACAGTGTGTTCCTAAGGCAGTGTGAAGACAGTGTGTTCCTAGAGCAGAGTGAAGACAGTGTGTTCCTGATGCAGAGTTAAGTCATTGTGTTCCTAGAGGAGAAAGAAGACAGTGTGTTCTTAGAGCAGAGTGTAGACAGTGTGTTCCTAGAGCAGAGTGAAGACAGTGTGTTCTTCATGCAGAGTGAAGACAATGTTTTCCTACAGCAGAAAGAAGACAGTGTGTTCCTAATGCAGAGTGAAATCAGTGTGTTCCTAATGCAGAGTGAAGACAGTTTGTTCCTAGAGCAGAGTGAAGACAGTGTGTTCCTAACGCATTTGTGGTGTATGTGCATGGAGCAGAGTGAAGACAGTGTGTTCCTAGAGCAGAGTGAAGACAGTGTGCTCCTAATGCAGAGTGAAGACAGTGTGTTCGTAACGCATACTGAAGACAGTGTGTTCCTAACACAGAGTAAAGACAGTGTGTTCCTAACGTAGAGTGAAGACAGTGTGTTCGTAACGCATAGTGAAACAGTGTGTTCGTAACGCATAGTGAAGACAGTGTGCTCCTAATGCAGAGTGAAGACAGTGTCTTCCTAGAGCAGAGTGAAGACAGTGTGTTCCTAACGCAGAGTTCCGGTGTATGTGCATGAAGCAGAGTGAAGACAGTGTGTTCCTAGGGCAGAGTGAAGACAGTGTGTTCCTAGCGCAGAGTGAAGACAGTGTGTTCCTAACGCATAGTGAAGACAGTGTGTTCCTAAGGCAGAGTGAAGACAGTGTGTTCCTAATGCAGAGTGAAGACAGTGTGTTCCTAGAGCAGAATGAAGACAGTGTTCGTAATGTAGAGTGAAGGCAGTGTGTTCGTAATGCAGAGTGAAGACAGTGTGTTCCTACAGCAGAATGAAGACAGTTTGTTCCTAACGCAGAGTGAAAACAGTGTGTTCCTAACGCAGAGTTGCGTTGTATGTGCATGGAGCAGAGTGAAGACAGTGTGTTCCTAGAGCAGAGTGAAGACAGTGTGTTCCTAGAGCAGAGTGAAGACAGTGTGTTCCTAACGAAGAGTTGCGGTGTATGTGCATGGAGCAGAGTGAAGACAGTGTGTTCCTAGAGCAGAGTGAAGACATTATGTTCCTAACGCAGAGTGAAGACAGTGTTTCTAGACCAGAATGAAGACAGTGTGTTCCTAACGCAGAGTGAGACAGTGTGTTCCTAACGCAGAGTCGCGGTGTATGTGCATGGAGCACAATGAAGACAGTGTTTTCCTAGAGCAGAGTGAAGACAGTGTGGTCCTAATGCATAGTGAAGACAGTGTGTTCCTAATGCATAGTGAAGACAATTTCTTCCGAGAGCAGAGTGAAGACAGTGTGTTCCTAACGCATAGTGAAGACAGTGTGTTCCTAAGGCAGAGTGAAGACAGTGTGTTCCTAATGCAGAGTGAAGTCAGTGTGTTCCTAGAGCAGAATGAAGACAGTGTTCGTAATGCAGAGTGAAGGCAGTGTGTTCGTAATGCAGAGTCAAGACAGTGTGTTCCTACAGCAGAATGAAGACAGTTTGTTCCTAACGCAGAGTGAAAACAGTGTGTTCCTAACGCAGAGTTGTGTTGTATGTGCATGGAGCAGAGTGAAGACAGTGTGTTCCTAGAGCAGAGTGAAGACAGTGTGTTCCTAGAGCAGAGTGAAGACAGTGTGTTCCTAACGAAGAGTTGCGGTGTATGTGCATGGAGCAGAGTGAAGACAGTGTGTTCCTAGAGCAGAGTGAAGACATTATGTTCCTAACGCAGAGTGAAGACAGTGTTTCTAGACCAGAATGAAGACAGTGTGTTCCTAACGCAGAGTGAGACAGTGTGTTCCTAACGCAGAGTTGCGGTGTATGTGCATGGAGCAGAATGAAGACAGTGTGTTCCTAGAGCAGAGTGAAGACAGTTTGTTCATAATACAGAGTGAAGACAGTGTGTTCCTAATGCAGAGTGAAGACAGTGTGTTCCTAACGCATAGTGAAGACAGTGTGTTCCTACCGCATAGTGAAGACAGTGTGTTCCTAACGCATAGTGAAGACATAATATTCCTAACGCATAGTGAAGACAGTGTGTTCCTAATGCAGAGTTGCGGTGTATGTGCATGGAGCAGAGTGAAGACAAGGTGTGCCTAGAGCAGAGTGAAGACAGTATGTTCCTAACGCATAGTTAAGACAGTGTGTTCCTAACGCGTGGTTACGGTGTATGGGCATGGAGCAGAGTGAAGACAGTGTGTTGCTAATTCAGCGTGAGGACAGTGTGTTCCTAAGGCAGAGTGAAGACAGTGTCTTCCTAAACAGAGTGAAGACAGTGTGTTCCTAACGCATAGTGAAGACAGTGTGTTCCTAATGCATAATGAAGACAGTTTCTTCCTAGAGCAGAGTGAAGACAGTATGTTCCTAACGCATACTGAAGACAGTGTGTTCCTAAGGCAGTGTGAAGACAGTGTGTTCCTAGAGCAGAGTGAAGACAGTGTGTTCCTGATGCAGAGTTAAGTCATTGTGTTCCTAGAGGAGAAAGAAGACAGTGTGTTCTTAGAGCAGAGTGTAGACAGTGTGTTCCTAGAGCAGAGTGAAGACAGTGTGTTCTTCATGCAGAGTGAAGACAATGTTTTCCTACAGCAGAAAGAAGACAGTGTGTTCCTAATGCAGAGTGAAGTCAGTGTGTTCCTAATGCAGAGTGAAGACAGTTTGTTCCTAGAGCAGAGTGAAGACAGTGTGTTCCTAACGCATTTGTGGTGTATGTGCATGGAGCAGAGTGAAGACAGTGTGTTCCTAGAGCAGAGTGAAGACAGTGTGCTCCTAATGCAGAGTGAAGACAGTGTGTTCGTAACGCATACTGAAGACAGTGTGTTCCTAACACAGAGTAAAGACAGTGTGTTCCTAACGTAGAGTGAAGACAGTGTGTTCGTAACGCATAGTGAAACAGTGTGTTCGTAACGCATAGTGAAGACAGTGTGCTCCTAATGCAGAGTGAAGACAGTGTGTTCCTAGAGCAGAGTGAAGACAGTGTGTTCCTAACGCAGAGTTCCGGTGTATGTGCATGAAACAGAGTGAAGACAGTGTGTTCCTAGGGTTGAGTGAAGACAGTGTGTTCCTAGCGCAGAGTGAAGACAGTGTGTTCCTAACGCATAGTGAAGACAGTTGTTCCTAAGGCAGAGTGAAGACAGTGTGTTCCTAGAGCAGAGTGAAGACAGTGTGTTCCTAATGCAGAGTTAATACAGTATGTTCCTACAGCAGAGTGAAGACAGTGTGTTCCTAACGCAGAGTGAGACAGTGTGTTCCTAACGCAGAGTTGCAGTGTATGTGCATGGAGCAGAATGAAGACAGTGTGTTCCTAGAGCAGAGTGAAGACAGTTTGTTCATAATACAGAGTGAAGACAGTGTGTTCCTAATGCAGAGTGAAGACAGTGTGTTCCTAACGCATAGTGAAGACAGTGTGTTCCTACCGCATAGTGAAGACAGTGTGTTCCTAACGCATAGTGAAGACATAATATTCCTAACGCATAGTGAAGACAGTGTGTTCCTAATGCAGAGTTGCGGTGTATGTGCATGGAGCAGAGTGAAGACAAGGTGTGCCTAGAGCAGAGTGAAGACAGTATGTTCCTAACGCATAGTTAAGACAGTGTGTTCCTAACGCGTGGTTACGGTGTATGGGCATGGAGCAGAGTGAAGACAGTGTGTTGCTAATTCAGCGTGAGGACAGTGTGTTCCTAAGGCAGAGTGAAGACAGTGTCTTCCTAAACAGAGTGAAGACAGTGTGTTCCTAACGCATAGTGAAGACAGTGTGTTCCTAATGCATAATGAAGACAGTTTCTTCCTAGAGCAGAGTGAAGACAGTATGTTCCTAACGCATACTGAAGACAGTGTGTTCCTAAGGCAGTGTGAAGACAGTGTGTTCCTAGAGCAGAGTGAAGACAGTGTGTTCCTGATGCAGAGTTAAGTCATTGTGTTCCTAGAGGAGAAAGAAGACAGTGTGTTCTTAGAGCAGAGTGTAGACAGTGTGTTCCTAGAGCAGAGTGAAGACAGTGTGTTCTTCATGCAGAGTGAAGACAATGTTTTCCTACAGCAGAAAGAAGACAGTGTGTTCCTAATGCAGAGTGAAGTCAGTGTGTTCCTAATGCAGAGTGAAGACAGTTTGTTCCTAGAGCAGAGTGAAGACAGTGTGTTCCTAACGCATTTGTGGTGTATGTGCATGGAGCAGAGTGAAGACAGTGTGTTCCTAGAGCAGAGTGAAGACAGTGTGCTCCTAATGCAGAGTGAAGACAGTGTGTTCGTAACGCATACTGAAGACAGTGTGTTCCTAACACAGAGTAAAGACAGTGTGTTCCTAACGTAGAGTGAAGACAGTGTGTTCGTAACGCATAGTGAAACAGTGTGTTCGTAACGCATAGTGAAGACAGTGTGCTCCTAATGCAGAGTGAAGACAGTGTCTTCCTAGAGCAGAGTGAAGACAGTGTGTTCCTAACGCAGAGTTCCGGTGTATGTGCATGAAGCAGAGTGAAGACAGTGTGTTCCTAGGGCAGAGTGAAGACAGTGTGTTCCTAGCGCAGAGTGAAGACAGTGTGTTCCTAACGCATAGTGAAGACAGTTGTTCCTAAGGCAGAGTGAAGACAGTGTGTTCCTAGAGCAGAGTGAAGACAGTGTGTTCCTAATGCAGAGTTAATACAGTATGTTCCTACAGCAGAGTGAAGACAGTGTGTTCTTAACAAAGAGTTGCTGAGTATGTGCATGGAGCAGAGTGAAGACATTGTGTTCCTAATGCAGAGTGAAGACAGTGTGTTCCTAATGCAGAATGAGACAGTGTGTTCCTAACGCAGAGTGAGACAGTGTGTTCCTAACGCAGAGTTGCGGTGTATGTGCATGGAGCAGAATGAAGACAGTGTGTTCCTAGAGCAGAGTGAAGACAGTTTGTTCATAATACAGAGTGAAGACAGTGTGTTCCTAATGCAGAGTGAAGACAGTGTGTTCCTAACGCATAGTGAAGACAGTGTGTTCCTACCGCATAGTGAAGACAGTGTGTTCCTAACGCATAGTGAAGACATAATGTTCCTAACGCATAGTGAAGACAGTGTGTTCCTAATGCAGAGTTGCGGTGTATGTGCATGGAGCAGAGTGAAGACAGTGTGTGCCTAGAGCAGAGTGAATACAGTATGTTCCTAACACATAGTTAAGACAGTGTGTTCCTAACGCGTGGTTACGGTGTATGTGCATGGAGCAGAGTGAAGACAGTGTGTTGCTAATTCAGCGTGAGGACAGTGTGTTCCTAAGGCAGAGTGAAGACAGTGTCTTCCTAAACAGAGTGAAGACAGTGTGTTCCTAACGCATAGTGAAGACAGTGTGTTCCTGATGCAGAGTGAAGACAGTGTGTTCCGAGTGAAGAGTGAAGACAGTATGTTCCTAACGCAGAGTGAAGACAGTGTGTTCATAAGGCAGTGTGAAGACAGTGTGTTCCTAGAGCAGAGTGAAGACAGTGTGTTCCTGATGCAGAGTTAAGACATTGTGTTCCTAGAGGACAAAGAAGACAGTGTGTTCTTAGAGCAGAGTGTAGACAGTGTGTTCCTAGAGCAGAGTGAAGACAGTGTGTTCTTCATGCAGAGTGAAGACAGTGTGTTCCTACAGCAGAAAGAAGACAGTGTGTTCCTAATGCAGAGTGAAGTCAGTGTGTTCCTAATGCAGAGTGAAGACAGTTTGTTCCTAGAGCAGAGTGAAGACAATGTGTTCCTAACGCATTTGCGGTGTATGTGCATGGAGCAGAGTGAAGACAGTGTGTTCCTAGAGCAGAGTGAAGAAAAAGTGCTCCTAATGCAAAGTGAAGACAGTGTGTTCGTAACGCATAGTGAAGACAGTGTGTTCCTAACACAGAGTGAAGACAGTGTGTTCCTAACGTAGAGTGAAGACAGTGTGTTCGTAACGCATAGTGAAACAGTGTGTTCGTAACGCATAGTGAAGACAGTGTGCTCCTAATGCAGAGTGAAGACAGTGTGTGCCTAGAGCAGAGTGAAGACAGTTTGTTCCTAAGGCAGAGTTCCGGTGTATGTGCATGAAGCAGAGTGAAGACAGTGTGTTCCTAGAGCAGAGTGAAGACAGTGTGTTCCTAGAGCAGAGTGAAGACAGTGTGTTCCTAATGCATAGTGAAGACAGTTGTTCCTAAGGCAGAGTGAAGACAGTATGTTCCTACAGCAGAGTGAAGACAGTGTGTTCTTAACAAAGAGTTGCTGAATATGTGCATGGAGCAGAGTGAAGGCATTGTGTTCCTAATGCAGAGTGAAGACAGTGTGTTCCTAATGCAGAGTGAAGAGAGTGTGTTCCTAATGCAGAGTGAAGATAGTGTGTTCCTAATGCAGAGTGAAGACAGTGTGTTCCTGATGCAGAGATAAGACAGTGTGTTCCTAGAGCAGAGTGAATACAGTATGTTCCTAACGCAGAGTGAAGACAGTGTGTTCCTAGAGGAGAAAGAAAACAGTGTGGTCCTAGAGCAGAGTGAAGCCAGTGTGTTCCTAATGCAGAGTGAAGACAGTGTGTTCCTAGAGCAGAGTGAAGACAGTGTGTTCCTAACGCAGAGTTGCGGTGTATGTGCATGGAGCAGAGTGAACACAGTATGTGCCTAGAGCAGAGTGAAGACAGTATGTTCCTAACGCATAGTGAAGACAGTGTGTTCCTAACGCAGAGTTACGGTGTATGTGCATGGAGCAGAGTGAAGACAGTGTGTTTTTAAATCAGCGTGAGGACAGTGTGTTCCTAAGGCAGAGTGAAGACAGTGTCTTTCTTGAGCAGAGTGAAGACAGTGTATTCCTAACGCATAGTGAAGACAGTGTGTTCCTAGCGCAGAGTGAAGACAGTGTGTTCCTAAAGCAGAGTTAATACAGGATGTTCCTAATGCAGAGTGAAGACAGTGTGTTCCAAATGCAGAGTGAAGACAGTTTGTTCCTAGAGCAGAGTGAAGACAGTGTGTTCCTAACGCAGAGTTGCGGTGTACGTGCATGGAGCAGATTGAAGACTGTGTGTTCCTAGAGCAGTGTGAAGACAGTATGTTCCTAAGGCAGAGTGAAGACAGAGTGTTTCTAGAGCCGAATGAAGACAGTGTGTTCCTAACGCAGAGTTGCGGTGTATGTGCATGGAGCAGAGTGAAAACTGTGTATTCCTAATGCAGAGTTGCGGTGTATGTGCATGGAGCAGAGTGAAGACAGTGTGTTCCTACAGCAGAATGAAGACAGTTTGTACCTAACGCAGAGTGAAGACAGTGTGCTCCTATGCAGAGTTGCGGTGTATGTGCATGGAGCAGAGTGAAGACAGTGTGTTCCTAGAGCAGAGTGAAGACAGTATGTTCCTAACGCATAGTGAAGACAGTGTGTTCCTAAAGCAGAGTTGCCCTGTACGTGCATGGAGCAGAGTGAAGACAGTGTGTTCCTAGAGCAGAATGAAGACAGTGTGTTCCTAACGCAGAGTGAAGACAGTGCGTTCCTAACACAGAGTTGTGAAGTACGTGCATGGAGCAGAGTGAAGACAGTGTGTTCCTAGAGCAGAGTGAAGACAGTGTGTTCCTAATGCGCAGTGAAGACCGTGTGTTCCTATGCAGAGTGAAGACAATGTGTTCTTAATGCAGAGTGAAGACAGTGTCTTCCAAGAGCAGAGTGAAGACAGTGTATTCCTAACGAATAGGGAAGACAGTGTGTACCTAACACATAGTGAAAACAGTATGTTCCTAACGCATAGTGAAGACAGTGTGTTCCTAATGCAGCGTGAGGACAATGTGTTCCTATGGCAGAGTGAAGGCAGTGTCTTCCTAGAGCAGAGTGAAGACAGTGTGTTCCGAAGGCATAGTGAAGACAGTGTGTTCCTAATGCATAGTGAAGACAGTTTTCCGAGCGTAGAGTGAAGACAGTGTGTTCCTAACACATAGTGAAGACAGTGTGTTCCTAAGGCAGAGTGAAGACAGTGTGTTCCTAATGCAGAGTGAAGACAGTGTGTTCCTAGAACAGAATGAAGACAGTGTTCCTAATGAAGAGTGAAGGCAGTGTGTTCCTAATGCAGAGTGAAGACAGTGTGTTCCTACAGCAGAATGAAGACAGTTTGTTCCTAACGCAGAGTGAAGACTGTGTGTTCCTAATGCAGAGTTGCGGTGTATGTGCATGGAGCAGAGTGAAGAAAGTGTGTTCCTAGAGCAGAGTGAAGACAGTGTGTTCCTAATGCAGAGTTGCGGTGTATGTGCATGGAGCAGAGTGAACACAGTGTGTTCCTAGAACAGAGTGAAGACAGTGTGTTCCTAGAGCAGAGTGAAGACAGTGTGTTCCTAGAGCAGAGTGAAGACTGTGTGTTCCTAATGCAGAGTGAAGACAGTGTGTACCTAATGCAGACTTGCGGTGTATGTGCATGGAGCAGAGTGAAGACAGTGTGTTCCTAGAACAGAGTGAAGACAGTGTATTTCTAGAGCAGAATGAAGACAGTGTGTTCCTAACGCAGAGTGAAGACAGTTTGTTCCTAACGCAGAGTTGCGGTGTATGTGCATGGAGCAGAGTGAAGACAGTGTGTTCCTAGAGCAGAGTGAAGACAATGTGTTCCTGATGCAGAGTGAAGACAGTGTGTTCCTAGTGAAGACTGTCTTCACTAGGAACATAACGCAAAGTGAAGACAGTGTGTTCCTAGAAGAGAAAGAAAAAACTGTTTTCCTAGAGCAGAGTGAAGACAGTGTGTTCCTAATGCAGAGTGAAGATAGTGTGTTCCTAATGCAGAGTGAAGACAGTGTGTTCCTGATGCAGAGAGAAGACAGTGTGTTCCTAGAGCAGAGTGAATACAGTATGTTCCTAACACAGAGTGAAGACAGTGTGTTCCTAGAGGAGAAAAAAACAGTGTGGTCCTAGAGCAGAGTGAAGACAGTGTGTTCCTAATGCAGAGTGAAGACAATGAGTTCCTAGAGCAGAGTGAAGACAGTGTGTTCCTAACGCAGAGTTGCGGTGTATGTGCATGGAGCAGAGTGAAGACAGTATGTGCCTAGAGCAGAGTGAAGACAGTATGTTCCTAACGCATAGTGAAGACAGTGTGTTCCTAACGCAGAGTTACGGTGTATGTGCATGGAGCAGAGTGAAGACAGTGTGTTTTTAAATCAGCATGAGGACAGTGTGTTCCTAAGGCAGAGTGAAGACAGTGTCTTTCTAGAGCAGAGTGAAGACAGTGTATTCCTAACGCATAGTGAAGACAGTGTGTTCCTAGCGCAGAGTGAAGACAGTGTGTTCCTAAAGCAGAGTTAATACAGGATGTTCCTAATGCAGAGTGAAGACAGTGTGTTCCTAATGCAGAGTGAAGACAGTTTGTTCCTAGAGCAGAGTGAAGACAGTGTGTTCCTAACGCAGAGTTGCGGTGTACGTGCATGGAGCAGATTGAAGTCTGTGTGTTCCTAGAGCAGTGTGAAGACAGTATGTTCCTAAGGCAGAGTGAAGACAGAGTGTTTCTAGAGCCGAATGAAGACAGTGTGTTCCTAACGCAGAGTTGCGGTGTATGTGCATGGAGCAGAGTGAAGACAGTGTGTTCCTAGAGCAGAGTGAAGACAGTGTGTTCCTGATGCAGAGTGAAGACAGTGTTTTCCTAGTGAAGACTGAAGACAGTATGTTCCTAACGCATGGTGAAGACAGTGTGTTCCTAGAAGAGAAAGAAAAAAGTGTTTTCCTAGAGCAGAGTGAAGACAGTGTGTTCCTAATGCAGAGTGAAGATAGTGTGTTCCTAATGCAGAGTGAAGACAGTGTGTTCCTGATGCAGAGAGAAGACAGTGTGTTCCTAGAGCAGAGTGAATACAGTATGTTCCTAACGCAGAGTGAAGACAGTGTGTTCCTAGAGGAGAATGAAAACAGTGTGGTCCTAGAGCAGAGTGAAGACAGTGCGTTCCTTATGCAGAGTGAAGACAGAGTGTTTCTAGAGCCGAATGAAGACAGTGTGTTCCTAACGCAGAGTTGCGGTGAATGTGCATGGAGCAGAGTGAAAACAGTGTATTCCTAATGCAGAGTTGCGGTGTATGTGCATGGAGCAGAGTGAAGACAGTTGTTCCTACAGCAGAATGAAGACAGTTTGTACCTAACGCAGAGTGAAGACAGTGTGCTCCTATGCAGAGTTGCGGTGTATGTGCATGGAGCAGAGTGAAGACAGTGTGTTCCTAGAGCAGAGTGAAGACAGTATGTTCCTAACGCATAGTGAAGACAGTGCGTTCCTAACGCAGAGTTGTGAAGTACGTGCATGGAGCAGAGTGAAGACAGTGTGTTCCTAGAACAGAGTGAAGACAGTGTGTTCCTAATGCGCAGTGAAGACCGTGTGTTCCTATGCAGAGTGAAGACAATGTGTTCTTAATGCAGAGTGAAGACAGTGTCTTCCAAGAGCAGAGTGAAGACAGTGTATTCCTAACGAATAGGGAAGACAGTGTGTACCTAACACATAGTGAAAACAGTATGTTCCTAACGCATAGTGAAGACAGTGTGTTCCTAATGCAGCGTGAGGACAGTGTGTTCCTATGGCAGAGTGAAGGCAGTGTCTTCCTAGAGCAGAGTGAAGACAGTGTGTTCCGAAGGCATAGTGAAGACAGTGTGTTCCTAATGCATAGTGAAGACAGTTTTCCGAGCGTAGAGTGAAGACAGTGTGTTCCTAACACGTAGTGAAGACAGTGTGTTCCTAAGGCAGAGTGAAGACAGTGTGTTCCTAATGCAGAGTGAAGACAGTGTGTTCCTAGAACAGAATGAAGACAGTGTTCCTAATGAAGAGTGAAGGCAGTGTGTTCCTAATGCAGAGTGAAGACAGTGTGTTCCTACAGCAGAATGAAGACAGTTTGTTCCTAACGCAGAGTGAAGACTGTGTGTTCCTAATGCAGAGTTGCGGTGTATGTGCATGGAGCAGAGTGAAGAAAGTGTGTTCCTAGAGCAGAGTGAAGACAGTGTGTTCCTAATGCAGAGTTGCGGTGTATGTGCATGGAGCAGAGTGAAGACAGTGTGTTCCTAGAACAGAGTGAAGACAGTGTGTTCCTAGAGCAGAGTGAAGACAGTGTGTTCCTAGAGCAGAGTGAAGACTGTGTGTTCCTAATGCAGAGTGAAGACAGTGTGTTCCTAATGCAGACTTGCGGTGTATGTGCATGGAGCAGAGTGAAGACAGTGTGTTCCTAGAACAGAGTGAAGACAGTGTATTTCTAGAGCAGAATGAAGACAGTGTGTTCCTGATGCAGAGTGAAGACAGTGTGTTCCTAGTGAAGACTGTCTTCACTAGGAACATAACGCAAAGTGAAGACAGTGTGTTCCTAGAAGAGAAAGAAAAAACTGTTTTCCTAGAGCAGAGTGAAGACAGTGTGTTCCTAACGCATAGTGAAGACAGTGTGTTCCTAGCGCAGAGTGAAGACAGTGTGTTCCTAAAGCAGAGTTAATACAGGATGTTCCTAATGCAGAGTGAAGACAGTGTGTTCCTAATGCAGAGTGAAGACAGTTTGTTCCTAGAGCAGAGTGAAGACAGTGTGTTCCTAACGCAGAGTTGCGGTGTACGTGCATGGAGCAGATTGAAGACTGTGTGTTCCTAGAGCAGTGTGAAGACAGTATGTTCCTAAGGCAGAGTGAAGACAGAGTGTTTCTAGAGCCGAATGAAGACAGTGTGTTCCTAACGCAGAGTTGCGGTGTATGTGCATGGAGCAGAGTGAAGACAGTGTGTTCCTAGAGCAGAGTGAAGACAGTGTGTTCCTGATGCAGAGTGAAGACAGTGTTTTCCTAGTGAAGACTGAAGACAGTATGTTCCTAACGCATGGTGAAGACAGTGTGTTCCTAGAAGAGAAAGAAAAAAGTGTTTTCCTAGAGCAGAGTGAAGACAGTATGTTCCTAATGCAGAGTGAAGATAGTGTGTTCCTAATGCAGAGTGAAGACAGTGTGTTCCTGATGCAGAGAGAAGACAGTGTGTTCCTAGAGCAGAGTGAATACAGTATGTTCCTAACGCAGAGTGAAGACAGTGTGTTCCTAGAGCAGAGTGAAGACAGTGTGTTCCTAACGCAGAGTTGCGGTGTATGTGCATGGAGCAGATTGAAGACAGTATGTGCCTAGAGCAGAGTGAAGACAGTATGTTCCTAACGCATAGTGAAGACAGTGTGTTCCTAACGCAGAGTTACGGTGTATGTGCATGGAGTAGAGTGAAGACAGTGTGTTTTTAAATCAGCGTGAGGACAGTGTGTTCCTAAGGCAGAGTGAAGACAGTGTCTTTCTAGAGCAGAGTGAAGACAGTGTATTCCTAACGCATAGTGAAGACAGTGTGTTCCTAGCACAGAGTGAAGACAGTGTGTTCCTAAAGCAGAGTTAATACAGGATGTTCCTAATGCAGAGTGAAGACAGTGTGTTCCTAATGCAGAGTGAAGACAATTTGTTCCTAGAGCAGAGTGAAGACAGTGTGTTCCTAACGCAGAGTTGCGGTGTACGTGCATGGAGCAGATTGAAGACTGTGTGTTCCTAGAGCAGTGTGAAGACAGTATGTTCCTAAGGCAGAGTGAAGACAGAGTGTTTCTAGAGCCGAATGAAGACAGTGTATTCCTAACGCAGAGTTGCGGTGTATGTGCATGGAGCAGAGTGAAGACAGTGTGTTCCTAATGCAGAGTTGCGGTGTATGTGCATGGAGCAGAGTGAAAACAGTGTATTCCTAATGCAGAGTTGCGGTGTATGTGCATGGAGCAGAGTGAAGACATTGTGTTCCTACAGCAGAATGAAGACAGTTTCTTCCTAACGCAGAGTGAAGACAGTGTGCTCCTAATGCAGAGTTGCTGTGTATGTGCATGGAGCAGAGTGAAGACAGTGTGTTCCTAGAGCAGAGTGAAGACAGTATGTTCCTAACGCATAGTGAAGACTATGTGTTCCTAACGCAGAGTTGCCCTGTACGTGCATGGAGCAGAGTGAAACAGTGTGTTCCTAGAGCAGAATGAAGACAGTGTGTTCCTAACGCAGAGTGAAGACAGTGTGTTCCTAACGCAGAGTTGTGAAGTACGTGCATGGAGCAGAGTGAAGACAGTGTGTTCCTAGAGCAGAGTGAAGACAGTGTGTTCCTAATGCAGAGTGAAGACAGTGATTTCTTAATGCAGAGTGAAGACAGTGTGTTCCTAGAGCAGAAAAAGACAGTAAGTTCCTTCAGCAGAGTGATGACAGTGTGTTCCTAGAGCAGAATGAAGACAGTGTGTTCCTAATGCACAGTGAAGACCGTGTGTTCCTATGCAGAGTGAAGACAGTGTGTTCTTAATGCAGAGTGAAGACAGTGTCTTCCAAGAGCAGAGTGAAGACAGTGTATTCCTAACGAATAGGGAATACAGTGTGTACCTAACGCATAGTGAAAACAGTATGTTCCTAACGCATAGTGAAGACAGTGTGTTCCTAACGCAGAGTTGCGGTGCTTGTGCATGGAGCACAATGAAGACAGTGTTTACCTAGAGCAGTTGCAGACAGTGTGTTCCTAACGCATAGTGAAGACAGTGTGTTCCTAATGCAGCGTGAGGACAATGTGTTCCTACGGCAGAGTGAAGGCAGTGTCTTCCTAGAGCAGAGTGAAGACAGTGTGTTCCTAACGCATAGTGAAGACAGTGTGTTCCTAATGCATAGTGAAGACAGTTTCTTCCGAGCGTAGAGTGTAGACAGAGTGATCCTAACGCATAGTGAAGACAGTGTGTTCCTAAGGTAGTGTGAAGACAGTGTGTTCCTAATGCAGAGTGAAGACAGTGTGTTCCTAGAGCAGAATGAAGACAGTGTTCCTAATTAAGAGTGAAGGCAGTGTGTTCCTAATGCAGAGTGAAGACAGTGTGTTCCTACAGCAGAATGATTACAGTTTGTTCCTAACGCAGAGTGAAGACTGTATGTTCCTAATGCAGAGTTGCGGTGTATGTGCATGGAACAGAGTGAAGACAGTGTGTTCCTAGAGCAGAGTGAAGACAGTGTGTTCCTAATGCAGAGTTGCGGTGTATGTGCATGGAGCAGAGTGAAGACAGTGTGTTCCTAGAACAGAGTGAAGACAGTGTGTTCCTAGAGCAGAGTGAAGACAGTGTGTTCCTAGAGCAGAGTGAAGACTGTGTGTTCCTAATGCAGAGTGAAGAAAGTGTGTTCCTAATGCAGAGTTGCGGTGTATGTGCATGGAGCAGAGTGAAGACAGTGTGTTCCTAATGCAGAGTTGCGGTGTATGTGATTGGAACAGAGTGAAAACAGTGTATTCCTATGCAGAGTTGCGGTGTATGTGCATGGAGCAGAGTGAAGACAGTATGTTCCTACAGCAGAATGAAGACAGTTTGTTCCTAACGCAGAGTGAAGACAGTGTGCACTAATGCAGAGTTGCGGTGTATGTGCATGGAACAGAGTGAAGACAGTGTGTTCCTAGAGCAGAGTGAAGACAGTATGTTCCTAACGCATAGTGAAGACAGTGTGTTCCTAACGCAGAATTGCCCTGTACGTGCATGGAGCAGAGTGAAGACAGTGTGTTCCTCGAGCAGAATGAAGACAGTGTGTTCCTAACGCAGAGTGAAGACAGTGCGTTCCTAACGCAGAGTTGTGAAGTACGTGCATGGAGCAGAGTGAAGACAGTGTGTTCCTGGAGCAGAGTGAAGACAGTGTGTTCCTAGAGCCGAAAAAGACAGTAAGTTCCTTCAGCAGAGTGAAGACAGTGTATCCTAGAGCAGAATGAAGACAGTGTGTTCCTAACGCAGAGTTCCGGTGTATGTGCATGAAGCAGAGTGAAGACAGTGTGTTCCTAGAGCAGAGTGAAGACAGTGTGTTACTAGAGCAGAGTGAAGACAGTGTGTTCCTAATGCACAGTGAAGACCGTGTGTTCCTATGCAGAGTGAAGACAGTGTGTTCTTAATGCAGAGTGAAGACAGTGTCTTCCAAGAGCAGAGTGAAGACAGTGTATTCCTAACGAATAGGGAAGACAGTGTGTACCTAACGCATAGTGAAAACAGTATGTTCCTAACGCATAGTGAAGACAGTGTGTTTCTAACGCAGAGTTGCGGTGCATGTGCATGGAGCACAATGAAGACAGTGTTTACCTAGAGCAGTTGAAGACAGTGTGTTCCTAACGCATAGTGAAGACAGTGTGTTCTTCATGCAAGTGAAGACAGTGTGTTCCTACAGCAGAAAGAAGACAGTGTGTTCCTAATGCAGAGTGAAGTCAGTGTGTTCCTAATGCAGAATGAAGACAGTTTGTTCCGAGAGCAGAGTGAAGAAAGTGTGTTCCTAACGCATTTGCGGTGTATGTGCATGGAGCAGAGTGAAGACAGTGTGTTCCTAGAGCAGAGTGAAGACAAAGTGCTCCTAATGCAGAGTGAAGACAGTGTGCTCGTAACGCATAGTGAAGACAGTGTGTTCCTAACACAGAGTAAAGACAGTGTGTTCCTAACGTAGAGTGAAGACAGTGTGTTCGTAACGCATAGTGAAACAGTGTGTTCGTAACGCATAGTGAAGACAGTGTGCTCCTAATGCAGAGTGAAGACAGTGTGTTCCTAGAGCAGAGTGAAGACAGTGTGTTCCTAACGCAGAGTTCCGGTGTATGTGCATGAAGCAGAGTGAAGACAGTGTGTTCCTAGAGCAGAGTGAAGACAGTGTGTTACTAGAGCAGAGTGAAGACAGTTGTTCCTAAGGCAGAGTGAAGACAGTGTGTTCCTAGAGCAGAGTGAGGACTTTATGTTCCTAACGCAGAGTGAACACAGTGTGTTCCTAACGCAGAGTTGCAGTGTATGTGCATGGAGCAGAGTGAAGACAGTGTTTTCCTAGAGCAGAGTGAAGACAGTGTGTTCCTAATGCAGAGTTAATACACTATGTTCCTACAGCAGAGTGAAGACAGTGTGTTCTTAACAAAGAGTTGCTGAATATGTGCATGGAGCAGAGTGAAGACATTGTGTTCCTAATGCAGAGTGAAGACAGTGTGTTCCTAATGCAGAGTGAAGACAGTGTGTTCCTAATGCAGAGTGAAGACAGTGTGTTCCTAATGCAGAGTGAAGACAGTGTGTTCCTAATGCAGAGTGAAGATAGTGTGTTCCTATTGCAGAGTGATGACAGTGTGTTCCTGATGCAGAGATAAGACAGTGTGTTCCTAGAGCAGAGTGAATACAGTATGTTCCTAACGCAGAGTGAAGACAGTGTGTTCCTAGAGGAGAAAGAAAACAGTGTGGTCCTAGAGCAGAGTGAAGACAGTGTGTTCCTAATGCAGAGTGAAGACAGTGTGTTCCTAGAGCAGAGTGAAGACAGTGTGTTCCTAACGCAGAGTTGCGGTGTATGTGCATGGAGCAGAGTGAACACAGTATGTGCCTAGAGCAGAGTGAAGACAGTATGTTCCTAACGCATAGTGAAGACAATGTGTTCCTAACGCAGAGTTACGGTGTATGTGCATGGAGCAGAGTGAAGACAGTGTGTTTTTAATTCAGCGTGAGGACAGTGTGTTCCTAAGGCAGAGTGAAGACAGTGTGTTCCTAGCGCAGAGTGAAGACAGTGTGTTCCTAAAGCAGAGTTAATACAGTATGTTCCTAACGCATAGTGAAGACAGTGTGTTCCTAACGCAGAGTGAAGACAGTATGTTCCTAACGCATAGTGAAGACAGTGTGTTCCTAACGCAGAGTTGCGGTGTATGTGCATGGAGCAGAGTGAAGACAGTGGGTTCCAAGAGCAGAGTGAAGACAGTGTGTTCCTAACGCATAGTGAATACAGTGTGTTCCTAATGCATAGTGAAGACAGTGTGTTCCTAGAGCAGAGTGAAGACAGTGTGTTCGTAACGCAGAGTTGCAGTGTACGTGCATGGAGCAGATTGAAGACAGTGTGTTCCTAGAGCAGAGTGAAGACAGTATGTTCATAATGCAGAGTGAAGACAGTGTGTTCCTAGAGCAGAGTGAAGACAGTGTGTTCGTAACGCAGAGTTGCGGTGTACGTGCATGGAGCAGATTGAAGACAGTGTGTTCCTAACGCAGAGTGAAGACAGTGTGTTCCTAATGCAGAGTTGCGGTGTATGTGCATGGAGCAGAGTGATTACAGTGTGTTCCTAATACAGAGTGAAGACAGTTTGTTCCTAATGCAGAGTGAAGACAGTGTGTTCCTAGAGCAGAGTGAAGACAGTGTGTTCCTAACGCAGAGTGAAGACAATGTGTTCCTAACGCAGAGTTGCGGTGTATGTGCATGGAGCAGAGTGATGACAGTGTGTTCCTAATACAGAGTGAAGACAGTTTGTTCCTAATGCAGAGTGAGGACAGTGTGTTCCTAACGCATAGTGAAGACAGTGTGTTCCTAACGCATACTGAAGACAGTATGTTCCTAACGCATAGTGAAGACAGTGTGTTCCTAACGCAGTGTTGCGGGGTATGTGCATGGAGCAGAATGAAGACAAGTGTGCCTAGAGCAGAGTGAAGACAGTATGTTCCTAATACATAGTGAAGACAGTGTCTTCCTAATGCAGAGTTACGGTGTATGTGCATGGAGCAGTGTGAAGAAGACAGTTTGTTTTTAATACAGCGTGAGGACAGTGTCTTCCTAAGGCAGAGTGAAGACAGTGTCTTCCTAGAGCAGAGTGAAGACAGTGTGTTCCTAACGCATAGTGAATACAGTGTGTTCCTAATGCATAGTGAAGACAGTGTGTTCCTAGAGCAGAGTGAAGACAGTGTGTCCCTAACGCAGAGTTGTGGTGTACGTGCATGGAGCAGAGTGAGGCCAGGGTGCTCCTAGAGCAGAGTGAAGACAGTTTGTTCCTAACGCAGAGTGAAGACAGTGTGTTCCTGGAGCAGAATGAAGACAGTGCGTTCCTAATGCAGAGTTGCGAAGTATGTGCATGGAGCAGAGTGAAGACAGTGTGTTCCTAGAGCAGAGTGAAGACAGTGTGTTCGTAATGCAGAGTGAAGACAGTGAGTTCCTAGAGCAGAGTGAAGACAGTGTTCCTAAATCAGAGTGAAGACACTGTATTCCTACGGCAGAGTGAAGACAGTGTGTTCCTAATGCAGAGTGAAGAGAGTGTGTTCCTAGAGCAGAGTGAAGACAGTGTGTTCCTAGCGAAGAATGAAGACAGTGTTTTCCTAATGCAGAGTGAAGACCATGTGTTCCCAATGCAGAGTGAAGACAGTGTGTTCCTAGAGCAGAATGAAGACAGGGTGTTCCTAACGCATAGTGAAGACATTGTGTTCCTAACGCAGAGTTGCGGGGTATGTGCATGGAGCAGAGTGAAGACAGTGTGTGCCTAGAGCAGAATGAAGACAGTATGTTCCTAATGCATAGTGAAGACAGTGTGTTCCTAACGCAGAGTTACGGTGTATGTGCATGGAGCAGAGTGAAGAAGACAGTGTGTTTTTAATTCAGCGTGAGGACAGTGTGTTCCTAAGGCAGAGTGAAGACAGTGTCTTCCTAGGACAGTGTGAAGACAGTGTGTTCCTAGAGCAGAGTGAAGACAGTGTGTCCCTAACGCAGAGTTGTGGTGTACGTGCATGGAGCAGAGTGAAGCCAGTGTGTTCCTAGAGCAGAGTGAAGACAGTGTGTTCCTAACGCAGAGCTGCAGTGTATGTGCATGGAGCAGAGTGAAGACAGTGTGTTCCTAGAGCAGAATAAAGACACTGTGTTCCTATTGCAGAGTGCAGACAGTGTGCTCCTATAGCAGAGTGAAGACAGTGTGTTCCTAAGGCAGATTGAAGACAGTGTGTTCCTAGAGCACAGTGAAGACAGTGTGTGCCTAACGCAGAGTTGCGGTGTATGTGCATGGAGGAGAGTGAAGACAGTGTGTTCCTAGAGCAGAGTGAAGACAGTGTGTTCCTAGAGCAGAATGAAGACACTGTGTTCCCAATGCACAGTGAAGACCGTGTGTTCCTATGCAGAGTGAAGACATTGTGTTCCTAGAACAGAGTGAAGACAGTGTGTTCCTATAGCAGAGTGAAGACAATGTGTTCGTAATGCAGAGTGAAGACAGTGAGTTCCTAGAGCAGAGTGAAGACAGTGTGTTCCTGATGCAGAGTGAAGACAGTGTGTTCCTGATGCAGAGTGAAGACAGTGTGTTCCTGATGCAGAGTGAAGACAATGTGTTCCTAGAGCAGAGTGAAGACAGTATGTTCCCTACGCAGAGTTAAGACATTGTGTTCCTAGAGGAGAAAGAAGACAGTGTGTTCCTAAGGCAGAGTGAAGACAGTGTCTTCCTAGAGCAGAGTGAAGACAGTGTGTTCCTAGAGCAGAGTGAAGACAGTGTGTCCCTAACGCAGAGTTGTGGTGTACGTGCATGGAGCAGAGTGAAGCCAGAGTGTTCCTAGAGCAGAGTGAAGACAGTTTGTTCCTAACGCAGATTGAAGCCAGTGTGTTCCTGGAGCAGAATGAAGACAGTGTGTTCCTGGAGCAGAATGAAGACAGTGCGTTCCTAATCAGAGTTGCGAAGTATGTGCAGGGAGCAGAGTGAAGACAGTGTGTTCCTAGAGCAGAGTGAAGACAGTGTGTTCGTAATGCAGAGTGAAGACAGTGAGTTCCTAGAGCAGAGTGAAGACAGTGTTCCTAAATCAGAGTGAAGACAGTGTGTTCTCACGGCAGAGTGAAGACAGTGTGTTCCTAATGCAGAGTGAAGAGAGTGTGTTCCTAGAGCAGAGTGAAGACAGTGTGTTCCTAGAGAAGAATGAAGACAGTGTTTTCCTAATGCAGAGTGAAGACCGTGTGTTCCTAATGCAGAGTGAAGACAGTGTGTTCCTCGAGCAGAGTGAAGACAGTGTGTTCCTAACGCAGAGCTGCAGTGTATGTGCATGGAGCAGAGTGAAGACAGTGTGTTCCTGGAGCAGAATAAAGACACTGTGTTCCTTTTGCAGAGTGAAGACAATGTGGTCCTATAGCAGAGGGAAGACAGTGTGTTCCTAAGGCAGTTTGAAGACAGTGTGTTCCTAGAGCCAGTGAAGACAGTGTGTCCCTAACGCAGAGTTGCGGTGTATGTGCATGGAGGAGAGTGAAGACAGTGTGTTCCTAGAGCAGAGTGAAGACAGTGTGTTCCTAGAGCAGAATGAAGACACTGTGTTCCCAATGCACAGTGAAGACCGTGTGTTCCTATGCAGAGTGAAGACAGTGTGTTCCTAGAACAGAGTGAAGACAGTGTGTTCCTATAGCAGAGTGAAGACAGTGTGTTCGTAATGCAGAGTGAAGACAGTGAGTTCCTAGAGCAGAGTGAAGACAGTGTGTTCCTGATGCAGAGTGAAGACAGTGTGTTCCTGATGCAGAGTGAAGACAGTGTGTTCCTGATGCAGAGTGAAGACAATGTGTTCCTAGAGCAGAGTGAAGACAGTATGTTCCCTACGCAGAGTTAAGACATTGTGTTCCTAGAGGAGAAAGAAGACAGTGTGTTCCTAGAGCAGAGTGTAGACAGTGTGTTCCTAAGGCAGATTGAAGACAGTGTGTTCCTAGAGCAGAGTGAAGACAGTGTGTCCCAAACCCAGAGTTGTGGTGTACGTGCATGGAGCAGAGTGAAGCCAGTGTGTTCCTAGAGCAGAGTGAAGACAGTTTGTTCCTAATGCAGAGTGAAGCCAGTGTGTTCCTGAAGCAGAATGAAGACAGTGTGTTCCTGGAGCAGAATGAAGACATTGCGTTCCTAATGCAGAGTTGCGAAGTATGTGCATGGAGCAGAGTGAAGACAGTGTGTTCCTAGAGCAGAGTGAAGACAGTGTGTTCGTAATGCAGAGTGAAGACAGTGAGTTCCTAGAGCAGAGTGAAGACAGTGTTCCTAAATCAGAGTGAAGACAGTGTGTTCCTAGAGCAGAGTGAAGACAGTGTGTCCCTAACGCAGAGTTGTGGTGTACGTGCATGGAGCAGAGTGAGGCCAGTGTGCTCCTAGAGCAGAGTGAAGACAGTTTGTTCCGAACGCAGAGTGAAGACAGTGTGTTCCTGGAGCAGAATGAAGACAGTGCGTTCCTAATGCAGAGTTGCGAAGTATGTGCATGGAGCAGAGTGAAGACAGTGTGTTCCTAGAGCAGAGTGAAGACAGTGTGTTCGTAATGCAGAGTGAAGACAGTGAGTTCCTAGAGCAGAGTGAAGACAGTGTTCCTAAATCAGAGTGAAGACACTGTATTCCTACGGCAGAGTGAAGACAGTGTGTTCCTAATGCAGAGTGAAGAGAGTGTGTTCCTAGAGCAGAGTGAAGACAGTGTGTTCCTAGAGAAGAATGAAGACAGTGTTTTCCTAATACAGAGTGAAGACCATGTGTTCCCAATGCAGAGTGAAGACAGTGTGTTCCTAGAGCAGAATTAAGACAGGGTGTTCCTAACGCATAGTGAAGACATTGTGTTCCTAACGCAGAGTTGCGGGGTATGTGCATGGAGCAGAGTGAAGACAGTGTGTGCCTAGAGCAGAATGAAGACAGTATGTTCCTAATGCATAGTGAAGACAGTGTGTTCCTAACGCAGAGTTACGGTGTATGTGCATGGAGCAGAGTGAAGAAGACAGTGTGTTTTTAATTCAGCGTGAGGACAGTGTGTTCCTAAGGCAGAGTGAAGACAGTGTCTTCCTAGAGCAGAGTGAAGACAGTGTGTTCCTAGAGCAGAGTGAAGACAGTGTGTCCCTAACGCAGAGTTGTGGTGTACGTGCATGGAGCAGAGTGAAGCCAGTGTGTTCCTAGAGCAGAGTGAAGACAGTGTGTTCCTAACGCAGAGCTGCAGTGTATGTGCATGGAGCAGAGTCAAGACAGTGTGTTCCTAGAGCAGAATAAAGACACTGTGTTCCTATTGCAGAGTGCAGACAGTGTGCTCCTATAGCAGAGTGAAGACAGTGTGTTCCTAAGGCAGATTGAAGACAGTGTGTTCCTAGAGCACAGTGAAGACAGTGTGTGCCTAACGCAGAGTTCGGTGTATGTGCATGGAGGAGAGTGAAGACAGTGTGTTCCTAGAGCAGAGTGAAGACAGTGTGTTCCTAGAGCAAAATGAAGACACTGTGTTCCCAATGCACAGTGAAGACCGTGTGTTCCTATGCAGAGTGAAGACATTGTGTTCCTAGAACAGAGTGAAGACAGTGTGTTCCTATAGCAGAGTGAAGACAGTGTGTTCGTAATGCAGAGTGAAGACAGTGAGTTCCTAGAGCAGAGTGAAGACAGTGTGTTCCTGATGCAGAGTGAAGACAGTGTGTTCCTGATGCAGAGTGAAGACAGTGTGTTCCTGATGCAGAGTGAAGACAATGTGTTCCTAGAGCAGAGTGAAGACAGTATGTTCCCTACGCAGAGTTAAGACATTGTGTTCCTAGAGGAGAAAGAAGACAGTGTGTTCCTAAGGCAGAGTGAAGACAGTGTCTTCCTAGAGCAGAGTGAAGACAGTGTGTTCCTAGAGCAGAGTGAAGACAGTGTGTCCTTAACGCAGAGTTGTGGTGTACGTGCATGGAGCAGAGTGAAGCCAGAGTGTTCCTAGAGCAGAGTGAAGACAGTTTGTTCCTAACGCAGATTGAAGCCAGTGTGTTCCTGGAGCAGAATGAAGACAGTGTGTTCCTGGAGCAGAATGAAGACACTGCGTTCCTAATGCAGAGTTGCGAAGTATGTGCAGGGAGCAGAGTGAAGACAGTGTGTTCCTAGAGCAGAGTGAAGACAGTGTGTTCGTAATGCAGAGTGAAGACAGTGAGTTCCTAGAGCAGAGTGAAGACAGTGTTCCTAAATCAGAGTGAAGACAGTGTGTTCTCACGGCAGAGTGAAGACAGTGTGTTCCTAATGCAGAGTGAAGAGAGTGTGTTCCTAGAGCAGAGTGAAGACAGTGTGTTCCTAGAGAAGAATGAAGACAGTGTTTTCCTAATGCAGAGTGAAGACCGTGTGTTCCTAATGCAGAGTGAAGACAGTGTGTTCCTGGAGCAGAATAAAGACACTGTGTTCCTTTTGCAGAGTGAAGACAATGTGTTCCTATAGCAGAGTGAAGACAGTGTGTTCCTAAGGCAGTTTGAAGACAGTGTGTTCCTAGAGCCAGTGAAGACAGTGTGTCCCTAACGCAGAGTTGCGGTGTATGTGCATGGAGGAGAGTGAAGACAGTGTGTTCCTAGAGCAGAGTGAAGACAGTGTGTTCCTAGAGCAGAATGAAGACACTGTGTCCCCAATGCACAGTGAAGACCGTGTGTTCCTATGCAGAGTGAAGACAGTGTGTTCCTAGAACAGAGTGAAGACAGTGTGTTCCTATAGCAGAGTGAAGACAGTGTGTTCGTAATGCAGAGTGAAGACAGTGAGTTCCTAGAGCAGAGTGAAGACAGTGTGTTCCTGATGCAGAGTGAAGACAGTGTGTTCCTGATGCAGAGTGAAGACAGTGTGTTCCTGATGCAGAGTGAAGACAATGTGTTCCTAGAGCAGAGTGAAGACAGTATGTTCCCTACGCAGAGTTAAGACATTGTGTTCCTAGAGGAGAAAGAGGACAGTGTGTTCCTAGAGCAGAGTGTAGACAGTGTGTTCCTAAGGCAGATTGAAGACAGTGTGTTCCTAGAGCAGAGTGAAGACAGTGTGTCCCAAACCCAGAGTTGTGGTGTACGTGCATGGAGCAGTGAAGCCAGTGTGTTCCTAGAGCAGAATGAAGACAGTTTGTTCCTAACGCAGAGTGAAGCCAGTGTGTTCCTGAAGCAGAATGAAGACAGTGTGTTCCTGGAGCAGAATGAAGACATTGCGTTCCTAATGCAGAGTTGCGAAGTATGTGCATGGAGCAGAGTGAAGACAGTGTGTTCCTAGAGCAGAGTGAAGACAGTGTGTTCGTAATGCAGAGTGAAGACAGTGAGTTCCTAGAGCAGAGTGAAGACAGTGTTCCTAAATCAGAGTGAAGACACTGTTTTCCTACGGCAGAGTGAAGACAGTGTGTTCCTAATGCAGAGTGAAGAGAGTGTGTTCCTAGAGCAGAGTGAAGACAGTGTGTTCCTAGAAAAGAATGAAGACAGTGTTTTCCTAATGCAGAGTGAAGACCATGTGTTCCCAATGCAGAGTGAAGACAGTGTGTTCCTAGAGCAGAATGAAGACAGGGTGTTCCTAACGCATAGTGAAGACATTGTGTTCCTAACGCAGAGTTGCGGGGTATGTGCATGGAGCAGAGTGAAGACTGTGTGTGCCTAGAGCAGAATAAAGACAGTATGTTCCTAATGCATAGTGAAGACAGTGTGTTCCTAACGCAGAGTTACGGTGTATGTGCATGGAGCAGAGTGAAGAAGACAGTGTGTTTTTAATTCAGCGTGAGGACAGTGTGTTCCTAAGGCAGAGTGAAGACAGTGTCTTCCTAGAGCAGAGTGAAGACAGTGTGTTCCTAGAGCAGAGTGAAGACAGTGTGTCCCTAACGCAGAGTTGTGGTGTACGTGCATGGAGCAGAGTGAAGCCAGTGTGTTCCTAGAGCAGAGTGAAGACAGTGTGTTCCTAACGCAGAGCTGCAGTGTATGTGCATGGAGCAGAGTGAAGACAGTGTGTTCCTAGAGCAGAATAAAGACACTGTGTTCCTATTGCAGAGTGCAGACAGTGTGCTCCTATAGCAGAGTGAAGACAGTGTGTTCCTAAGGCAGATTGAAGACAGTGTGTTCCTAGAGCACAGTGAAGACAGTGTGTGCCTAACGCAGAGTTCGGTGTATGTGCATGGAGGAGAGTGAAGACAGTGTGTTCCTAGAGCAGAGTGAAGACAGTGTGTTCCTAGAGCAGAATGAAGACACTGTGTTCCCAATGCACAGTGAAGACCGTGTGTTCCTATGCAGAGTGAAGACATTGTGTTCCTAGAACAGAGTGAAGACAGTGTGTTCCTATAGCAGAGTGAAGACAGTGTGTTCGTAATGCAGAGTGAAGACAGTGAGTTCCTAGAGCAGAGTGAAGACAGTGTGTTCCTGATGCAGAGTGAAGACAGTGTGTTCCTGATGCAGAGTGAAGACAGTGTGTTCCTGATGCAGAGTGAAGACAATGTGTTCCTAGAGCAGAGTGAAGACAGTATGTTCCCTACGCAGAGTTAAGACATTGTGTTCCTAGAGGAGAAAGAAGACAGTGTGTTCCTAAGGCAGAGTAAAGACAGTGTCTTCCTAGAGCAGAGTGAAGACAGTGTGTTCCTAGAGCAGAGTGAAGACAGTGTGTCCCTAACGCAGAGTTGTGGTGTACGTGCATGGAGCAGAGTGAAGCCAGAGTGTTCCTAGAGCAGAGTGAAGACAGTTTGTTCCTAACGCAGATTGAAGCCAGTGTGTTCCTGGAGCAGAATGAAGACAGTGTGTTCCTGGAGCAGAATGAAGACAGTGCGTTCCTAATGCAGAGTTGCGAAGTATGTGCAGGGAGCAGAGTGAAGACAGTGTGTTCCTAGAGCAGAGTGAAGACAGTGTGTTCGTAATGCAGAGTGAAGACAGTGAGTTCCTAGAGCAGAGTGAAGACAGTGTTCCTAAATCAGAGTGAAGACAGTGTGTTCTCACGGCAGAGTGAAGACAGTGTGTTCCTAATGCAGAGTGAAGAGAGTGTGTTCCTAGAGCAGAGTGAAGACAGTGTGTTCCTAGAGAAGAATGAAGACAGTGTTTTCCTAATGCAGAGTGAAGACCGTGTGTTCCTAATGCAGAGTGAAGACAGTGTGTTCCTCGAGCAGAGTGAAGACAGTGTGTTCCTAACGCAGAGCTGCAGTGTATGTGCATGGAGCAGAGTGAAGACAGTGTGTTTCTGGAGCAGAATAAAGACACTGTGTTCCTTTTGCAGAGTGAAGACAATGTGTTCCTATAGCAGAGTGAAGACAGTGTGTTCCTAAGGCAGTTTGAAGACAGTGTGTTCCTAGAGCCAGTGAAGACAGTGTGTCCCTAACGCAGAGTTGCGGTGTATGTGCATGGAGGAGAGTGAAGACAGTGTGTTCCTAGAGCAGAGTGAAGACAGTGTGTTCCTAGAGCAGAATGAAGACACTGTGTTCCCAATGCACAGTGAAGACCGTGTGTTCCTATGCAGAGTGAAGACAGTGTGTTCCTAGAACAGAGTGAAGACAGTGTGTTCCTATAGCAGAGTGAAGACAGTGTGTTCGTAATGCAGAGTGAAGACAGTGAGTTCCTAGAGCAGAGTGAAGACAGTGTGTTCCTGATGCAGAGTGAAGACAGTGTGTTCCTGATGCAGAGTGAAGACAGTGTGTTCCTGATGCAGAGTGAAGAAAATGTGTTCCTAGAGCAGAGTGAAGACAGTATGTTCCCTACGCAGAGTTAAGACATTGTGTTCCTAGAGGAGAAAGAAGACAGTGTGTTCCTAGAGCAGAGTGTAGACAGTGTGTTCCTAAGGCAGATTGAAGACAGTGTGTTCCTAGAGCAGAGTGAAGACAGTGTGTCCCAAACCCAGAGTTGTGATGTACGTGCATGGAGCAGTGAAGCCAGTGTGTTCCTAGAGCAGAGTGAAGACAGTTTGTTCCTAACGCAGAGTGAAGCCAGTGTGTTCCTGAAGCAGAATGAAGACAGTGTGTTCCTGGAGCAGAATGAAGACATTGCGTTCCTAATGCAGAGTTGCGAAGTATGTGCATGGAGCAGAGTGAAGACAGTGTGTTCCTAGAGCAGAGTGAAGACAGTGTGTTCGTAATGCAGAGTGAAGACAGTGAGTTCCTAGAGCAGAGTGAAGACAGTGTTCCTAAATCAGAGTGAAGACAGTGTGTTCCCACGGCAGAGTGAAGACAGTGTGTTCCTAATGCAGAGTGAAGAGAGTGTGTTCCTAGAGCAGAGTGAATAAAGTGTGTTCCTAGAGAAGAATGAAGACAGTGTTTTCCTAATGGAGAGTGAAGACCGTGTGTTCCTAATGCAGAGTGAAGACAGTGTGTTCCTCGAGCAGAGTGAAGACAGTGTGTTCCTAACGCAGAGCTGCAGTGTATGTGCATGGAGCAGAGTGAAGACAGTGTGTTCCTTGAGCAGAATAAAGACACTGTGTTCCTATTGCAGAGTGAAGACAGTGTGTTCCTATAGCAGAGTGAAGACAGTGTGTTCCTGATGCAGAGTGAAGACAATGTGTTCCTAGAGCAGAGTGAAGACAGTATGTTCCCTACGCAGAGTTAAGACATTGTGTTCCTAGAGGAGAAATAAGACAGTGTGTTCCTAGAGCAGAGTGTAGACAGTGTGTTCCTAGAGCAGAGTGAAGACATTGTGTTCATGCAGAGTGTAGACAGTGTGTTCCTATAGCAGAGTGAAGACAGTGTGTTCCTAATGCAGAGTGAAGACAGTGTGTTCCTAGAGCACAGTGAAGACAGGGTGTTCCTAACGCAGAGTTGCGGTGTATGTGCATGGAGGAGAGTGAAGACAGTGTGTTCCTAGAGCAGAGTGAAGACAGTGTGTTCCTACTGCAGAGTGAAGACAGTGTGTTCCTAAGGCAGAGTGAAGACATTGTCTTCCCAGAGGAGAGTGAATACAACGTGTTCCTAAGGCAGAGTGAAGACAGTGTCTTCCTAGAGGAGTGTGAATACAGTGTGTTCCTAACGCATAGTGAAGACAGTGTTTTCCTAATTCATAGTGAAGACAGTGTCTTCCTAATGCAGACTGAAGACAGTGTGTTCCTAGAGCAGAATGAAGACAGGGTGTTCCTAACGCAGAGTGAAGACAGTGCGTTCCTAACGAAGAGTTGCTGTGTACGTGCATGGAGCAGATTGAAGACAGTGTGTTCCTAGAGCAGAGTGAAGACAATGTGTTCCTAGAGCAGAATGAAGACACTGTGTTCCTAATGCACAGTGAAGACCGTGTGTTCTTATGCAGAGTGAAGACAGTGTGTTCCTAGAACAGAGTGAAGACAGTGTGTTCCTAATGCAGAGTGAAGACAGTGTGTTCCTAAGGCAGAGTGAAGACAGTGTCTTCCTAGAGGAGAGTGAATACCGTGTGTTCCTAACGCATAGTGAAGACAGTGTGTTCCTAATTCATAGTGAAGACAGTGTCTTCCTATATTAGAGTGAAGACAGTGTGTTTCTAGAGCAGATGGAGACAGTGTGTTCCTAATGCAGACTGAAGACAGTGTTTCCTAGAGCAGAGTGAAGACAGTGTGTTCGTAATGCAGAGTTGCGGTGTACGTGCATAGAGCAGATTGAAGACAGTGTGTTCCTAGAGTAGAGTGAAGACAGTATGTTCATAATGCAGAGTGAAGACAGTGTGTTCCTAGAGCAGAATGACAGGGTATTCCTAACGCAGAGTGAAGACAGTTCGTTCCTAACGAAGAGTTGCTGTGTACGTGCATGGAGCAGATTGAAGACAGTGTGTTCCTAGAGCAGAGTGAAGACAGTGTGTTCCTAGAGCAGAATGAAGACACTGTGTTCCTAATGCACAGTGAAGACCGTGTGTTCCTATGCCGAGTGAAGACAGTGTGTTCCTAATGCAGAGTGAAGACAGTGTCTTCCTAGAGCAGAGTGAAGACTGTGTTCCTAACGCAGAGTTGCGGTGTATGTGCATGGAGCACAGTGAAGACAGTGTTTTCCTAGAGCAGAGTGAAGACAGTGTGTTCCTAACGCAGAGTGAAGACAGTGTCTTCCTAGAGCAGAGAGAAGACAGTGTGTTCCTACAACAGAATGAAGACAGTTTGTACCAAACGCAGAGTGAAGACAGTGTGTTCCTAGAGCAGAGTGAAGACAGTGTGTTCCTAAATCAGAGTGAAGACATTGTGTTCCTAAAGCAGAGTGAAGACAGTGTGTTCCTAATGCAGAGTTGCGGTGTATGTGCATTGAGCAGAGTGAAGACAGTGTGTTCCTAGAGCAGAGTGAAGACAGTATGTTCCTAAGGCAGAGTGCAGCCAGTTTGTTTTTGGAGCAGAATGAAGACAGTGTGTTCCTGGAGCAGAATGAAGACATTGCGTTCCTAAAACAGAGTTGCGAAGTATGTGCATGGAGCAGAGTGAAGACAGTGTGTTCCTAGAGCAGAGTGAAGACTGTGTGTTCGTAATGCAGAGTGAAGACAGTGAGTTCCTAGAGCAGAGTGAAGACAGTGTTCTTAAATCAGAGTGAAGACAGTGTGTTCCCACGGCAGAGTGAAGACAGTGTGTTCCTAATGCAGAGTGAAGAGAGTGTGTTCCTAATGCAGAGTGAAGACAGTGTGTTCCTCGAGAAGAGTGAAGACAGTGTGTTCCTAACGCAGAGCTGCAGTGTATGTGCATGGAGCAGAGTGAAGACAGTGTGTTCCTAGAGCAGAATAAAGACACTGTGTTCCTATTGCAGAATGAAGACAGTGTGTTCCTATAGCAGAGTGAAGACAGTGTGTTCCTGATGCAGAGTGAAGACAATGTGTTCCTAGAGCAGAGTGAAGACTGTATGTTCCCTACGCAGAGTTAAGACATTGTGTTCCTAGAGGAGAAAGAAGACAGTGTGTTCCTAGAGCAGAGTGTAGACAGTGTGTTCCTAGAGCAGAGTGAAGACAGTGTGTTCTTCAAGCAGAGTGAAGACAGTGTGTTCCTATAGCAGAGTGAAGACAGTGTGTTCCTAATGCAGAGTGAAGACAGTGTGTTCCTAGAGCACAGTGAAGACAGTGTGTTCCTAACGCAGAGTTGCGGTGTATGTGCATGGAGGAGAGTGAAGACAGTGTGTTCCTAGAGCAGAGTGAAGACAGTGTGTTCCTAATGCAGAGTGAAGACAGTGTGTTCCTAAGGCAGAGTGAAGACAGTGTCTTCCCAGAGGAGAGTGAATACAGCGTGTTCCTAAGGCAGAGTGAAGACAGTGTCTTCCTAGAGTAGTGTGAATACAGTGTGTTCCTAACGCATAGTGAAGACAGTGTTTTCCTAATTCATAGTGAAGACAGTGTCTTCCTAATGCAAACTGAAGACAGTGTGTTCCTAGAGCAGAGTGAAGACAGGGTGTTCCTAACGCAGAGTGAAGACAGTGCGTTCCTAACGAAGAGTTGCTGTGTATGTGCATGGAGCAGATTGAAGACAGTGTGTTCCTAGAGCAGAGTGAAGACAGTGTGTTCCTAGAGCAGAATGAAGACACTGTGTTCCTAATGCACAGTGAAGACCGTGTGTTCCTATGCAGAATGAAGACAGTGTGTTCCTAGAACAGAGTGAAGACAGTGTGTTCCTAATGCAGAGTGAAGACAGTGTGTTCCTAATTCATAGTGAAGACAGTGTCTTCCTAGAGGAGAGTGAATACAGTGTGTTCCTAACGCATAGTGAAGACAGTGTGTTCCTAATTCATAGTGAAGACAGTGTCTTCCTATATTAGAGTGAAGACAGTGTGTTTCTAGAGCAGATGGAGACAGTGTGTTCCTAATTCAGACTGAAGACAGTGTGTTCCTAGAGCAGAGTGAAGACAGTATGTTCATAATGCAGAGTGAAGACAGTGTGTTCCTAGAGCAGAATGATGACAGGGTATTCCTAACACAGAGTGAAGACAGTGCGTTCCTAGCGAAGAGTTGCTGTGTACGTGCATGGAGCAGAGTGAAGACAGTGTGTTCCTAGAGCAGAGTGAAGACAGTGTGTTCCTAGAGCAGAATGAAGACACTGTGTTCCTAATGCACAGTGAAGACCGTGTGTTCCTATGCCGAGTGAAGACAGTGTGTTCCTAGTGCAGAGTGAAGACAGTGTCTTCCTAGAGCAGAGTGAAGACTGTTTTCCTAAAGCAGAGTTGCCGTGTATGTGCATGGAGCACAGTGAAGACAGTGTTTTCCTAGAGCAGAGTGAAGACAGTGTGTTCCTAACGCATAGTGAAGACAGTGTGTTCCTAATGCAGCGTGAAGACAGTGTCTTCCTAGAGCAGAGTGAAGACAGTGTGTTCCTACAAGAGAATGAAGACAGTTTGTACCAAACGCAGAGTGAAGACAGTGTGTTCCTAGAGCAGAGTGAAGACAGTGTGTTCCTAAATCAGAATGAAGACATTGTGTTCCTAAAGCAGAGTGAAGACAGTGTGTTCCTAATGCAGAGTTGCGGTGTATGTGCATTGAGCAGAGTGAAGACAGTGTGTTCCTAGAGCAGAGTGAAGACATTATGTTCCTAACGCAGAGTGTATACAGTGTGTTCCTAGAGCAGAGTGAAGACAGTGTGTTCCTAATGCAGAGTGAAGACAGTGTGTTCCTAAATCAGAGTGGAGACAGTGTGTTCGTAGAGCAGAGTGAAGACAGTGTGTTCCTAATGCAGAGTGAAGACGGTGTGTTCCTAAATCAGAGTGGAGACAGTGTGTTCGTAGAGCAGTGTGAAGACAGTGTGTTCCTAGAGCAGAGTGAAGACAGTTTGTTCCTAATGCAGAGTGAAGACAGTGTGTTCCTAATGCAGAGTTAAGACAGTGTGTTCCTAACGCATAGTGAAGACAGTGTGTTCCTACCACATAGTGAAGACAGTGTGTTCCAACGTATAGTGAAGACAGTATGTTCCTAATGCATAGTGAAGTAAGTGTGTTCCTAACACAGAGTTGCAGTGTATGTGCATGGAGCAGAGTGAAGACAGTGAGTTCCTAGAGCAAGTGAAGACAGTGTTCCTAACGCAGATTGAAGACAGTGTATTCCTAAGACGAGTGAAGACAGTGTGTTCCTAAAGCATAGTGAAGACAGTGTGTTCCTAATGCAGCGTGAAGACAGTGTCTTCCTAGAGCAGAGTGAAGACAGTGTGTTCCTAATGCAGAGTGAAGACGGTGTGTTCCTAAATCAGAGTGGAGACAGTGTGTTCGTAGAGCAGTGTGAAGACAGTGTGTTCCTAGAGCAGAGTGAAGACAGTGTGTTCCTTACGCAGAGTTGCAGTGTATGTGCATGGAGCAGAGTGAAGACAGTGTGTTCCTAGAGCAGAATAAAGACAGTGTGTTCCTAATGCAGAGTGAAGACAGTGTGTTCCTAAGGCAGAGTGAAGACAGTGTCTTCCTAGAGGAGAGAGAATACAGTGTGTTCCTAACGCATAGTGAAGACAGTGTGTTCCTACCGCACAGTGAAGACAGTGTGTTCCTAACACAGAGTTACGGTGTATGTGCATGGCGAAGAGTGAAGACAGTGTGTTTTTAATTCAGCGTGAGGACAGTGTGTTCCTAAGGCAGAGTGAAGACAGTGTCTTCCTAGAGCAGAGTGAAGACAGTGTGTTCCTAATGCATAGTGAATACAGTGTGTTCCTAATGCATAGTGAAGACAGTGTGTTCCTAGAGCAGAGTGAAGACAGTGTGTTCGTAACGCAGAGTTGCGGTGTAAGTGCATGGAGCAGATTGAAAACAGTGTGTTCCTAACGCAGAGTGAAGACAGTGTGTTCCTAACGCAGAGTTGCGGAGTATGTGCATGGAGCAGAGTGATGACAGTGTGTTCCTAATACAGAGTGAAGACAGTTTGTTCCTAATGCAGAGTAAAGACAGTGTGTTCCTAACGCATAGTGAAGACAGTGTGTTCCTAACGCATAGTGAAGACAGTATGTTCCTAACGCATTGTGAAGACAGAGTTTGCCTAACGCAGAGTTGCGGGGTATGTGCATGGAGCAGAATGAAGACAGTGTGTGCCTAGAGCAGAGTGAAGACAGTGTGTTCGTAATGCAGAGTTGAGGTGTACGTGCATGGAGCAGATTGAAGACAGTGTGTTCCTAGAGCAGAGTGAAGACAGTATGTTCATAATGCAGAGTGAAGACAGTGTGTTCCTAGAGCAGAATGAAGACAGGGTGTTCCTAACGCAGAGTTAAGACAGTGTGTTCCTAACGCAGAGTTGCGGTGTATGTGCATGGAGCAGAATGAAGACAGTGTATTCCTAGAGCAGAGTGAAGACAGTGTGTTCCTAATGCAGAGTTGGGGTGTATGTGCATGGAGCAGAGGGAAGACAGTGTATTCCTAGAGCAGAGTGAAGACATTATGTTCCTTACGCAGAGTGAAGACAGTGTGTTCCTAGAGCGGAATGAAGACAGTGTGTTCCTAACGCAGAGTTGCGGTGTATGTGCATGGAGCAGAGTGATGACAGTGTGTTCCTAGGGCAGAGTGAAGACAGTTTGTTCCTAATACAGAGTGAAGACAGTGTGTTCCTAATGCAGAATGAAGACAGTGTGTTCCTAACGCATAGTGAAGACAGTGTGTTCCTAACGCATAGTGAAGACAGTGTGTTCCTAACGCATAGTGAAGACATTGTGTTCCTAACGCAGATGTAGGTGTTTGTGCATGGAGCAGAGTGAAGACAGTGTGTGCCTAGAGCAGAGTGAAGACAGTATGTTCCTAATGCATAGTGAAGACAGTGTGTTCCTAACGCAGAGTTACGGTGTATGTGCATGGAGCAGAGTGAAGAAGACAGTGTGTTTTTAATTCAGCGTGAGGACAGTGTGTTCCTAAGGCAGAGTGAAGACAGTGTCTTCCTAGAGCAGAGTGAAGACAGTGTGTTCCTAGAACAGAGTGAAGACAGTGTGTCCCTAACGCAGAGTTGTGGTGTACGTGCATGGAGCAGAGTGAAGGCAGTGTGTTCCTAGAGCAGAGTGAAGACAGTTTGTTCCTAACGCAGAGTGAAGCCAGTGTGTTCCTGGAGCCGAATGAAGACAGTGTGTTCCTGGAGCAGAATGAAGACAGTGCGTTCCTAATGCAGAGTTGCGAAGTATGTGCATGGAGCAGAGTGAAGAAAGTGTGTTCCTAGAGCAGAGTGAAGACAGTGTGTTCGTAATGCAGAGTGAAGACAGTGAGTTCCTAGAGCAGAGTGAAGACAGTGTTCCTAAATCAGAGTGAAGACAGTGTGTTCCCACGGCAGAGTGAAGACAGTGTGTTCCTAATGCAGAGTGAAGAGAGTGTGTTCCTAGAGCAGAGTGAAGACAGTGTGTTCCTAGAGAAGAATGAAGACAGTGTTTTCCTAATGCAGAGTGAAGACCGTGTGTTCCTAATGCAGAGTGAAGACAGTGTGTTCCTCGAGCAGAGTGAAGACAGTGTGTTCCTAACGCAGAGCTGCAGTGTATGTGCATGGAGCAGAGTGAAGACAGTGTGTTCCTAGAGCAGAATAAAGACACTGTGTTCCTATTGCAGAGTGAAGACAGTGTGTTCCTATAGCAGAGTGAAGACAGTGTGTTCCTAAGGCATATTGAAGACAGTGTGTTCCTAGAGCACAGTGAAGACAGTGTGTCCCTAACGCAGAGTTGCGGTGTATGTGCATGGAGGAGAGTGAAGACAGTGTGTTCCTAGAGCAGAGTGAAGACAGTGTGTTGCTAATGCAAAGTGAAGACAGTGTGTTAGTAAGGTAGAGTGAAGACAGTGTCTTCCTAGAGGAGAGTGAATACAGTGTGTTCCTAAGGCAGAGTGAAGACAGTGTCTTCCTAGAGGAGAGTGAATACAGTGTGTTCCTAACGCATAGTGAAGACAGTATGTTCCTAACGCATAGTGAAGACATTCTGTTCCTAACTCAGAGTTGCGGGGTATGTGCATGGAGCAGAGTGAAGACAGTGTGTGCCTAGAGCAGAGTGATGACAGTATGTTCCTAATGCATAGTGAAGACAGTGTGTTCCTAACGCTGAGTTACGGTGTATGTGCATGGAGCAGAGTGAAGATGACAGTGTGTTTTTAATTCAGCGTGAGGACAGTGTGTTCCTAAGGCAGAGTGAAGACAGTGTCTTCCTAGAGCAGAGTGAAGACAGTGTGTTCCTAACGCATAGTGAATACAGTGTGTTCCTAATGCATAGTGAAGACAGTGTGTTCCTAGAGCAGAGTAAAGACAGTGTGTTTGTAACGCAGAGTTGCGGTGTACGTGCATGGAGCAGATTGAAGACAGTGTGTTCCTAACGCAGAGTGAAGACAGTGTGTTCCTAACGCAGAGTTGCTGTGTATGTGCATGGAGCAGAGTGATGACAGTGTGTTCCTAATACAGAGTGAAGACAGTTTGTTCCTAATGCAGAGTGAAGACAGTGTGTCCCTAACGCAGAGTTGTGGTGTACGTGCATGGAGCAGAGTGAAGCCAGTGTGTTCCTGGAGCAGAATGAAGACAGTGTGTTCCTGGAGCAGAATGAAGACAGTGCATTCCTAATGCAGAGTTGCGAAGTATGTGCATGGAGCAGAGTGAAGACAGTGTGTTCCTAGAGCAGAGTGAAGACAGTTTGTTCCTAACGCAGAGTGAAGACAGTGGGTTCCTGGAGCAGAATGAAGACAGTGCGTTCCTAATGCAGAGTTGCGAAGTATGTGCATGGAGCAGAGTGAAGACAGTGTGTTCCTAGAGCAGAGTGAAGACAGTGTGTTCGTAATGCAGAGTGAAGACAGTGAGTTCCTAGAGCAGAGTGAAGACAGTGTTCCTAAATCAGAGTGAAGACACTGTGTTCCTACGGCAGAGTGAAGACAGTGTGTTCCTAATGCAGAGTGAAGACAGTGTGTTCCTAGAGCAGAGTGAAGACAGTGTGTTCCTAGAGAAGAATGAAGACAGTGTTTTCCTAATGCAGAGTGAAGACCGTGTGTTCCCAATGCAGAGTGAAGACAGTGTGTTCCTCGAGCAGAATGAAGACAGTGTGTTCCTAACGCAGAGTTACAGTGTATGTGCATGGAGCAGAGGGAAGACAGTGTGTTCCTAGAGCAGAATAAAGACACTGTGTTCCTAATGCAGAGTGACGACAGTGTGTACCTATAGCAGAGTGAAGACAGTGTGTTCCTAAGGCAGATTGAAGACAGTGTGTTCCTAGAGCACAGAAGACAGTGTGTTCCTAACGCAGAGTTGCGGTGTTTGTGCATGGAGGAGAGAAAAGACAGTTTGTTCCTAGAGCAGAGTGAAGACAGTGTGTTCCTAATGCAGAGTGAAGACAGTGTGTTCCTAAGGCAGAGCGAAGACAGCATCTTCCTAGAGGAGAGTGAATACAGTGTGTTCCTAACGCATAGTGAAGACAGTGTGTTCCTAATTCATAGTGAAGACAGTGTCTTCCTATAGCAGAGTGAAGACAGTGTGTTTCTAGAGCAGATGGAGACAGTGTGTTCCTAATGCAGACTGAAGGCAGTGTGTTCCTAGAGCAGAGTGAAGACAGTGTGTTCGTAATGCAGAGTTGCGGTGTACGTGCATGGAGCACATTGAAGACAGTGTGTTCCTAGAGAAGAGTGAAGACAGTATGTTCATAATGCAGAGTGAAGACAGTGTGTTCCTAGAGCAGAATGAAGACAGGGTGTTCCTAACGCAGAGTTAAGACAGTGTGTTCCTTACGCAGAGTTGCAGTGTATGTGCATGGAGCAGAGTGAAGACAGTGTGTTCCTAGAGCAGAGTGAAGACAGTGTGTTGCTAATGCAAAGTGAAGACAGTGTGTTCGTAAGGTAGAGTGAAGACAGTGTCTTCCTAGAGGAGAGTGAATACAGTGTGTTCCTAAGGCAGAGTGAAGACAGTGTCTTCCTAGAGGAGAGTGAATACAGTGTGTTCCTAACGCATAGTGAAGACAGTATGTTCCTAACGCATAGTGAAGACATTGTGTTCCTAACGCAGAGTTGCGGGGTATGTGCATGGAGCAGAGTGAAGACAGTGTGTGCCTAGAGCAGAGTGATGACAGTATGTTCCTAATGCATAGTGAAGACAGTGTGTTCCTAACGCAGAGTTACGGTGTATGTGCATGGAGCAGAGTGAAGAAGACAGTGTGTTTTTAATTCAGCGTGAGGACAGTGTGTTCCTAAGGCAGAGTGAAGACAGTGTCTTCCTAGAGCAGAGTGAAGACAGTGTGTTCCTAGAGCAGAGTCTTCACAGTGTGTCCCTAACGCAGAGTTGTGGTGTACGTGCATGGAGCAGAGTGAAGCCAGTGTGTTCCTAGAGAAGAGTGAAGACAGTTTGTTCCTAACGCAGAGTGAAGCCAGTGTGTTCCTGGAGCAGAATGAAGACAGTGTGTTCCTGGAGCAGAATGAAGACAGTGCGTTCCTAATGCAGAGTTGCGAAGTATGTGCATGGAGCAGAATGAAGACAGTGTGTTCCTAGTGCAGAGTGAAGACAGTGTGTTCGTAATGCAGAGTGAAGACAGAGAGTTCCTAGAGCAGAGTGAAGACAGTGTTCCTAAATCAGAGTGAAGACAGTGTGTTCCCACGGCAGAGTGAAGACAGTGTGTTCCTAATGCAGAGTGAAGAGAGTGTGTTCCTAGAGCAGAGTGAAGACAGTGTGTTCCTAGAGAAGAATGAAGACAGTGTTTTCCTAATGCAGAGTGAAGACCGTGTGTTCCTAATGCAGAGTGAAGACAGTGTGTTCCTCGAGCAGAGTGAAGACAGTGTGTTCCTAACGCAGAGCTGCAGTGTATGTGCATGGAGCAGAGTGAAGACAGTGTGTTCCTAGAGCAGAATAAAGACACTGTGTTCCTATTGCAGAGTGAAAACAGTGTGTTCCTATAGCAGAGTGAAGACAGTGTGTTCCTAAGGCAGATTGAAGACAGTGTGTTCCTAGAGCAGAATAAAGACACTGTGTTCCTATTGCAGAGTGAAGACAGTGTGTTCCTATAGCAGAGTGAAGACAGTGTGTTCCTAAGGCAGATTGAAGACAGTGTGTTCCTAGAGCACAGTGAAGACAGTGTGTCCCTAACGCAGAGCTGCGGTGTATGTGCATGGAGGAGAGTGAAGACAGTGTGTTCCTAGAGCAGAGTGAAGACAGTGTGTTGCTAATGCAAAGTGAAGACAGTGTGTTCGTAAGGTAGAGTGAAGACAGTGTCTTCCTAGAGGAGAGTGAATACAGTGTGTTCCTAAGGCAGAGTGAAGACAGTGTCTTCCTAGAGGAGAGTGAATACAGTGTGTTCCTAACGCATAGTGAAGACAGTATGTTCCTAACGCATAGTGAAGACATTGTGTTCCTAACGCAGAGTTGCGGGGTATGTGCATGGAGCAGAGTGAAGACAGTGTGTGCCTAGAGCAGAGTGATGACAGTATGTTCCTAATGCATAGTGAAGACAGTGTGTTCCTAACGCAGAGTTACGGTGTATGTGCATGGAGCAGAGTGAAGAAGAGAGTGTGTTTTTAATTCAGCGTGAGGACAGTGTGTTCCTAAGGCAGAGTGAAGACAGTGTCTTCCTAGAGCAGAGTGAAGACAGTGTGTTCCTAGAGCAGAGTCTTCACAGTGTGTCCCTAACGCAGAGTTGTGGTGTACGTGCATGGAGCAGAGTGAAGCCAGTGTGTTCCAAGAGCAGAGTGAAGACAGTTTGTTCCTAACGCAGAGTGAAGCCAGTGTGTTCCTGGAGCAGAATGAAGACAGTGTGTTCCTGGAGCAGAATGAAGACAGTGCGTTCCTAATGCAGAGTTGCGAAGTATGTGCATGGAGAGTGAAGACTGTGTGTTCCTAGAGCAGAGTGAAGACAGTGTGTTCGTAAGGTAGAGTGAAGACAGTGTCTTCCTAGAGGAGAGTGAATACAGTGTGTTCCTAAGGCAGAGTGAAGACAGTGTCTTCCTAGAGGAGAGTGAATACAGTGTGTTCCTAACGCATAGTGAAGACAGTGTGTTCCTAATTCATAGTGAAGACAGTGTCTTCCTAATGCAGACTGAAGACAGTGTGTTCCTAGAGCAGAGTGAAGACAGTGTGTTCGTAATGCAGAGTTGCGGTGTACGTGCATAGAGCAGATTGAAGACAGTGTGTTCAAAGAGCACAGTGAAGACAGTATGTTCATAATGCAGAGTGAAGACAGTGTGTTCCTAGAGCAGAATGAAGACAGGGTGTTCCTAATGCAGAGTGAAGACAGTGCGTTCCGAACGAAGAGTTGCTGTGTACGTGCATGGAGCAGATTGAAGACAGTGTGTTCCTAGAGCAGAGTGAAGACAGTGTGTTCCTAGAGCAGAATGAAGACACTGTGTTCCCAATGCACAGTGAAGACCGTGTGTTCCTATGCAGAGTGAAGACAGTGTGTTCCTAGAACAGAGTGATGACAGTGCGTTCCTAATGCAGAATGAAGACAGTGTGTTCCTAAGGCAGAGTGAAGACAGTGTCTTCCTAGAGGAGAGAGAATACAGTGTGTTCCTAACGCATAGTGAAGACAGTGTGTTCCTAATTCATAGTGAAGACAGTGTCTTCCTATAGCAGAGTGAAGACAGTGTGTTTCTAGAGCAGATGGAGGCAGCGTGTTCCTAATGCAGACTGAAGACAGTGTGTTCCTAGAGCAGAGTCAAGACAGTGTGTTCGTAATGCAGAGTTGCGGTGTAAGTGCATAGAGCAGATTGAAGACAGTGTGTTCCTAGTGCAGAGTGAAGACAGTATGTTCATAATGCAGATTGAAGACAGTGTGTTCCTAGAGCAGAATGAAGACAGGGTGTTCCTAACGCAGAGTGAAGACAGTGCGTTCCTAAGGAAGAGTTGCTGTGTACGTGCATGGAGCAGATTGAAGACTTGTGTTCCTAGAGCAGAGTGAACACAGTGTGTTCCTAGAGCAGAATGAAGACACTGTGTTCCTAATGCACAGTGAAGACCGTGTGTTCCTATGCCGAGTGAAGACAGTGTGTTCCTAATGCAGAGTGAAGACAGTGTCTTCCTAGAGCAGAGTGAAGACAGTGTGTTCCTAACGCAGAGTTGCGGTGTATGTGCATGGAGCACAGTGAAGACAGTGTTTTCCTAGAGCAGAGTGAAGACAGTGTGTTCCTAACGCATAGTGAAGACAGTTTGTACCTAACGCAGAGTGAAGACAGTGTGTTCCTAGAGCAGTGTGAAGACAGTGTGTTCCTAAATCAGAGTGTAGACATTGTGTTCCTAAAGCATAGTGAAGACAGTGTGTTCCTAATGCAGAGTTGCGGTGTATGTGCATTGAGCAGAGTGAAGACAGTGTGTTCCTAGAGCAGAGTGAAGACAGTGTGTTCCTAATGCAGAGTGAAGACAGTGAGTTCCTAAATCAGAGTGAAGACAGTGTGTTCGTAGAGCAGAGTGAAGACAGTGTGTTCCTAATGCAGAGTTGCGGTGTATGTGCATGGAGCAGTGTGAAGACTGTGTGTTCCTAGAGCAGAGTGAAGACAGTGTGTTCCTAATGCAGAGTGAAGACAGTGTGTTCCTAAGGCAGAGCGAAGACAGCATCTTCCTAGAGGAGAGTGAATACAGTGTGTTCCTAACGCATAGTGAAGACAGTGTGTTCCTAATTCATAGTGAAGACAGTGTCTTCCTATAGCAGAGTGAAGACAGTGTGTTTCTAGAGCAGATGGAGACAGTGTGTTCCTAATGCAGACTGAAGGCAGTGTGTTCCTAGAGCAGAGTGAAGACAGTGTGTTCGTAATGCAGAGAGCGGTGTACGTGCATGGAGCAGATTGAAGACATTGTGTTCCTAGAGAAGAGTGAAGACAGTATATTCATAATGCAGAGTGAAGACAGTGTGTTCCTAGAGCAGAATGAAGACAGGGTGTTCCTAACGCAGAGTTAAGACAGTGTGTTCCTTACGCAGAGTTGCAGTGTATGTGCATGGAGCAGAGTGAAGACAGTGTGTTCCTAGAGCAGAGTGAAGACAGTGTGTTCGTAATGCAGAGTGAAGACAGTGTGTTCCTAATGCAGAATGAAGACAGTGTGTTCCTAGAGCAGAGAGAATACAGTGTGTTATTAATACAGAGTTGCGGTGTATGTGCATGGAGCAGAGTGAAGACAGTGTATTCCTAGAGCAGAGTGAAGACATTATGTTCCTAATGCAGAGTGAAGACAGTGTGTTTCTACCGCATAGTGAAGACAGTGTGTTCCTAACGCATAGTGAAGACAGTATGTTCCTAACGCATAGTGAAGACATTGTGTTCCTAACGCAGAGTTGCGGGGTATGTGCATGGAGCAGAGTGAAGACAGTGTGTGCCTAGAGCAGAGTGATGACAGTATGTTCCTAATGCATAGTGAAGACAGTGTGTTCCTAACGCAGAGTTACGGTGTATGTGCATGGAGCAGAGTGAAGAAGACAGTGTGTTTTTAATTCAGCGTGAGGACAGTGTGTTCCTAAGGCAGAGTGAAGACAGTGTCTTCCTAGAGCAGAGTGAAGACAGTGTGTTCCTAGAGCAGAGTCTTCACAGTGTGTCCCTAACGCAGAGTTGTGGTGTACGTGCATGGAGCAGAGTGAAGCCAGTGTGTTCCTAGAGCAGAGTGAAGACAGTGTGTTCCTAATGCAGAGTGAAGAGAGTGTGTTCCTAGAGCAGAGTGAAGACAGTGTGTTCCTAGAGAAGAATGAAGACAGTGTTTTCCTAATGCAGAGTGAAGACCCTGTGTTCCTAATGCAGAGTGAAGACAGTGTGTTCCTCGAGCAGAGTGAAGACAGTGTGTTCCTAACGCAGAGCTGCAGTGTATGTGCATGGAGCAGAGTGAAGACAGTGTGTTCCTAGAGCAGAATAAAGACACTGTGTTCCTATTGCAGAGTGAAGACAGTGTGTTCCTATAGCAGAGTGAAGACAGTGTGTTCCTAAGGCAGATTGAAGACAGTGTGTTCCTAGAGCAGAATAAAGACACTGTGTTCCTATTGCAGAGTGAAGACAGTGTGTTCCTATAGCAGAGTGAAGACAGTGTGTTCCTAAGGCAGATTGAAGACAGTGTGTTCCTAGAGCACAGTGAAGACAGTGTGTCCCTAACGCAGAGTTGTGGTGTACGTGCATGGAGCAGAGTGAAGCCAGTGTGTTCCAAGAGCAGAGTGAAGACAGTTTGTTCCTAACGCAGAGTGAAGCCAGTGCGTTCCTGGAGCAGAATGAAGACAGTGTGTTCCTGGAGCAGAATGAAGACAGTGCGTTCCTAATGCAGAGTTGCGAAGTATGTGCATGGAGCAGAGTGAAGACTGTGTGTTCCTAGAGCAGAGTGAAGACAGTGTGTTCGTAAGGTAGAGTGAAGACAGTGTCTTCCTAGAGGAGAGTGAATACAGTGTGTTCCTAAGGCAGAGTGAAGACAGTGTCTTCCTAGAGGAGAGTGAATACAGTGTGTTCCTAACGCATAGTGAAGACAGTGTGTTCCTAATTCATAGTGAAGACAGTGATTCCTAATGCAGACTGAAGACAGTGTGTTCCTAGAGCAGAGTGAAGACAGTGTGTTCGTAATGCAGAGTTGCAGTGTACGTGCATAGAGCAGATTGAAGACAGTGTGTTCAAAGAGCACAGTGAAGACAGTATGTTCATAATGCAGAGTGAAGACAGTGTGTTCCTAGAGCAGAATGAAGACAGGGTGTTCCTAATGCAGAGTGAAGACAGTGCGTTCCGAACGAAGAGTTGCTGTGTACGTGCATGGAGCAGATTGAAGACAGTGTGTTCCTAGAGCAGAGTGAAGACAGTGTGTTCCTAGAGCAGAATGAAGACACTGTGTTCCCAATGCACAGTGAAGACCGTGTGTTCCTATGCAGAGTGAAGACAGTGTGTTCCTAGAACAGAGTGATGACAGTGCGTTCCTAATGCAGAGTGAAGACAGTGTGTTCCTAAGGCAGAGTGAAGACAGTGTCTTCCTAGAGGAGAGAGAATACAGTGTGTTCCTAACGCATAGTGAAGACAGTGTGTTCCTAATTCATAGTGAAGACAGTGTCTTCCTATAGCAGAGTGAAGACAGTGTGTTTCTAGAGCAGATGGAGGCAGTGTGTTCCTAATGCAGACTGAAGACAGTGTGTTCCTAGAGCAGAGTCAAGACAGTGTGTTCGTAATGCAGAGTTGCGGTGTAAGTGCATAGAGCAGATTGAAGACAGTGTGTTCCTAGAGCAGAGTGAAGACAGTATGTTCATAATGCAGAGTGAAGACAGTGTGTTCCTAGAGCAGAATGAAGACAGGGTGTTCCTAACGCAGAGTGAAGACAGTGCGTTCCTAAGGAAGAGTTGCTGTGTACGTGCATGGAGCAGATTGAAGACTTGTGTTCCTAGAGCAGAGTGAACACAGTGTGTTCCTAGAGCAGAATGAAGACACTGTGTTCCTAATGCACAGTGAAGACCGTGTGTTCCTATGCCGAGTGAAGACAGTGTGTTCCTAATGCAGAGTGAAGACAGTGTCTTCCTAGAGCAGAGTGAAGACAGTGTGTTCCTAACGCAGAGTTGCGGTGTATGTGCATGGAGCACAGTGAAGACAGTGTTTTCCTAGAGCAGAGTGAAGACAGTGTGTTCCTAACGCATAGTGAAGACAGTTTGTACCTAACGCAGAGTGAAGACAGTGTGTTCCTAGAGCAGTGTGAAGACAGTGTGTTCCTAAATCAGAGTGTAGACATTGTGTTCCTAAAGCATAGTGAAGACAGTGTGTTCCTAATGCAGAGTTGCGGTGTATGTGCATTGAGCAGAGTGAAGACAGTGTGTTCCTAGAGCAGAGTGAAGACTGTGTGTTCCTAATGCAGAGTGAAGACAGTGTGTTCCTAAATCAGAGTGAAGACAGTGTGTTCGTAGAGCAGAGTGAAGACAGTGTGTTCCTAATGCAGAGTTGCGGTGTATGTGCATGGAGCAGTGTGAAGACTGTGTGTTCCTAGAGCAGAGTGAAGACAGTGTGTTCCTAATGCAGAGTGAAGACAGTGTGTTCCTAAGGCAGAGCGAAGACAGCATCTTCCTAGAGGAGAGTGAATACAGTGTGTTCCTAACGCATTGTGAAGACAGTGTGTTCCTAATTCATAGTGAAGACAGTGTCTTCCTATAGCAGAGTGAAGACAGTGTGTTTCTAGAGCATATGGAGAGTGTGTTCCTAATGCAGACTGAAGGCAGTGTGTTCCTAGAGCAGAGTGAAGACAGTGTGTTCGTAATGCAGAGTTGCGGTGTACGTGCATGGAGCAGATTGAAGACAGTGTGTTCCTAGAGAAGAGTGAAGACAGTATGTTCATAATGCAGAACGAAGACAGTGTGTTCCTAGAGCAGAATGAAGACAGGGTGTTCCTAACGCAGAGTTAAGACAGTGTGTTCCTTACGCAGAGTTGCAGTGTATGTGCATGGAGCAGAGTGAAGACAGTGTGTTCCTAGAGCAGAGTGAAGACAGTGTGTTCGTAATGCAGAGTGAAGACAGTGTGTTCCTAGAGCAGAGTGAATACAGTGTGTTATTAATACAGAGTTGCGGTGTATGTGCATGGAGCAGAGTGAAGACAGTGTATTCCTAGAGCAGAGTGAAGACATTATGTTCCTAATGCAGAGTGAAGACAGTGTGTTTCTACCGCATAGTGAAGACAGTGTGTTCCTAACGCATAGTGAAGACAGTATGTTCCTAACGCATAGTGAAGACATTGTGTTCCTAACGCAGAGTTGCGGGGTATGTGCATGGAGCAGAGTGAAGACAGTGTGTGCCTAGAGCAGAGTGATGACAGTATGTTCCTAATGCATAGTGAAGACAGTGTGTTCCTAACGCAGAGTTACGGTGTATGTGCATGAGCAGAGTGAAGAAGACAGTGTGTTTTTAATTCAGCGTGAGGACAGTGTGTTCCTAAGGCAGAGTGAAGACAGTGTCTTCCTAGAGCAGAGTGAAGACAGTGTGTTCCTAGAGCAGAGTCTTCACAGTGTGTCCCTAACGCAGAGTTGTGGTGTACGTGCATGGAGCAGAGTGAAGCCAGTGTGTTCCTAGAGCAGAGTGAAGACAGTGTGTTCCTAATGCAGAGTGAAGAGAGTGTGTTCCTAGAGCAGAGTGAAGACAGTGTGTTCCTAGAGAAGAATGAAGACAGTGTTTTCCTAATGCAGAGTGAAGACCGTGTGTTCCTAATGCAGAGTGAAGACAGTGTGTTCCTCGAGCAGAGTGAAGACAGTGTGTTCCTAACGCAGAGCTGCAGTGTATGTGCATGGAGCAGAGTGAAGACAGTGTGTTCCTAGAGCAGAATAAAGACACTGTGTTCCTATTGCAGAGTGAAGACAGTGTGTTCCTATAGCAGAGTGAAGACAGTGTGTTCCTAAGGCAGATTGAAGACAGTGTGTTCCTAGAGCAGAATAAAGACACTGTGTTCCTATTGCAGAGTGAAGACAGTGTGTTCCTATAGCAGAGTGAAGACAGTGTGTTCCTAAGGCAGATTGAAGACAGTGTGTTCCTAGAGCACAGTGAAGACAGTGTGTCCCTAACGCAGAGCTGCGGTGTATGTGCATGGAGGAGAGTGAAGACAGTGTGTTCCTAGAGCAGAGTGAAGACAGTGTGTTGCTAATGCAAAGTGAAGACAGTGTGTTCGTAAGGTAGAGTGAAGACAGTGTCTTCCTAGAGGAGAGTGAATACAGTGTGTTCCTAAGGCAGAGTGAAGACAGTGTCTTCCTAGAGGAGAGTGAATACAGTGTGTTCCTAACGCATAGTGAAGACAGTATGTTCCTAACACATAGTGAAGACATTGTGTTCCTAACGCAGAGTTGCGGGGTATGTGCATGGAGCAGAGTGAAGACAGTGTGTGCCTAGAGCAGAGTGATGACAGTATGTTCCTAATGCATAGTGAAGACAGTGTGTTCCTAACGCAGAGTTACGGTGTATGTGCATGGAGCAGAGTGAAGAAGACAGTGTGTTTTTAATTCAGCGTGAGGACAGTGTGTTCCTAAGGCAGATTGAAGACAGTGTCTTCCTAGAGCAGAGTGAAGACAGTGTGTTCCTAGAGCAGAGTCTTCACAGTGTGTCCCTAACGCAGAGTTGTGGTGTACGTGCATGGAGCAGAGTGAAGCCAGTGTGTTCCAAGAGCAGAGTGAAGACAGTTTGTTCCTAACGCAGAGTGAAGCCAGTGTGTTCCTGGAGCAGAATGAAGACAGTGTGTTCCTGGAGCAGAATGAAGACAGTGCGTTCCTAATGCAGAGTTGCGAAGTATGTGCATGGAGCAGAGTGAAGACTGTGTGTTCCTAGAGCAGAGTGAAGACAGTGTGTTCGTAAGGTAGAGTGAAGACAGTGTCTTCCTAGAGGAGAGTGAATACAGTGTGTTCCTAAGGCAGAGTGAAGACAGTGTCTTCCTAGAGGAGAGTGAATACAGTGTGTTCCTAACGCATAGTGAAGACAGTGTGTTCCTAATTCATAGTGAAGACAGTGTCTTCCTAATGCAGACTGAAGACAGTGTGTTCCTAGAGCAGAGTGAAGACAGTGTGTTCGTAATGCAGAGTTGCGGTGTACGTGCATAGAGCAGATTGAAGACAGTGTGTTCAAAGAGCACAGTGAAGACAGTATGTTCATAATGCAGAGTGAAGACAGTGTGTTCCTAGAGCAGAATGAAGACAGGGTGTTCCTAATGCAGAGTGAAGACAGTGCGTTCCGAACGAAGAGTTGCTGTGTACGTGCATGGAGCAGATTGAAGACAGTGTGTTCCTAGAGCAGAGTGAAGACAGTGTGTTCCTAGAGCAGAATGAAGACACTGTGTTCCCAATGCACAGTGAAGACCGTGTGTTCCTATGCAGAGTGAAGAGAGTGTGTTCCTAGAACAGAGTGATGACAGTGCGTTCCTAATGCAGAGTGAAGACAGTGTGTTCCTAAGGCAGAGTGAAGACAGTGTCTTCCTAGAGGAGAGAGAATACAGTGTGTTCCTAACGCATAGTGAAGACAGTGTGTTCCTAATTCATAGTGAAGACAGTGTCTTCCTATAGCAGAGTGAAGACAGTGTGTTTCTAGAGCAGATGGAGGCAGTGTGTTCCTATGCAGACTGAAGACAGTGTGTTCCTAGAGCAGAGTCAAGACAGTGTGTTCGTAATGCAGAGTTGCGGTGTAAGTGCATAGAGCAGATTGAAGACAGTGTGTTCCTAGAGCAGAGTGAAGACAGTATGTTCATAATGCAGAGTGAAGACAGTGTGTTCCTAGAGCAGAATGAAGACAGGGTGTTCCTAACGCAGAGTGAAGACAGTGCGTTCCTAAGGAAGAGTTGCTGTGTACGTGCATGGAGCAGATTGAAGACTTGTGTTCCTAGAGCAGAGTGAACACAGTGTGTTCCTAGAGCAGAATGAAGACACTGTGTTCCTAATGCACAGTGAAGACCGTGTGTTCCTATGCCGAGTGAAGACAGTGTGTTCCTAATGCAGAGTGAAGACAGTGTCTTCCTAGAGCAGAGTGAAGACAGTGTGTTCCTAAAGCAGAGTTGCGGTGTATGTGCATGGAGCACAGTGAAGACAGTGTTTTCCTAGAGCAGAGTGAAGACAGTGTGTTCCTAACGCATAGTGAAGACAGTTTGTACCTAACGCAGAGTGAAGACAGTGTGTTCCTAGAGCAGTGTGAAGACAGTGTGTTCCTAAATCAGAGTGTAGACATTGTGTTCCTAAAGCATAGTGAAGACAGTGTGTTCCTAATGCAGAGTTGCGGTGTATGTGCATTGAGCAGAGTGAAGACAGTGTGTTCCTAGAGCAGAGTGAAGACAGTGTGTTCGTAATGCAGAGTGAAGACAGTGTGTTCCTAAATCAGAGTGAAGACAGTGTGTTCGTAGAGCAGAGTGAAGACAGTGTGTTCCTAATGCAGAGTTGCGGTGTATGTGCATGGAGCAGTGTGAAGACTGTGTGTTCCTAGAGCAGAGTGAAGACAGTGTGTTCCTAATGCAGAGTGAAGACAGTGTGTTCCTAAGGCAGAGCGAAGACAGCATCTTCCTAGAGGAGAGTGAATACAGTGTGTTCCTAACGCATAGTGAAGACAGTGTGTTCCTAATTCATAGTGAAGACAGTGTCTTCCTATAGCAGAGTGAAGACAGTGTGTTTCTAGAGCAGATGGAGACAGTGTGTTCCTAATGCAGACTGAAGGCAGTGTGTTCCTAGAGCAGAGTGAAGACAGTGTGTTCGTAATGCAGAGTTGCGGTGTACGTGCATGGAGCAGATTGAAGACAGTGTGTTCCTAGAGAAGAGTGAAGACAGTATGTTCATAATGCAGAACGAAGACAGTGTGTTCCTAGAGCAGAATGAAGACAGGGTGTTCCTAACGCAGAGTTAAGACAGTGTGTTCCTTACGCAGAGTTGCAGTGTATGTGCATGGAGCAGAGTGAAGACAGTGTGTTCCTAGAGCAGAGTGAAGACAGTGTGTTCGTAATGCAGAGTGAAGACAGTGTGTTCCTAATGCAGAATGAAGACAGTGTGTTCCTAGAGCAGAGTGAATACAGTGTGTTATTAATACAGAGTTGCGGTGTATGTGCATGGAGCAGAGTGAAGACAGTGTATTCCTAGAGCAGAGTGACGACATTATGTTCCTAATGCAGAGTGAAGACAGTGTGTTTCTACCGCATAGTGAAGACAGTGTGTTCCTAACGCATACTGAAGACAGTATGTTCCTAACGCATAGTGAAGACATTGTGTTCCTAACGCAGAGTTGCGGGGTATGTGCATGGAGCAGAGTGAAGACAGTGTGTGCCTAGAGCAGAGTGATGACAGTATGTTCCTAATGCATAGTGAAGACAGTGTGTTCCTAACGCAGAGTTACGGTGTATGTGCATGGAGCAGAGTGAAGAAGACAGTGTGTTTTTAATTCAGCGTGAGGACAGTGTGTTCCTAAGGCAGAGTGAAGACAGTGTCTTCCTAGAGCAGAGTGAAGACAGTGTGTTCCTAGAGCAGAGTCTTCACAGTGTGTCCCTAACGCAGAGTTGTGGTGTACGTGCATGGAGCAGAGTGAAGCCAGTGTGTTCCTAGAGCAGAGTGAAGACAGTGTGTTCCTAATGCAGAGTGAAGAGAGTGTGTTCCTAGAGCAGAGTGAAGACAGTGTGTTCCTAGAGAAGAATGAAGACAGTGTTTTCCTAATGCAGAGTGAAGACCGTGTGTTCCTAATGCAGAGTGAAGACAGTGTGTTCCTCGAGCAGAGTGAAGACAGTGTGTTCCTAACGCAGAGCTGCAGTGTATGTGCATGGAGCAGAGTGAAGACAGTGTGATCCTAGAGCAGAATAAAGACACTGTGTTCCTATTGCAGAGTGAAGACAGTGTGTTCCTATAGCAGAGTGAAGACAGTGTGTTCCTAAGGCAGATTGAAGACAGTGTGTTCCTAGAGCACAGTGAACACAGAGTGTCCCTAACGCAGAGTTACGGTGTATGTGCATGGAGCAGAGTGAAGAAGACAGTGTGTTTTTAATTCAGCGTGAGGACAGTGTGTTCCTAAGGCAGAGTGAAGACAGTGTCTTCCTAGAGCAGAGTGAAGACAGTGTGTTCCTAGAGCAGAGTCTTCACAGTGTGTCCCTAACGCAGAGTTGTGGTGTACGTGCATGGGGCAGAGTGAAGCCAGTGTGTTCCAAGAGCAGAGTGAAGACAGTTTGTTCCTAATGCAGAGTGAAGCCAGTGTGTTCCTGGAGCAGAATGAAGACAGTGTGTTCCTGGAGCAGAATGAAGACAGTGCGTTCCTAATGCAGAGTTGCGAAGTATGTGCATGGAGCAGAGTGAAGACTGTGTGTTCCTAGAGCAGAGTGAAGACAGTGTGTTCGTAAGGTAGAGTGAAGACAGTGTCTTCCTAGAGGAGAGTGAATACAGTGTGTTCCTAAGGCAGAGTGAAGACAGTGTCTTCCTAGAGGAGAGTGAATACAGTGTGTTCCTAACGCATAGTGAAGACAGTGTGTTCCTAATTCATAGTGAAGACAGTGTCTTCCTAATGCAGACTGAAGACAGTGTGTTCCTAGAGCAGAGTGAAGACAGTGTGTTTGTAATGCAGTGTTGCGGTGTACGTGCATAGAGCAGATTGAAGACAGTGTGTTCAAAGAGCACAGTGAAGACAGTATGTTCATAATGCAGAGTGAAGACAGTGTGTTCCTAGAGCAGAATGAAGACAGGGTATTCCTAATGCAGAGTGAAGACAGTGCGTTCCGAACGAAGAGTTGCTGTGTACGTGCATGGAGCAGATTGAAGACAGTGTGTTCCCAGAGCAGAGTGAAGACAGTGTGTTCCTAGAGCAGAATGAAGACACTGTGTTCCCAATGCACAGTGAAGACCGTGTGTTCCTATGCAGAGTGAAGACAGTGTGTTCCTAGAACAGAGTGATGACAGTGTGTTCCTAATGCAGAAATGAAGACAGTGTGTTCCTAAGGCAGAGTGAAGACAGTGTCTTCCTAGAGGAGAGAGAATACAGTGTGTTCCTAACGCATAGTGAAGACAGTGTGTTCCTAATTCATAGTAAAGACAGTGTCTTCCTATAGCAGAGTGAAGACAGTGTGTTTCTAGAGCAGATGGAGACAGTGTGTTCCTAATGCAGACTGAAGACAGTGTGTTCCTAGAGCAGAGTCAAGACAGTGTGTTCGTAATGCAGAGTTGCGGTGTAAGTGCATAGAGCAGATTGAAGACAGTGTGTTCCTAGAGCAGAGTGAAGACAGTATGTTCATAATGCAGAGTGAAGACAGTGTGTTCCTAGAGCAGAATGAAGACAGGGTGTTCCTAACGCAGAGTGAAGACAGTGCGTTCCTAAGGAAGAGTTGCTGTGTACGTGCATGGAGTAGATTGAAGACTTGTCTTCCTAGAGCAGAGTGAACACAGTGTGTTCCTAGAGCAGAATGAAGACACTGTGTTCCTAATGCACAGTGAAGACCGTGTGTTCCTATGCCGAGTGAAGACAGTGTGTTCCTAATGCAGAGTGAAGACAGTGTCTTCCTAGAGCAGAGTGAAGACAGTGTGTTCCTAACGCATAGTGAAGACAGTTTGTACCTAACGCAGAGTGAAGACAGTGTGTTCCTAGAGCAGAGTGAAGACAGTGTGTTCCTAAATCAGAGTGTAGACATTGTGTTCCTAAAGCATAGTGAAGACAGTGTGTTCCTAATGCAGAGTTGCGGTGTATGTGCATTGAGCAGAGTGAAGACAGTGTGTTCCTAGAGCAGAGTGAAGACAGTGTGTTCCTAATGCAGAGTGAAGACAGTGTGTTCCTAAATCAGAGTGAAGACAGTGTGTTCATAGAGCAGAGTGAAGACAGTGTGTTCCTAATGCAGAGTTGCGGTGTATGTGCATGGAGCAGTGTGAAGACTGTGTGTTCCTAGAGCAGAGTGAAGACAGTTTGTTCCTAATGCAGAGTGAAGACAGTGTGTTCCTAATGCAGAGTTAAGACAGTGTGTTCCTAACGCATAGTGAAGAGAGTGTGTTCCTACCGCATAGTGAAGACAGTGTGTTCCAACGTATAGTGAAGACAGTATGTTCCTAATGCATAGTAAAGTCAGTGTGTTCCTAACACAGAGTTGCAGTGTATGTGCATGGAGCAGAGTGAAGACCGTGAGTTCCTAGAGGAAGTGAAGACAGTGTTCCTAACGCATAGTGAAGTCAGTGTGTTCCTAAGCAGAGTGAAGACAGTGTGTTCCTAAAGCATAGTGAAGACAGTGTGTTCCTAATGCATAGTGAAGACAGTGTCTTCCTAGAGCAGAGTGAAGACAGTATGTTCCTAACGCATAGTGAAGACAGTGTGTTCCTAATGCAGAATGAAGACAGTGTGTTCCTAGAGCAGAGTGAATACAGTGTGTTATTAATACAGAGTTGCGGTGTATGTGCATGGAGCAGAGTGAAGACAGTGTATTCCTAGAGCAGAGTGAAGACATTATGTTCCTAATGCAGAGTGAAGACAGTGTGTTTCTACCGCATAGTGAAGACAGTGTGTTCCTAACGCATAGTGAAGACATTATGTTCCTAACGCACAGTGAAGACATTGTGTTCCTAACGCAGAGTTGCGGGGTATGTGCATGGAGCAGAGTGAAGACAGTGTGTGCCTAGAGCAGAGTGATGACAGTATGTTCCTAATGCATAGTGAAGACAGTGTGTTCCTAAAGCAGAGTTACAGTGTATGTGCATGGAGCAGAGTGAAGAAGACAGTGTGTTTTTAATTCAGCGTGAGGACAGTGTGTTCCTAAGGCAGAGTGAAGACAGTGTCTTCCTAGAGCAGAGTGAAGACAGTGTGTTCCTAGAGCAGAGTCTTCACAGTGTGTCCCTAACGCAGAGTTGTGGTGTACGTACATGGAGCAGAGTGAAGCCAGGGTGTTCCTAGAGCAGAGTGAAGACAGTTTGTTCCTAACGCAGAGTGAAGCCAGTGTGTTCCTGGAGCAGAATGAAGACAGTGTGTTCCTGGAGCAGAATGAAGACAGTGCGTTCCTAATGCAGAGTTGCGAAGTATGTGCATGGAGCAGAGTGAAGACAGTGTGTTCCTAGAGCAGAGTGAAGACAGTGTGTTCGTAATGCAGAGTGAAGACAGTGAGTTCCTAGAGCAGAGTGAAGACAGTGTTCCTAAATCAGAGTGAAGACAGTGTGTTCCCACGGCAGAGTGAAGACAGTGTGTTCCTAATGCAGAGTGAAGAGAGTGTGTTCCTAGAGCAGAGTGAAGACAGTGTGTTCCTAGAGAAGAATGAAGACAGTGTTTTCCTAATGCAGAGTGAAGACCGTGTGTTCCTAATGCAGAGTGAAGACAGTGTGTTCCTCGAGCAGAGTGAAGACAGTGTGTTCCTAACGCAGAGCTGCAGTGTATGTGCATGGAGCAGAGTGAAGACAGTGTGTTCCTAGAGCAGAATAAAGACACTGTGTTCCTATTGCAGAGTGAAGACAGTGTGTTCCTATAGCAGAGTGAAGACAGTGTGTTCCTAAGGCAGATTGAAGACAGTGTGTTCCTAGAGCACAGTGAAGACAGTGTGTCCCTAACGCAGAGCTGCGGTGTATGTGCATGGAGGAGAGTGAAGACAGTGTGTTCCTAGAGCAGAGTGAAGACAGTGTGTTGCTAATGCAAAGTGAAGACAGTGTGTTCGTAAGTTAGAGTGAAGACAGTGTCTTCCTAGAGGAGAGTGAATACAGTGTGTTCCTAAGGCAGAGTGAAGACAGTGTCTTCCTAGAGGAGAGTGAATACAGTGTGTTCCTAACGCATAGTGAAGACAGTATGTTCCTAACGCATAGTGAAGACATTGTGTTCCTAACGCAGAGTTGCGGGGTATGTGCATGGAGCAGAGTGAAGACAGTGTGTGCCTAGAGCAGAGTGATGACAGTATGTTCCTAATGCATAGTGAAGACAGTGTGTTCCTAACGCAGAGTTACGGTGTATGTGCATGGAGCAGAGTGAAGAAGACAGTGTGTTTTTAATTCAGCGTGAGGACAGTGTGTTCCTAAGGCAGAGTGAAGACAGTGTCTTCCTAGAGCAGAGTGAAGACAGTGTGTTCCTAGAGCAGAGTCTTCACAGTGTGTCCCTAACGCAGAGTTGTGGTGTACGTGCATGGAGCAGAGTGAAGCCAGTGTGTTCCAAGAACAGAGTGAAGACAGTTTGTTCCTAACGCAGAGTGAAGCCAGTGTGTTCCTGGAGCAGAATGAAGACAGTGTGTTCCTGGAGCAGAATGAAGACAGTGCGTTCCTAATGCAGAGTTGCGAAGTATGTGCATGGAGCAGAGTGAACACTGTGTGTTCCTATAGCAGAGTGAAGACAGTGTGTTCGTAAGGTAGAGTGAAGACAGTGTCTTCCTAGAGGAGAGTGAATACAGTGTGTTCCTAAGGCAGAGTGAAGACAGTGTCTTCCTAGAGGAGAGTGAATACAGTGTGTTCCTAACGCATAGTGAAGACAGTGTGTTCCTAATTCATAGTGAAGACAGTGTCTTCCTAATGCAGACTGAAGACAGTGTGTTCCTAGAGCAGAGTGAAGACAGTGTGTTCGTAATGCAGAGTTGCGGTGTACGTGCATAGAGCAGATTGAAGACAGTGTGTTCAAAGAGCACAGTGAAGACAGTATGTTCATAATGCAGAGTGAAGACAGTGTGTTCCTAGAGCAGAATGAAGACAGGGTGTTCCTAATGCAGAGTGAAGACAGTGCGTTCCGAACGAAGAGTTGCTGTGTACGTGCATGGAGCAGATTGAAGACAGTGTGTTCCTAGAGCAGAGTGAAGACAGTGTGTTCCTAGAGCAGAATGAAGACACTGTGTTCCCAATGCACAGTGAAGACCGTGTGTTCCTATGCAGAGTGAAGACAGTGTGTTCCTAGAACAGAGTGATGACAGTGCGTTCCTAATGCAGAGTGAAGACAGTGTGTTCCTAAGGCAGAGTGAAGACAGTGTCTTCCTAGAGGAGAGAGAATACAGTGTGTTCCTAACGCATAGTGAAGACAGTGTGTTCCTAATTCATAGTGAAGACAGTGTCTTCCTATAGCAGAGTGAAGACAGTGTGTTTCTAGAGCAGATGGAGACAGTGTGTTCCTAATGCAGACTGAAGACAGTGTGTTCCTAGAGCGGAGTCAAGACAGTGTGTTCGTAATGCAGAGTTGCGGTGTAAGTGCCTAGAGCAGATTGAAGACAGTGTGTTCCTAGAGCAGAGTGAAGACAGTGTGTTCCTAGAGCAGAGTCTTCACAGTGTGTCCCTAATGCAGAGTTGTGGTGTACGTGCATGGAGCAGAGTGAAGCCAGTGTGTTCCTAGAGCAGAGTGAAGACAGTTTGTTCCTAACGCAGAGTGAAGCCAGTGTGTTCCTGGAGCAGAATGAAGACAGTGTGTTCCTGGAGCAGAATGAAGACAGTGCGTTCCTAATGCAGAGTTGCGAAGTATGTGCATGGAGCAGAATGAAGACAGTGTGTTCCTAGAGCAGAGTGAAGACAGTGTGTTCGTAATGCAGAGTGAAGACAGTGAGTTCCTAGAGCAGAGTGAAGACAGTGTTCCTAAATCAGAGTGAAGACAGTGTGTTCCCACGGCAGAGTGAAGACAGTGTGTTCCTAATGCAGAGTGAAGAGAGTGTGTTCCTAGAGCAGAGTGAAGACAGTGTGTTCCTAGAGAAGAATGAAGACAGTGTTTTCCTAATGCAGAGTGAAGACCGTGTGTTCCTAATGCAGAGTGAAGACAGTGTGTTCCTCGAGCAGAGTGAAGACAGTGTGTTCCTAACGCAGAGCTGTAGTGTATGTGCATGGAGCAGAGTGAAGACAGTGTGTTCCTAGAGCAGAATAAAGACACTGTGTTCCTATTGCAGAGTGAAGACAGTGTGTTCCTATAGCAGAGTGAAGACAGTGTGTTCCTAAGGCAGATTGAAGACAGTGTGTTCCTAGAGCACAGTGAAGACAGTGTGTCCCTAACGCAGACCTGCGGTGTATGTGCATGGAGGAGAGTGAAGACAGTGTGTTCCTAGAGCAGAGTGAAGACAGTGTGTTGCTAATGCAAAGTGAAGACAGTGTGTTCGTAAGGTAGAGTGAAGACAGTGTCTTCCTAGAGGAGAGTGAATACAGTGTGTTCCTAAGGCAGAGTGAAGACAGTGTCTTCCTAGAGGAGAGTGAATACAGTGTGTTCCTAACGCATAGTGAAGACAGTATGTTCCTAACGCATAGTGAAGACATTGTGTTCCTAACGCAGAGTTGCGGGGTATGTGCATGGAGCAGAGTGAAGACAGTGTGTGCCTAGAGCAGAGTGATGACAGTATGTTCCTAATGCATAGTGAAGACAGTGTGTTCCTAACGCAGAGTTACGGTGTATGTGCATGGAGCAGAGTGAAGAAGACAGTGTGTTTTTAATTCAGCGTGAGGACAGTGTGTTCCTAAGGCAGAGTGAAGACAGTGTCTTCCTAGAGCAGAGTGAAGACAGTGTGTTCCTAGAGCAGAGTCTTCACAGTGTGTCCCTAACGCAGAGTTGTGGTGTACGTGCATGGGGCAGAGTGAAGCCAGTGTGTTCCAAGAGCAGAGTGAAGACAGTTTGTTCCTAACGCAGAGTGAAGCCAGTGTGTTCCTGGAGCAGAATGAAGACAGTGTGTTCCTGGAGCAGAATGAAGACAGTGTGTTCCTAATGCAGAGTTGCGAAGTATGTGCATGGAGCAGAGTGAAGACTGTGTGTTCCTAGAGCAGAGTGAAGACAGTGTGTTCGTAAGGTAGAGTGAAGACAGTGTCTTCCTAGAGGAGAGTGAATACAGTGTGTTCCTTAGGCAGAGTGAAGACAGTGTCTTCCTAGAGGAGAGTGAATACAGTGTGTTCCTAACGCATAGTGAAGACAGTGTGTTCCTAATTCATAGTGAAGACAGTGTCTTCCTAATGCAGACTGAAGACAGTGTGTTCCTAGAGCAGAGTGAAGACAGTGTGTTTGTAATGCAGTGTTGCGGTGTACGTGCATAGAGCAGATTGAAGACAGTGTGTTCAAAGAGCACAGTGAAGACAGTATGTTCATAATGCAGAGTGAAGACAGTGTGTTCCTAGAGCAGAATGAAGACAGGGTGTTCCTAATGCAGAGTGAAGACAGTGCGTTCCGAACGAAGAGTTGCTGTGTACGTGCATGGAGCAGATTGAAGACAGTGTGTTCCCAGAGCAGAGTGAAGACAGTGTGTTCCTAGAGCAGAATGAAGACACTGTGTTCCCAATGCACAGTGAAGACCGTGTGTTCCTATGCAGAGTGAAGACAGTGTGTTCCTAGAACAGAGTGATGACAGTGTGTTCCTAATGCAGAGTGAAGACAGTGTGTTCCTAAGGCAGAGTGAAGACAGTGTCTTCCTAGAGGAGAGAGAATACAGTGTGTTCCTAACGCATAGTGAAGACAGTGTGTTCCTAATTCATAGTGAAGACAGTGTCTTCCTATAGCAGAGTGAAGACAGTGTGTTTCTAGAGCAGATGGAGACAGTGTGTTCCTAATGCAGACTGAAGACAGTGTGTTCCTAGAGCAGAGTCAAGACAGTGTGTTCGTAATGCAGAGTTGCGGTGTAAGTGCATAGAGCAGATTGAAGACAGTGTGTTCCTAGAGCAGAGTGAAGACAGTATGTTCCTAATGCAGAGTGAAGACAGTGTGTTCCTAGAGCAGAATGAAGACAGGGTGTTCCTAACGCAGAGTGAAGACAGTGCGTTCCTAAGGAAGAGTTGCTGTGTACGTGCATGGAGTAGATTGAAGACTTGTCTTCCTAGAGCAGAGTGAACACAGTGTGTTCCTAGAGCAGAATGAAGACACTGTGTTCCTAATGCACAGTGAAGACCGTGTGTTCCTATGCCGAGTGAAGACAGTGTGTTCCTAATGCAGAGTGAAGACAGTGTCTTCCTAGAGCAGAGTGAAGACAGTGTGCTCCTAACGCATAGTGAAGAGAGTTTGTACCTAACGCAGAGTGAAGACAGTGTGTTCCTAGAGCAGAGTGAAGACAGTGTGTTCCTAAATCAGAGTGTAGACATTGTGTTCCTAAAGCATAGTGAAGACAGTGTGTTCCTAATGCAGAGTTGCGGTGTATGTGCATTGAGCAGAGTGAAGACAGTGTGTTCCTGGAGCAGAGTGAAGACAGTGTGTTCCTAATGCAGAGTGAAGACAGTGTGTTCCTAAATCAGAGTGAAGACAGTGTGTTCATAGAGCAGAGTGAAGACATTGTGTTCCTAATGCAGAGTTGCGGTGTATGTGCATGGAGCAGTGTGAAGACTGTGTGTTCCTAGAGCAGAGTGAGGACAGTTTGTTCCTAATGCAGAGTGAAGACAGTGTGTTCCTAATGAAGAGTTAAGACAGTGTGTTCCTAACGCATAGTGAAGACAGTGTGTTCCTACCGCATAGTGAAGACAGTGTGTTCCAACGTATAGTGAAGACAGTATGTTCCTAATGCATAGTAAAGTCAGTGTGTTCCTAACACAGAGTTGCAGTGTATGTGCATGGAGCAGAGTGAAGACCGTGAGTTCCTAGAGGAAGTGAAGACAGTGTTCCTAACGCATAGTGAAGTCAGTGTGTTCCTAAGCAGAGTGAAGACAGTGTGTTCCTAAAGCATAGTGAAGACAGTGTGTTCCTAATGCATAGTGAAGACAGTGTCTTCCTAGAGCAGAGTGAAGACAGTATGTTCCTAACGCATAGTGAAGACAGTGTGTTCCTAATGCATAGTGAAGACAGTGTGTTCCTAGAGCAGAGTGAAGACAGTGTGTTCCTAACACAGAGTTGCGGTGTACGTGCATGGAGCAGAGTGAAGCCAGTGTGTTCCTAGAGCAGTTGAAGACAGTTTGTTCCTAACGCAGAGTGAAGACAGTGTGTTCCTGGAGCAGAATGAAGACAGTTTCTTCCTAACGCAGAGTTGCGAAGTATGTGCATGGAGTAGAGTGAAGACAGTGTGTTCCTATAGCAGAGTGAAGACAGTGTGTTCGTAATGCAGAGTGAAGACAGTGAGTTCCTAGAGCAGAGTGAAGACAGTGTGTTCCTGATGCAGAGTGAAGACAGTGTGTTCCTGATGCAGAGTAAAGACAGTGTGTTCCTGATGCAGAGTGAAGACAATGTGTTCCTAGAGCAGAGTGAAGACAGTATGTTCCCTACGCAGAGTTAAGACATTGTGTTCCTAGAGGAGAAAGAATACAGTGTGTTCCTAGAGCAGAGTGTAGACAGTGTGTTCCTAGAGCAGAGTGAAGACAGTGTGTTCTTCAAGCAGAGTGAAGACAGTGTGTTCCTATAGCAGAGTGAAGACAGTGTGTTCCTAATGCTGAGTGAAGACAGTGTGTTCCTAGAGGACAGTGAAGACAGTGTGTTCTTAACGCAGAGTTGCGGTGTATGTGCATGGAGGAGAGTGAAGACAGTGTGTTCCTAGAGCAGAGTGAAGACAGTGTGTTCCTAATGCAGAGTGAAGACAGTGTGTTCCTAAGGCAGAGTGAAGACAGTGTCTTTCCAGAGGAGAGTGAATACAGTGTGTTCCTAAGGCAGAGTGAAGACAGTGTCTTCCTAGAGGAGAGTGAATACAGTGTGTTCCTAACGCATAGTGAAGACAGTGTTTTCCTAATTCATAGTGAAGACAGTGTCTTCCTAATGCAGACTGAAGACAGTGTGTTCCTAGAGCAGAATGAAGACACTGTGTTCCTAATGCACAATGAAGACCGTGTGTTCCTATGCAGAGTGAAGACAGTGTGTTCCTAGAACAGAGTGAAGACAGTGTGTTCCTAATGCAGAGTGAAGACAGTGTGTTCCTAAGGCAGAGTGAAGACAGTGTCTTCCTAGAGGAGAGTGAATACAGTGTGTTCCTAACGCATAGTGAAGACAGTGTGTTCCTAATTCATAGTGAAGACAGTGTCTTCCTATATTAGAGTGAAGACAGTGTGTTCTAGAGCAGATGGAGACAGTGTGTTCCTAATGCAGAATGAAGACAGTGTGTTCCTAGAGCAGAGTGAAGACAGTGTGTTCGTAATGCAGAGTTGCGGTGTACGTGCATAGAGCAGAATGAAGACAGTGTGTTCCTTGAGCAGAGTGAAGACAGTATGTTCATAATGCAGAGTGAAGACAGTGTGTTCCTAGAGCAGAATGATGACAGGGTATTCCTACAGCAGAGTGAAGACAGTGCGTTCCTAAGGAAGAGTTGCTGTGTACGTGCATGGAGCAGATTGAAGACAGTGTGTTCCTAGAGCAGAGTGAAGACAGTGTGTTCCTAGAGCAGAATGAAGACACTGTGTTCCTAATGCACAGTGAAGACCGTGTGTTCCTATGCCGAGTGAAGACAGTGTGTTCCTAATGCAGAGTGAAGACAGTGTCTTCCTAGAGCAGTGTGAAGACTGTGTTCCTAACGCTGAGTTGCGGTGTATGTGCATGGAGCACAGTGAAGACAGTGTTTTCCTAGAGCAGAGTGAAGACAGTGTGTTCCTACCGCATAGTGAAGACAGTGTGTTCCTAATGCATAGTGAAGACAGTGTGTTTCTAGAGCAGAGTTAAGACAGTGTGTCCCTAACGCAGAGTTGTGGTGTACGTGCATGGAGCAGAGTGAAGCCAGTGTGTTTCTGGAGCAGAATGAAGACAGTGTGTTCCTGGAGCAGAATGAAGACAGTGCATTCCTAATGCAGAGTTGTGAAGTATGTGCATGGAGCAGAGTGAAGACAGTGTGTTCCTAGAGCAGAGTGAATACAGTTTGTTCCTAACGCAGAGTGAAGACAGTGTGTTCCTGGAGCAGAATGAAGACAGTGCGTTCCTAATGCAGAGTTGCGAAGTATGTGCATGGAGCAGAGTGAAGACAGTGTGTTTCTAGAGCAGAGTGAAGACAGTGTGTTCGTAATGCAGAGTGAAGACAGTGAGTTCCTAGAGCAGAGTGAAGACAGTGTTCCTAAATCAGAGTGAAGACACTGTGTTCCTACGGCAGAGTGAAGACAGTGTGTTCCTAATGCAGAGTGAAGAGAGTGTGTTCCTAGAGCAGAGTGAAGACAGTGTGTTCCTAATGCAGAGTGAAGACAGTGTGTTCCTAAGGCAGATTGAAGACAGTGTGTTCCTAGAGCACAGTGAAGACAGTGTGTTCCTAACGCAGAGTTGCGGTGTATGTGCATGGAGCAGAGTGAAGACAGTGTATTCCTAGAGCAGAGTGAAGACATTATGTTCCTAATGCAGAGTGAAGACAGTGTGTTTTTAACGCAGAGTTACGGTGTATGTGCATGGAGCAGAGTGAAGAAGACAGTTTGTTTTTAATTCAGCGTGAGGACAGTGTGTTCCTAAGGCAGAGTGAAGACAGTGTCTTCCTAGAGCAGAGTGAAGACAATGTATTCCTAGAGCAGAGTCTTCACAGTGTGTCCCTAACACAGAGTTGTGGTGTACGTGCATGGAGCAGAGTGAAGCCAGTGTGTTCCTAGAGCAGAGTGAAGACAGTTTGTTCCTAACGCAGAGTGAAGCCAGTGTGTTCCTGGAGCAGAATGAAGACAGTGTGTTCCTGGAGCAGAATGAAGACAGTGCGTTCCTAATGCAGAGTTGGGAAGTGTGTGCATGGAGCAGAGTGAAGACAGTGTGTTCCTAGAGCAGAGTGAAGACAGTGTGTTCGTAATGCAGAGTGAAGACAGTCAGTTCCTAGAGCAGAGTGAAGACAGTGTTCCTAAATCAGAGTGAAGACAGTGTGTTCCCACGGCAGAGTGAAGACAGTGTGTTCCTAATGCAGAGTGAAGAGAGTGTGTTCCTAGAGCAGAGTGAAGACAGTGTGTTCCTAGAGAAGAATGAAGACAGTGTTTTCCTAATGCAGAGTGAAGACCGTGTGTTCCTAATGCAGAGTGAAGACAGTGTGTTCCTCGAGCAGAGTGAAGACAGTGTGTTCCTAACGCAGAGCTGCAGTGTATGTGCATGGAGCTGAGTGAAGAAAGTGTGTTCCTAGAGCAGAATAAAGACACTGTGTTCCTATTGCAGAGTGAAGACAGTGGGTTGCTATAGCAGAGTGAAGACAGTGTGTTCCTAAGGCAGATTGAAGACAGTGTATTCCTAGAGCACAGTGAAGAAAGTGTGTCCCTAACGCAGAGTTGCGGTGTATGTGCATGGAGGAGAGTGAAGACAGTGTGTTCCTAGAGCAGAGTGAAGACAGTGTGTTGCTAATGCAAAGTGAAGACAGTGTGTTCCTAAGGCAGAGTGAAGACAGTGTCTTCCTAGAGGAGAGTGAATACAGTGTGTTCCTAAGGCAGAGTGAAGACAGTGTCTTCCTAGAGGAGAGTGAATACAGTGTGTTCCTAACGCATAGTGAAGACAGTGTGTTCCTAATTCATAGTGAAGACAGTGTCTTCCTAATGCAGACTGAAGACAGTGTGTTCCTAGAGCAGAGTGAAGACAGTGTGTTCGTAATGCAGAGTTGCGGTGTACGTGCATAGAGCAGATTGAAGACAGTGTGTTCCAAGAGCACAGTGAAGACAGTATGTTCATAATGCAGAGTGAAGACAGTGTGTTCCTAGAGCTGAATGAAGACAGGGTGTTCCTAACGCAGAGTGAAGACAGTGCGTTCCGAACGAAGAGTTGCTGTGTACGTGCATGGAGCAGATTGAAGACAGTGTGTTCCTAGAGCAGAGTGAAGACAGTGTGTTCCTAGAGCAGAATGAAGACACTGTGTTCCCAATGCACAGTGAAGACAGTGTGTTCCTATGCCGAGTGAAGACAGTGCGTTCCGAACGAAGAGTTGCTGTGTACGTGAATGGAGCAGATTGAAGACAGTGTGTTCCTAGAGCAGAATGAAGACACTGTGTTCCCAATGCACAGTGAAGACCGTGTGTTCCTATGCCGAATGAAGACAGTGTGTTCCTAATGCAGGGTGAAGACAGTGTCTTCCTAGAGCAGATTGAAGACAGTGTGTTCCTAACGAAGAGTTGCGGTGTATGTGCATGGAGCACAGTGAAGACAGTGTTTTCCTAGAGCAGAGTGAAGACAGTGTGTTCCTAACGCATAGTGAAGACAGTGTGTTCCTAATGCAGCGTGAAGACTGTGTCTTCCTAGAGCAGAGTGAAGACAGTGTGTTCCTACAACAGAATGAAGACAGTTTGTACCTAACGCAGAGTGAAGACAGTGTGTTCCTAGAGCAGAGTGAAGACAGTGTGTTCCTAAATCAGAGTGAAGACATTGTGTTCCTAAAGCAGAATGAAGACAGTGTGTTCCTAATGCAGAGTTGCGGTGTATGTGCATTGAGCAGAGTGAAGACAGTGTGTTCCTAGAGCAGAGTGAAGACAGTGTGTTCCTAATGCAGAGTGAAGACAGTGTTTTCCTAAATCAGAGTGAAGACAGTATGTTCGTAGAGCAGAGTGAAGACAGTGTGTTCCTAATGCAGAGTTGCGGTGTATGTGCATGGAGCAGTGTGAAGACAGTGTGTTCCTAGAGCAGAGTGAAGACAGTGTGTTCCTAGAGCAGAATGAAGACACTGTGTTCCTAATGCACAGTGAAGACCGTGTGTTCCTATGCCGAGTGAAGACAGTGTGTTCCTAATGCAGAGTGAAGACAGTGTCTTCCTAGAGCAGTGTGAAGACTGTGTTCCTAACGCAGAGTTGCGGTGTATGTGCATGGAGCACAGTGAAGACAGTGTGTTCCTAATGCAGCGTGAAGACAGGGTCTTCCTAGAGCAGAGTGAAGACAGTGTAATCCTAAATCAGAGTGAAGACATTGTGTTCCTAAAGCAGAGTTAAGACAGTGTGTTCCTAATGCAGAGTTGCGGTGTATGTGCATTGAGCAGAGTGAAGACAGTGTGTTCCTAGAGCAGAGTGAAGACATTATGTTCCTAACGCAGAGTGAATACAGTGTGTTCCTAGAGCAGAGTGAAGACAGTGTGTTCCTAAATCAGAGTGGAGACAGTGTGTTCGTAGAGCAGAGTGAAGACAGTGTGTTCCTAATGCAGAGTTGCGGTTTATGTGCATGAAGCAGTGTGAAGACAGTGTGTTCCTAGAGCAGAGTGAAGACAGTTCATTCCTAATGCAGAGTGAAGACAGTGTGTTCCTAATGCAGAGTTAAGACAGTGTTCCTAACGCATAGTGAAGACAGTGTGTTCCTACCGCATAGTGAAGACAGTGTGTTCCTACCGCATAGTGAAGACAGTGTGTTCCTAACGCAGAGTTGCAAGTTTTGTGCATGAAGCAGAGTGAAGACAGTGTGTGCCTAGAGCAGAGTTAAGACAGTGTGTTCCTAACGCAGAGTTGCGGTGTATGTGAATGGAGCAGAGTGAAGACAGTGTGTTCCTAGAGCAGAGTGAAGACAGTGTGTTCGTAATGCAGAGTGAAGACAGTGTGTTCCTAATGCAGAATGAAGACAGTGTGTTCCTAGAGCAGAGTGAATACAGTGTGTTATTAATTCAGAGTTGCGGTGTATGTGCATGGAGCAGAGTGAAGACAGTGTGTGCCTAGAGCAGAGTGATGACAGTATGTTCCTAATGCATAGTGAAGACAGTGTGTTCCTAACGCAGAGTTACGGTGTATATGCATGGAGCAGAGTGAAGAAGACAGTGTGTTTTTAATTCAGCGTGAGGAGAGTGTGTTACTAAGGCAGAGTGAAGACAGTGTCTTCCCAGAGCAGAGTGAAGACAGTGTGTTCCTAGAGCAGAGTGAAGACAGTTTGTTCCTAACGCAGAGTGAAGCCAGTGTGTTCTTGGAGCAGAATGAAGACAGTGTGTTCCTGGAGCAGAATGAAGACAGTGCGTTCCTAATGCAGAGTTGCGAAGTATGTGCATGGAGCAGAGTGAAGACAGTGTGTTCGTAATGCAGAGTGAAGACAGTGAGTTCCTAGAGCAGAGTGAAGACAGTGTTCCTCAATCAGAGTGAAGACAGTGTGTTCCCACGGCAGAGTGAAGACAGTGTGTTCCTCATGCAGAGTGAAGAGAGTGTGTTCCTAGAGCAGAGTGAAGACAGTGTGTTCCTAGAGAAGAATGAAGACAGTGTTTTCCTAATGCAGAGTGAAGACCCTGTGTTCCTAATGCAGAGTGAAGACAGTGTGTTCCTCGCGCAGAGTGAAGACAGTGTGTTCCTAACGCAGAGCTGCAGTGTATGTGCATGGAGCAGAGTGAAGACAGTGTGATCCTAGAGCAGAATAAAGACACTGTGTTCCTATTGCAGAGTGAAGACCGTGTGTTCCTATAGCAGAGTGAAGACAGTGTGTTCCTAAGGCAGATTGAAGACAGTGTGTTCCTAGAGCACAGTGAAGACAGTGTGTCCCTAACGCAGAGTTGCGGTGTATGTGCATGGAGGAGAGTGAAGACAGTGTGTTCCTAGAGCAGAGTGAAGACAGTGTGTTGCTAATGCAAAGTGAAGACAGTGTGTTCCTAAGGCAGTGTGAAGACAGTGTCTTCCTAGAGGAGAGTGAATACAGTGTGTTCCTAAGGCAGAGTGAAGACAGTGTGTTCCTAGAGCAGAATGAAGACACTGTGTTCCCAATGCACAGTGAAGACCGTGTGTTCCTATGCAGAGTGAAGACAGTGTGTCCCTAGAACAGAGTGAAGACAGTGTGTTCCTAAGGCAGAGTGAAGACAGTGTCTTCCTAGAGGAGAGTGAATACAGTGTGTTCCTAACGCATAATGAAGACAGTGTGTTCCTAATTCATAGTGAAGACAGTGTCTTCCTATAGCAGAGTGAAGACAGTGTGTTTCTAGAGCAGATGGAGACAGTGTGTTCCTAATGCAGACTGAAGACAGTGTGTTCCTAGAGCAGAGTGAAGACAGTGTGTTCGTAATGCAGAGTTGCGGTGTACGTGCATAGAGCAGATTGAAGACAGTGTGTTCCTAGAGCAGAGTGAAGACAGTATGTTCATAATGCAGAGTGAAGACAGTGTGTTCCTAGAGCAGAATGAAGACAGGGTGTTCCTAAAGCAGAGTGAAGACAGTGCGTTCCTAAGGAAGAGTTGCTGTGTACGTGCATGGAGCAGATTGAAGACAGTGTGTTCCTAGAGCAGAGTGAAGACAGTGTGTTCCTAGAGCAGAATGAAGACACTGTGTTCCTAATGCACAGTGAAGACCGTGTGTTCCTATGCCGAGTGAAGACAGTGTGTTCCTAATGCAGAGTGAAGACAGTGTCTTCCTAGAGCAGAGTGAAGACAGTGTGTTCCTAAGGCAGAGTTGCGGTGTATGTGCATGGAGCACAGTGAAGACAGTGTTTTCCTAGAGCAGAGTGAAGACAGTGTGTTCCTAACGCATAGTGAAGACAGTGTGTTCCTAATGCAGCGTGAAGACAGTGTCTTCCTAGAGTAGAGTGAAGACAGTGTGTTCCTACAACAGAATGAAGACAGTTTGTACCTAACGCAGAGTTAAGACAGTGTGTTCCTAGAGCAGAGTGAAGACAGTGTGTTCCTAAATCAGAGTGAAGACATTGTGTTCCTAAAGCAGAGTGAAGACAGTGTGTTCCTAATGCAGAGTTGCGGTGTATGTGCATGGAGCAGTGTGAAGACAGTGTGTTCCTAGAGCAGAGTGAAGACAGTTTGTTCCTAATGCAGAGTGAAGACAGTGTGTTCCTAATGCAGAGTTAAGACAGTGTTTTCCTAACGCATAGGGAAGACAGTGTGTTCCTACCGCATAGTGAAGACAGTGTGTTCCAACGTATAGTGAAGACAGAATGTTCCTAATGCATAGTGAAGTCAGTGTGTTCCTAACACAGAATTGCGAAGTATGTGCATGGAGTAGAGTGAAGACAGTGTGTTCCTATAGCAGAGTGAAGACAGTGTGTTCGTAATGCAGAGTGAAGACAGTGTGTTCCTATAGCAGAGTGATGACAGTGTGTTCCTAGATCAGAGTGAAGACAGTGTGTTCTTCATGCAGAGTGAAGACAGTGTGTTCCTAGAGCAGAGTGAAGACAGTGTGTTCTTCATGCAGAGTGAAGACAGTGTGTTCCTATAGCAGAGTGATGACAGTGTGTTCCTAGAGCAGAAGGAAGACACAGTGTTCCTAATGTACAATGAAGACCGTGTGTTCCTATGCAGAGTGAATACAGTGTGTTCCTAGAACAGAGTGAAGACAGTGTGTTCCTAATGCAGAGTGAAGACAGTGTGTTCCTAAGGCAGAGTGAAGACAGTGTCTTCCTAGAGGAGAGTGAATACAGTGTGTTCCTAACGCATAGTGAAGACAATGTGTTCCTAATTCATAGTGAAGACAGTGTCTTCCTATATTAGAGTGAAGACAGTGTGTTTCTAGAGCAGATGGAGACAGTGTGTTCCTAATGCAGAATGAAGACAGTGTGTTCCTAGAGCAGAGTGAAGACAGTGTGTTCATAATGCAGAGTTGCGGTGTACGTGCAAAGAGCAGATTGAAGACAGTGTGTTCCTAGAGCAGAGTGAAGACAGTATGTTCATAATGCAGAGTGAAGACAGTGTGTTCCTAGAGCAGAGTGATGACAGGGTATTCCTAACGCAGAGTGAAGACAGTGCGTTCCTAATGAAGAGTTGCTGTGTACTTGCATGGAGCAGATTGAAGACAGTGTGTTCCTAGAGCAGAGTGAAGACAGTGTGTTCCTAGAGCAGAATGAAGACACTGTGTTCCTAATGCACAGTGAAGACCGTGTGTTCCTATGCCGAGTGAAGACAGTGTGTTCCTAATGCAGAGTGAAGACAGTGTCTTCCTAACGCATAGTGAAGACAGTGTGTTCCTAATGCAGCGTGAAGACAGTGTCTTCCTAGAGCAGAGTGAAGACAGTGTGTTCCTACAACAGAATGAAGACAGTTTGTACCAAACGCAGAGTGAGGACAGTGTGTTCCTAAATCAGAGTGAAGACATTGTGTTCCTAAAGCAGAGTGAAGACAGTGTGTTCCTAATGCAGAGTTGCGGTGTATGTGCATTGAGCAGAGTGAAGACAGTGTGTTCCTAGAGCAGAGTGAAGACATTATGTTTCTAACGCAGAGTGAATACAGTGTGTTCCTAGAGCAGAGGGAAGACAGTGTGTTCCTAATGCAGAGTGAAGACAGTGTGTTCCTAGAGCAGAGTGAAGACAGTTTGTTCCTAATGCAGAGTGAAGACAGTGTGTTCCTAATGCAGAGTTAAGACAGTGTTCCTAACGCATAGTGAAGACAGTGTGTTCCTAGCGCATAGTGAAGACAGTGTTTTCCAACGTATAGTGAAGACAGTATATTCCTAATGCATAGTGAAGTCAGTGTGTTCCTAACACAGAGTTGCAGTGTATGTGCATGGAGCAGAGTGAAGACAGAGTATGCCTAGAGCAGAGTTAAGACAGTGTGTTCCTAACGCAGAGTTGCGGTGTATGTGAATGGAGCAGAGTGAAGACAGTGTGTTCCTAGTGCAGAGTGAAGACAGTGTGTTCGTAATGCAGAGTGAAGACATTGTGTTCCTAATGCAGAATGAAGACAGTGTGTTCCTAGAGCAGAGTGAATACAGTGTGTTATTAATTCAGAGTTGCGGTGTATGTGCATGGAGCAGAGTGAAGACAGTGTATTCCTAGAGCAGAGTGAAGACATTATGTTCCTAATGCAGAGTGAAGACAGTGTGTTTCTACCGCATAGTGAAGACAGTGTGTTCCTAACGCATAGTGAAGACAGTATGTTCCTAACGCATAGTGAAGACATTGTGTTCCTAACGCAGAGTTGCGGGGTATGTGCATGGAGCAGAGTGAAGACAGTGTGTGCCTAGAGCAGAGTGATGACAGTATGTTCCTAATGCATAGTGAAGACAGTGTGTTCCTAACGCAGAGTTACGGTGTATGTGCATGGAGCAGAGTGAAGAAGACAGTGTGTTTTTAATTCAGCGTGAGGAGAGTGTGTTACTAAGGCAGAGTGAAGACAGTGTCTTCCTAGAGCAGAGTGAAGACAGTGTGTTCCTAGAGCAGAGTGAAGACAGTTTGTTCCTAACGCAGAGTGAAGCCAGTGTGTTCCTGGAGCAGAATGAAGACAGTGTGTTCCTGGAGCAGAATGAAGACAGTGCATTCCTAATGCAGAGTTGCGAATTATGTGCATGGAGCAGAGTGAAGACAGTGTGTTAGTAATGCAGAGTGAAGACAGTGAGTTCCTAGAGCAGAGTGAAGACAGTGTTCCTAAATCAGAGTGAAGACAGTGTGTTCCCACGGCAGAGTGAAGACAGTGTGTTCCTAATGCAGAGTGAAGAGAGTGTGTTCCTAGAGCAGAGTGAAGACAGTGTGTTCCTAGAGAAGAATGAAGACAGTGTTTTCCTAATGCAGAGTGAAGACCCTGTGTTCCTAATGCAGAGTGAAAACAGTGTGTTCCTCGAGCAGAGTGAAGACAGTGTGTTCCTAACGCAGAGCTGCAGTGTATGTGCATGGAGCAGAGTGAAGACAGTGTGTTCCTAGAGCAGAATAAAGACACTGTGTTCCTATTGCAGAGTGAAGACAGTGTGTTCCTATAGCAGAGTGAAGACAGTGTGTTCCTAAGGCAGATTGAAGACAGTGTGTTCCTAGAGCACAGTGAAGACAGTGTGTCCCTAACGCAGAGTTGCGGTGTATGTGCATGGAGGAGAGTGAAGACAGTGTGTTCCTAGAGCAGAGTGAAGACAGTGTGTTGCTAATGCAAAGTGAAGACAGTGTGTTCCTAAGGCAGTGTGAAGACAGTGTCTTCCTAGGGGAGAGTGAATACAGTGTGTTCCTAAGGCAGAGTGAAGACAGTGTGTTCCTAGAGCAGAATGAAGACACTGTGTTCCCAATGCACAGTGAAGACCGTGTGTTCCTATGCAGAGTGAAGACAGTGTGTTCCTAGAACAGAGTGAAGACAGTGTGTTCCTAATGCAGAGTGAAGACAGTGTGTTCCTAAGGCAGAGTGAAGACAGTGTCTTCCTAGAGGAGAGTGAATACAGTGTGTTCCTAACGCATAATGAAGACAGTGTGTTCCTAATTCATAGTGAAGACAGTGTCTTCCTATAGCAGAGTGAAGACAGTGTGTTTCTAGAGCAGATGGAGACAGTGTGTTCCTAATGCAGACTGAAGACAGTGTGTTCCTAAGGCAGAGTGAAGACAGTGTCTTCCTAGAGGAGAGTGAATACAGTGTGTTCCTAACGCATAGTGAAGACAATGTGTTCCTAATTCATAGTGAAGACAGTGTCTTCCTATATTAGAGTGAAGACAGTGTGTTTCTAGAGCAGATGGAGACAGTGTGTTCCTAATGCAGAATGAAGACAGTGTGTTCCAAGAGCAGAGTGAAGACAGTGTGTTCGTAATGCAGAGTTGCGGTGTACGTGCAAAGAGCAGATTGAAGACAGTGTGTTCCTAGAGCAGAGTGAAGACAGTATGTTCATAATGCAGAGTGAAGACAGTGTGTTCCTAGAGCAGAGTGATGACAGGGTATTCCTAACGCAGAGTGAAGACAGTGCGTTCCTAATGAAGAGTTGCTGTGTACTTGCATGGAGCAGATTGAAGACAGTGTGTTCCTAGAGCAGAGTGAAGACAGTGTGTTCCTAGAGCAGAATGAAGACACTGTGTTCCTAATGCACAGTGAAGACCGTGTGTTCCTATGCCGAGTGAAGACAGTGTGTTCCTAATGCAGAGTGAAGACAGTGTCTTCCTAACGCATAGTGAAGACAGTGTGTTCCTAATGCAGCGTGAAGACAGTGTCTTCCTAGAGCAGAGTGAAGACAGTGTGTTCCTACAACAGAATGAAGACAGTTTGTACCAAACGCAGAGTGAGGACAGTGTGTTCCTAAATCAGAGTGAAGACATTGTGTTCCTAAAGCAGAGTGAAGACAGTGTGTTCCTAATGCAGAGTTGCGGTGTATGTGCATTGAGCAGAGTGAAGACAGTGTGTTCCTAGAGCAGAGTGAAGACATTATGTTTCTAACGCAGAGTGAATACAGTGTGTTCCTAGAGCAGAGGAAAGACAGTGTGTTCCTAATGCAGAGTGAAGACAGTGTGTTCCTAGAGCAGAGTGAAGACAGTTTGTTCCTAATGCAGAGTGAAGACAGTGTGTTCCTAATGCAGAGTTAAGACAGTGTTCCTAACGCATAGTGAAGACAGTGTGTTCCTAGCGCATAGTGAAGACAGTGTTTTCCAACGTATAGTGAAGACAGTATATTCCTAATGCATAGTGAAGTCAGTGTGTTCCTAACACAGAGTTGCAGTGTATGTGCATGGAGCAGAGTGAAGACAGAGTATGCCTAGAGCAGAGTTAAGACAGTGTGTTCCTAACGCAGAGTTGCGGTTTATGTGAATGGAGCAGAGTGAAGACAATGTGTTCCTAGTGCAGAGTGAAGACAGTGTGTTCGTAATGCAGAGTGAAGACATTGTGTTCCTAATGCAGAATGAAGACAGTGTGTTCCTAGAGCAGAGTGAATACAGTGTGTTATTAATTCAGAGTTGCGGTGTATGTGCATGGAGCAGAGTGAAGACAGTGTATTCCTAGAGCAGAGTGAAGACATTATGTTCCTAATGCAGAGTGAAGACAGTGTGTTTCTACCGCATAGTGAAGACAGTGTGTTCCTAACGCATAGTGAAGACAGTATGTTCCTAACGCATAGTGAAGACATTGTGTTCCTAACGCAGAGTTGCGGGGTATGTGCATGGAGCAGAGTGAAGACAGTGTGTGCCTAGAGCAGAGTGATGACAGTATGTTCCTAATGCATAGTGAAGACAGTGTGTTCCTAACGCAGAGTTACGGTGTATGTGCATGGAGCAGAGTGAAGAAGACAGTGTGTTTTTAATTCAGCGTGAGGAGAGTGTGTTACTAAGGCAGAGTGAAGACAGTGTCTTCCTAGAGCAGAGTGAAGACAGTGTGTTCCTAGAGCAGAGTGAAGACAGTTTGTTCCTAACGCAGAGTGAAGCCAGTGTGTTCCTGGAGCAGAATGAAGACAGTGTGTTCCTGGAGCAGAATGAAGACAGTGCATTCCTAATGCAGAGTTGCGAATTATGTGCATGGAGCAGAGTGAAGACAGTGTGTTCGTAATGCAGAGTGAAGACAGTGAGTTCCTAGAGCAGAGTGAAGACAGTGTTCCTAAATCAGAGTGAAGACAGTGTGTTCCCACGGCAGAGTGAAGACAGTGTGTTCCTAATGCAGAGTGAAGAGAGTGTGTTCCTAGAGCAGAGTGAAGACAGTGTGTTCCTAGAGAAGAATGAAGACAGTGTTTTCCTAATGCAGAGTGAAGACCCTGTGTTCCTAATGCAGAGTGAAGACAGTGTGTTCCTCGAGCAGAGTGAAGACAGTGTGTTCCTAACGCAGAGCTGCAGTGTATGTGCATGGAGCAGAGTGAAGACAGTGTGTTCCTAGAGCAGAATAAAGACACTGTGTTCCTATTGCAGAGTGAAGACAGTGTGTTCCTATAGCAGAGTGAAGACAGTGTGTTCCTAAGGCAGATTGAAGACAGTGTGTTCCTAGAGCACAGTGAAGACAGTGTGTCCCTAACGCAGAGTTGCGGTGTATGTGCATGGAGGAGAGTGAAGACAGTGTGTTCCTAGAGCAGAGTGAAGACAGTGTGTTGCTAATGCAAAGTGAAGACAGTGTGTTCCTAAGGCAGTGTGAAGACAGTGTCTTCCTAGAGGAGAGTGAATACAGTGTGTTCCTAAGGCAGAGTGAAGACAGTGTGTTCCTAGAGCAGAATGAAGACACTGTGTTCCCAATGCACAGTGAAGACCGTGTGTTCCTATGCAGAGTGAAGACAGTGTGTTCCTAGAACAGAGTGAAGACAGTGTGTTCCTAATGCAGAGTGAAGACAGTGTGTTCCTAAGGCAGAGTGAAGACAGTGTCTTCCTAGAGGAGAGTGAATACAGTGTGTTCCTAACGCATAATGAAGACAGTGTGTTCCTAATTCATAGTGAAGACAGTGTCTTCCTATAGCAGAGTGAAGACAGTGTGTTTCTAGAGCAGATGGAGACAGTGTGTTCCTAATGCAGACTGAAGACAGTGTGTTCCTAGAGCAGAGTGAAGACAGTGTGTTCGTAATGCAGAGTTGCGGTGTACGTGCATAGAGCAGATTGAAGACAGTGTGTTCCTAGAGCAGGATGAAGACAGTATGTTCATAATGCAGAGTGAAGACAGTGTGTTCCTAGAGCAGAATGAAGACAGGGTGTTCCTAACGCAGAGTGAAGACAGTGCGTTCCTAAGGAAGAGTTGCTGTGTACGTGCATGGAGCAGATTGAAGACAGTGTGTTCCTAGAGCAGAGTGAAGACAGTGTGTTCCTAGAGCAGAATGAAGACACTGTGTTCCTAATGCACAGTGAAGACCGTGTGTTCCTATGCCGAGTGAAGACAGTGTGTTCCTAATGCAGAGTGAAGACAGTGTCTTCCTAGAGCAGAGTGAAGACAGTGTGTTCCTAACGCAGAGCTGCAGTGTATGTGCATGGAGCACAGTGAAGACAGTGTTTTCCTAGAGCAGAGTGAAGACAGTGTGTTCCTAACGCATAGTGAAGACAGTGTGTTCCTAATGCAGCGTGAAGACAGTGTCTTCCTAGAGTAGAGTGAAGACAGTGTGTTCCTAAATCAGAGTGAAGACATTGTGTTCCTAAAGCAGAGTGAAGACAGTGTGTTCCTAATGCAGAGTTGCGGTGTATGTGCATGGAGCAGTGTGAAGACTTTGTGTTCCTAGAGCAGAGTGAAGACAGTTTGTTCCTAATGCAGAGTGAAGACAGTGTGTGCCTAATGCAGAGTTAAGACAGTGTGTTTTTAACGCATAGTGAAGACAGTGTGTTCCTACCGCATAGTGAAGACAGTGTGTTCCAACGTATAGTGAAGACAGTATGTTCCTAATGCATAGTGAAGTCAGTGTGTTCCTAACACAGAGTTGCAGTGTATTTGCATGGAGCAGAGTGAAGACCGTGAGTTCCTAGAGGAAGTGAAGACAGTGTTACTAACGCATAGTGAAGTCAGTGTGTTCCTAAGCAGAGTGAAGAGAGTGTGTTCCTAATGCATAGTGAAGACAGTGTGTTCCTAGAGCAGAGTGAAGACAGTGTGTTCCTAACACAGAGTTGCGGTGTACGTGCATGGAGCAGAGTGATGCCAGTGTTTTCCTAGAGCAGAGTGAAGACAGTTTGTTCCTAACGCAGAGTGAAGACAGTGTGTTCCTGGAGCAGAATGAAGACAGTGTATTCCTAACGCAGAGTTGCGAAGTATGTGCATGGAGTAGAGTGAAGACAGTGTGTTCCTATAGCAGAGTGAAGACAGTGTGTTCGTAATGCAGAGTGAAGACAGTGTGTTCCTATAGCAGAGTGATGACAGTGTGTCCCTAGATCAGAGTGAAGACAGAGTGTTCTTCATGCAGAGTGAAGACAGTGTGTTCCTAGAGCAGAGTGAAGACAGTGTGTTCTTCATGCAGAGTGAAGACAGTGTGTTCCTATAGCAGTGTGAAGACAGTGTGTTCCTAGAGCAGAAGGAAGACACAGTGTTAATAATGTACAATGAAGACCGTGTGTTCCTATGCAGAGTGAATACAGTGTGTTCCTAGAACAGAGTGAAGACAGTGTGTTCCTAATGCAGAGTGAAGACAGTGTGTTCCTAAGGCAGAGTGAAGACAGTCTCTTCCTAGAGGAGAGTGAATACAGTGTGTTCCTAACGCATAGTGAAGACAATGTGTTCCTAATTCATAGTGAAGACAGTGTCTTCCTATATTAGAGTGAAGACAGTGTGTTTCTAGAGCAGATGGAGACAGTGTGTTCCTAATGCAGACTGAAGACAGTGTGTTCCTAGAGCAGAGTGAAGACAGTGTGTTCGTAATGCAGAGTTGCGGTGTACGTGCATAGAGCAGATTGAAGACAGTGTGTTCCTAGAGCAGAGTGAAGACAGTATGTTCATAATGCAGAGTGAAGACAGTGTGTTCCTAGAGCAGAATGATGACAGGGTATTCCTAACGCAGAGTGAAGACAGAGAGTTCCGAACGAAGAGTTGCTGTGTACGTGCATGGAGCAGATTGAAGACAGTGTGTTCCTAGAGCAGAGTGAAGACAGTGTGTTCCTAGAGCAGAATGAAGACACTGTGTTCCTAATGCACAGTGAAGACCGTGTGTTCCTATGCCGAGTGAAGACAGTGTGTTCCTAGAGCAGAGTTAAGACAGTGTCTTCCTAACGCATAGTGAAGACAGTGTGTTCCTAATGCAGCGTGAAGACAGTGTCTTCCTAGAGCAGAGTGAAGACAGTGTGTTCCTACAACAGAATGAAGACAGTTTGTACCAAACGCAGATGGAGACAGTGTGTTCCTAAATCAGAGTGAAGACATTGTGTTCCTAAAGCAGAGTGAAGTCAGTGTGTTCCTAATGCAGAGTTGCGGTGTATGTGCATTGAGCAGAGTGAAGACAGTGTGTTCCTAGAGCAGAGTGAAGACATTATGTTTCTAACGCAGTGAATACAGTGTGTTCCTAGAGCAGAGTGAAGACAGTGTGTTCCTAATGCAGAGTGAAGACAGTGTGTTCCTAGAGCAGAGTGAAGACAGTTTGTTCCTAATGCAGAGTGAAGACAGTGTGTTCCTAATGCAGAGTTAAGACAGTGTTCCTAAGGCATAGTGAAGACAGTGTGTTCCTAGCGCATAGTGAAGACAGTGTGTACCAACGTATAGTGAAGACAGTATGTTCCTAATGCATAGTGAAGTCAGTGTGTTCCTAACACAGAGTTGCAGTGTATGTGCATGGAGCAGAGTGAAGACAGTGAGTTCCTAGAGCAAGTGAAGACAGTGTTCCTAACGCATAGTGAAGACAGTGTATTCCTAAGCAGAGTGAAGACAGTGTGTTCCTAAAGCATAGTGAAGACAGTGTGTTCCTAATGCATAGTGAAGACAGTGTCTTCCTAGAGCAGAGTGAAGACAGTATGTTCCTAACGCATAGTGAAGACAGTGTGTTCCTAATGCATAGTGAAGACAGTGTGTTCCTAGAGCAGAGTGAAGACAGTGTGTTCCTAACACAGAGTTTCGGTGTACGTGCATGGAGCAGAGTGAAGCCAGTGTGTTCCGAGAGCAGAGTGAAGACAGTTTGTTCCTAACGCAGAGTGAAGACAGTTTTCCTGGAGCAGAATGAAGACAGTGTGTTCCTAAGGCAGAGTTGCGAAGTATGTGCATGGAGTAGAATGAAGACAGTGTGTTCCTGATGCAGAGTGAAGACAGTGTGTTCCTGATGCAGAGTGAAGACAGTGTGTTCCTAATGCAGAGTGAAGAGAGTGTATTCCTAGAGCAGAGTGAAGACAGTGTGTTCCTAGAGCAGAATGAAGACAGTGTGTTCTTAATGCAGAGTGAAGACCTTGTGTTCCTAATGCAGAGTGGAGACAGTGTGTTCCTAATGCAGAGTGAAGAAAGTGTGTTCCTCGAGCAGAGTGAAGACAGTGTGTTCCTAGAGCAGAGTGAAGACAGTGTGTTCTTCATGCAGAGTGAAGACAGTGTGTTCCTATAGCAGAGTGAAGACAGTGTCTTCCCAGAGGAGAGTGAATACAGTGTGTTCCTAAGGCAGAGTGAAGACAGTGTCTTCCTAGAGGACAGTGAATACAGTGTGTTCCTAACGCATAGTGAAGACAGTGTTTTCCTAATTCATAGTGAAGACAGTGTCTTCCTAATGCAGACTGAAGACAGTGTGTTCCTAGAGCAGAATGAAGACAGGGTGTTCCTAACGCAGAGTGAAGACAGTGCGTTCCTAACGAAGAGTTGCTGTGTACGTGCCTGGAGCAGATTGAAGACAGTGTGTTCCTAGAGCAGAGTGAAGACAGTGTGTTCCTAGAGCAGTAGGAAGACACTGTGTTCCTAATGCACAATGAAAACCGTGTGTTCCTATGCAGAGTGAAGACAGTGTGTTCCTAGAACAGAGTGAAGACAGTGTGTTCCTAATGCAGAGTGAAGACAGTGTGTTCCTAAGGCAGAGTGAAGACAGTGTCTTCCTAGACGAGAGTGAATACAGTGTGTTCCTAACGCATAGTGAAGACAATGTGTTCCTAATTCATAGTGAAGACATTGTCTTCCTATATTAGAGTGAAGACAGTGTGTTTCTAGAGCAGATGGAGACAGTGTGTTCCTAATGCAGAATGAGGACAGTGTGTTCCTAGAGCAGAGTGAAGACAGTGTGTTCGTAATGCAGAGTTGCGGTGTACGTGCATAGAGCAGATTGAAGACAGTGTGTTCCTAGAGCAGAGTGAAGACAGTATGTTCATAATGCAGAGTGAAGACAGTGTGTTCCTAGAGCAGAATGATGACAGGGTATTCCTAACGCAGAGTGAAGACAGAGAGTTCCGAACGAAGAGTTGCTGTGTACGTGCATGGAGCAGATTGAAGACAGTGTGTTCCTAGAGCAGAGTGAAGACAGTGTGTTCCTAGAGCAGAATGAAGACACTGTGTTCCTAATGCACAGTGAAGTCCGTGTGTTCCTATGCCGAGTGAAGACAGTGTGTTCCTAACACAGAGTTGCGGTGTACGTGCATGGAGCAGAGTGAAGCCAGTGTGTTTCTTGAGCAGAGTGAAGACAGTTTGTTCCTAACGCAGAGTGAAGACAGTTTTCCTGGAGCAGAATGAAGACAGTGTGTTCCTAACACAGAGTTGCGAAGTATGTGCATAGAGTAGAGTGAAGACAGTGTGTTCCTAGAGCAGAGTGAAGACAGTATGTTCATAATGCAGAGTGAAGACAGTGTGTTCCTAGAGCAGAATGATGACAGGGTATTCCTAACGCAGAGTGAAGACAGAGAGTTCCGAACGAAGAGTTGCTGTGTACGTGCATGGAGCAGATTGAAGACAGTGTGTTCCTAGAGCAGAGTGAAGACAGTGTGTTCCTAGAGCAGAATGAAGACACTGTGTTCCTAATTCACAGTGAAGACCGTGTGTTCCTATGCCGAGTGAAGACAGTGTGTTCCTAATGCAGAGTGAAGACAGTGTCTTCCTAGAGCAGTGTGAAGACCGTGTTCCTAACGCAGAGTTGCGGTGTATGTGCATGGAGCACAGTGAAGACAGTGTTTTCCTAGAGCAGAGTGAAGACATTGTGTTCCTAACGCATAGTGAAGACTGTGTGTTCCTAATGCAGCGTGAAGACAGTGTCTTCCTAGAGCAGAGTGAAGACAGTGTGTTCCTACAACAGAATGAAGACAGTTTGTACCAAACGCAGAGTGAAGACAGTGTGTTCCTACAGCAGTGTGAAGACAGTGTGTTCATAAATCAGAGTGAAGACATTGTGTTCCTAAAGCAGAGTGAAGACAGTGTGTTCCTAATGCAGAGTTGCGGTGTATGTGCATTGTGCAGAGTGAAGACAGTGTGTTCCTAGAGCAGAGTGAAGACCTTATGTTCCTAACGCAGAGTGAATACAGTGTGTTCCTAGAGGAGAGTGAAGACAGTGTGTTCCTAATGCAGAGTGAAGACATTGTGTTCCTAAATCAGAGTGGAGACAGTGTGTTCGTAGAGCAGAGTGAAGACAGTGTGTTCCTAATGCAGAGTTGCAGTTTATGTGCATGGAGCAGTGTGAAGATAGTGTGTTCCTAGAGCAGAGTGAAGACAGTTTGTTCCTAATGCAGAGTGAAGACAGTGTGTTCCTAATGCAGAGTTAAGACAGTGTTCTTAACGCATAGTGAAGACAGTGTGTTCCTACCGCATAGTGAAGACAGTGTGTTCCAACGTATAGTGAAGACAGTATGTTCCTAATGCATAGTGAAGTCAGTGTGTTCCTAACACAGAGTTTCAGTGTATGTGCATGGAGCAGAGTGAAGACAGTGAGTTCCTAGAGCAAGTGAAGACAGTGTTCCTAACGCATAGTGAAGACAGTGTATTCCTAAGCAGAGTGAAGACAGTGTGTTCCTAAAGCATAGTGAAGACAGTGTGTTCCTAATGCATAGTGAAGACAGTGTGTTTCTAATGCATAGTGAAGACAGTGTGTTCCTAGAGCAGAGTGAAGACAGTGTGTTCCTAACACAGAGTTGCGGTGTACGTGCATGGAGCAGAGTGAAGCCAGTGTGTTTCTTGAGCAGAGTGAAGACAGTTTGTTCCTAACGCAGAGTGAAGACAGTTTTCCTGGAGCAGAATGAAGACAGTGTGTTCCTAACACAGAGTTGCGAAGTATGTGCATAGAGTAGAGTGAAGACAGTGTGTTCCAAGAGAAGAGTGAAGACAGTGTGTTCGTAATGCAGAGTGAAGACAGTGAGTTCCTAGAGCAGAGTGAAGACAGTGTGTTCCTGATGCAGAGTGAAGACAGTGTGTTCCTGATGCAGAGTGAAGACAGTGTGTTCCTAATGCAGAGTGAAGACAGTGTGTTCCTCGAGCAGAGTGAAGACAGTGTGTTCCTAACGCAGAGTTGCAGTGTATGTGCATGGAGCAGAGTGAAGTCAGTGTGTTCCTAGAGCAGAATAAAGACAGTGTGTTCCTAATGCAGAGTGAAGACAGTGTGTTCCTAATGCAGAGTAAAGACAGTGTGTTCTTAGAGAAGATTGAAGACAGTGTGTTCCTAACGCATAGTGAAGACAGTGTGTTCCTAATTCATAGTGAAGACAGTGTCTTCCTATAGCAGAATGAAGACAGTGTGTTTCTAGAGCAGATGGAGACAGTGTGTTCCTAATGCAGACTGAAGGCAGTTTGTTCCTAGAGCAGAGTGAAGACAGTGTGTTTCTAATGCAGAGTTGGTGTGTATGTGCTAGGAGCAGAGTGAAGACAGTGTATTCCTAGAGCAGAGTGAAGACATTATGTTCCTAATGCAGAGTGAAGACAGTGTGTTCCTAGAGCAGAATGAAGACAGTGTGTTCCTAACGCAGAGTGAAGACAGTGTGTTCCTACCGCACAGTGAAGACAGTGTGTTCCTAAAACAGAGTTACGGTGTATGTGCATTGAGCAGAGTGAAGACAGTGTGTTTTTAATTCAGCGTGAGGACAGTGTGTTCTGTTCCTAAGGCAGAGTGAAGACAGTGTCTTCCTAGAGCAGAGTGAAAACAGTGTGTTCCTAACGCAGAGTTACGGTGTATGTGCATGGAGCATAGTGAAGAAAACAGTGTGTTTTTTATTCAGCGTGAGGACAGTGTGTTCCTAAGGCAGAGTGAAGACAGTGTCTTCCTAGAGCAGAGTGAAGACAGTGTGTTCCTAATGCATAGTGAATACAGTGTGTTCCTAATGCATAGTGAAGACAGTGTGTTCCTAGAGCAGAGTGAAGAGAGTGTGTTCGTAACGCAGAGTTGCGGTGTACGTGCATGGAGCAGATTGAAAACAGTGTGTTCCTAACGCAGAGTGAAGAAGTGTGTTCCTAACGCAGAGTTGCGGAGTATGTGCATGGAGCAGAGTGATGACAGTGTGTTCCTAATACAGAGTGAAGACAGTTTGTTCCTAATGCAGAGTGAAGACAGTGTGTTCCTAACGCATAGTGAAGACAGTGTGTTCCTAACGCATAGTGAAGACAGTATGTTCCTAACGCATAGTGAAGACAGTGTTTGCCTAATGCAGAGTTGCGGGATATGTGCATGGAGCAGAATGAAGACAGTGTGTGCCTAGAGCAGAGTGAAGACAGTGTGTTCGTAATGCAGAGTTGCGGTGTACGTGTATGGAGCAGATTGAAGACAGTGTGTTCCTAGAGCAGAGTGAAAACAGTATGTTCATAATGCAGAGTGAAGACAGTGTGTTCCTAGAGCAGAATGAAGACAGGGTGTTCCTAACGCAGAGTTAAGACAGTGTGTTCCTAATGCAGAGTTAAGACAGTGTGTTCCTAATGCAGAATGAAGACAGTGTATTCCTAGAGCAGAGTGAAGACAGTGTGTTCCTAATGCAGAGTTGGGGTGTATGTGCATGGAGCAGAGTGAAGACAGTGTATTCCTAGAGCAGAGTGAAGACATTATGTTCCTAACGCAGAGTGAAGACAGTGTGTTCCTAGAGCAGAATGAAGACAGTGTGTTCCTAACGCAGAGTTGCGGTGTATGTGCATGGAGCAGAGTGATGACAGTGTATTCCTAGAGCAGAGTGAAGACAGTTTGTTCCTAATACAGAGTGAAGAGAGTGTGTTCCTAATGCAGAATGAAGACAGTGTGTTTCTAACACATAGTGAAGACAGTGTGTTCCTACCGCATAGTGAAGACAGTGTGTTCCTAACGCATAGTGAAGACATAGTGTTCCAAACGCAGAGTTGCAGGGTTTGTGCATGGAGCAGAGTGATGACAGTGTGTTCCTAACGCAGAATGAAGACAGTGTGTTCCTAACGCAGAGTTGCGGTGTATGTGCATGGAGCAGAGTGATGACAGTGTGTTCCTAATACAGAGTAAAGACAGTTTGTTCCTAATGCAGAGTGAAGACAGTGTGTTCCTAACGCATAGTGAAGACAGTATGTTCCTAACCCATAGTGAAGACAGTATGTTCCTAACGCATAGTGAAGACTGTGTTCCTAACGCAGAGTTGCGGGGTATGTGCATGGAGCAGAATAAAGACAGTGTGTGCCTAGAGCAGAGTGAAGACAGTATGTTCCTAATACATAGTGAAGACAGTGTGTTCCTAACGCAGAGTTACGGTGTATGTGCATGGAGCAGAGTGAAGAAGACAGTGTGTTTTTAATTCAGCGTGAGGACAGTGTGTTCCTAAGGCAGAGTGAAGACAGGGTCTTCCTAGAGCAGAGTGAAGACAGTGTGTTCCTAACGCATAGTGAATACAGTGTGTTCCTAATGCATAGTGAAGACAGTGTGTTCCTAGAGCAGAGTGAAGAGAGTGTGTTCGTAACGCAGAGTTGCGGTGTACGTGCATGGAGCAGATTGAAGCCAGTGTGTTCCTGGAGCAGAATGAAGACATTGTGTTCCTGGAGCAGAATGAAGACAGTGCATTCCTAATGCAGAGTTGCGAAGTATGTGCATGGAGCAGAGTGAAGACAGTGTGTTCCTAAATCAGAGTGAAGACTGTGTGTTCGTAATGCAGAGTGAAGACAGTGTGTTCCTAATGCAGAGTGAAGAGAGTGTGTTCCTAGAGGAGAGTGAAGACAGTGTGTTCCTAGAGAAGAATGAAGACAGTGTTTTCCTAATGCAGAGTGAAGACCGTGTGTTCCTAATGCAGAGTGAAGACAGTGTGTTCCTAGAGCACAGTGAAGACAGTGTGTTCCTAGCGCAGAGTTGCAGTGTATGTACATGGAGGAGAGAAAAGACAGTGTGTTCCTAGAGCAGAGTGAAGACAGTGTGTTCCTAAGGCAGAGTGAAGACAGTGTCTTCCTAGAGGAAAGTGAATACAGTGTGTTCCTAATGCATAGTGAAGACAGTGTGTTCCTAATTCATAGTGAAGACAGTGTCTTCCTATAGCAGAGTGAAGACAGTGTGTTTCTAGAGCATATGGAGACAGTGTGTTCCTACCGCATAGTGAAGACAGTGTGTGCCTAGAGCAGAGTGAAGACAGTATGTTCCTAATGCATAGTGAAGAGAGTGTGTTCCTTACGCAGAGTTACGGTGTATGTGCATGGAGCAGAGTGAAGAAGACAGTGTGTTTTTAATTCAGCGTGAACAGTGTGTTCCTAAGGCAGAGTGAAGACAGTGTCTTCCTAGAGCAGAGTGAAGACAGTGTGTTCCTAATGCATAGTGAATACAGTGTGTTCCTAATGCATAGTGAAGACAGTGTGTTCCTAGAGCAGAGTGAAGAGAGTGTGTTCGTAACGCAGAGTTGCGGTGTACGTGCATGGAGCAGATTGAAAACAGTGTGTTCCTAACGCAGAGTGAAGACAGTGTGTTCCTAACGCAGAGTTGCGAAGTATGTGCATGGAGCAGAGTGATGACAGTGTGTTCCTAATACAGAGTGAAGACAGTTTGTTCCTAATGCAGAGTGGAGACAGTGTGTTCCTAACGCATAGTGAAGACAGTGTGTTCCTAACGCATAGTGAAGACAGTATGTTCCTAACGCATAGTGAAGACAGTGTTTGCCTAACGCAGAGTTGCGGGGTATGTGCATGGAGCAAAATGAAGACAGTGTGTGCCTAGAGCAGATTGAAGACAGTGTGTTCGTAATGCAGAGTTGCGGTGTACGTGCATGGAGCAGATTGAAGACAGTGTGTTCCTAGAGCAGAGTGAAGACAGTATGTTCATAATGCAGAGTGAAGACAGTGTGTTACTAACGCAGAGTTGCGGTGTATGTGCATGGAGCAGAGTGAAGACAGTGTGTTCCTAGAGCAGAGTGAAGACAGTGTGTTCCTAATGCAGAGTTAAGACAGTGTGTTCCTAATGCAGAATGAAGACAGTGTATTCCTAGAGCAGAGTGAAGACAGTGTGTTCCTAATGCAGAGTTGGGGTGTATGTGCATGGAGCAGAGTGAAGACAGTGTATTCCTAGAGCAGAGTGAAGACATTATGTTCCTTACGCAGAGTGAAGACAGTGTGTTCCTAGAGCAGAATGAAGACAGTGTGTTCCTAACGCAGAGTTGCGGTGTATGTGCATGGAGCAAAGTGATGACAGTGTGTTCCTAGAGCAGAGTGAAGACAGTTTGTTCCTAATACAGAGTGAAGACAGGGTGTTCCTAATGCAGAATGAAGACAGAGTGTTCCTAACCCGTAGTGAAGACAGTGTGTTCCTACCGCATAGTGAATACAGTGTGTTCCTAACGCATAGTGAAGACATTGTGTTCCTAATGCAGAGTTGCGGGGTTTGTGCATGGAGCAGAGTGAAGACAGTGTGTGCCTAGAGCAGAGTGAATACAGTATGTTCCTAATGCATAGTGAAGACAATGTGTTCCTAACGCAGAGTTACGGTGTATGTGCATGGAGCAGAGTGAAGAAGACAGTGTGTTTTTAATTCAGCGTGAGGACAGTGTGTTCCTAAGGCAGAGTGAAGACAGTGTCTTCCTAGAGCAGAGTGAAGACAGTGTGTTCCTAACGCATAGTGAATATAGTGTGTTCCTAATGCATAGTGAAGACAGTGTGTTCCTAGAGCAGAGTGAAGACAGTGTGTTCGTAACGCAGAGTTGCGGTGTACGTGCATGGAGCAGATTGAAGACAGTGTGTTCCTAATGCAGAGTGAAGACAGTGTGTTCCTAACGCAGAGTTGCGGTGTATGTGCATGGAGCAGAGTGATGACAGTGTGTTCCTAATACAGAGTGAAGACAGTTTGTTCCTAATGCAGAGTGAAGACAGTGTGTTCCTAACGCATAGTGAAGACAGAGTGTTCCTAACGCATAGTGAAGACAGTATGTTCCTAACGCATAGTGACGACTGTGTTCCTAATGCAGAGTTGCGGTGTATGTGCATGGAGCAGAATGAAGACAGTGTGTGCCCAGAGCAGAGTGAAGACAGTATGTTCCTAATACATAGTGAAGACAGTGTGTTCCTAACGCAGAGTTACGGTGTGTGTGCATGGAGCAGAGTGAAGAAGACAGTGTGTTTTTAATTCAGCGTGAGGACAGTGTGTTCCTAAGGCAGAGTGAAGACAATTTGTTCCTAATTCAGAGTGAAGACAGTGTGTTCCTAACGCATAGTGAAGACAGTGTGTTCCTAACGCATAGTGAAGACAGTATGTTCCTAACGCATAGTGAAGACAGTGTTTGCCTAACGCAGAGTTGCGGGGTATGTGCATGGAGCAGAATGAAGACAGTGTGTGCCTAGAGCAGAGTGAAGACAGTGTGTTCGTAATGCAGAGTTGCGGTGTACGTGCATGGAGCAGATTGAAGACAGTGTGTTCCTAGAGCAGAGTGAAGACAGTATGTTCATAACGCAGAGTGAAGACAGTGTGTTCCTAGAGCAGAATGAAGACAGATTGTTCCTAACGCAGAGTTAAGACAGTGGGTTCCTAACGCAGAGTTGTGGTGTATGTGCATGGAGCAGAGTGAAGACAGTGTGTTCCTAGAGCAGAGTGAAGACAGTGTGTTCCTAATGCAGAGTTAAGACAGTGTGTTCCTAATGCAGAATGAAGACAGTGTATTCCTAGAGCAGAGTGAAGACAGTGTGTTCCTACTGCAGAGTTGGGGTGTATGTGCATGGAGCAGAGTGAAGTCAGTGTATTCCTAGAGCAGAGTGAAGACATTATGTTCCTTACGCAGAGTGAAGACAGTGTGTTCCTAGAGCAGAATGAAGACAGTGTGTTCCTAACGCAGAGTTGCGGTGTATGTGCATGGAGCAGAGTGATGACAGTGTGTTCCTAGAGCAGAGTGAACAGTGTGTTCGTAATGCAGAGTTGCGGTGTACGTGCATGGAGCAGATTGAAGACAGTGTGTTCCTAGAGCAGAGTGAAGACAGTATGTTCATAATGCAGAGTGAAGACAGTGTGTTCCTAGAGCAGAATGAAGACAGGGTGTTCCTAACGCAGAGTTAAGACAGTGTGTTCCTAACGCAGAGTTGTGGTGTATGTGCATGGAGCAGAGTGAAGATAGTGTGTTCTTAGAGCAGAGTGAAGACAGTGTGTTCCTAATGCAGAGTGAAGACAGTGTGTTCCTAATGCAGAATGAAGACAGTGTATTCCTAGAGCAGAGTGAAGACAGTGTGTTCCTAACGCAGAGCTGCAGTGTATGTGCATGGAGCAGAGTGAAGACAGTGTATTCCTAGAGCAGAGTGAAGACATTATGTTCCTTACGCAGAGTGAAGACAGTGTGTTCCTAGAGCAGAATGAAGACAGTGTGTTCCTAACGCAGAGTTGCGGTGTATGTGCATGGAGCAGAGTGATGACAGTGTGTTCCTAGAGCAGAGTGAAGACAGTTTGTTCCAAATACAGAGTGAAGACAGTGTGTTCCTAATGCAGAATGAAGACAGAGTGTTCCTAACGCGTAGTGAAGACAGTGGGTTCCTACCGCATAGTGAATACAGTGCGTTCCTAACGCATAGTGAAGACATTGTGTTCCTAACGCAGAGTTGCGGGGTTTGTGCATGGAGCAGAGTGAAGACAGTGTGTGCCTAGAGCAGAGTGAAGACAGTATGTTCCTAATGCATAGTGAAGACAGTGTGTTCCTAACGCAGAGTTGCGGTGTACGTGCATGGAGCAGATTGAAGACAGTGTGTTCCTAATGCAGAGTGAAGACAGTGTGTTCCTAACGCAGAGTTGCGGTGTATGTGCATGGAGCAGAGTGATGACAGTGTGTTCCTAATACAGAGTGAAGACAGTTTGTTCCTAATGCAGAGTGAAGACAGTGTGTTCCTAACGCATAGTGAAGACAGTATGTTCCTAACGCATAGTGACGACTGTGTTCCTAATGCAGAGTTGCGGTGTATGTGCATGGAGCAGAATGAAGACAGTGTGTGCCCAGAGCAGAGTGAAGACAGTATGTTCCTAATACATAGTGAAGACAGTGTGTTCCTAACGCAGAGTTACGGTGTGTGTGCATGGAGCAGAGTGAAGAAGACAGTGTGTTTTTAATTCAGCGTGAGGACAGTGTGTTCCTAAGGCAGAGTGAAGGCAGTTTGTTCCTAATTCAGAGTGAAGACAGTGTGTTCCTAACGCATAGTGAAGACAGTGTGTTCCTAACGCATAGTGAAGACAGTATGTTCCTAACGCATAGTGAAGACAGTGTTTGCCTAACGCAGAGTTGCGGGGTATGTGCATGGAGCAGAATGAAGACAGTGTGTGCCTAGAGCAGAGTGAAGACAGTGTGTTCGTAATGCAGAGTTGCGGTGTACGTGCATGGAGCAGATTGAAGACAGTGTGTTCCTAGAGCAGAGTGAAGACAGTATGTTCATAACGCAGAGTGAAGACAGTGTGTTCCTAGAGCAGAATGAAGACAGATTGTTCCTAACGCAGAGTTAAGACAGTGGGTTCCTAACGCAGAGTTGTGGTGTATGTGCATGGAGCAGAGTGAAGACAGTGTGTTCCTAGAGCAGAGTGAAGACAGTGTGTTCCTAATGCAGAGTTAAGACAGTGTGTTCCTAATGCAGAATGAAGACAGTGTATTCCTAGAGCAGAGTGAAGACAGTGTGTTCCTACTGCAGAGTTGGGGTGTATGTGCATGGAGCAGAGTGAAGTCAGTGTATTCCTAGAGCAGAGTGAAGACATTATGTTCCTTACGCAGAGTGAAGACAGTGTGTTCCTAGAGCAGAATGAAGACAGTGTGTTCCTAACGCAGAGTTGCGGTGTATGTGCATGGAGCAGAGTGATGACAGTGTGTTCCTAGAGCAGAGTGAACAGTGTGTTCGTAATGCAGAGTTGCGGTGTACGTGCATGGAGCAGATTGAAGACAGTGTGTTCCTAGAGCAGAGTGAAGACAGTATGTTCATAATGCAGAGTGAAGACAGTGTGTTCCTAGAGCAGAATGAAGACAGGGTGTTCCTAACGCAGAGTTAAGACAGTGTGTTCCTAACGCAGAGTTGTGGTGTATGTGCATGGAGCAGAGTGAAGATAGTGTGTTCTTAGAGCAGAGTGAAGACAGTGTGTTCCTAATGCAGAGTGAAGACAGTGTGTTCCTAATGCAGAATGAAGACAGTGTATTCCTAGAGCAGAGTGAAGACAGTGTGTTCCTAATGCAGAGCTGCAGTGTATGTGCATGGAGCAGAGTGAAGACAGTGTATTCCTAGAGCAGAGTGAAGACATTATGTTCCTTACGCAGAGTGAAGACAGTGTGTTCCTAGAGCAGAATGAAGACAGTGTGTTCCTAACGCAGAGTTGCGGTGTATGTGCATGGAGCAGAGTGATGACAGTGTGTTCCTAGAGCAGAGTGAAGACAGTTTGTTCCAAATACAGAGTGAAGACAGTGTGTTCCTAATGCAGAATGAAGACAGAGTGTTCCTAACGCGTAGTGAAGACAGTGGGTTCCTACCGCATAGTGAATACAGTGCGTTCCTAACGCATAGTGAAGACATTGTGTTCCTAACGCAGAGTTGCGGGGTTTGTGCATGGAGCAGAGTGAAGACAGTGTGTGCCTAGAGCAGAGTGAAGACAGTATGTTCCTAATGCATAGTGAAGACAGTGTGTTCCTAACGCAGAGTTGCGGTGTACGTGCATGGAGCAGATTGAAGACAGTGTGTTCCTAATGCAGAGTGAAGGCAGTGTGTTCCTAACGCAGAGTTGCGGTGTATGTGCATGGAGCAGAGTGATGACAGTGTGTTCCTAATACAGAGTGAAGACAGTTTGTTCCTAATGCAGAGTGAAGACAGTGTGTTCCTAACGCATAGTGAAGACAGAGTGTTCCTAACGCATAGTGAAGACAGTATGTTCCTAACGCATAGTGACGACTGTGTTCCTAATGCAGAGTTGCGGTGTATGTGCATGGAGCAGAATGAAGACAGTGTGTGCCCAGAGCAGAGTGAAGACAGTATGTTCCTAATACATAGTGAAGACAGTGTGTTCCTAACGCAGAGTTACGGTGTGTGTGCATGGAGCAGAGTGAAGAAGACAGTGTGTTTTTAATTCAGCGTGAGGACAGTGTGTTCCTAAGGCAGAGTGAAGGCAGTTTGTTCCTAATTCAGAGTGAAGACAGTGTGTTCCTAACGCATAGTGAAGACAGTGTGTTCCTAACGCATAGTGAAGACAGTATGTTCCTAACGCATAGTGAAGACAGTGTTTGCCTAACGCAGAGTTGCGGGGTATGTGCATGGAGCAGAATGAAGACAGTGTGTGCCTAGAGCAGAGTGAAGACAGTGTGTTCGTAATGCAGAGTTGCGGTGTACGTGCATGGAGCAGATTGAAGACAGTGTGTTCCTAGAGCAGAGTGAAGACAGTATGTTCATAACGCAGAGTGAAGACAGTGTGTTCCTAGAGCAGAATGAAGACAGATTGTTCCTAACGCAGAGTTAAGACAGTGGGTTCCTAACGCAGAGTTGTGGTGTATGTGCATGGAGCAGAGTGAAGACAGTGTGTTCCTAGAGCAGAGTGAAGACAGTGTGTTCCTAATGCAGAGTTAAGACAGTGTGTTCCTAATGCAGAATGAAGACAGTGTATTCCTAGAGCAGAGTGAAGACAGTGTGTTCCTACTGCAGAGTTGGGGTGTATGTGCATGGAGCAGAGTGAAGACAGTGTATTCCTAGAGCAGAGTGAAGACATTATGTTCCTTACGCAGAGTGAAGACAGTGTGTTCCTAGAGCAGAATGAAGACAGTGTGTTCCTAACGCAGAGTTGCGGTGTATGTGCATGGACCAGAGTGATGACAGTGTGTTCCTAGAGCAGAGTGAAGACAGTGTGTTCGTAATGCAGAGTTGCGGTGTACGTGCATGGAGCAGATTGAAGACAGTGTGTTCCTAGAGCAGAGTGAAGACAGTATGTTCATAATGCAGAGTGAAGACAGTGTGTTCCTAGAGCAGAATGAAGACAGGGTGTTCCTAACGCAGAGTTAAGACAGTGTGTTCCTAACGCAGAGTTGTCGTGTATGTGCATGGAGCAGAGTGAAGATAGTGTGTTCTTAGAGCAGAGTGAAGACAGTGTGTTCCTAATGCAGAGTGAAGACAGTGTGTTCCTAATGCAGAATGAAGACAGTGTATTCCTAGAGCAGAGTGAAGACAGTGTGTTCCTAACGCAGAGCTGCAGTGTATGTGCATGGAGCAGAGTGAAGACAGTGTATTCCTAGAGCAGAGTGAAGACATTATGTTCCTTACGCAGAGTGAAGACAGTGTGTTCCTAGAGCAGAATGAAGACAGTGTGTTCCTAACGCAGAGTTGCGGTGTATGTGCATGGAGCAGAGTGATGACAGTGTGTTCCTAGAGCAGAGTGAAGACAGTTTGTTCCAAATACAGAGTGAAGACAGTGTGTTCCTAATGCAGAATGAAGACAGAGTGTTCCTAACGCGTAGTGAAGACAGTGGGTTCCTACCGCATAGTGAATACAGTGCGTTCCTAACGCATAGTGAAGACATTGTGTTCCTAACGCAGAGTTGCGGGGTTTGTGCATGGAGCAGAGTGAAGACAGTGTGTGCCTAGAGCAGAGTGAAGACAGTATGTTCCTAATGCATAGTGAAGACAGTGTGTTCTTAACGCAGAGTTACGGTGTATGTGCATGGAGCAGAGTGAAGAAGACAGTGTGTTTTTAATTCAGCGTGAGGACAGTGTGTTCCTAAGGCAGAGTGAAGACAGTGTCTTCCTAGAGCAGAGTGAAGACAGTGTGTTCCTAACGCATAGTGAATACAGTGTGTTCCTAATGCATAGTGAAGTCAGTGTGTTCCTAGAGCAGAGTGAAGACAGTGTGTTCGTAACGCAGAGTTGCGGTGTACGTGCATGGAGCAGATTGAAGACAGTGTGTTCCTAATGCAGAGTGAAGACAGTGTGTTCCTAACGCAGAATTGTGGTGTATGTGCATGGAGCAGAGTGAAGACAGTGTGTTCCTAGAGCAGAGTGAAGACAGTGTGTTCCTAATGCAGAGTTAAGACAGTGTGTTCCTAATGCAGAATGAAGACAGTGTATTCCTAGAGCAGAGTGAAGACAGTGTGTTCCTACTGCAGAGTTGGGGTGTATGTGCATGGAGCAGAGTGAAGACAGTGTATACCTAGAGCAGAGTGAAGACATTATGTTTCTTACGCAGAGTGAAGACAGTGTGTTCCTAGAGCAGAATGAAGACAGTGTGTTCCTAACGCAGAGTTGCGGTGTATGTGCATGGAGCAGAGTGATGACAGTGTGTTCCTAGAGCAGAGTGAAGACAGTTTGTTCCTAATACAGAGTGAAGACAGTGTTCCTAAATCAGTGAAGACAGTGTGTTCCCACGGCAAAGTGAAGACAGTGTGTTCCTAATGCAGAGTGAAGAGAGTGTGTTCCTAGAGCAGAGTGAAGACAGTGTGTTCCTAGAGAAGAATGAAGACAGTGTTTTCCTAATGCAGAGTGAAGACCGTGTGTTCCTAATGCAGAGTGAAGACTGTGCGTTCCTCGAGGAGAGTGAAGAAAGTGTGTTCCTAAGGCAGATTGAAGACAGTGTGTTCCTAGAGCACAGTTAAGACAGTGTGTTTCTAGCGCAGAGTTGCAGTGTATGTACATGGAGGAGAGAAAAGACAGTGTGTTCCTAGAGCAGAGTGAAGACAGTGTGTTCCTAAGGCAGAGTGTAGACAGTGGGTTCCTAAGGCAGAGTGAAGACAGTGTCTTCCTAGAGGAGAGTGAATACAGTGTGTTCCTAACGCATAGTGAAGACAGTTTGTTCCTAATTCATAGTGAAGACAGTGTCTTCCTATAGCAGAGTGAAGACAGTGTGTTTCTAGAGCATATGGAGACAGTGTGTTCCTACCGCATAGTGAAGACAGTGTGTTCCTAACGCATAGTGAAGACAGTATATTCCTAACGCATAGTGAAGACATTGTGTTCCTAACGCAGATTTGCAGGGTATGTGCATGGAGCAGAGTGAAGACAGTGTGTGCCTAGAGCAGAGTGAAGACAGTATGTTCCTAGTGCATAGTGAAGAAAGTGTGTTCCTTACGCAGAGTTACGGTGTATGTGCATGGAGCAGAGTGAAGAAGACAGTGTGTTTTTAATTCAGCGCGAGGACAGTGTGTTCCTAAGGCAGAGTGAAGACAGTGTCTTCCTAGAGCAGAGTGAAGACAGTGTGTTCCTAATGCCTAGTGAATACAGTGTGTTCCTTATGCATAGTGAAGACAGTGTGTTCCTAGAGCAGAGTGAAGACAATGTGTTCGTAACGCAGAGTTGCGGTGTACGTGCATGGAACAGATTGAAAGCAGTGTGTTCCTAACGCATAGTGAAGACAGTGTGTTCCTAACGCAGAGTTGCGGAGTATGTGCATGGAGCAGAGTGATGACAGTGTTTTCCTAATACAAAGTGAAGACAGTTTGTTCCTAATGCAGAGTGAAGACAGTGTGTTCCTAACGCATAGTGAAGACAGTGTGTTCCTAACGCATAGTGAAGACAGTATGTTCCTAACGCATAGTGAAGACAGTGTTTGCCTAACGCAGAGTTGCGGGGTATGTGCATGGAGCAGAATGAAGACAGTGTGTGCCTAGAGCAGAGTGAAGAGAGTGTGTTCGTAATGCAGAGTTGCGGTGTACGTGCATGGAGCAGATTGAAGATTGTGTGTTCCTAGAGCAGAGTGAAGACTGTATGTTCATAATGCAGAGTGAAGACAGTGTGTTCCTAGAGCAGAATGAAGACAGGGTGTTCCTAACGCAGAGTTAAGACAGTGTGTTCCTAACGCAGAGTATCGGTGTATGTGCATGGAGCAGAGTGAAGACAGTGTGTTCCTAGAGCAGAGTGAAGACAGTGTGTTCCTAATGCAGAGTTAAGACAGTGTGTTCCTAATGCAGAATGAAGACAGTGTATTCCTAGTGCAGAGTGAAGACAGTGTGTTCCTAATGCAGAGTTGGGCTGTATGTGCATGGAGCAGAGTGAAGACAGTGTATTCCTAGAGCAGAGTGAAGACATTATGTTCCTTACGCAGAGTGAAGACAGTGTGTTCCTAGAGCAGAATGAAGACAGTGTGTTCCTAACGCAGAGTTGCGGTGTATGTGCATGGAGCAAAGTGATGACAGTGTGTTCCTAGAGCAGAGTGAAGACAGTTTGTTCCTAATACAGAGTGAAGACAGTGTGTTCCTAATGCAGAATGAAGACAGTGTGTTCCTAACGCATAGTGAAGTCAGTGTGTTCCTACCGCATAGTGAAGACAGTGTGTACCTAACGCATAGTGAAGACATTGTGTTCCTAACGCAGAGTTGCGAGGTTTGTGCATGGAGCAGAGTGAAGACAGTGTGTGCCTAGAGCAGAGTAAAGACAGTATGTTCCTAATGCATAGTGAAGACAGTGTGTTCCTAACGCAGAGTTACAGTGTATGTGCATGGAGCAGAGTGAAGAAGACAGTGTGTTTTTAATTCAGCGTGAGGACAGTGTGTTCCTAAGACAGAGTGAAGACAGTGTCTTCCTAGAGCAGAGTGAAGACAGTGTGTTCCTAACGCATAGTGAATACAGTGTGTTCCTAATGCATAGTGAAGACAGTGAGTTCCTAGAGCAGAGTGAAGACAGTGTGTTCGTAACGCAGAGTTGTGGTGTACGTGCATGGAGCAGATTGAAGACAGTGTGTTCCTAACGCAGAGTGAAGACAGTGTGTTCCTAACGCAGAGTTGCGGTGTATGTGCATGGAGCAGAGTGATGACAGTGTGTTCCTAATACAGAGTGAAGACAGTTTGTTCCTAATGCAGAGTGAAGACAGTGTGTTCCTAACGCATAGTGAAGACAGTGTGTTCCTAACGCATAGTGAAGACAGTATATTCCTAACGTATAGTGAAGACTGTGTTCCTAACGCAGAGTTGCAGGGTATGTGCATGGAGCAGAATGAAGACAGTGTGTTCCTCGAGCAGAGTGAAGACTGTGTGTTCCTAGAGCAGAATAAAGACACTGTGTTCCTAATGCAGAGTGAAGACAGTGTGTTCCTATAGCAGAGTGAAGACAGTGTGTTCCTAAGGCAGATTGAAGACAGTGTGTTCCTAAAGCACAGTGAAGACAGTGTGTTCCTAGCGCAGAGTTGCAGTATATATACATGGAGGAGAGAAAAGACAGTGTGTTCCTAGAGCAGATTGAAGACAGTGTGTTCCTAAGGCAGAGTGAAGACAGTGTGTTCCTAGAGCAGAGTGAAGACAGTGTTTTCCTAGAGGAGAGTGAATACAGTGTGTTCCTAACGCATAGTGAAGACAGTTTGTTCCTAATTCATAGTGAAGACAGTGTCTTCCTATAGCAGAGTGAAGACAGTGTGTTTCTAGAGCATATAGAGACAGTGTGTTCCTACCGCATAGTGAAGACAGTGTGTTCCTAACGCATAGTGAAGACAGTATGTTCCTAACGCATAGTGAAGACATTGTGTTCCTAACGCAGATTTGCGGGGTATGTGCATGGAGCAGAGTGAAGACAGTGTGTACCTAGAGGAGAGTGAAGACAGTATGTTCATAATGCAGAGTGAAGACAGTGTGTTCCTAGAGCAGAATGAAGAGAGGGTGTTCCTATCGCAGAGTTAAGACAGTGTGTTCCTAACGCAGAGTTGCGGTGTATGTGCATGGAGCAGAGTGAAGACAGTGTGTTCCTAGAGCAGAGTGAAGACTGTGTGTTCCTAATGCAGAGTTAAGACAGTGTGTTCCTAATGCAGAGTGAAGAGAGTGTGTTCCTAGAGCAGAGTGAAGACAGTGTGTTCCCACGGCAGAGTGAAGACAGTGTGTTCCTAATGCAGAGTGAAGAGAGTGTGTTCCTAGAGCAGAGTGAAGACAGTGTGTTCCTAGAGAAGAATGAAGACAGTGTTTTCCTAATGCAGAGTGAAGACCGTGTGTTCCTAATGCAGAGTGAAGACAGTGTGTTCCTCGAGCAGAGTGAAGACAGTGTGTTCCTAACGCAGAGTTGCAGTGTATGTGCATGGAGCAGAGTGAAGACAGTGTGTTCCTAGAGCAGAATAAAGACACTGTGTTCCTAATGCAGAGTGAAGACAGTGTGTTCCTATAGCAGAGTGAAGACAGTGTGTTCCTAAGGCAGATTGAAGACAGTGTGTTCCTAGAGCACAGTGAAGACAGTGTGTTCCTAGCGCAGAGTTGCAGTGTATGTACATGGAGGAGAGAAAAGACAGTGTGTTCCTAGAGCAGAGTGAAGACAGTGTGTTCCTAAGGCAGAGTGAAGACAGTGTGTTCCTAAGGCAGAGTGAAGACAGTGTCTTCCTAGAGGAGAGTGAATACAGTGTGTTCCTAACGCATAGTGAAGACAGTTTGTTCCTAATTCATAGTGAAGACAGTGTCTTCCTATAGCAGAGTGAAGACAGTGTGTTTCTAGAGCATATAGAGACAGTGTGTTCCTACCGCATAGTGAAGACAGTGTGTTCCTAACGCATAGTGAAGACAGTATGTTCCTAACGCATAGTGAAGACATTGTGTTCCTAACGCAGAGTTGCGGGGTTTGTGCATGGAGCAGAGTGAAGACAGTGTGTGCCTAGAGCAGAGTAAAGACAGTATGTTCCTAATGCATAGTGAAGACAGTGTGTTCCTAACGCAGAGTTACAGTGTATGTGCATGGAGCAGAGTGAAGAAGACAGTGTGTTTTTAATTCAGCGTGAGGACAGTGTGTTCCTAAGACAGAGTGAAGACAGTGTCTTCCTAGAGCAGAGTGAAGACAGTGTGTTCCTAACGCATAGTGAATACAGTGTGTTCCTAATGCATAGTGAAGACAGTGAGTTCCTAGAGCAGAGTGAAGACAGTGTGTTCGTAACGCAGAGTTGTGGTGTACGTGCATGGAGCAGATTGAAGACAGTGTGTTCCTAACGCAGAGTGAAGACAGTGTGTTCCTAACGCAGAGTTGCGGTGTATGTGCATGGAGCAGAGTGATGACAGTGTGTTCCTAATACAGAGTGAAGACAGTTTGTTCCTAATGCAGAGTGAAGACAGTGTGTTCCTAACGCATAGTGAAGACAGTGTGTTCCTAACGCATAGTGAAGACAGTATATTCCTAACGTATAGTGAAGACTGTGTTCCTAACGCAGAGTTGCAGGGTATGTGCATGGAGCAGAATGAAGACAGTGTGTTCCTCGAGCAGAGTGAAGACTGTGTGTTCCTAGAGCAGAATAAAGACACTGTGTTCCTAATGCAGAGTGAAGACAGTGTGTTCCTATAGCAGAGTGAAGACAGTGTGTTCCTAAGGCAGATTGAAGACAGTGTGTTCCTAAAGCACAGTGAAGACAGTGTGTTCCTAGCGCAGAGTTGCAGTATATATACATGGAGGAGAGAAAAGACAGTGTGTTCCTAGAGCAGATTGAAGACAGTGTGTTCCTAAGGCAGAGTGAAGACAGTGTGTTCCTAGAGCAGAGTGAAGACAGTGTTTTCCTAGAGGAGAGTGAATACAGTGTGTTCCTAACGCATAGTGAAGACAGTTTGTTCCTAATTCATAGTGAAGACAGTGTCTTCCTATAGCAGAGTGAAGACAGTGTGTTTCTAGAGAATATAGAGACAGTGTGTTCCTACCGCATAGTGAAGACAGTGTGTTCCTAACGCATAGTGAAGACAGTATGTTCCTAACGCATAGTGAAGACATTGTGTTCCTAACGCAGATTTGCGGGGTATGTGCATGGAGCAGAGTGAAGACAGTGTGTACCTAGAGGAGAGTGAAGACAGTATGTTCATAATGCAGAGTGAAGACAGTGTGTTCCTAGAGCAGAATGAAGAGAGGGTGTTCCTAACGCAGAGTTAAGACAGTGTGTTCCTAACGCAGAGTTGCGGTGTATGTGCATGGAGCAGAGTGAAGACAGTGTGTTCCTAGAGCAGAGTGAAGACTGTGTGTTCCTAATGCAGAGTTAAGACAGTGTGTTCCTAATGCAGAGTGAAGAGAGTGTGTTCCTAGAGCAGAGTGAAGACAGTGTGTTCCCACGGCAGAGTGAAGACAGTGTGTTCCTAATGCAGAGTGAAGAGAGTGTGTTCCTAGAGCAGAGTGAAGACAGTGTGTTCCTAGAGAAGAATGAAGACAGTGTTTTCCTAATGCAGAGTGAAGACCGTGTGTTCCTAATGCAGAGTGAAGACAGTGTGTTCCTCGAGCAGAGTGAAGACAGTGTGTTCCTAACGCAGAGTTGTAGTGTATGTGCATGGAGCAGAGTGAAGACAGTGTGTTCCTAGAGCAGAATAAAGACACTGTGTTCCTAATGCAGAGTGAAGACAGTGTGTTCCTATAGCAGAGTGAAGACAGTGTGTTCCTAAGGCAGATTGAAGACAGTGTGTTCCTAGAGCACAGTGAAGACAGTGTGTTCCTAGCGCAGAGTTGCAGTGTATGTACATGGAGGAGAGAAAAGACAGTGTGTTCCTAGAGCAGAGTGAAGACAGTGTGTTCCTAAGGCAGAGTGAAGACAGTGTGTTCCTAAGGCAGAGTGAAGACAGTGTCTTCCTAGAGGAGAGTGAATACAGTGTGTTCCTAACGCATAGTGAAGACAGTTTGTTCCTAATTCATAGTGAAGACAGTGTCTTCCTATAGCAGAGTGAAGACAGTGTGTTTCTAGAGCATATAGAGACAGTGTGTTCCTACCGCATAGTGAAGACAGTGTGTTCCTAACGCATAGTGAAGACAGTATGTTCCTAACGCATAGTGAAGACATTGTGTTCCTAACGCAGATTTGCGGGGTATGTGCATGGAGCAGAGTGAAGACAGTGTGTGCCTAGAGCAGAGTGAAGACAGTATGTTCCTAATGCATAGTGAAGACAGTGTGTTCCTTACGCAGAGTTACGGTGTATGTGCTTGGATCAGAGTGAAGAAGACAGTGTGTTTTTAATTCAGCGTGAGGACAGTGTGTTCCTAAGGCAGAGTGAAGACAGTGTCTTCCTAGAGCAGAGTGAAGACAGTGTGTTCCTAATGCATAGTGAATACAGTGTGTTCCTAATGCATAGTGAATTAGTGTGTTCCTTGAGCAGAGTGAAGACAGTGTGTTCGTAACGCAGAGTTGCGGTGTACGTGCATGGAGCAGATTGAAAACAGTGTGTTCCTAACGCAGAGTGAAGACAGTGTGTTCCTAACGCAGAGTTGCGGAGTATGTGCATGGAGCAGAGTGATGACAGTGTGTTCCTAATACAGAGTGTAGACAGTTTGTTCCTAATGCAGAGTGAAGACAGTGTGTTCCTAACGCATAGTGAAGACAGTGTGTTCCTAACGCATAGTGAAGACAGTATGTTCCTAACGCATAGTGAAGACAGTGTTTGCCTAACGCAGAGTTGCGGGGTATGTGCATGGAGCAGAATGAAGACAGTGTGTGCCTAGAGCAGAGTGAAGAGAGTGTGTTCGTAATGCAGAGTTGCGGTGTACGTGCATGGAGCAGATTGAAGATAGTGTGTTCATAGGGCAGAGTGAAGACAGTATGTTCATAATGCAGAGTGAAGACAGTGTGTTCCTAGAGCAGAGTGAAGACAGTGTGTTCCTAGAGCAGAGTGAAGACAGTGTGTTCCTAATGCAGAGTTAAGACAGTGTGTTCCTAATGCAGAATGAAGAGAGTGTATTCCTAGAGCAGAGTGAAGACATTATGTTCCTTACGCAGAGTGAAGGCAGTGTGTTCCTAGAGCAGAGTGAAGACAGTTTGTTCCTAATACAGAGTGAAGACAGTGTGTTCCTAATGCAGAGTGAAGACAGTTTGTTCCTAACGCATAGTGAAGACAGTGTGTTCCTAACGCATAGTGAAGACCGGATGTTCCTAACACATAGTGAAGACTGTGTTCCTAATGCAGAGTTGCGGGGTTTGTGCATGGAGCAGAGTGAAGACAGTGTGTGCCTAGAGCAGTATGAAGACAGTATGTTCCTAATACATAGCGAAGACATTGTGTTCCTAACGCAGGGTTACGTTGTATGTGCATGAAGCAGAGTGAAGAAGACAGTGTATTTTTAATTCAGCGTGAGGACAGTGTGTTCCTAAGGAAGAGTGAAGACAGGGTCTTCCTAGAGCAGAGTGAAGACAGTGTGTTCCTAACGCATAGTGAATACAGTGTGTTCCTAATGCATAGTGAAGACAGTGTGTTCCTAACGCATAGTGAAGACAGTATGTTCCTAACGCATAGTGAAGACAGTGTTTGCCTAACGCAGAGTTGCGGGGTATGTGCATGGAGCAGAATGAAGACAGTGTGTGCCTAGAGCAGAGTGAAGACAGTGTGTTCGTAATGCAGAGTTGCGGTGTACGTGCATGGAGCAGATTGAAGACAGTGTGTTCCTAGAGCAGAGTGAAGACAGTATGTTCATAACGCAGAGTGAAGACAGTGTGTTCCTAGAGCAGAATGAAGACAGATTGTTCCTAACGCAGAGTTAAGACAGTGGGTTCCTAACGCAGAGTTGTGGTGTATGTGCATGGAGCAGAGTGAAGACAGTGTGTTCCTAGAGCAGAGTGAAGACAGTGTGTTCCTAATGCAGAGTTAAGACAGTGTGTTCCTAATGCAGAATGAAGACAGTGTATTCCTAGAGCAGAGTGAAGACAGTGTGTTCCTACTGCAGAGTTGGGGTGTATTTGCATGGAGCAGAGTGAAGACAGTGTATTCCTAGAGCAGAGTGAAGACATTATGTTCCTTACGCAGAGTGAAGACAGTGTGTTCCTAGAGCAGAATGAAGACAGTGTGTTCCTAACGCAGAGTTGCGGTGTATGTGCATGGAGCAGAGTGATGACAGTGTGTTCCTAGAGCAGAGTGAAGACAGTGTGTTCGTAATGCAGAGTTGCGGTGTACGTGCATGGAGCAGATTGAAGACAGTGTGTTCCTAGAGCAGAGTGAAGACAGTATGTTCATAATGCAGAGTGAAGACAGTGTGTTCCTAGAGCAGAATGAAGACAGGGTGTTCCTCACGCAGAGTTAAGACAGTGTGTTCCTAACGCAGAGTTGTGGTGTATGTGCATGGAGCAGAGTGAAGACAGTGTGTTCTTAGAGCAGAGTGAAGACAGTGTGTTCCTAATGCAGAGTGAAGACAGTGTGTTCCTAATGCAGAATGAAGACAGTGTATTCCTAGAGCAGAGTGAAGACAGTGTGTTCCTACTGCAGAGTTGGGGTGTATGTGCATGGAGCAGAGTGAAGACAGTGTATTCCTAGAGCAGAGTGAAGACATTATGTTCCTTACGCAGAGTGAAGACAGTGTGTTCCTAGAGCAGAATGAAGACAGTGTGTTCCTAACGCAGAGTTGCGGTGTATGTGCATGGAGCAGAGTGATGACAGTGTGTTCCTAGAGCAGAGTGAAGACAGCTTGTTCCAAATACAGAGTGAAGACAGTGTGTTCCTAATGCAGAATGAAGACAGAGTGTTCCTAACGCGTAGTGAAGACAGTGGGTTCCTACCCCATAGTGAATACAGTGTGTTCCTAACGCATAGTGAAGACATTGTGTTCCTAACGCAGAGTTGCAGGGTTTGTGCATGGAGCAGAGTGAAGACAGTGTGTGCCTAGAGCAGAGTGAAGACAGTATGTTCCTAATGCATAGTGAAGACAGTGTGTTCCTAACGCAGAGTTACGGTGTATGTGCATGGAGCAGAGTGAAGAAGACAGTGTGTTTATAATTCAGCGTGAGGACAGTGTGTTCCTAAGGCAGAGTGAAGACAGTGTCTTCCTAGAGCAGAGTGAAGACAGTGTGTTCCTAACGCATAGTGAATACAGTGTGTTCCTAATGCATAGTGAAGACAGTGTGTTCCTAGAGCAGAGTGAAGACAGTGTGTTCGTAACGCAGAGTTGCGGTGTACGTGCATGGAGCAGATTAAAGACAGTGTGTTCCTAATGCAGAGTGAAGACAGTGTGTTCCTAACGCAGAGTTGCGGTGTATGTGCATGGAGCAGAGTGATGACAGTGTGTTCCTAATACAGAGTGAAGACAGTTTGTTCCTAATGCAGAGTGAAGACAGTGTGTTCCTAACGCATAGTGAAGACAGAGTGTTCCTAACGCATAGTGAAGACAGTATGTTCCTAACGCATAGTGAAGACTGTGTTCCTAACGCAGAGTTGCGGGGTATGTGCATGGAGCAGAATGAAGACAGTGTGTGCCTAGAGCAGAGTGAAGAGAGTGTGTTCCTAATACATAGTGAAGACAGTGTGTTCCTAACGCAGAGTTACGGTGTATGTGCATGGAGCAGAGTGAAGAAGACAGTTTGTTTTTCATTCAGCGTGAGGACAGTGTGTTCCTAAGGCAGAGTGAAGACAGTTTGTTCCTAATTCAGAGTGAAGACAGTGTGTTCCTAACGCATAGTGAAGACAGTGTGTTCCTAAAGCATAGTGAAGACAGTATGTTCCTAACGCATAGTGAAGACAGTGTTTGCCTAACGCAGAGTTGCGGGGTATGTGCAAGGAGCAGAATGAAGACAGTGTGTGCCTAGAGCAGAGTGAAGACAGTTTGTTCCTAGAGCAGAATGAAGACAGTGTGTTCCTAACGCAGAGTTGCGGTGTATGTGCATGGAGCAGAGTGATGACAGTGTGTTCCTAGAGCAGAGTGAAGACAGTTTGTTCCTAATACAGAGTGAAGACAGTGTTCCTAAATCAGTGAAGACAGTGTGTTCCCACGGCAAAGTGAAGACAGTGTGTTCCTAATGCAGAGTGAAGAGAGTGTGTTCCTAGAGCAGAGTGAAGACAGTGTGTTCCTAGAGAAGAATGAAGACAGTGTTTTCCTAATGCAGAGTGAAGACCGTGTGTTCCTAATGCAGAGTGAAGACAGTGCGTTCCTCGAGCAGAGTGAAGACAGTGTGTTCCTAAGGCAGATTGAAGACAGTGGGTTCCTAGAGCACAGTGAAGACAGTGTGTTCCTCCGCAGAGTTGCAGTGTATGTACATGGAGGAGAGAAAAGACAGTGTGTTCCTAGAGCAGAGTGAAGACAGTGTGTTCCTAAGGCAGAGTGTAGACAGTGGGTTCCTAAGGCAGAGTGAAGACAGTATCTTCCTAGAGGAGAGTGAATACAGTGTGTTCCTAACGCATAGTGAAGACAGTTTGTTCCTAATTCATAGTGAAGACAGTGTCTTCCTATAGGAGAGTGAAGACAGTGTGTTTCTAGAGCATATGGAGACAGTGTGTTCCTACCGCATAGTGAAGACATTGTGTTCCTAACGCAGATTTGCGGGGTATGTGCATGGAGCAGAGTGAAGACAGTGTGTGCCTAGAGCAGAGTGAAGACAGTATGTTCCTAGTGCATAGTGAAGACAGTGTGTTCCTTACGCAGAGTTACGGTGTATGTGCATGGAGCAGAGTGAAGAAGACAGTTTGTTTTAATTCAGCGTGAGGACAGTGTGTTCCTAAGGCAGAGTGAAGACAGTGTCTTCCTAGAGCAGAGTGAAGACAGTGTGTTCCTAATGCATAGAGAATACAGTGTGTTCCTTATGCATAGTGAAGACAGTGTGTTCCTAGAGCAGAGTGAAGACAGTGTGTTCGTAACGCAGAGTTGCGGTGTACGTGCATGGAACAGATTGAAAACAGTGTGTTCCTAACGCAGAGTGAAGACAGTGTGTTCCTAACGCAGAGTTGCGGAGTATGTGCATGGAGCAGAGTGATGACAGTGTTTTCCTAATACAAAGTGAAGACAGTTTGTTCCTAATGCAGAGTGAAGACAGTGTGTTCCTAACGCATAGTGAAGACAGTGTGTTCCTAACGCATAGTGAAGACAGTATGTTCCTAACGCATAGTGAAGACAGTGTTTGCCTAACGCAGAGTTGCGGGGTATGTGCATGGAGCAGAATGAAGACAGTGTGTGCCTAGAGCAGAGTGAAGAGAGTGTGTTCGTAATGCAGAGTTGCGGTGTACGTGCATGGAGCAGATTGTGATTGTGTGTTCCTAGAGCAGAGTGAAGACAGTATGTTCATAATGCAGAGTGAAGACAGTGTGTTCCTAGAGCAGAATGAAGACAGGGTGTTCCTAACGCAGAGTTAAGACAGTGTGTTCCTAACGCAGAGTATCGGTGTATGTGCATGGAGCAGAGTGAAGACAGTGTGTTCCTAGAGCAGAGTGAAGACAGTGTGTTCCTAATGCAGAGTTAAGACAGTGTGTTCCTAATGCAGAATGAAGACAGTGTATTCCTAGTGCAGAGTGAAGACAGTGTGTTCCTAATGCAGAGTTGGGCTGTTTGTGCATGGAGCAGAGTGAAGACAGTGTGTTCCTAACGCATAGTAAATACAGTGTGTTCCTAATGCATAGTGAAGACAGTGTGTTCTAGAGCAGAGTGAAGACAGTGTGTCCCTAACGCAGAGTTGTGGTGTACGTGCATGGAGCAGAGTGAAGCCAGTGTGTTCCTGGAGCAGAATGAAGACAGTGTGTTTTTGGAGCAGAATGAAGACAGTGCATTCCTAATACAGAGTTGCGAAGTATGTGCATGGAGCAGAGTGAAGACAGTGTGTTCCTAGAGTAGAGTGAAGACAGTGTGTTCGTAATGCAGAGTGAAGACAGTGAGTTCCTAGAGCAGAGTGAAGACAGTGTTCCTAAATCAGAGTGAAGACAGTGTGTTCCCACGGCAGAGTGAAGACAGTGTGTTCCTAATGCAGAGAGAAGAGAGTGTGTTCCTAGAGCAGAGTGAAGACAGTGTGTTCCTAGAGAAGAATGAAGACAGTGTTTTCCTAATACAGAGTGAAGACCGTGTGTTCCTAATGCAAAGTGAAGACAGTGTGTTCCTCAAGCAGAGTGAAGACAGTGTGTTCCTAGAGCAGAATAAAGACACTGTGTTCCTAATGCAGAGTGAAGACAGTGTGTTCCTATAGCAGAGTGAAGACAGTGTGTTCCTAAGGCAGAATGAAGACAGTGTGTTCCTAGAGCACAGTGAAGACAGTGTGTTCCTAGCGCAGAGTTGCAGTATATGTACATGGAGGAGAGAAAAGACAGTGTGTTCCTAGAGCAGAGTGAAGACAGTGTGTTCCTAAGGCAGAGTGAAGACAGTGTTTTCCTAGAGGAGAGTGAATACAGTGTGTTCCTAACGCATAGTGAAGACAGTTTGTTCCTAATTCATAGTGAAGACAGTGTCTTCCTATAGCAGAGTGAAGACAGTGTGTTTCTAGAGCATATAGAGACAGTGTGTTCCTACCGCATAGTGAAGACAGTGTGTTCCTAACGCATAGTGAAGACAGTATGTTCCTAACGCATAGTGAAGACATTGTGTTCCTAACGCAGATTTGCGGGATATGTGCATGGAGCAGAGTGAAGACAGTGTGTGCCTAGAGCAGAGTGAAGACAGTATGTTCCTAATGCATAGTGAAGACAGTGTGTTCCTTACGCAGAGTTACGGTGTATGTGCATGGAGCAGAGTGAAGAAGACAGTGTGTTTTTAATTCAGCGTGAGGACAGTGTGTTCCTAAAGCAGAGTGAAGACAGTGTCTTCCTAGAGCAGAGTGAAGACAGTGTGTTCCTAATGCATAGTGAATACAGTGTGTTCCTAATGCATAGTGAAGACTGTGTGTTCCTAGAGCAGAGTGAAGACAGTGTGTTCGTAACGCAGAGTTGTGGTGTTCGTGAATGGAGCAGATTGAAAACACTGTGTTCCTAACGCAGAGTGAAGACAGTGTGTTCCTAACGCAGAGTTGCGGAGTATGTGCATGGAGCAGAGTGATGACAGTGTGTTCCTAATACAGAGTGTAGACAGTTTGTTCCTAATGCAGAGTGAAGACAGTGTGTTCCTAACGCATAATGAAGACAGTGTGTTCCTAACGCATAGTGAAGACAGTATGTTCCTAACGCATAGTGAAGACAGTGTTTGCCTAACGCAGAGTTGCGGGGTATGTGCATGGAGCAGAATGAAGACAGTGTGTGCCTAGAGCAGAGTGAAGAGAGTGTGTTCGTAATGCAGAGTTGCGGTGTACGTGCATGGAGCAGATTGAAGACAGTGTGTACCTAGAGCAGAGTGAAGACAGTATGTTCATAATGCAGAGTGAAGACAGTGTGTTCCTAGAGCAGAATGAAGAGAGGGTGTTCCTAACGCAGAGTTAAGACAGTGTGTTCCTAACGCAGAGTTGCGGTGTATGTGCATGGAGCAGAGTGAAGACAGTGTGTTCCTAGAGCAGAGTGAAGACAGTGTGTTCCTAATGCAGAGTTAAGACAGTGTGTTCCTAATGCAGAGTGAAGAGAGTGTGTTCCTAGAGCAGAGTGAAGACAGTGTGTTCCCACGGCAGAGTGAAGACAGTGTATTCCTAATGCAGAGTGAAGACCGTGTGTTCCTAGAGCAGAGTGAAGACAGTGTGTTCCCACGGCAGAGTTAAGACAGTGTGTTCCTAATGCAGAGTGAAGAGACTGTGTTCCTAGAGCAGAGTGAAGACAGTGTGTTCCCACGGCAGAGTGAAGACAGTGTTTTCCTAATGCAGAGTGAAGACCGTGTGTTCCTAATGCAGAGTGAAGACAGTGTGTTCCTCGAGCAGAGTGAAGACAGTGTGTTCCTAACGCAGAGTTGCAGTGTATGTGCATGGAGCAGAGTGAAGACAGTGTGTTCCTAGAGCAGAATAAAGACACTGTGTTCCTAATGAAGAGTGAAGACAGTGTGTTCCTATAGCAGAGTGAAGACAGTGTGTTCCTAAGGCAGATTGAAGACAGTGTGTTCCTAGAGCACAGTGAAGACAGTGTGTTCCTAGCGCAGAGTTGCAGTGTACGTACATGGAGGAGAGAAAAGACAGTGTGTTCCTAGAGCAGAGTGAAGACAGTGGTTCCTAAGGCAGAGTGAAGACAGTGTGTTCCTAAGGCAGAGTGAAGACAGTGTCTTCCTAGAGGAGAGTGAATACAGTGTGTTCCTAACGCATAGTGAAGACAGTTTGTTCCTAATTCATAGTGAAGACAGTGTCTTCCTATAGCAGAGTGAAGACAGTGTGTTTTTAGAGCATATAGAGACAGTGTGTTCCTACCGCATAGTGAAGACAGTGTGTTCCTAACGCATAGTGAAGACAGTATGTTCCTAACGCATAGTGAAGACATTGTGTTCCTAACGCAGATTTGCGGGGTATGTGCATGGAGCAGAGTGAAGACAGTGTGTGCCTAGAGCAGAGTGAAGACAGTATGTTCCTAATGCATAGTGAAGACAGTGTGTTCCTTACGCAGAGTTACGGTGTATGTGCTTGGAGCAGAGTGAAGAAGACAGTGTGTTTTTAATTCAGCGTGAGGACAGTGTGTTCCTAAGACAGAGTGAAGACAGTGTCTTCCTAGAGCAGAGTGAAGACAGTGTGTTCCTAATGCATAGTGAATACAGTGTGTTCCTAATGCATAGTGAAGACAGTATGTTCCTAGAGCAGAGTGAACACAGTGTGTTCGTAACGCAGAGTTGCGGTGTACGTGCATGGAGCAGATTGAAAACAGTGTGTTCCTAACGCAGAGTGAAGACAGTGTGTTCCTAACGCAGAGTTGCGGAGTATGTGCATGGAGCAGAGTGATGACAGTGTGTTCCTAATACAGAGTGTAGACAGTTTGTTCCTAATGCAGAGTGAAGACAGTGTGTTCCTAACGCATAGTGAAGACAGTGTGTTCCTAACGCATAGTGAAGACAGTATGTTCCTAACGCATAGTGAAGACAGTGTTTGCCTAACGCAGAGTTGCGGGGTATGTGCATGGAGCAGAATGAAGACAGTGTGTGCCTAGAGCAGAGTGAAGAGAGTGTGTTCGTAATGCAGAGTTGCGGTGTACGTGCATGGAGCAGATTGAAGACAGTGTGTTCATAGGGCAGAGTGAAGACAGTATGTTCATAATGCAGAGTGAAGACAGTGTGTTCCTAGAGCAGAATGAAGAGAGGGTGTTCCTAACGCAGAGTTAAGACAGTGTGTTCCTAACGCAGAGTTGCGGTGTATGTGCATGGAGCAGAGTGAAGACAGTGTGTTCCTAGAGCAGAGTGAAGACAGTGTGTTCCTAATGCAGAGTTAAGACAGTGTGTTCCTAATGCAGAGTGAAGAGAGTGTGTTCCTAGAGCAGAGTGAAGACAGTGTGTTCCCACGGCAGAGTGAAGACAGTGTGTTCCTAATGCAGAGTGAAGAGAGTGTGTTCCTAGAGCAGAGTGAAGACAGTGTGTTCCCACGGCAGAGTGAAGAGACTGTGTTCCTAGAGCAGAGTGAAGACAGTGTGTTCCCACGGCAGAGTGAAGACAGTGTTTTCCTAATGCAGAGTGAAGACCGTGTGTTCCTAATGCAGAGTGAAGACAGTGTGTTCCTCGAGCAGAGTGAAGACAGTGTGTTCCTAACGCAGAGTTGCAGTGTATGTGCATGGAGCAGAGTGAAGACAGTGTGTTCCTAGAGCAGAATAAAGACACTGTGTTTCTAATGAAGAGTGAAGACAGTGTGTTCCTATAGCAGAGTGAAGACAGTGTGTTCCTAAGGCAGATTGAAGACAGTGTGTTCCTAGAGCACAGTGAAGACAGTGTGTTCCTAGCGCAGAGTTGCAGTGTATGTACATGGAGGAGAGAAAAGACAGTGTGTTCCTAGAGCAGAGTGAAGACAGTGTGTTCCTAAGGCAGAGTGAAGACAGTGTGTTCCTAAGGCAGAGTGAAGACAGTGTCTTCCTAGAGGAGAGTGAATACAGTGTGTTCCTAACGCATAGTGAAGACAGTTTGTTCCTAATTCATAGTGAAGACAGTGTCTTCCTATAGCAGAGTGAAGACAGTGTGTTTCTAGAGCATATAGAGACAGTGTGTTCCTACCGCATAGTGAAGACAGTGTGTTCCTAACGCATAGTGAAGACAGTATGTTCCTAACGCATAGTGAAGACATTGTGTTCCTAACGCAGATTTGCGGGGTATGTGCATGGAGCAGAGTGAAGACAGTGTGTGCCTAGAGCAGAGTGAAGACAGTATGTTCCTAATGCATAGTGAAGACAGTGTGTTCCTTACGCAGAGTTACGGTGTATGTGCTTGGAGCAGAGTGAAGAAGACAGTGTGTTTTTAATTCACCGTGAGGACAGTGTGTTCCTAAGACAGAGTGAAGACAGTGTCTTCCTAGAGCAGAGTGAAGACAGTGTGTTCCTAATGCATAGTGAATACAGTGTGTTCCTAATGCAAAGTGAAGACAGTATGTTCCTAGAGCAGAGTGAAGACAGTGTGTTCGTAACACAGAGTTGCGGTGTACGTGCATGGAGCAGATTGAAAACAGTGTGTTCCTAACGCAGAGTGAAGACAGTGTGTTCCTAACGCAGAGTTGCGGAGTATGTGCATGGAGCAGAGTGATGACAGTGTGTTCCTAATACAGAGTGTAGACAGTTTGTTCCTAATGCAAAGTGAAGACAGTGTGTTCCTAACGCATAGTGAAGACAGTGTGTTCCTAACGCATAGTGAAGACAGTATGTTCCTAACGCATAGTGAAGACAGTGTTTGCCTAACGCAGAGTTGCGGGGTATGTGCATGGAGCAGAATGAAGACAGTGTGTGCCTAGAGCAGAGTGAAGAGAGTGTGTTCGTAATGCAGAGTTGCGGTGTACGTGCATGGAGCAGATTGAAGACAGTGTGTTCATAGGGCAGAGTGAAGACAGTATGTTCATAATGCAGAGTGAAGACAGTGTGTTCCTAGAGCAGAATGAAGACAGGGTGTTCCTAACGCAGAGTTAAGAAAGTGTGTTCCTAACGCAGAGTTGCGGTGTATGTGCATGGAGCAGAGTGAAGACAGTGTGTTCCTAGAGCAGAGTGAAGACAGTGTGTTCCTAATGCAGAGTTAAGACAGTGTGTTCCTAATGCAGAATGAAGACAGTGTATTCCTAGAGCAGAGTGAAGACATTATGTTCCTTACGCAGAGTGAAGGCAGTGTGTTCCTAGAGCAGAGTGAAGACAGTTTGTTCCTAATACAGAGTGAAGACAGTGTGTTCCTAATGCAGAGTGAAGACAGTGTGTTCCTAACGCATAGTGAAGACAGTGTGTTCCTAACGCATAGTGAAGACCGTATGTTCCTAACACATAGTGAAGACTGTGTTCCTAACGCAGAGTTGCGGGGTTTGTGCATGGAGCAGAGTGAAGACAGTGTGTGCCTAGAGCAGTATGAAGACAGTATGTTCCTAATACATAGTGAAGACATTGTGTTCCTAACGCAGAGTTACGTTGTATGTGCATGGAGCAGAGTGAAGAAGACAGTGTGTTTTTAATTCAGCGTGAGGACAGTGTGTTCCTAAGGCAGAGTGAAGACAGGGTCTTCCTAGAGCAGAGTGAAGACAGTGTGTTCCTAACGCATAGTGAAGACAGTGTGTTCCTAATGCATAGTGAAGACAGTGTTTTTCTAGAGCAGAGTGAAGACAGTGTGTTCCTAGAGCAGAGTGAAGACAGTGTGTTCCAAATGCAGAGTTAAGACAGTGTGTTCCTAATGCAGAATGAAGACAGTGTATTCCTAGAGCAGAGTGAAGACAGTGTGTTCCTAATGCAGAGTTGGGGTGTATGTGCATGGAGCAGAGTGAAGACAGTGTATTCCTAGAGCAGAGTGAAGACATTATGTTCCTTACGCAGAGTGAAGACAGTGTGTTCCTAGAGCAGAATGTAGACAGTGTGTTCCTAACGCAGAGTTGCGGTGTATGTGCATGGAGCAGAGTGATGACAGTGTGTTCCTAGAGCAGAGTGAAGACAGTGTGTTCGTAATGCAGAGTGAAGACAGTGAGTTCCTAGAGCAGAGTGAAGACAGTGTTCCTAATCAGAGTGAAGACAGTGTGTTCCCACGGCAGAGTGAAGACAGTGTGTTCTTAATGCAGAGTGAAGAGAGTGTGTTCCTAGAGCAGAGTGAAGACAGTGTGTTCCTAGAGAAGAATGAAGACAGTGTTTTCCTAATGCAGAGTGAAGACCGTGTGTTCCTAATGCAGAATGAAGACAGTGTATTCCTAGAGCAGAGTGAAGACAGTGTGTTCCTAATGTAAAGTTGGGGTGTATGTGCATGGAGCAGAGTGAAGACAGTGTATTCCTAGAGCAGAGTGAAGACTTTATGTTCCTTACGCAGAGTGAAGACAGTGTGTTCCTAGAGGAGAGTGAATACAGTGTGTTCCTCGAGCAGAGTGAAGACAGTGTGTTCCTCGAGCAGAGTGAAGACAGTGTGTTCCTAACGCAGAGTTGCAGTGTATGTGCATGGAGCAGAGTGAAGACAGTGTGTTCCTAGAGCAGAATAAAGACACTGTGTTCCTAATGCAGAGTGAAGACAGTGTGTTCCTATAGCAGAGTGAAGACAGTGTGTTCCTTAGGCAGATTGAAGACAGTGTGTTCCTAGAGCACAGTGAAGACAGTGTGTTCCTAGCGCAGAGTTGCAGTGTATGTACATGGAGGAGAGAAAAGACAGTGTGTTCCTAGAGCAGAGTGAAGACAGTGTGTTCCTAAGGCAGAGTGAAGACAGTGTCTTCCTAGAGGAGAGTGAATACAGTGTGTTCCTAACGCATAGTGAAGACAGTTTGTTCCTAATTCATAGTGAAGACAGTGTCTTCCTATAGCAGAGTGAAGACAGTGTGTTTCTAGAGCATATAGAGACAGTGTGTTCCTACCGCATAGTGAAGACAGTGTGTTTCTAACGCATAGTGAAGACAGTATGTTCCTAACGCATAGTGAAGACATTGTGTTCCTAACGCAGATTTGCGGGGTATGTGCATGGAGCAGAGTGAAGACAGTGTGTGCCTAGAGCAGAGTGAAGACAGTATGTTCCTAATGCATGGTGAAGACAGTGTGTTCCTTACGCAGAGTTACGGTGTATGTGCATGGAGCAGAGTGAAGAAGACAGTGTGTTTTTAATTCAGCGTGAGGACAGTGTGTTCCTAAGGCAGAGTGAAGACAGTGTCTTCCTAGAGCAGAGTGAAGACAGTGTCTTCCTAATGCATAGTGAATACAGTGTGTTCCTAATGCATAGTGAAGACAGTGTGTTCCTAGAGCAGAGTGAAGACAGTGTGTTCGTAACGCAGAGTTGCGGTGTACGTGCATGGAGCAGATTGAAAACAGTGTGTTCCTAACGCAGAGTGAAGACAGTGTGTTCCTAAGCAGAGTTGCGGAGTATGTGCATGGAGCAGAGTGATGACAGTGTGTTCCTAGAACAGAGTGAAGACAGTTTGTTCCTAATGCAGAGTGAAGACAGTGTGTTCCTAACGCATAGTGAAGACAGTGTTTGCCTAACGCAGAGTTGCGGGGTATGTGCATGGAGCAGAATGAAGACAGTGTGTGCCTAGAGCAGAGTGAAGACAGTGTGTTCGTAAAGCAGAGTTGCGGTGTACGTGCATAGAGCAGATTGAAGACAGTGTGTTCCTAGAGCAGAGTGAAGACAGTATGTTCATAATGCAGAGTGAAACAGTGTGTTCCTAGAGCAGAATGAAGACAGTGTATTCCTAGAGCAGAGTGAAGACAGTGTGTTCCTAATGCAGAGTTGGGGTGTATGTGCATGGAGCAGAGTGAAGACAGTGTATTCCTAGAGCAGAGTGAAGACATTATGTTCCTTACGCAGAGTGAAGGCAGTGTGTTCCTAGAGCAGAATGAAGACAGTGTGTTCCTAACGCAGAGTTGCGGTGTATGTACATGGAGCAGAGTGATGACAGTGTGTTCCTAGAGCAGAGTGAAGACAGTTTGTTCCTAATACAGAGTGAAGACAGTGTGTTCCTAATGCAGAGTGAAGACAGTGTGTTCCTAACGCATAGTGAAGACAGTGTGTTCCTAACGCATAGTGAAGACAGTATGTTCCTAACACATAGTGAAGACTGTGTTCCTAACGCAGAGTTGCGGGGTATGTGCATGGAGCAGATGAAGACAGTTTGTGCCTAGAGCAGTATGAAGACAGTATGTTCCTAATACATAGTGAAGACAGTGTGTTCCTAACGCAGAGTTACGGTGTATGTGCATGGAGCAGAGTGAAGAAGACAGTGTGTTTTTAATTCAGCGTGAGGACAGTGTGTTCCTAAGGCAGAGTGAAGACAGTGTCTTCCTAGAGCAGAGTGAAGACAGTGTGTTCCTAACGCATAGTGAATACAGTGTGTTCCTAATGCATAGTGAAGACAGTGTGTTTCTAGAGCAGAGTGAAGACAGTGTGTTCCTAGAGCAGAGTGAAGACAGTGTGTTCCTAATGCAGAGTTAGGACAGTGTGTTCCTAATGCAGAATGAAGACAGTGTATTCCTAGAGCAAAGTGAAGACAGTGTGTTCCTAATGCAGAGTTTGGGTGTATGTGCATGGAGCAGAGTGAAGACAGTGTATTCCTAGAGCAGAGTGAAGACATTATGTTCCTTACGCAGAGTGAAGACAGTGTGTTCCTAGAGCAGAATGAAGACAGTGTGTTCCTAACGCAGAGTTGCGGTGTATGTGCATGGAGCAGAGTGATGACAGTGTGTTCCTAGAGCAGAGTGAAGACAGTGTGTTCTTAATGCAGAGTGAAGACAGTATGTTCCTAACGCAGAGTTGCAGTGTATGTACATGGAGCAGAGTGAAGACAGTGTGTTCCTAGAGCAGAATAAAGACACTGTGTTCCTAATGCAGAGTGAAGACAGTGTGTTCCTATAGCAGAGTGAAGACAGTGTGTTCCTAAGGCAGATTGAAGACAGTGTGTTCCTAGAGCACAGTGAAGACAGTGTGTTCCTAGCGCAGAGTTGCAGTGTATATACATGGAGGAGAGAAAAGAGAGTGTGTTCCTAGAGCAGAGTGAAGACAGTGTGTTCCTAAGGCAGAGTGAAGTCAGTGTGTTCCTAAGGCAGAGTGAAGACAGTGTCTTCCTAGAGGAGAGTGAATACAGTGTGTTCCTAAGGCATAGTGAAGACAGTGTGTTCCAAATTCATAGTGAAGACAGTGTCTTCCTATAGCAGAGTGAAGACAGTGTGTTTCTAGAGCATATGGCGACAGTGTGTTCCTACCGCATAGTGAAGACAGTGTGTTCCTAACGCATAGTGAAGACAGTATATTCCTAACGCATAGTGAAGACATTGTGTTCCTAACGCAGATTTGCGGGGTATGTGCATGGAGCAGAGTGAAGACAGTGTGTGCCTAGAGCAGAGTGAAGACAGTATGTTCCTAATGCATAGTGAAGACAGTGTGTTCCTTACGCAGAGTTACGGTGTATGTGCATGGAGCAGAGTGAAGAAGACAGTGTGTTTTTAATTCAGCGTGAGGACAGTGTGTTCCTAAGGCAGAGTGAATACAGTGTGTTCCTAATGCATAGTGAAGACAGTGTGTTCCTAGAGCAGAGTGAAGACAGTGTGTTCGTAACGCAGAGTTGCGGTGTACGTGCATGGAGCAGATTGAAAACAGTGTGTTCCTAACACAGAGTGAAGGCAGTGTGTTCCTAACGCAGAGTTGCGGAGTATGTGCATGGAGCAGAGTGATGACAGTGTGTTCCTAATTCAGAGTGAAGACAGTTTGTTCCTAATGCAGAGTGAAGACAGTGTGTTCCTAACGCATAGTGAAGACAGTGTGTTCCTAACGCATAGTGAAGAGAGTATGTTCCTAACGCATAGTGAAGACAGTGTTTGCCTAACGCAGAGTTGCGGGGTATGTGCATGGAGCAGAATGAAGACAGTGTGTGCCTAGAGCAGAGTGAAGACAGTGTGTTCGTAATGCAGAGTTGCGGTGTACGTGCATGGAGCAGATTGAAGACAGTGTGTTCCTAGAGCTGAGTGAAGACAGTATGTTCATAATGCAGAGTGAAGACAGTGTGTTCCCAGAGCAGAATGAAGACAGGGTGTTCCTAACGCAGAGTTAAGACAGTGTGTTCCTAACGCAGAGTTGCGGTGTATGTGCATGGAGCAGAGTGAAGACAGTGTGTTCCTAAAGCAGAGTGAAGACACTGTGTTCCTAATGCAGAGTTAAGACAGTGTGTTCCTAATGCAGAATGAAGACAGTGTATTCCTAGAGCAGAGTGAAGACAGTGTGTTCCTAATGCAGAGTTGGGGTGTATGTGCATGGAGCAGAGTGATGACAGTGTGTTCCTAGAGCAGAATGAAGACAGTGTATTCCTAAAGCAGAGTTGCGGTGTATGTGCATGGAGCAGAGTGATGACAGTGTGTTCCTAGAGCAGAGTGAAGACAGTTTGTTCCTAATACAGAGTGAAGACAGTGTGTTCCTAATGCAGAATGAAGACAGTGTGTTCCTAATGCATAGTGAAGAGAGTGTGTTCCTACCGCATAGAGAAGACAGTGTGTTCCTAACGCATAGTGAAGACATTGTGTTCCTAACGCAGAGTTGCAGGGTTTGTGCATGGACCAGAGTGAAGACAGTGTGTGCCTAGAGCAGAGTGAAGACTGTATGTTCCCAATGCATAGTGAAGACAGTGTGTTCCTAACGCAGTGTTACGGTGTATGTGCATGGAGCAGAGTGAAGAAGACAGTGTGTTTTTAATTCAGCGTGAGGACCGTGTGTTCCTAAGGCAGAGTGAAGACAGTGTCTTCCTAGAGCAGAGTGAAGACAGTGTGTTCCTAACGCATAGTGAATACAGTGTGTTCCTAATGCATAGTGAAGACAGTGTGTTCCTAGAGCAGAGTGAAGACAATGTGTTCCTAGAGCAGAGTGAAGACAGTGTGTTCCTAATGCAGAGTTAAGACAGTGTGTTCCTAATGCAGAATGAAGACAGTGTATTCCTAGAGCAGAATGAAGACAGTGTGTTCCTAATGCAGAGTTGGGGTGTATGTGCATGGAGCAGAGTGAAGACAGTGTATTCCTAGAGCAGAGTGAAGACATTATGTTCCTTACGCAGAGTGAAGAGCAGTGTGTTCCTAGAGCAGGATGAAGACAGTGTGTTCCTAACGCAGAGTTGCGGTGTATGTGCATGGAACAGAGTGATGACAGTGTGTTCCTAGAGCAGAGAGAAGACAGTTTGTTCCTAATACAGAGTGAAGACAGTGTGTTCCTAATGCAGAATGAAGACAGTGTATTCCTAACGCATAGTGAAGACAGTGTGTTCCTACCGCATAGTGAAGACAGTGTGTTCCTAACGCATAGTGAAGACATTGTGTTCCTAACGCAGAGTTGCGGGGTTTGTGCATGGAGCAGAGTGAAGACAGTGTGTGGCTAGAGCAGAGTGAAGACAGTATGTTCCTAATGCATAGTGAAGACAGTGTGTTCCTAACGCAGAGTTACGGTGTATGTGCATGGAGCAGAGTGAAGAAGACAGTGTGTTTTTAATTCAGCGTGAGGACAGTGTGTTCCTAAGGCAGAGTGAAGACAGTGTCTTCCTAGAGCAGAGTGAAGACAGTGTGTTCCTAACGCATAGTGAATACAGTGTGTTCCTAATGCATAGTGAAGACAGTGTGTTCCTAGAGCAAAGTGAAGACAGTGTGTTCGTAACGCAGAGTTGCGGTGTACGTGCATGGAGCAGATTGAAGACAGTGTGTTCCTAACGCAGAGTGAAGACAGTGTGTTCCTAACGCAGAGTTGTGGTGTATGTGCATGGAGCAGAGTGATGACAGTGTGTTCCTAATACAGAGTGAAGACAGTTTGTTCCTAATGCAGAGTGAAGACAGTGTGTTCCTAAAGCATAGTGAAGACAGTGTGTTCCTAACGCATAGTGAAGACAGTATGTTCCTAACGCATAGTGAAGACTGTGTTCCTAACGCAGAGTTGCGGGGTATGTGCATGGAGCAGAATGAAGACAGTGTGTGCCTAGAGCAGAGTGAAGACAGTATGTTCCTAATACATAGTGAAGACAGTGTGTTCCTAACGGAAAGTTACGGTGTATGTGCATGGAGCAGAGTGAAGAAGACAGTGTGTTTTTAATTCAGCGTGAGGACAGTGTGTTCCTAAGGCAGAGTGAAGACAGGGTCTTCCTAGAGCAGAGTGAAGACAGTGTGTTCCTAACGCATAGTGAATACAGTGTGTTCCTAATGCATAGTGAAGACAGTGTGTTTCTAGAGCAGAGTAAAGACAGTGTGTCCCTAACGCAGTGTTGTGGTGTACGTGCATGGAGCAGAGTGAAGCCAGTGTGTTCCTGGAGCAGAATGAATACAGTGTGTTCCTGGAGCAGAATGAAGACAAGCATTCCTAATGCAGAGTTGCGAAGTATGTGCATGGAGCAGAGTGAAGACAGTGAGTTCCTAGAGCAGAGTGAAGACAGTGTTCCTAAATCAGAGTGAATACAGTGTGTTCCCACGGCAGAGTGAAGACAGTGTGTTCCTAATGCAGAGTGAAGAGAGTGTGTTCCTAGAGCAGAGTGAAGACAGTGTGTTCCTAAGGCAGATTGAAGACAGTGTGTTCCTAGAGCAGAGTGAAGACAGTGTGTTCCTAAGGCAGAGTGAAGACAGTGTGTTCCTAAGGCAGAGTGAAGATAGTGTCTTCCTAGAGGAGAGTGAATACAGTGTGTTCCTAACGCATAGTGAAGACAGTGTGTTCCTAATTCATAGTGAAGACAGTGTCTTCCTATAGAAGAGTGAAGACAGTGTGTTTCTAGAGCATACGGAGACAGTGTGTTCCTACCGCATAGTGAAGACAGTGTGTTCCTAACGCATAGTGAAGACAGTATGTTCCTAACGCATAGTGAAGACATTGTGTTCCTAACGCAGATTTGCGGGGTATGTGCATGGAGCTCAGTGAAGACAGTGTGTGCCTAGAGCAGAGTGAAGACAGTATGTTCCTAATGCATAGTGAAGACAGTGTGTTCCTTACGCAGAGTTACGGTGTATGTGCATGGAGCAGAGTGAAGAAGACAGTGTGTTTTTAATTCAGCGTGAGGACAGTGTGTTCCTAAGGCAGAGTGAAGACAGTGTCTTCCTAGAGCAGAGTGAAGACAGTGTCTTCCTAATGCATAGTGAATACAGTGTGTTCCTAATGCATAGTGAAGACAGTGTGTTCCTAGAGCAGAGTGAAGACAGTGTGTTCGTAACGCAGAGTTGCGGTGTACGTGAATGGAGCAGATTGAAAACAGTATGTTCCTAACGCAGAGTGAAGACAGTGTGTTCCTAACGCAGAGTTGCGGAGTATGTGCATGGAGCAGAGTGATGACAGTGTGTTCCTAATACAGAGTGAAGACAGTTTGTTCCATATGCAGAGTGAAGACAGTGTGTTCCTAACGCATAGTGAAGACAGTGTGTTCCTAACGCATAGTGAAGACAGTATGTTCCTAACGCATAGTGAAGACAGTGTTTGCCTAACGCAGAGTTGCGGGGTATGTGCATGGAGCAGAATGAAGACAGTGTGTGCCTAGAGCAGAGTGAAGACAGTGTGTTCGTAATGCAGAGTTGCGGTGTACGTGCATGGAGCAGATTGAAGACAGTGTGTTCCTAGAGCAGAGTGAAGACAGTATGTTCATAATGCAGAGTGAAGACAGTGTGTTCCTAGAGCAAAATGAAGACAGGGTGTTCCTAACGCAGAGTTAAGACAGTGTGTTCCTAACGCAGAGTTGCGGTGTATGTGCATGGAGCAGAGTGAAGACAGTGTGTTCCTAGAGCAGAGTGAAGACAGTGTGTTCCTAATGCAGAGTTAAGACAGTGTGTTCCTAATGCAGAATGAAGACAGTGTATTCCTAGAGCAGAGTGAAGACAGTGTGTTCCTAATGCAGAGTTGGGGTGTATGTGCATGGAGCAGAGTGAAGACAGTGTATTCCTAGAGCAGAGTGAAGACATTATGTTCCTTACGCAGAGTGAAGAGCAGTGTGTTCCTAGAGCAGAATGAAGACAGTGTGTTCCTAACGCAGAGTTGCGATGTATGTGCATGGAGCAGAGTGATGACAGTGTGTTCCTAGAGCAGAGTGAAGACAGTTTGTTCCTAATACATAGTGAAGACAGTGTGTTCCTAATGCAGAATGAAGACAGTGTGTTCCTAACGCATAGTGAAGAGAGTGTGTTCCTACCGCATAGTGAAGACAGTGTGTTCCTAACGCATAGTGAAGACATTGTGTTCCTAACGCAGAGTTGCGGGGTTTGTGCATGGAGCAGAGTGAAGACAGTGTGTGCCTAGAGCAGAGTGAGGACAGTATGTTCCCAATGCATATTGAAGACAGTGTGTTCCTAACGCAGAGTTACGGTGTATGTGCATGGAGCAGAGTGAAGAAGACAGTGTGTTTTTAATTCAGCGTGAGGACAGTGTGTTCCTAAGGCAGAGTGAAGACAGTGTCTTCCTAGAGCAGAGTGGAGACAGTGTGTTCCTAACGCATAGTGAATACAGTGTGTTCCTAATGCATAGTGAAGACAGTGTGTTCCTAGAGCAGAGTGAAGATAATGTGTTCCTAGAGCAGAGTGAAGACAGTGTGTTCCTAATGCAGAGTTAAGACAGTGTGTTCCTAATGCAGAATGAAGACAGTGTATTCCTAGAGCAGAATGAAGACAGTGTGTTCCTAATGCAGAGATGGGGTGTATGTGCATGGAGCAGAGTGAAGACAGTGTATTCCTAGAGCAGAGTGAAGACATTATGTTCCTTACGCAGAGTGAAGAGCAGTGTGTTCCTAGAGCAGGATGAAGACAGTGTGTTCCTAACGCAGAGTTGCGGTGTATGTGCATGGAGCAGAGTGATGACAGTGTGTTCCTAGAGCAGAGAGAAGACAGTTTGTTCCTAATACAGAGTGAAGACAGTGTGTTCCTAATGCAGAATGAAGACAGTGTGTTCCTAACGCATAGTGAAGACAGTGTGTTCCTACCGCATTGTGAAGACAGTGTGTTCCTAACGCATAGTGAAGACATTGTGTTCCTAACGCAGAGTTGCGGGGTTTGTGCATGGAGCAGAGTAAAGACAGTGTGTGGCTAGAGCAGAGTGAAGACAGTATGTTCCTAATGCATAGTGAAGACAGTGTGTTCCTAACGCAGAGTTACGGTGTATGTGCATGGAGCAGAGTGAAGAAGACAGTGTGTTTTTAATTCAGCGTGAGGACAGTGTGTTCCTAAGGCAGAGTGAAGACAGGGTCTTCCTAGAGCAGAGTGAAGACAGTGTGTTCCTAACGCATAGTGAATACAGTGTGTTCCTAATGCATAGTGAAGACAGTGTGTTTCTAGAGCAGAGTGAAGACAGTGTGTCCCTAACGCAGTGTTGTGGTGTACGTGCATGGAGCAGAGTGAAGCCAGTGTGTTCCTGGAGCAGAATGAAGACAGTGTGTTCCTGGAGCAGAATGAAGACAAGCATTCCTAATGCAGAGTTGCGAAGTATGTGCATGGAGCAGAGTGAAGACAGTGAGTTCCTAGAGCAGAGTGAAGACAGTGTGTTCCTAAGGCAGATTGAAGACAGTGTGTTCCTAGAGCAGAGTGAAGACAGTGTGTTCCTAAGGCAGAGTGAAGACAGTGTGTTCCTAAGGCAGAGTGAAGACAGTGTCTTCCTAGAGGAGAGTGAATACAGTGTGTTCCTAACGCATAGTGAAGACAGTGTGTTCCTAATTCATAGTGAAGACAGTGTCTTCCTATAGAAGAGTGAAGACAGTGTGTTTCTAGAGCATACGGAGACAGTGTGTTCCTACCGCATAGTGAAGACAGTGTGTTCCTAACGCATAGTGAAGACAGTATGTTCCTAACGCATAGTGAAGACATTGTGTTCCTAACGCAGATTTGCGGGGTATGTGCATGGAGCTGAGTGAAGACAGTGTGTGCCTAGAGCAGAGTGAAGACAGTATGTTCCTAATGCATAGTGAAGACAGTGTGTTCCTTAAGCAGAGTTACGGTGTATGTGCATGGAGCAGAGTGAAGAAGACAGTGTGTTTTTAATTCAGCGTGAGGACAGTGTGTTCCTAAGGCAGAGTGAAGACAGTGTCTTCCTAGAACAGAGTGAAGACAGTGTCTTCCTAATGCATAGTGAATACACTGTGTTCCTAATGCATAGTGAAGTCAGTGTGTTCCTAGAGCAGAGTGAAGACAGTGTGTTCGTAACGCAGATTTGCTGTGTACGTGAATGGAGCAGATTGAAAACAGTATGTTCCTAACGCAGAGTGAAGACAGTGTGTTCCTAACGCAGAGTTGCGGAGTATGTGCATGGAGCAGAGTGATGACAGTGTGTTCCTAATACAAGTGAAGAGAGTTTGTTCCTAATGCAGAGTGAAGACAGTGTGTTCCTAACGCATAGTGAAGACAGTGTGTTCCTAACGCATAGTGAAGACAGTATGTTCCTAACGCATAGTGAAGACAGTGTTTGCCTAACGCAGAGTTGCGGGGTATGTGCATGGAGCAGAATGAAGACAGTGTGTGCCTAGAGCAGAGTGAAGACAGTGTGTTCGTAATGCAGAGTTGCGGTGTACGTGCATGGAGCAGATTGAAGACAGTGTGTTCCTAGAGCAGAGTGAAGACAGTATGTTCATAATGCAGAGTGAAGACAGTGTGTTCCTAGAGCAAAATGAAGACAGGGTGTTCCTAACGCAGAGTTAAGACAGTGTGTTCCTAACGCAGAGTTGCGGTGTATGTGCATGGAGCAGAGTGAAGACAGTGTGTTCCTAGAGCAGAGTGAAGACAGTGTGTTCCTAATGCAGAGTTAAGACAGTGTGTTCCTAATGCAGAATGAAGACAGTGTATTCCTAGAGCAGAGTGAAGACAGTGTGTTCCTAATGCAGAGTTGGGGTGTATGTGCATGGAGCAGAGTGAAGACAGTGTATTCCTAGAGCAGAGTGAAGACATTATGTTCCTTACGCAGAGTGAAGACAGTGTGTTCCTAGAGCAGAATGAAGACAGTGTGTTCCTAACGCAGAGTTGCGGTGTATGTGCATGGAGCAGAGTGATGACAGTGTGTTCCTAGAGCAGAGTGAAGAGAGTTTGTTCCTAATACATAGTGAAGACAGTGTGTTCCTAATGCAGAATGAAGACAGTGTGTTCCTAACGCATAGTGAAGAGAGTGTGTTCCTACCGCATAGTGAAGACAGTGTGTTCCTAACGCATAGTGAAGACATTGTGTTCCTAACGCAGAGTTGCGGGGTTTGTGCATGGAGCAGAGTGAAGACAGTGTGTGCCTAGAGCAGAGTGAGGACAGTATGTTCCCAATGCATATTGAAGACAGTGTGTTCCTAACGCAGTGTTACGGTGTATGTGCATGGAGCAGAGTGAAGAAGACAGTGTGTTTTTAATTCAGCGTGAGGACAGTGTGTTCCTAAGGCAGAGTGAAGACAGTGTCTTCCTAGAGCAGAGTGAAGACAGTGTGTTCCTAACGCATAGTGAATACAGTGTGTTCCTAATGCATAGTGAAGACAGTGTGTTCCTAGAGCAGAGTGAAGATAATGTGTTCCTAGAGCAGAGTGAAGACAGTGTGTTCCTAATGCAGAGTTAAGACAGTGTGTTCCTAATGCAGAATGAAGACAGTGTATTCCTAGAGCAGAATGAAGACAGTGTGTTCCTAATGCAGAGTTGGGGTGTATGTGCATGGAGCAGAGTGAAGACAGTGTATTCCTAGAGCAGAGTGAAGACATTATGTTCCTTACGCAGAGTGAAGAGCAGTGTGTTCCTAGAGCAGGATGAAGACAGTGTGTTCCTAACGCAGAGTTGCGGTGTATGTGCATGGAGCAGAGTGATGACAGTGTGTTCCTAGAGCAGAGAGAAGACAGTTTGTTCCTAATACAGAGTGAAGACAGTGTGTTCCTAATGCAGAATGAAGACAGTGTGTTCCTAACGCATAGTGAAGACACTGTGTTCCTACCGCATAGTGAAGACAGTGTGTTCCTAACGCATAGTGAAGACATTGTGTTCCTAACGCAGAGTTGCGGGGTTTGTGCATGGAGCAGGGTGAATACAGTGTGTGGCTAGAGCAGAGTGAAGACAGTATGTTCCTAATGCATAGTGAAGACAGTGTGTTCCTAACGCAGAGTTACGGTGTATGTGCATGGAGCAGAGTGAAGAAGACAGTGTGTTTTTAATTCAGCGTGAGGACAGTGTGTTCCTAAGGCAGAGTGAATACAGGGTCTTCCTAGAGCAGAGTGAAGACAGTGTGTTCCTAACGCATAGTGAATACAGTGTGTTCCTAATGCATAGTGAAGACAGTGTGTTTCTAGAGCAGAGTGAAGACAGTGTGTCCCTAACGCAGTGTTGTGGTGTACGTGCATGGAGCAGAGTGAAGCCAGTGTGTTCCTGGAGCAGAATGAAGACAGTGTGTTCCTGGAGCAGAATGAAGACAAGCATTCCTAATGCAGAGTTGCGAAGTATGTGCATGGAGCAGAGTGAAGACAGTGAGTTCCTAGAGCAGAGTGAAGACAGTGTGTTCCTAAGGCAGATTGAAGACAGTGTGTTCCTAGAGCAGAGTGAAGACAGTGTGTTCCTAAGGCAGAGTGAAGACAGTGTGTTCCTAAGGCAGAGTGAAGACAGTGTCTTCCTAGAGGAGAGTGAATACAGTGTGTTCCTAACGCATAGTGAAGACAGTGTGTTCCTAATTCATAGTGAAGACAGTGTCTTCCTATAGAAGAGTGAAGACAGTGTGTTTCTAGAGCATACGGAGACAGTGTGTTCCTACCGCATAGTGAAGACAGTGTGTTCCTAACGCATAGTGAAGACAGTATGTTCCTAACGCATAGTGAAGACATTGTGTTCCTAACGCAGATTTGCGGGGTATGTGCATGGAGCTGAGTGAAGACAGTGTGTGCCTAGAGCAGAGTGAAGACAGTATGTTCCTAATGCATAGTGAAGACAGTGTGTTCCTTACGCAGAGTTACGGTGTATGTGCATGGAGCAGAGTGAAGAAGACAGTGTGTTTATAATTCAGCGTGAGGACAGTGTGTTCCTAAGGCAGAGTGAAGACAGTGTCTTCCTAGAGCAGAGTGAAGACAGTGTCTTCCTAATGCATAGTGAATACACTGTGTTCCTAATGCATAGTGAAGTCAGTGTGTTCCTAGAGCAGAGTGAAGACAGTGTGTTCGTAACGCAGAGTTGCGGTGTACGTGAATGGAGCAGATTGAAAATAGTATGTTCCGAACGCAGAGTGAAGACAGTGTGTTCCTAACGCAGAGTTGCGGAGTATGTGCATGGAGCAGAGTGATGACAGTGTGTTCCTAATACAAGTGAAGAGAGTTTGTTCCTAATGCAGAGTGAAGACAGTGTGTTCCTAACGCATAGTGAAGACAGTGTGTTCCTAACGCATAGTGAAGACAGTATGTTCCTAACGCATAGTGAAGACAGTGTTTGCGTAACGCAGAGTTGCGGGGTATGTGCATGGAGCAGAATGAAGACAGTGTGTGCCTAGAGCAGAGTGAAGACAGTGTGTTCGTAATGCAGAGTTGCGGTGTACGTGCATGGAGCAGATTGAAGACAGTGTGTTCCTAGAGCAGAGTGAAGACAGTATGTTCATAATGCAGAGTGAAGACAGTGTGTTCCTAGAGCAAAATGAAGACAGGGTGTTCCTAACGCAGAGTTAAGACAGTGTGTTCCTAACGCAGAGTTGCGGTGTATGTGCATGGAGCAGAGTGAAGACAGTGTGTTCCTAGAGCAGAGTGAAGACAGTGTGTTCCTAATGCAGAGTTAAGACAGTGTGTTCCTAATGCAGAATGAAGACAGTGTATTCCTAGAGCAGAGTGAAGACAGTGTGTTCCTAATGCAGAGTTGGGGTGTATGTGCATGGAGCAGAGTGAAGACAGTGTATTCCCAGAGCAGAGTGAAGACATTATGTTCCTTACGCAGAGTGAAGACAGTGTGTTCCTAGAGCAGAATGAAGACAGTGTGTTCCTAACGCAGAGTTGCGGTGTATGTGCATGGAGCAGAGTGATGACAGTGTGTTCCTAGAGCAGAGTGAAGAGAGTTTGTTCCTAATACATAGTGAAGACAGTGTGTTCCTAATGCAGAATGAAGACAGTGTGTTCCTAACGCATAGTGAAGAGAGTGTGTTCCTACCGCATAGTGAAGACAGTGTGTTCCTAACGCATAGTGAAGACATTGTGTTCCTAACGCAGAGTTGCGGGGTTTGTGCATGGAGCAGAGTGAAGACAGTGTGTGCCTAGAGCAGAGTGAGGACAGTATGTTCCCAATGCATATTGAAGACAGTGTGTTCCTAACGCAGTGTTACGGTGTATGTGCATGGAGCAGAGTGAAGAAGACAGTGTGTTTTTAATTCAGCGTGAGGACAGTGTGTTCCTAAGGCAGAGTGAAGACAGTGTCTTCCTAGAGCAGAGTGAAGACAGTGTGTTCCTAACGCATAGTGAATACAGTGTGTTCCTAATGCATAGTGAAGACAGTGTGTTCCTAGAGCAGAGTGAAGATAATGTGTTCCTAGAGCAGAGTGAAGACAGTGTGTTCCTAATGCAGAGTTAAGACAGTGTGTTCCTAATGCAGAATGAAGACAGTGTATTCCTAGAGCAGAATGAAGACAGTGTGTTCCTAATGCAGAGATGGGGTGTATGTGCATGGAGCAGAGTGAAGACAGTGTATTCCTAGAGCAGAGTGAAGACATTATGTTCCTTACGCAGAGTGAAGAGCAGTGTGTTCCTAGAGCAGGATGAAGACAGTGTGTTCCTAACGCAGAGTTGCGGTGTATGTGCATGGAGCAGAGTGATGACAGTGTGTTCCTAGAGCAGAGAGAAGACAGTTTGTTCCTAATACAGAGTGAAGACAGTGTGTTCCTAATGCAGAATGAAGACAGTGTGTTCCTAACGCATAGTGAAGACAGTGTGTTCCTACCGCATAGTGAAGACAGTGTGTTCCTAACGCATAGTGAAGACATTGTGTTCCTAACGCAGAGTTGCGGGGTTTGTGCATGGAGCAGAGTGAAGACAGTGTGTGGCTAGAGCAGAGTGAAGACAGTATGTTCCTAATGCATAGTGAAGACAGTGTGTTCCTAACGCAGAGTTACGGTGTATGTGCATGGAGCAGAGTGAAGAAGACAGTGTGTTTTTAATTCAGCGTGAGGACAGTGTGTTCCTAAGGCAGAGTGAAGACAGGGTCTTCCTAGAGCAGAGTGAAGACAGTGTGTTCCTAACGCATAGTGAATACAGTGTGTTCCTAATGCATAGTGAAGACAGTGTGTTTCTAGAGCAGAGTGAAGACAGTGTGTCCCTAACGCAGTGTTGTGGTGTACGTGCATGGAGCAGAGTGAAGCCAGTGTGTTCCTGGAGCAGAATGAAGACAGTGTGTTCCTGGAGCAGAATGAAGACAAGCATTCCTAATGCAGAGTTGCGAAGTATGTGCATGGAGCAGAGTGAAGACAGTGAGTTCCTAGAGCAGAGTGAAGACAGTGTGTTCCTAAGGCAGATTGAAGACAGTGTGTTCCTAGAGCAGAGTGAAGACAGTGTGTTCCTAAGGCAGAGTGAAGACAGTGTGTTCCTAAGGCAGAGTGAAGACAGTGTCTTCCTAGAGGAGAGTGAATACAGTGTGTTCCTAACGCATAGTGAAGACAGTGTGTTCCTAATTCATAGTGAAGACAGTGTCTTCCTATAGAAGAGTGAAGACAGTGTGTTTCTAGAGCATACGGAGACAGTGTGTTCCTACCGCATAGTGAAGACAGTGTGTTCCTAACGCATAGTGAAGACAGTATGTTCCTAACGCATAGTGAAGACATTGTGTTCCTAACGCAGATTTGCGGGGTATGTGCATGGAGCTGAGTGAAGACAGTGTGTGCCTAGAGCAGAGTGAAGACAGTATGTTCCTAATGCATAGTGAAGACAGTGTGTTCCTTAAGCAGAGTTACGGTGTATGTGCATGGAGCAGAGTGAAGAAGACAGTGTGTTTTTAATTCAGCGTGAGGACAGTGTGTTCCTAAGGCAGAGTGAAGACAGTGTCTTCCTAGAACAGAGTGAAGACAGTGTCTTCCTAATGCATAGTGAATACACTGTGTTCCTAATGCATAGTGAAGTCAGTGTGTTCCTAGAGCAGAGTGAAGACAGTGTGTTCGTAACGCAGAGTTGCGGTGTACGTGAATGGAGCAGATTGAAAACAGTATGTTCCTAACGCAGAGTGAAGACAGTGTGTTCCTAACGCAGAGTTGCGGAGTATGTGCATGGAGCAGAGTGATGACAGTGTGTTCCTAATACAAGTGAAGAGAGTTTGTTCCTAATGCAGAGTGAAGACAGTGTGTTCCTAACGCATAGTGAAGACAGTGTGTTCCTAACGCATAGTGAAGACAGTATGTTCCTAACGCATAGTGAAGACAGTGTTTGCGTAACGCAGAGTTGCGGGGTATGTGCATGGAGCAGAATGAAGACAGTGTATGCCTAGAGCAGAGTGAAGACAGTGTGTTCGTAATGCAGAGTTGCGGTGTACGTGCATGGAGCAGATTGAAGACAGTGTGTTCCTAGAGCAGAGTGAAGACAGTATGTTCATAATGCAGAGTGAAGACAGTGTGTTCCTAGAGCAAAATGAAGACAGGGTGTTCCTAACGCAGAGTTAAGACAGTGTGTTCCTAACGCAGAGTTGCGGTGTATGTGCATGGAGCAGAGTGAAGACAGTGTGTTCCTAGAGCAGAGTGAAGACAGTGTGTTCCTAATGCAGAGTTAAGACAGTGTGTTCCTAATGCAGAATGAAGACAGTGTATTCCTAGAGCAGAGTTAAGACAGTGTGTTCCTAATGCAGAGTTGGGGTGTATGTGCATGGAGCAGAGTGAAGACAGTGTATTCCTAGAGCAGAGTGAAGACATTATGTTCCTTACGCAGAGTGAAGACAGTGTGTTCCTAGAGCAGAATGAAGACAGTGTGTTCCTAACGCAGAGTTGCGGTGTATGTGCATGGAGCAGAGTGATGACAGTGTGTTCCTAGAGCAGAGTGAAGAGAGTTTGTTCCTAATACATAGTGAAGACAGTGTGTTCCTAATGCAGAATGAAGACAGTGTGTTCCTAACGCATAGTGAAGAGAGTGTGTTCCTACCGCATAGTGAAGACAGTGTGTTCCTAACGCATAGTGAAGACATTGTGTTCCTAACGCAGAGTTGCGGGGTTTGTGCATGGAGCAGAGTGAAGACAGTGTGTGCCTAGAGCAGAGTGAGGACAGTATGTTCCCAATGCATATTGAAGACAGTGTGTTCCTAACGCAGTGTTACGGTGTATGTGCATGGAGCAGAGTGAAGAAGACAGTGTGTTTTTAATTCAGCGTGAGGACAGTGTGTTCCTAAGGCAGAGTGAAGACAGTGTCTTCCTAGAGCAGAGTGAAGACAGTGTGTTCCTAACGCATAGTGAATACAGTGTGTTCCTAATGCATAGTGAAGACAGTGTGTTCCTAGAGCAGAGTGAAGATAATGTGTTCCTAGAGCAGAGTGAAGACAGTGTGTTCCTAATGCAGAGTTAAGACAGTGTGTTCCTAATGCAGAATGAAGACAGTGTATTCCTAGAGCAGAATGAAGACAGTGTGTTCCTAATGCAGAGATGGGGTGTATGTGCATGGAGCAGAGTGAAGACAGTGTATTCCTAGAGCAGAGTGAAGACATTATGTTCCTTACGCAGAGTGAAGAGCAGTGTGTTCCTAGAGCAGGATGAAGACAGTGTGTTCCTAACGCAGAGTTGCGGTGTATGTGCATGGAGCAGAGTGATGACAGTGTGTTCCTAGAGCAGAGAGAAGACAGTTTGTTCCTAATACAGAGTGAAGACAGTGTGTTCCTAATGCAGAATGAAGACAGTGTGTTCCTAACGCATAGTGAAGACAGTGTGTTCCTACCGCATAGTGAAGACAGTGTGTTCCTAACGCATAGTGAAGACATTGTGTTCCTAACGCAGAGTTGCGGGGTTTGTGCATGGAGCAGGGTGAAGACAGTGTGTGGCTAGAGCAGAGTGAAGACAGTATGTTCCTAATGCATAGTGAAGACAGTGTGTTCCTAACGCAGAGTTACGGTGTATGTGCATGGAGCAGAGTGAAGAAGACAGTGTGTTTTTAATTCAGCGTGAGGACAGTGTGTTCCTAAGGCAGAGTGAAGACAGGGTCTTCCTAGAGCAGAGTGAAGACAGTGTGTTCCTAACGCATAGTGAATACAGTGTGTTCCTAATGCATAGTGAAGACAGTGTGTTTCTAGAGCAGAGTGAAGACAGTGTGTCCCTAACGCAGTGTTGTGGTGTACGTGCATGGAGCAGAGTGAAGCCAGTGTGTTCCTGGAGCAGAATGAAGACAGTGTGTTCCTGGAGCAGAATGAAGACAAGCATTCCTAATGCAGAGTTGCGAAGTATGTGCATGGAGCAGAGTGAAGACAGTGAGTTCCTAGAGCAGAGTGAAGACAGTGTGTTCCTAAGGCAGATTGAAGACAGTGTGTTCCTAGAGCAGAGTGAAGACAGTGTGTTCCTAAGGCAGAGTGAAGACAGTGTGTTCCTAAGGCAGAGTGAAGACAGTGTCTTCCTAGAGGAGAGTGAATACAGTGTGTTCCTAACGCATAGTGAAGACAGTGTGTTCCTAATTCATAGTGAAGACAGTGTCTTCCTATAGAAGAGTGAAGACAGTGTGTTTCTAGAGCATACGGAGACAGTGTGTTCCTACCGCATAGTGAAGACAGTGTGTTCCTAACGCATAGTGAAGACAGTATGTTCCTAACGCATAGTGAAGACATTGTGTTCCTAACGCAGATTTGCGGGGTATGTGCATGGAGCTGAGTGAAGACAGTGTGTGCCTAGAGCAGAGTGAAGACAGTATGTTCCTAATGCATAGTGAAGACAGTGTGTTCCTTAAGCAGAGTTACGGTGTATGTGCATGGAGCAGAGTGAAGAAGACAGTGTGTTTTTAATTCAGCGTGAGGACAGTGTGTTCCTAAGGCAGAGTGAAGACAGTGTCTTCCTAGAACAGAGTGAAGACAGTGTCTTCCTAATGCATAGTGAATACACTGTGTTCCTAATGCATAGTGAAGTCAGTGTGTTCCTAGAGCAGAGTGAAGACAGTGTGTTCGTAACGCAGAGTTGCGGTGTACGTGAATGGAGCAGATTGAAAACAGTATGTTCCTAACGCAGAGTGAAGACAGTGTGTTCCTAACGCAGAGTTGCGGAGTATGTGCATGGAGCAGAGTGATGACAGTGTGTTCCTAATACAAGTGAAGAGAGTTTGTTCCTAATGCAGAGTGAAGACAGTGTGTTCCTAACGCATAGTGAAGACAGTGTGTTCCTAACGCATAGTGAAGACAGTATGTTCCTAACGCATAGTGAAGACAGTGTTTGCGTAACGCAGAGTTGCGGGGTATGTGCATGGAGCAGAATGAAGACAGTGTATGCCTAGAGCAGAGTGAAGACAGTGTGTTCGTAATGCAGAGTTGCGGTGTACGTGCATGGAGCAGATTGAAGACAGTGTGTTCCTAGAGCAGAGTGAAGACAGTATGTTCATAATGCAGAGTGAAGACAGTGTGTTCCTAGAGCAAAATGAAGACAGGGTGTTCCTAACGCAGAGTTAAGACAGTGTGTTCCTAACGCAGAGTTGCGGTGTATGTGCATGGAGCAGAGTGAAGACAGTGTGTTCCTAGAGCAGAGTGAAGACAGTGTGTTCCTAATGCAGAGTTAAGACAGTGTGTTCCTAATGCAGAATGAAGACAGTGTATTCCTAGAGCAGAGTTAAGACAGTGTGTTCCTAATGCAGAGTTGGGGTGTATGTGCATGGAGCAGAGTGAAGACAGTGTATTCCTAGAGCAGAGTGAAGACATTATGTTCCTTACGCAGAGTGAAGACAGTGTGTTCCTAGAGCAGAATGAAGACAGTGTGTTCCTAACGCAGAGTTGCGGTGTATGTGCATGGAGCAGAGTGATGACAGTGTGTTCCTAGAGCAGAGTGAAGAGAGTTTGTTCCTAATACATAGTGAAGACAGTGTGTTCCTAATGCAGAATGAAGACAGTGTGTTCCTAACGCATAGTGAAGAGAGTGTGTTCCTACCGCATAGTGAAGACAGTGTGTTCCTAACGCATAGTGAAGACATTGTGTTCCTAACGCAGAGTTGCGGGGTTTGTGCATGGAGCAGAGTGAAGACAGTGTGTGCCTAGAGCAGAGTGAGGACAGTATGTTCCCAATGCATATTGAAGACAGTGTGTTCCTAACGCAGTGTTACGGTGTATGTGCATGGAGCAGAGTGAAGAAGACAGTGTGTTTTTAATTCAGCGTGAGGACAGTGTGTTCCTAAGGCAGAGTGAAGACAGTGTCTTCCTAGAGCAGAGTGAAGACAGTGTGGTCCTAACGCATGGTGAATACAGTGTGTTCCTAATGCATAGTGAAGACAGTGTGTTCCTAGAGCAAAGTGAAGATAATGTGTTCCTAGAGCAGAGTGAAGACAGTGTGTTCCTAATGCAGAGTTAAGACAGTGTGTTCCTAATGCAGAATGAAGACAGTGTATTCCTAGAGCAGAATGAAGACAGTGTGTTCCTAATGCAGAGTTGGGGTGTATGTGCATGGAGCAGAGTGAAGACAGTGTATTCCTAGAGCAGAGTGAAGACATTATGTTCCTTACGCAGAGTGAAGAGCAGTGTGTTCCTAGAGCAGGATGAAGACAGTGTGTTCCTAACGCAGAGTTGCGGTGTATGTGCATGGAGCAGAGTGATGACAGTGTGTTCCTAGAGCAGAGAGAAGACAGTTTGTTCCTAATACAGAGTGAAGACAGTGTGTTCCTAATGCAGAATGAAGACAGTGTGTTCCTAACGCATAGTGAAGACAGTGTGTTCCTACCGCATAGTGAAGACAGTGTGTTCCTAACGCATAGTGAAGACATTGTGTTCCTAACGCAGAGTTGCGGGGTTTGTGCATGGAGCAGGGTGAAGACAGTGTGTGGCTAGAGCAGAGTGAAGACAGTATGTTCCTAATGCATAGTGAAGACAGTGTGTTCCTAACGCAGAGTTACGGTGTATGTGCATGGAGCAGAGTGAAGAAGACAGTGTGTTTTTAATTCAGCGTGAGGACAGTGTGTTCCTAAGGCAGAGTGAATACAGGGTCTTCCTAGAGCAGAGTGAAGACAGTGTGTTCCTAACGCATAGTGAATACAGTGTGTTCCTAATGCATAGTGAAGACAGTGTGTTTCTAGAGCAGAGTGAAGACAGTGTGTCCCTAACGCAGTGTTGTGGTGTACGTGCATGGAGCAGAGTGAAGCCAGTGTGTTCCTGGAGCAGAATGAAGACAGTGTGTTCCTGGAGCAGAATGAAGACAAGCATTCCTAATGCAGAGTTGCGAAGTATGTGCATGGAGCAGAGTGAAGACAGTGAGTTCCTAGAGCAGAGTGAAGACAGTGTGTTCCTAAGCAGATTGAAGACAGTGTGTTCCTAGAGCAGAGTGAAGACAGTGTGTTCCTGGAGCAGAATGAAGACAGTGTGTTCCTGGAGCAGAATGAAGACAAGCATTCCTAATGCAGAGTTGCGAAGTATGTGCATGGAGCAGAGTGAAGACAGTGAGTTCCTAGAGCAGAGTGAAGACAGTGTTCCTAAATCAGAGTGAATACAGTGTGTTCCTAAGGCAGAGTGAAGACAGTGTGTTTCTAGAGCAGAGTGAAGACAGTGTGTCCCTAACGCAGTGTTGTGGTGTACGTGCATGGAGCAGAGTGAAGCCAGTGTGTTCCTGGAGCAGAATGAAGACAGTGTGTTCCTGGAGCAGAATGAAGACAGTGTGTTCCTGGAGCTGAATGAAGACAAGCATTCCTAATGCAGAGTTGCGAAGTATGTGCATGGAGCAGAGTGAAGACAGTGAGTTCCTAGAGCAGAGTGAAGACAGTGTGTTCCTAAGGCAGATTGAAGACAGTGTGTTCCTAGAGCAGAGTGAAGACAGTGTGTTCCTGGAGCAGAATGAAGACAGTGTGTTCCTGGAGCAGAATGAAGACAAGCATTCCTAATGCAGAGTTGCGAAGTATGTGCATGGAGCAGAGTGAAGACAGTGAGTTGCTAGAGCAGAGTGAAGACAGTGTTCCTAAATCAGAGTGAATACAGTGTGTTCCCACGGCAGAGTGAGGACAGTGTGTTCCTAATGCAGAGTGAAGAGAGTGTGTTCCTAGAGCAGAGTGAAGACAGTGTGTTCCTAAGGCAGATTGAAGACAGTGTGTTCCTAGAGCAGAGTGAAGACAGTGTGTTCCTAAGGCAGAGTGAAGACAATGTGTTCCTAAGGCAGAGTGAAGACAGTGTCTTCCTAGAGGAGAGTGAATACAGTGTGTTCCTAACGCATAGTGAAGACAGTGTGTTCCTAATTCATAGTGAAGACAGTGTCTTCCTATAGAAGAGTGAAGACAGTGTGTTTCTAGAGCATACGGAGACAGTGTGTTCCTACCGCATAGTGAAGACAGTGTGTTCCTAACGCATAGTGAAGACAGTATGTTCCTAACGCATAGTGAAGACATTGTGTTCCTAACGCAGATTTGCGGGGTATGTGCATGGAGCTGAGTGAAGACAGTGTGTGCCTAGAGCAGAGTGAAGACAGTATGTTCCTAATGCATAGTGAAGACAGTGTGTTCCTTACGCAGAGTTACGGTGTATGTGCATGGAGCAGAGTGAAGAAGACAGTGTGTTTTTAATTCAGCGTGAGGACAGTGTGTTCCTAAGGCAGAGTGAAGACAGTGTCTTCCTAGAGCAGAGTGAAGACAGTGTCTTCCTAATGCATAGTGAATACAGTGTGTTCCTAATGCATAGTGAAGACAGTGTGTTCCTAGAGCAGAGTGAAGACAGTGTGTTCGTAACGCAGAGTTGCGGTGTATGTGAATGGAGCAGATTGAAAACAGTATGTTCCTAACGCAGAGTGAAGACAGTGTGTTCCTAACGCAGAGTTGCGGAGTATGTGCATGGAGCAGAGTGATGACAGTGTGTTCCTAATACAGAGTGAAGACAGTTTGTTCCTAATGCAGAGTGAAGACAGTGTGTTCCTAACGCATAGTCAAGACAGTGTGTTCCTAACGCATAGTGAAGACAGTATGTTCCTAACGCATAGTGAAGACAGTGTTTGCCTAACGCAGAGTTGCGGGGTATGTGCATGGAGCAGAATGAAGACAGTGTGTGCCTAGAGCAGAGTGAAGACAGTGTGTTCGTAATGCAGAGTTGCGGTGTACGTGCATGGAGCAGATTGAAGACAGTGTGTTCCTAGAGCAGAGTGAAGACAGTATGTTCATAATGCAGAGTGAAGACAGTGTGTTCCTAGAGCAAAATGAAGACAGGGTGTTCCTAACGCAGAGTTAAGACAGTGTGTTCCTAACGCAGAGTTGCGGTGTATGTGCATGGAGCAGAGTGAAGACAGTGTGTTCCTAGAGCAGAGTGAAGACAGTGTGTTCCTAATGCAGAGTTAAGACAGTGTGTTCCTAATGCAGAATGAAGACAGTGTATTCCTAGAGCAGAGTGAAGACAGTGTGTTCCTAATGCAGAGTTGGGGTGTATGTGCATGGAGCAGAGTGAAGACAGTGTATTCCTAGAGCAGAGTGAAGACATTATGTTCCTTACGCAGAGTGAAGACAGTGTGTTCCTAGAGCAGAATGAAGACAGTGTGTTCCTAACGCAGAGTTGCGGTGTATGTGCATGGAGCAGAGTGATGACAGTGTGTTCCTAGAGCAGAGTGAAGACAGTTTGTTCCTAATACATAGTGAAGACAGTGTGTTCCTAATGCAGAATGAAGACAGTGTGTTCCTAACGCATAGTGAAGAGAGTGTGTTCCTACCGCATAGTGAAGACAGTGTGTTCCTAACGCATAGTGAAGACATTGTGTTCCTAACGCAGAGTTGCGGGGTTTGTGCATGGAGCAGAGTGAAGACAGTGTGTGCCTAGAGCAGAGTGAGGACAGTATGTTCCCAATGCATATTGAAGACAGTGTGTTCCTAACGCAGTGTTACGGTGTATGTGCATGGAGCAGAGTGAAGAAGACAGTGTGTTTTTAATTCAGCGTGAGGACAGTGTGTTCCTAAGGCAGAGTGAAGACAGTGTCTTCCTAGAGCAGAGTGAAGACAGTGTGTTCCTAACGCATAGTGAATACAGTGTGTTCCAAATGCATAGTGAAGACAGTGTGTTCCTAGAGCAGAGTGAAGATAATGTGTTCCTAGAGCAGAGTGAAGACAGTGTGTTCCTAATGCAGAGTTAAGACAGTGTGTTCCTAATGCAGAATGAAGACAGTGTATTCCTAGAGCAGAATGAAGACAGTGTGTTCCTAATGCAGAGTTGGGGTGTATATGCATGGAGCAGAGTGAAGACAGTGTATTCCTAGAGCAGAGTGAAGACATTATGTTCCTTACGCAGAGTGAAGAGCAGTGTGTTCCTAGAGCAGGATGAAGACAGTGTGTTCCTAACGCAGAGTTGCGGTGTATGTGCATGGAGCAGAGTGATGACAGTGTGTTCCTAGAGCAGAGAGAAGACAGTTTGTTCCTAATACAGAGTGAAGACAGTGTGTTCCTAATGCAGAATGAAGACAGTGTGTTCCTAACGCATAGTGAAGACAGTGTGTTCCTACCGCATAGTGAAGACAGTGTGTTCCTAACGCATAGTGAAGACATTGTGTTCCTAACGCAGAGTTGCGGGGTTTGTGCATGGAGCAGAGTGAAGACAGTGTGTGGCTAGAGCAGAGTGAAGACAGTATGTTCCTAATGCATAGTGAAGACAGTGTGTTCCTAACGCAGAGTTACGGTGTATGTGCATGGAGCAGAGTGAAGAAGACAGTGTGTTTTTAATTCAGCGTGAGGACAGTGTGTTCCTAAGGCAGAGTGAAGACAGGGTCTTCCTAGAGCAGAGTGAAGACAGTGTGTTCCTAACGCATAGTGAATACAGTGTGTTCCTAATGCATAGTGAAGACAGTGTGTTTCTAGAGCAGAGTGAAGATGGTGTGTCCCTAACGCAGTGTTGTGGTGTACGTGCATGGAGCAGAGTGAAGCCAGTGTGTTCCTGGAGCAGAATGAAGACAGTGTGTTCCTGGAGCAGAATGAAGACAAGCATTCCTAATGCAGAGTTGCGAAGTATGTGCATGGAGCAGAGTGAAGACAGTGAGTTCCTAGAGCAGAGTGAAGACAGTGTGTTCCTAAGGCAGATTGAAGACAGTGTGTTCCTAGAGCAGAGTGAAGACAGTGTGTTCCTAAGGCAGAGTGAAGACAGTGTGTTCCTAAGGCAGAGTGAAGACAGTGTCTTCCTAGAGGAGAGTGAATACAGTGTGTTCCTAACGCATAGTGAAGACAGTGTGTTCCTAATTCATAGTGAAGACAGTGTCTTCCTATAGAAGAGTGAAGACAGTGTGTTTCTAGAGCATACGGAGACAGTGTGTTCCTACCGCATAGTGAAGACAGTGTGTTCCTAACGCATAGTGAAGACAGTATATTCCTAACGCATAGTGAAGACATTGTGTTCCTAACGCAGATTTGCGGGGTATGTGCATGGAGCTGAGTGAAGACAGTGTGTGCCTAGAGCAGAGTGAAGACAGTATGTTCCTAATGCATAGTGAAGACAGTGTGTTCCTTACGCAGAGGTACGGTGTATGTGCATGGAGCAGAGTGAAGAAGACAGTGTGTTTTTAATTCAGCGTGAGGACAGTGTGTTCCTAAGGCAGAGTGAAGACAGTGTCTTCCTAGAGCAGAGTGAAGACAGTGTCTTCCTAATGCATAGTGAATACAGTGTGTTCCTAATGCATAGTGAAGACAGTGTGTTCCTAGAGCAGAGTGAAGACAGTGTGTTCGTAACGCAGAGTTGCGGTGTACGTGAATGGAGCAGATTGAAAACAGTATGTTCCTAACGCAGAGTGAAGACAGTGTGTTCCTAACGCAGAGTTGCGGAGTATGTGCATGGAGCAGAGTGATGACAGTGTGTTCCTAATACAGAGTGAAGACAGTTTGTTCCTAATGCAGAGTGAAGACAGTGTGTTCCTAACGCATAGTGAAGACAGTGTGTTCCTAACGCATAGTGAAGACAGTATGTTCCTAACGCATAGTGAAGACAGTGTTTGCCTAACGCAGAGTTGCTGGGTATGTGCATGGAGCAGAATGAAGACAGTGTGTGCCTAGAGCAGAGTGAAGACAGTGTGTTCGTAATGCAGAGTTGCGGTGTACGTGCATGGAGCAGATTGAAGACAGTGTGTTCCTAGAGCAGAGTGAAGACAGTATGTTCATAATGCAGAGTGAAGACAGTGTGTTCCTACAGCAAAATGAAGACAGGGTGTTCCTAACGCAGAGTTAAGACAGTGTGTTCCTAACGCAGAGTTGCGGTGTATGTGCATGGAGCAGAGTGAAGACAGTGTGTTCCTAGAGCAGAGTGAAGACAGTGTGTTCCTAATGCAGAGTTAAGACAGTGTTTTCCTAATGCAGAATGAAGACAGTGTATTCCTAGAGCAGAGTGAAGACAGTGTGTTCCTAATGCAGAGTTGGGGTGTATGTGCATGGAGCAGAGTGAAGACAGTGTATTCCTAGAGCAGAGTGAAGACATTATGTTCCTTACGCAGAGTGAAGACAGTGTGTTCCTAGAGCAGAATGAAGACTGTGTGTTCCTAACGCAGAGTTGCGGTGTATGTGCATGGAGCAGAGTGATGACAGTGTGTTCCTAGAGCAGAGTGAAGACAGTTTGTTCCTAATACATAGTGAAGACAGTGTGTTCCTAATGCAGAATGAAGACAGTGTGTTCCTAACGCATAGTGAAGAGAGTGTGTTCCTACCGCATAGTGAAGACAGTGTGTTCCTAACGCATAGTGAAGACATTGTGTTCCTAACGCAGAGTTGCGGGGTTTGTGCATGGAGCAGAGTGAAGACAGTGTGTGCCTAGAGCAGAGTGAGGACAGTATGTTCCCAATGCATATTGAAGACAGTGTGTTCCTAACGCAGTGTTACGGTGTATGTGCATGGAGCAGAGTGAAGAAGACAGTGTGTTTTTAATTCAGCGTGAGGACAGTGTGTTCCTAAGGCAGAGTGAAGACAGTGTCTTCCTAGAGCAGAGTGAAGACAGTGTGTTCCTAACGCATAGTGAATACAGTGTGTTCCTAATGCATAGTGAAGACAGTGTGTTCCTAGAGCAGAGTGAAGATAATGTGTTCCTAGAGCAGAGTGAAGACAGTGTGTTCCTAATGCAGAATTAAGACAGTGTGTTCCTAATGCAGAATGAAGACAGTGTATTCCTAGAGCAGAATGAAGACAGTGTGTTCCTAATGCAGAGTTGGGGTGTATGTGCATGGAGCAGAGTGAAGACAGTGTATTCCTAGAGCAGAGTGAAGACATTATGTTCCTTACGCAGAGTGAAGAGCAGTGTGTTCCTAGAGCAGGATGAAGACAGTGTGTTCCTAACGCAGAGTTGCGGTGTATGTGCATGGAGCAGAGTGATGACAGTGTGTTCCTAGAGCAGAGAGAAGACAGTTTGTTCCTAATACAGAGTGAAGACAGTGTGTTCCTAATGCAGAATGAAGACAGTGTGTTCCTAACGCATAGTGAAGAGAGTGTGTTCCTACCGCATAGTGAAGACAGTGTGTTCCTAACGCATAGTGAAGACATTGTGTTCCTAACGCAGAGTTGCGGGGTTTGTGCATGGAGCAGAGTGAAGACAGTGTGTGGCTAGAGCAGAGTGAAGACAGTATGTTCCTAATGCATAGTGAAGACAGTGTGTTCCTAACGCAGAGTTACGGTGTATGTGCATGGAGCAGAGTGAAGAAGACAGTGTGTTTTTAATTCAGCGTGAGGACAGTGTGTTCCTAAGGCAGAGTGAAGACAGGGTCTTCCTAGAGCAGAGTGAAGACAGTGTGTTCCTAACGCATAGTGAATACAGTGTGTTCCTAATGCATAGTGAAGACAGTGTGTTTCTAGAGCAGAGTGAAGACAGTGTGTCCCTAACGCAGTGTTGTGGTGTACGTGCATGGAGCAGAGTGAAGCCAGTGTGTTCCTGGAGCAGAATGAAGACAGTGTGTTCCTGGAGCAGAATGAAGACAAGCATTCCTAATGCAGAGTTGCGAAGTATGTGCATGGAGCAGAGTGAAGACAGTGAGTTCCTAGAGCAGAGTGAAGACAGTGTTCCTAAATCAGAGTGAATACAGTGTGTTCCCACGGCAGAGTGAAGACAGTGTGTTCCTAATGCAGAGTGAAGAGAGTGGGTTCCTAGAGCAGAGTGAAGACAGTGTGTTCCTAAGGCAGATTGAAGACAGTGTGTTCCTAGAGCAGAGTGAAGACAGTGTGTTCCTAAGGCAGAGTGAAGACAGTGTCTTCCTATAGAAGAGTGAAGACAGTGTGTTTCTAGAGCATACGGAGACAGTGTGTTCCTACCGCATAGTGAAGACAGTGTGTTCCTAACGCATAGTGAAGACAGTATGTTCCTAACGCATAGTGAAGACATTGTGTTCCTAACGCAGATTTGCGGGGTATGTGCATGGAGCTGAGTGAAGACAGTGTGTGCCTAGAGCAGAGTGAAGACAGTATG